>NC_081421.1:33435451-34055835 GCF_949786415.1 Peromyscus eremicus
TGGCTTGCTTCCTCTCGCTTACTCAGCCCACCTTCTTATAGAACCCAGGACCACCTGCCCAGGGATGGCACCACCCATCATGGGCTGGGCCCTCCTCCATTGATCACTAAATGAGAAAACGCCTTACAGCTGGATCTCAAGGAGGCATTTCCTCAGCTGAGGCTCCTTCCTATGATGACTCTAGCTTGTGTCAGGTTGACACTCAAAACCACCCAGTACAACTGGTATAGCTGGATCTTAAGGTAGATTGATTCCAATTTTCCTGAGAAACAATCACATGGATTTCCATAGTGGCTGTATAGATTTGCACTCCTATTAGCAATGGAGGAGTGTTCCCCTTACTCTTTATCCTTGCCAGCATGAACTGTTACCTGTTTTATTGATCTTAGCCATTCTGACAAGTGTATAATGAAATCTCAAAGTAGTTTGATTTGAATTTCCCTGATGACTAAGGATTTTGAACATTTCTTTAAGTGTTTTTCAGTCACTTATGATTCCTCTATTGAGAATTCTCTATTTAAATTGGTACCCCATTTTAAAATTAGATTGTTTTCTTGATATCTAGTTTGAGTCCTTTATATATTTTTGGATATTGGCCCTGTATCACATGTGTAGTTGGTAAATTTCCAGTTTTGTAGACTGCTGCATCTGAAAGAAGATGTCCTTTGCCATGTAGAAGCTTCTCAGTTTCATGATGTCTCATTTATTATTGATCTCAATGCCTGCCTTATTGGTGTTCTACTCAGAAAGTTTTCTCCTGTGCCAGCAAGTTCAAAGCTAATCCCCACTTTCTCTTCTATCAAGTTTGGTGTGTCTGGCTTCATATTGAGGTCTCTGATCCATTTGTAACTGAATTTTGTGCAGGGTGATAAGTATTTGCATTCTTCTACAGCCATCCATTTTGCCCAGTACCATTTGTTGAAGATGCTGTCTTTTTTCCAGTGTATATTTCTGGCTTCTCTAGTTTCCACTTTTATTAGCAAACATTCAAATAGATCTGGATTCTTTTTTGAATGAGACTGGGAAAAATGCAGTTTTACAAAGCACTGTGTTCTAGTCCTTCTCTGAGGCAGACAGGGAAGGCAAACTCTTCCAGATTTACTTTAGAAGACAATGAAAACAAAATCAGGAATAACTGAGTGAAAGATCAGCAATAAACATTTAGGATGGGGAAGATGTGGAAAGAAAGAATATCTTCCCTGCAGAGACATACCTAGACTATAGTCACTGAGACTATGGTCAAAGGAGAAAAAAAGGAAGAGAGAGAAATAGGGATAGAGGGGGGAGGAAGGGAAGGAGGGAGAGGAGAAGAGAGGGAAGAGGAAAGGAAGGGGAAGGGACTGGGAAGAAGAGAACAGTGTTCAGCTAAGAGAGTTGGAAGGAAGAAGAAAATTAAGAGCAGCAGTCAGAGAATTCCCTCGTGGACCTTGATTATCAGCTAGCCCCCCAATAGACATCTATCTCCTTAATGACAGAAGATGATCTTCAATTTCTGAATGCTCTTAAAACAACAAGAAAAAATCCTACCATCCCCTCCACCTGGGAGATTCCAAAATTATAGAACCAATAAAGAAGACACTCCAATTCTTCATCATCTTATAAAGGTTTTTTCGGCTGGGCGGTGGTGGCGCACGCCTTTAATCCCAGCACTCAGGAGGCAGAGCCAGGTGGATCTCTGTGAGTTCAAGGCCAGCCTGGACTACCAAGTGAGTTCCAGGAAAGGCGCAAAACTACACAGAGAAACCCTGTCTCGAAAAACAAAAAAAAAAAAAAAAAAAAGTTTTTTTCTTTTTCTTTTCTTTGTTCTTTTCAACATTTTTATTGATATTTTACTGACTTCTTATATACTAAACTTTTAAAAATCTTTTTACTGTTTATTCCTGTTCTTGCAGTTATCCAATTTTTTTTGTTTCATGAAGAAATTATATATTGCTTTTTCTTTCCTTCTTTACATTCTTCTCCTCTCTCCTTTCATCTTTTTTTTAAATTTAATTTGGTTTATTCTTTATTTTTTCCCTTCACCCTTCCTTGATTTTATTCATTTACACTTATATATCTGTGATTATGAGTTGTACAGTGATTGGCTTTAATAAATTTTACTTATATTTCTGTATGTGGTTTGGTCTGGCTTTGTTGATGTTACAGCTGTTTGTTTTCTCCTCTCTGAATGGTGCTTAGAACTGAGCCCTCAAGACAAGGCTGCTTGATAAGATGACACCAAAGAGTATTCAAATGAATAGGTGAAGAAAGCAAAGATCATAGTTCCAGACCTGGACAAGAAAGCCAGCAACATGACTGAGAAAGTCAGCAAAGAAATTAAGATTTTATAGAAATAAATGTGGTGATACTAATTCTAGAAAAAAGGGCTTCATCTAGCTGCCTCTATATGTTTTTGTGTTTGAGTCTCTATCAGTTTTCTGCAGTGAACCATGCTCACACCCAACAGCAAATTTGAAGTCTCCAAAATGATGATGGGGCCTCACAATGACGATTCCAACAGGATAATGATAACACCGTTAAGCTGACAAACACACCCGAAGATAGACTTTGGACTTCAAACTGCTTAGGACAATTTTGAAATGGCTAGCTGAGATGAAGCAGCCTCACAGACTACTGGAGCAAGGACTTGAGACAAGCTCTGCATTTTTGCATTATGCAGAGACTGGACAACAAGTGATATAGCTACCTCTCCCAGGACTTGACAATTAACCCAAAAATTTTCTTTCCAGGATCCCTTAAAGATGCTTTCACCCCCAGACAGCAAGAAGTAATTTTAAGAACGTGATGCTCACATTTCCAAGAGGTGGAGTGGGTGTTTTTTGGTCTTTCAATGGGTTTTGGGCAATTGTCATTGTTTAGAATAATTGGTTACAAATTGTTAATTGTTAATGATCAGATAAAAAGTTAAACAAAGGAAATTAAATTCAAGATTCTTGTTTGGAAAAAAAAGAGGATATAGATAAGAGGTAGATTATTGAATCTACTCTGAAAAAAAAGATATAGAAATGATAGAACAAAGGGTAGATTATTGAATCTACTCTAAAAAGAAAAAAAGAGATAATATGGACATGATAAGATAAAAAGGTAGATTATTGAATCTACTCTTAAAAGGCAACTATTAATTTTAAATATTTTACATTGGATTGGATTTTTTATATTATATACAAATTATATATATTGCAACAAATTTGAGATTGATTTATATAGATATGATAAGATAAAAAGGTAGATTTTTGAATCTACTTTCAGAAGGCAACTACTAGTTTGAAATATTTTACATTGGATTGGGTTTTTGTGTATTGTATACAAATTTGTATACAGTATACAAAATTTGAGATTGATTTTGTTAGAAAATACTTTACATATATTTTAATCTTGTTCAAGGTATTGTACCTATACAGTTCATTAAATAATGTAACGCAATTTCTAGTCCTTGAAAATTATTAACCAACTATTTAAGATAATAAAGAAATGCAGGTTAGTAGTCAGTCATTACCATTGAACTTGTAATCATAATAGGTATGCTTTCAAGGTCAAGCAGAGATATATTTTATATAGACAGGTCATCTTCAAACACTTCAGAGATCTATAGAATATGGCATTTAAGATGTTTTAACAACATAGATTTTTTTCTTTTTTTATGACTATGAGACGTGTCTGCTCATGGCAGCACCAATCTATTTCAAAGATGATGGGCATCAAAGAATCTCCTTATGGAGTTTACTTTCATTGTGGCAAAAATTAGCCTCTGGGCAAGAAAATGCCCTTGCTTTGACTACTGACAGTATGCTGTCCAAAATGTACAAGCAGGACACAAAAGAAAGGACTGCCTATCCTTGCCAAGACAAGGTAGAAAGGCTCTTTAGAAAATCCTGCTTCACAGATGAGTCTGTCAGATATGCTAGGCCTGTGGACTGAAAATGGGTGCCCCAACATGGCAGAGAAACCTCTAGTGACTGTCCAGGAGTCTGGCTGTTTCTGGCATAACCCACATTGTTTGGAAATTGCTTATTTGTACTTCCTGTTTAAGTAATATTTCCTTCTCAGGGCTCTGAGGAAATTGAAGATTAGATAGTTATAGTTACAGTTTTCCTTGTTAACTTCAGAAAAGAAACTCACTAAAGAGGTGTAAATTGTATAAGTTTAAAAGACATCAAAAGATAGTTTTTGGTTGGTAATACAAGTTAGGATATAGAGTGAACTAGGTACATTTTGGACTCACCAAAATAGGATAGATAATGGAATATTTTTGCTAAATTTGTCAAGTGGAAGAGACATTGTTGATGTATTTATTGCCTGTATATATTGCACATAGTTATTATACTTATTGTATATAGTTTTTCTTATATTAGTTAAAATTTTTTTATTTTAGACAAAAAAGGGGGAAATGTAATGATATTTTACTTGTGCACCCCAATAAAGCTTATCTAGGGCTCAGAGGAAAAAGTCAGCCACTATATTAAACATGGAGATCAGGCAGTGGTAGCACACACCTTTAATCCTGCATTTGGGAGGCAGAGATTCATCTAGATCTCTGTGAGTTCAAGGCCACACTGGGAATAGAGCCAGACATGGTGGCACATGCCTTTAATCCCAGTGCTAGTTAACTATAGAGGTCTGGAGATCTGGACAGACAGACAGGAAGTGATAGAGCTGGACAGAAAGAGGAAGTGATGTGACTGGGTGGACAGAGTAAGTAAGATGGCAGGACACAGAAAGGTATACAGGTGTGAGTATACAGGAAGTAGCTCTGTCAGAAGGCTGAGGAATTGGTAAGGTGAAATTGGCTGTGGCTTGTTCTATTCCTCTGATCTCTCAGTTTTTATCCCAATATCTGAGTCTGGGTTTTTTATTAATAAGATCATTTAGCAATTCATCTTACAAACAAACAAACAGAAAAATGAAAAAACTCAATGACTCAAATAAAAAACATTAGAAAGCTGCACCAATGCACTAGCTCAAGGAACAAAAGCAATAGCAGAGATCAAGGGAAAGACAAAAACCAAGAAAAAAGAAATAAACAAGCATGAGCACGACTCTCAGCATCTCTGGGACATGCCCAAGAGAACAAACCTAAGGATCCATGTGTAAAAGATACAAACTAGAGGCATAGACAATCACTTATGAAACTGTAGCTGAACATTTCCCAACCCTAGAGAAACTTGGATATCTTCATTTTTTTTCCAATTGCTTTGATAAAATACCCCCAACAAAAACAATTTCCAGGAAAAAGAGTTCCCATCCTTGAGGTGAGGTCAAGGCAGCACAAAGAGATGAATGAATGTACTCTGCTTGTACTCCAGACGTTTTCTGCAGTCTTATACAGTCCAGATTCCCTGCTTAGGAAATGGTGCCATCCACATTGAGAGGACCTTCCCACTTCACCTCAATGAACATAATCAAGATAACACACCACAGACATTCTCAGAGGCTAACAGTAATCTAGGTGACCACTTCCAGGTGTGCCCAGAGGCATGCCTTTTGGTAATCCTAGATCCTGTGAAGTTGATACTTAATACTAACCATCACCACATTCAAGTGCAGGAAACATTTAGAGCCCCAAATTGACATGACAAGGAAGGAACCTCTCCATGTCACATTATATATTTAAAATGCTAGGGCTAAGAACAAAGAAAGAATATTAAAAGCTTCAGGAGAAAACTGCCAACACATTCATAAATGCAAATTCATCAGAATAGCACGAACTTCTCAGCAGAAAACCTAGTTGCCAGAAAAATCATGGAATAATAAAATCCAAGCCCTGAAAGGAAATAACTGTCAATCAAAACATAAAGAAAAGTATTTTTTTAATCAATGCAAGAATGAAGACCTTTCAGAATAAGCGCAATCTAAAGCAGTTCATGACCACTAAGGCAAAGCTGCAGAAGACACTTAAAGGAATTCTACTGACAAAGAAAAGACAAACACTAGAGTCCAGGAAAGAAAAGACAATGCAGGAGAGGAATAGATATGAACACCAAGTGAGAACTAGAAAATAATAAAACACGCAACTCAGAAACTAGCAAGCCCCTAATGTGACTCAGGGAGAAAGAAAAGAACGAACTCTGTTTGATCCAACAAAGAAAACATCGAACAAAACCACAGGATTCACCCACCTCCTCTTAATAATAACTCTAAATATAAATGGCCTTAATTCTTCAATTAAAAGATGCAGACTGGAGGCTAGAGAGACGGCTCAGTAGTTAAAAGTACTTTTCTGCTCTTGCAGAGAACCCAAGTTTGGTTCCCAGCATCCAGTTCAATCAGTTCACAGCTGTCTATAACTCTGGCTCCAGAAGGATCTCATGCTTCTGACCTCTGCAGGCACCCTCACTCATTCACATATAGACACACATACACATACATATTTAAAACAATAAAAAAAATCTTTTAAAAAAATGGTTATAATAAAATAGCCAACTAATTGGTTGGATTAAAATACAATCTCTGTTTGTTCCCTACAGGAAATACACCTCCATATCAAGGATACACAGAAAAAGACTGAAAGAAAAAGAATAAGAAATGATATACCAATATGAAAACCATCAAGAATATCTCTAATTATGTTTGCCAAAATGGGCCACATACAAAAATGAGCCAGATGTGACAGCCACCACACATTAGCAAGTGGAGTAATTAATCAAGAAGATATAATGATTTTATGTGTATATATATAATATATTATATATAATATATTTTAATTATATGTTATAAATATTGAACATTGAAACATCAATTTTATTAAAAAGAAAACATAAAGAAACCTCACTATTGAATATAAAGGTGTCTAGAAGCCCAGGCTGAGTAACAGTGAATGACTTCAATACCCCACTCTCATAAATAGAAGATGTCACCTAGACAAAAGAGTCAATAAAGAAACATTAGATGTAGAATCCGTAGATCAAATAGGCTTCATACATATCTACAAAACATCCCATCCACCACTGTAGAACACAGTTTTCTTGGAACCCAGGACTTTGCTACAAAAGAGATAACATAGGTCACAAAGCAAGTTCTAACAACAACAACAACAACAACAACAACAACAAAAGAGTGTCTTATATCTTACCAAATTATAAAAGAACAAAACAAAACACCAGCACCAAGAGTAATTGCATGTGTGGAGAGTGACCAGTATGCTCCTGAATGGATAGTGGGTCATTGGCAAAACCAGATATAACCAGATATTTCATGGTCCATTGCCACAGCTTAATGCTCCTCCTGCCAACATCCCTGCCCTGCTGGGATAGGTTACATTCCCCCAACTATGAAGCAGAACAGATGCTTCCTCCCTTCTGTTCTATAGCAGGTACTTCGGTCACAGCAACAGAGAACTAACTGCTGCAGATGCCAATAAAGCAGTGCCAGTACAGGGTAGAGTCACTGTTGAATCCCACTACCAGCAATGCTCCTCAAACTGTTCCAGAAAACAAAAAGGGAGAAACACTACCAAATCCATCTACAAAATTAGTGTCACTCCAAACCAAAACTGATAATCACAACAAAAAGAAAAAGCTGGGCTGGAGAGATGGCTCAGAGGTTAAGAGCACTGACTGCTCTTCCAGAGGTCCTGAGTTCAATTCTCAGCAACCACATGGTGGCTCACAACCATCTGTAATGGGATCTGATGCCCTCTTCTGGACTGTAGTCATACACGCTGTATACATAGTAAATAAATAAATGTTTTTTAAAAAAAGAAAAAAGAAAAAGAAAAAGCTATGCACAATTTCCCCAAGGAAAATAGTCATAGAGAGTCTCAGAAATTCCTACAAACCAAATTCAACAACACACTGAAAATATCATGCACCATGATCACATCAGTTTCATTCCAGGGATGTAAGAGATAAATGTAATATGGCACATAAATAGAATCAGAGAGAGAAATCTATTGTCTCAATAGATTCAGTAAAGACCTTTTCAAAGGTCGACATCTCTTCATGATAAGAGCCCCAAAGAAACTAGATATAGATGGAATATGTTTCAACACAATAAAAGCTATCTACAACAAATTCATAGCTGTCATCGTACTAAACAGGCAAAAACTGAAAGGATTTCTTTGAAGGCAGGGAACAAACCAAGGCTGTCCATTCTCTACACACAATCTGCTGCCCTAATACTGTTCTAGTTTGGTTTTCTGTTGCTTGATGAACACGTGGCCAATAGTAAACTTGTTAAGGAAAGGGTTTATTTCTGCTTACAGGTTATCATTGAGGGAAGTCAGGGTAGACACTTAAGGCAGAGGCTTGAAGCACAAACCACAGGGGAACACTGCCTGCTGTAGTCTCACCCCCGTGGCTTGTTCAGGGTCTTTCTTATACAGCTCGGGCCCACTTGCCCAAGGATAGCACTGCCCACAGTGGCCTGGGACCTGCTGCATCAACTGGAAGCCAAGAAAATGCTACGGAGGCATGCTCACATGCCATTCCAACAGAGACAATTCCTCAACTGAGGTTCCCTCCTCCCAAGTATATCTAAGCTGGTGTCAAGTTGATAAAATCTGAGCAGCACACTGTGCTGCTTGATTGCCCCTGTGGCAAATAGGAAAGGAAGAAGTCAAATCACCCATATTTAGAGATGACACGGTCTAATCATAAAGGACTCTTCTAGAAAAACTCTTAAGATTTGATACTCTTACAGCACAGTAGCATCATATAAAAACAACACACAAAAATCAATAGCATTTTATATACCAATAATTAACTTTCCAAGAAAGAAATGAAGAAAAGAATGCCATTTACAGTAACCTTACAAAAAAAATCCCTACCTATATACCTAACCAGAGTTAAAATAGCTTTTACAATGAACACTTCAAAACACCAAAGAAAGAATTGAAGAAAACACTGGAAGATGAAAACAATCCTGTACTGATGAATTGAGAAAATTAATGTTGTGAAAACAACATCATTACTAAAACCAACCTACAGATTCAGTGCAATCCTCCACCAAAAATTCTAATTATATTCTGCATAGAACTATAAGAAGCAATAAAAATTTCATGTGAAAACATGATAGATCCCAGATACCCAAAGTAATCCTGAGCGAAAGGAGCAATGTTAGACATATCCCAGAACATAAACTCGGTCACTTTACCACACCTTAACTAACATAAACAGTGTAGGACTGGAACAGAAACATGTACATAGACCAATGATTCCGAATCAAGGAGCCATAAGTGAAGCTTCATAGCTCTGGCCAGCTGATATTTGTGATTTTTAAAAATGGTGTTTACTATGGTTAGAATTTTTAAATGTAACTGATTTTTTTCTTTTTTCTTTTATATATACGACATTCTGTCTGGATGTATGTGCACCATACAAGCAAGTGGCAGCCAGAAGAGGGTGTCAGGTTGTGAGCTGGGAATTGAACCTGGGTTCCCTGGAAGAGCAGCCAGTGCTCTGAACCACTGAGCCACCTTGCCAGCTCCAACCCATCTGATTTTTGACAAAAATATCAAAAATATATGTTGGAGAAAAGACAGCCTTTTCAATAAATGCTGCTGAGAAAACTGGAGATCCACGCAGAGAAGAATGAATCTGGGATCCAGATCTCCTTCCTATATAAAACTCACCAAGTGCTCACTTGAGCAGCACACATGCTACATGTACAATAATACAGAGCTCAGCCTGGCTCAAGCAAGGTTGACATGCCAAGTCATGAAGTGTTCCATTTTTAAGTGATCAGAACAGTTCCCAGGCTGCTTACAGTCAGCAAGATTTAGTACAGCTAAAACCAATGTTTATTTTTAGCCCTTAATACTTTATAATTTTGACCCCATCTTTACCTGGGCTATTTTTGCCAATAACTGTCAAAATGTATTTGAGTAAAATATAATCAATTCAGAAGAGACCAAAGGCTTTAATGTAAGACCAAAACCTTGGAAACTACTAGAGAAAACCAAGAGGAAAACACTGTCGAATACAGGCATGAGAGAAGACGTTCTGAGCAGCCCCAGAAGGAACAGTAAGAATTGACTAATGGGATTTCCTGAAGTCACAGCAAAGAAACAATCGACGGAGTGGAGAGACAGATGACAGTGAGACAAGCTTTGCTGGCTGTTTATCCGAAAGGGGATTCGCTGGGCGGTGGTGGCACATGCCTTTAATCCCTGCACTCGGGAGGCAGAGGCAGGAGGATCTCTGTGAATTTGAGGCCAGCCTGGGCTACAGAGCAAGATCAAGGGCAGACTCCAAAGCTACACAGAGAAACCCTGTCTTGAAAAACAAAAAAAAAAGAAAAAATAAAGGGGATTCATATTTAGTGTACATAAATAATTCAAAATTTAAACACCAAAACCCAATCCAATCAGTAAATGGGCAAGTAAACTAAACAAAGGAAATGTAAATACCAGTAAGTATAAACAGCATCTTCAGTCATCAGAGTAATGAACATCAAAAGTACTCCGAGATTCCTTCCCACCTAGTCAGAATGGCTAAAACAAACAATCCCAAGTGCTGGTGAACATGTAGAAGAAGAGGAACTGTGTCCACAGCTGGTGGGAATGTGAGTTAGTAAAGTCACCATGGAAGTCACTAGTAGAAGGAGCCTCAAAAAACTAAAGGTAGAGATATGGTATGATACAGCTATTCTAGGCCTGTGTTTATGTCCCCAAAGACTCTAAGGCAGCACAAAACCCAGGGATCTGTACAAACATGCTTATTGAAATACTCTTCACAATAGCCAAGTTTCAGAATCAGCAGAGGTATTTGTTAACATATGACTACATAGAGAAAATGTCATATGTGTACATACACACACAATGGAGTTGCATACTTCCATAACAGAACAACAAAGCCATATCATTTACAAAGAACTGACAGAATTAGAGATCATCACATAAAGTGAAACCCGAGTAAAAAAGACAAATTGTACAATATTCCTATACACTGTGTGAACATATGTCACTGTGATTGGTTGAGTAAAGAAGCTGACTAGCCAACAGCTGAACAGAATAAGGTTAGGCAGGAGAGCCAAACTGAGAATGCTGGGAAGGAGAAGGGCGGAGTCTGGAGTTGCCAGCAGACGCAGAAAGAAGCAAGATGGACATGCCATACTGAGAAAAGGTACCAAGCAATGTGGCAGAACATAGATACAAAATGTGGGTTAATTTAAATGTAAGAGTTAGCTAGTAACAAGCCTGAGCTGAGCTACTGCCCAAGCATTTATAATTAATATTAAACCTCTATGTAGTCATTTGGGAGCAGCTTGCAGGGCAGGAAAACTCTGCCTACAACAAATATTATGTTTTCACACATACGCGAAATATAGATTTTTAAAATCAAAATAGAGAGGGCTGGAGAGATAGCTCAGTCATTAAGAGCACTTGCTGCTCTTGCAGAGGACCCAGGTTCAATTCCCAGCACCCACACAGCTGCTAACAACTGAAGTTTCAGGGAATTCAATGCCATCTTCCGCCTCCACAGGATCCAGGTATGCATGTGGTATACACATATTAGTGCAAGTAAAACATTCATACACATAAAAAATAAAAAAAAAATCTTTAAGAAATAAAAACAGGAAGTGGACTATTTGGGAAGAGGGAGGAAATGGGACAAGAGAAGGCAAGGAGAGTGACTGTGGAAAAAAATCAATACTATATACAATATGAAAACATCACAAAATCTATTATTTTGTACAACTAATATCTGCTAGTGCAAATATTCTAAAGAATGAAGTTTAAAATATTTTAAAAGTAAAATTAGAATAAGGGCTGAAACAAGTGAGCCGTATCTGGATGTTTCAGAATACTGTTTCGGATGAATTTTGAATTTTCTTCTTGATATCTGCCTTGGCCCAATTTTCATCCATAAATAGTAGAAAGCTATTTAATTTCCACAAGTTTGTACACTTTCTGCCTTCTTCATAGCCAGCTTTAATCTCCAGTGGTCAGATAGGGTGCAGGGTGTTACTTCAATTTTCCTTTATAGACTCTCTTTGTGTCTTACTGAGTTGTCAACTCTGGAGAAAGGTACATGAGCTGCTGAAAAGAAAGCATACGTTAGTGTTTGGTGGATGCTCTGTAGATGTCTCCTAGGTCCATTTGACTTATGGCGTTATTGAATTCTAAATGATTCAGTGTGGTGTTTGTGGACCTCCAGCATGACACTGTAAGAGGAGGATGGAGATTAAGCCCAAAGGGCAGGATGCTCCAAGCCCTACTTAATCCAAATGGGAAATGTTAGCCATAGAAGCCAATTCTTTGTAAACCACAGGATGCTGTCTGCAGGGGAAGTTGCTGTTCTAGTGTTCTGCATCATGATCCCCTACCATGGAGCCTTCACCCTAGCATATGACTTCTGCATATTCTAGCATAGCTGCTCAAATCCAGCTCTCATAAGTCAGCATGCTTATTAAAGTTTCCAGTCTACAGTTTTTGTGTCAAGAGCCATGCATGAGTCTGTTCACCTAACTGACAACATAATCTTAGGAAATAGAGACTATTCTCATTCCCGTTTCAGAGATTTCAAAATGAATCCACAGAGAGAAGTTTAGTATGGTGTCTAAATTCACAAAGCAGGCAAGGGGTAGAACCAGGAAATTGGGCACCACACTGTCTTAATGGCCTTAATCCTTCATATAGGATGACTGTACATTCCTCAGTGCAGAAAGACAAACTCTTAGGGCATTGTGCCCCAGAGGCCTCATTTGGTGGCAAGGCCTTCACCAAATAATTCATTAACATTTGCTCCTGCCTCCATGACTAAAGTCCCAATGCTTCCCAGTGTCACTTAGCAAATACTTTCATAGTTACTGGTTCTCACAAAAACCCTGTAAAGCCAGAAGACAAGATTACCTGCAACTCTAAGAAAAGTAGCAGCTAAGGACATGAGGATGAAGGTCAGAATCACATCTCAAGGTCATGGCCCACAGCCAAGCTGAAGGATGCTTCTGTCATCTCATCTATACTAGTAGTCTTGTCTTGGCCATTTAAAAGCTTCTGGGTTGTTATATGACCGCCACTTCAATTTTCTTACCCTAAAATTAGCATAATAAGGCTTATAAGATGATAGAGGACAAAAGCCACTAGTCAAATTCTGCATTTCCTTTCTCCTTTCAGCTGTGTGCACCTGCCCATGTCACATCAAATGTGTAAAGGAAGCCACCGCTCAGATGCTACACTTTAAACAAATATGTGCCACATGATAATCAACATTCCCACCCTTCTATTCCCACCAACATTTTTACCCATTGACTTTCTCTTTACAGTTTTCCTAAGAAGGTCACTCAAACCATAGCTTCTAGGAAGTGTGTGTGTGTGTGTGTGTGTGTGTGTGTGTGTGTGTGTGAGAGAGAGAGAGACAGAGACAGAGACAGAGACAGAGAGACAGAGACAGAGAGACAGAGACAGAGAGTGGAGGGCACACATACACTGTCATAATTCTGAAGGCCATAAAGTGTTTGCAGCTGGCTTGCATTCAAGCTCCTCTTCTGGCCAGAGGCAGCTGGGGACCAGAAGGCACTTGCTCCAGGACACCCATGGAGGCAGCAGCAGATCCTGGCTTCCCAAAGCTCAGCCCAGCATGTAGCCTATTGGATCACACTCCAGAGACCCCAGGAACCCCATTGTCCCCAGAAGTATAATGCCTGCATGTGGTGTAAGATGTTCCATCAGAGCAATTAATCCCCAAGGATGCACATCACACTGCATCCACCACTGGCCCCCTGAACTACCCTCTGGCAGCCCTGGGCTGTAAATTGTGTCCTATGCTATCCTGCAGAAGCAATCAACAGCAATATAGACAATTGGGAAGATTTTCTGTCATCTCAAAAATATGTAAGGAAAACTGATGTAAGTCCAGGAGCTAAAGTGTCTAAGGGAGAAAATTAGGTTTAGGATGCAAGCCTACCACAGGGAGAGAGCAAAGCGGAAAGGCTGGCCCTCAGAAACAACTACACTCTGTTCCCTTTCTTGTTTAAACACTGCTTGTTCAAGGCCTCTTACCACCCTCCCCTCTGCTCTCCCCAGGACCTGCAGAACAGGGAAGAAGGAAATGGTATCCTTTGCTCTCTATTTGTGGTGCTTGATTGCCCCTGTGGCATTTTCCTCCATGAATGCTCCTTGGTTCAGACCAGAGAGGAGGCATACCCAAAGCAAATAGCTCCAGGGGCTGGAAAGAGGGCCAGTTGGCTGTGGACCTGCAAAGCCTTTTCAGAAGGAATCAGTAAGAAACAGGTTTGGAAGATGGGTAGAGCAGGCAAGTTGCCTTAGATCAGTGGTTCTCAACCTTCTTAATGCTGTAACCCTTTAATATAGTTCCTTATGTTGTGGTGACCCCCAATCATAAAATTATCTTGTTGCTACCTCATACCTGTAATTTTGCTACTTTTATGAATCATAATGTAAATACCTGATATGGAGGACATCAGATATGTGACCCCAAAGGGGTTGTGATCCACAGGTTAAGAACCACCACCTTAGAGGGTTGACCTTGGAGTAGGTGGCCAACCTTTGTCTCTGTCTCACATGGAGTTCAGTTCATAATGAAATGAAATGAAATGGCAGAATACTACTTACACAAAGGTTCCCCAACAGATGTTAGACTCCCTTATCCATCACCCACATCCACAGCCACGGGGAAGCTCTGGGATTTAAGCCTCATCCTTCCCAGGAAGTTTTCATAGATCCTATACCAGGTAGAAGGAAGGACCCTTTTGGATGGCTCATACAAACTGTCTCACTGCTTTTGTGGTCCTTAACTAAGTTTTATACATTAGGAAAGAAAAATAAATCGATTTAAATATGCACACAGAAAAACAAATTAAAGCTATATTCTTTCTTTTCATGAGTCTTGAAATAAATACCAGTATAAAGTACCTGAAGTGAGGCCTAGAACATACAAAGTGCCGAAGCTACTGGCCTCATTAGCCCTGAAAATTTTAGATTATCTTAAATTTTCTTTGAATTTTGAGACATTTGGAGCTTAGAATTAGTTAAGTTTGTTCTAAGAATGCAAACAAATCAATCAGCAGTCTTTCAACAATCAACAATTATGATAGGTTGACACTGTCCTTCCAGGAAGTGACGTGGTCATTAGTCAAAGGAGACAATGTCCATCATGGCCATGGCCCTTCCAGTTAGGGGAGGAACAGGGAACAGCAGAAACAACACAAAACTTGTAGGTGGTCTCTCCTCAGTAGACTCCCTCTCCACACACTCTCCAGGCCAACCCATGGCCTCTCACTGGAAGCTTTCTAGTCTCTCTGTCTCTCAGTGCTTACCTATCAGTCACTTTAAAAAGCATAAATAGAATTGTGTTGTATATCTATTTGAAAAATTCCAAAAAAGCTTAATTCCAACCAACCTCCCCTAAAGCAAATTAGATTTCAAAGAAGCATAAGAGAAGAGGAAAACTGTTTGGTATAAAGAAAAACCTTAATCATATGGTGAATGTTTGCATCACAATAATGTCATAGAGACTCAGACACCCTTGACATCCTGTGGTAAGATGTGTTCCTTACCTCTATAGGATTATTCTAAGGAATCAAAAACCGAGTCTAATTTTGAAAGAGTCGAGAAAAGTATCAAGATTGGGAGCACTCCAGAGGATGACTCACCAGCCTTCCTCAAAGCAGTCAAGGTCATTAACAATAAGAAAGACCACAGCCTAGATGAGCCTGGAAGAGATGACAGCACCTGTAACATGGTCATAGATCAAGCAGCAGAATAGGACACTGATGGGGAACCAGCAAAATCTATTGAAGTTCTGAAGCTTAGTTAATAGCAATGTCAGTGCCCTTTATTAACAAATGAAGAGTGGAAATACATGTACACACACACACACACACACACACACACACAAGTATGCACACACACAAAATGCCAGTGCCTTTTATTGACAAATGAACAGTGGGAATATGTGTTGTGTGGCAAAACCTTTCCTGGGGAGACACAACACATGCACATCTTTTCACCTGAGAGAGGGATCCCAAATACAGACACCACCAAATACAACTTGGTGAACCAATGAGTTTAATTGGGGTTTCTTACATGAATGTGGGTAAAGGGATTACTTAGGGGAGCACAAATGACTCAAAGACAACTGCACCACCAAAGCCCATTACAGCATGGGTGATAGCTCACAGAAGCTAAAAACCTGGAGCACACTGCACAGCCTGCAGGCAGATCAACAGGTTGGAAGCATGGTCTGAGCCTCTTCCAGGCCATTCAGGGGCTCTCTTGCTTCTTTTGGGTAGCTGGTCTGAGTCTTCTTTGCAGCTTGACTTGTACAAGAGTGATACTCAACATTAATCTTTTGAGGAAAGTGAGCTAGTGAGTCTGTTCAGTTTCAGGGACTTCCTGAAGTTATTTTTAGTTGTTTACTTTCTGTCTTAAGAGGCTTCCCTGGGAGATAGAATGTTGTAATCTTGGCTACAACAGTTGAAATGCTCACAAAGGGAATCCTGGGTGAAGGATGTTTATTAAACATTGTGAACAATCTTTATAAGTTTTCTCTACAGCTAAGTTACTCCAAGATGGTATTTTTTTTGTAAAACCTGATTGAGAAATATAATATTTATTTGTATTTCTGTAAGTAACTTTTGTTTTTTAATCCATATTTCTGTTAATGATTTTTTTAAACTCTTAGTTTTATCATTACAAGGTAGCCAAGTAGCTTCTACAATTACATTTATTCCCTTTAAGCTTTAATAAAAGACGACAAAACACTCAACATTCTCACTTCCCAAGTCCCCACCACAGCCTGGAATGTCGAGTGTTCCTTCTTCTTCCTCCGTCTTCAGCATCTTAGTCCTTCCTCGCCCTCTGCCCAAAGCTGCACCTCTAGGCAACGCCTCGCACAGTCCCAAGGTCTGTGTATCTGCTCTTCCTAGAAGTCTCCACAGGTTCCTGTCCCCCTTCTCTACTAGAATTGCTCCCCTGAGGCTTTCATCTACCCCACAGTAGCCTTGACCATTACCCATCACACTGTTCTTTTGATGCCTCTGTGTTCCTGTGTGGTTCATACTATCTGGCATTGTCTCCTGGACCCATTTGGGTGAGAGACTGCTGGGTTTTCTTCTTTTGTTTTGTTCTGGCTTGATTTTGTCACACCTCCCATTGAAAAGATGGCTTTTCATCTGTTTTATCATTGCTGTCACGCCCAGACTCAGCAGTTCCTGGCACCTAGTAAGGGTTTAATCTATTGAATGAATGAATAAAAAAAAAATAAAAATAAAATCTTTGCAGCTCTTTTTCCAGTCCACATCTCATGGGGAGTAGAGGCTCATTGGTCCCTTACAACAGGAAAGCAGAGATTGCCTTCTGAGGCCAAAAGATACCTAATGATGGACATGTTTGATGTAAATTAAACAAAACCTCTCGCCTTGGACTAATTATAAGAAGCTATTTATAATTAGTTCACTGTTAAATTAATCAGCAAGCTTTTGCTACCTCATGAGTAAAGTTTAATTTCCCAAAAGATTTTGGTACTACTGATAAGCTCATGGGCACGAGACAATATTTAATTGCCAGCTAGTGTCTAAGTAAATTACTTGTTTGGTTAAGATGCTGGTAAAATGTATTAATGATATATATTGTTTTAGTTTCTAGGCATAAATAAGTCAGATTTCTGGCTGAAATTATTTTTATAATCAAACATAGATTATTTATTCTAAGTTACATTCCATAATCAATGGGATGTTCTAAAATTTCTGAATGATATTCAACATCTTATTGGGATAGTGGTTATATAGTAAGTCTTTATCAAAATGTATGTGGAATATTACACTTAAGACTCAGCTCATGATGTGGACTCAGGATTACACTAGTTCTTACAGGCTGCTGCCTTCAGCTACTCCTGTTAGCATTCCTCCATTTATTTATGATGTCCCACTAGCTTGTATAACCTGCAGAACAGCTTTCGACCAGTGAACCCACAGCTGCCCCACTTGGCTGGACCCATATAGATTGCCTGTGTCTTCGCTCTTTTCCTCCATTCTGTTCCTTCTCAGGTACCTCAAGATTCAGCTCTACACTCTTGGGCATATACCCGAAGAACTATGTATCTTACTACAGAAATACTTGCTCATCCATGTTCAATGTTGCTCTATTTATAATAACAAGAAATTGGGAACAACCTAGATGTCCATCAATGATGAATGGGAACTAAAAATGAGGTACATTTACACAATGGAATGTTATTCAGCTAGTAAGAAAAATGAAAATTTCAGGTAAATGGATGGATCTAGGAACAGTCATCCTGAGTGAGATAATCTAGACTCAAAAAGACAAATATTAAATGTTTTCTTTATATGTAGATTTTAGCACTCAAGCTCTTGATACTTGTGCTTCAATCTAAATAACTACAAAGGATAGGTACCTAGTAAGGGATTTTGGAGAGGAGACGATCTTCCAAAGATAACTATCCAAAGATAAATACAGTGTTATGGAGACAAGGGAAACTAGAATAGGAGGGTGAATGGGAAAATGATGGGAAGGCAGAGTAAAGAAGAGAACAGGAGAAGGGACAACTCACATCAAGGCTTTTTGGAAAACCAGATGGAAACCTACTACTGTAGACACCTCCTAAAGCATATACATACATGTAAAGGATTGAAATGGAGTCTCCAAATAACGAGCAGACAATGCCCTAATTAGACATCTTAAGCCACCAAGTAAAACTTCCAGTGCCAGCAATGGTTAAATCTTGGGCCAAAGGAGTCCCATAGATGATCCCAAGCATCGCTGTCTATTGAGAAGACTATTGCTTACTATCACAACCTGATAGTAAGGCCCTAGTGCTGAGGAAACCACTTACTTTTGTCTTCAAATAAGGAGAAAGCAAGCTGGTGCCCAACTAGAAGCTTCACCCCTACTAATAAGCATGCACGGTACTGGAATGTACTCTGCATGCTCCAAGACGAGGAAAATAACCATCAATAACCCTCGCTATAAACCCTCTGACCTACACGTTAGTACCTGCCTGCAAGACCCACTGCTGAACTAGTGGCACAAATGTGATGGAAGTAAGCAAAAACTGTTTTTACTGAATTTAAGGTCCACTCCATGAGATGGAACCCACATCTGATACTGTTAATGAGGCCAAGAATCTGAGACTAGATAGATCAAGAACCCTAGGGGAAAACTACTATTCTGCTAAGGGAACATAACAATAAAATAACTCCTAATGAAATATCACTGTATCTACTGCATTGCTGAACACTCACGAGACAACCTTCTTTTTGCTGTAGATGGAAGTTAACACGGAGACCCATAAATGGTCAATGTACAAACTTAGAGACCTTGGAGCACTCAGTCCTAAATGGGATATCTTTACCAACCCTATCCCCTGAAGGCTCAGGGATCTATGCATAAGTGCAAAGATTGTAAGAGCCAGAGGTGGTGGATGACTCCAAGGGAAAAGTGTCTTCCAGACATGCCAGAGCTGATGCACACATGAACTCACCAAGATTGAGACAGGGTTCTGAGGCCTGTAGCTGAGGCACCTGGTAGACAACCCAGGCATTAAACCTGATATATCCCTCCTCACAGCAAAGATCTGCAGCTGTCTCAGAATCCTCTGCAGCTAGGAAACTGAGTGGTCCAGGGTGGAAGAGGACCTAGAGAAGAGACCAGAGGAAATCCTAGGGCTTCTGGAAATAGCCGTGTGACCCCATCTCCTGTGGTTTCAGAGCACTGGGGTGAGAATCCTGGAGGAAGATTGGTCTGAGAGCCACGAAGTTAAAATATCCTGGTCTAGATCAGCAGTGAAAGTTACAGGAAAAATTCACAATGCAAAGTTAAGAACAGCACCAAAGAAAAATCACAGACATGGGGCCCAGATGAATTCTCTAGGCTGACAAAGAGCATCCATGTTTTTAATAGTGTTACTGTTCCAGTTAAGACCAACGAGTCTATTGAAACAAGCAACTGCAAACCTCAGGTCATTTTCACACTATTTCTAACTAATCTAATGTTGTCTTTTCCCATAAATGGCAGGTAAAGTGACTGATGTAAGCCCATTCATCAACAGGTTGAGTTGAATTTTCTTTTTACTTGAATATTGTAAATGTTTGGGACATATACATAACCTACATATATTGGTCAACTATATTTACAGATAATATATATTATCAAGATCAAGATATATACATATAATACTTCTATATGTATAATATCTAGCTGATGGACATATAAGGGAAGGACATGGAAACGGAGAAAATTCACTAGAAAAGTTGGAAGTTGAAAGAAAGAAAATGAAGCAGATACAGAGTTCTCCACACAGGAGGAAGCCAGAGTCTTGGCTTCTGAGGAGGGGTTCCGAATGCCATGTCAAGAAGACAATGTCCATGTCTGGATTCTGTCTGGGTTATCTGCACCTCAATCTTAGTGAAACAAGGCTTGTCAATGGACCATATCCCTGGGACAAAGATGGAGAACGGAAGCACATTCCTTCACACATTGTCCACTGCAACCTCCAGGGTCCAAGGGCCACTTCTGTCTGTGACATGTCCATCTCCTGTCATTAGGCTTCGATGCCTTCAACCATGAAGAGTTTCTGGACAGAGAAGGAAAAGGAGCTTAACATCTTCAACAATTTATCAAAAGCCCTTTAGATGTACATTTTCCACAGTATTGCTATTTTTTGTCTTCATTACCAAGGCTTCACTTGACTACAGGTAAAGTGGGGGGAATCCTGCTTCCAAACGTCCCTGTGTGTTCATGCTTGTGGGATACTAGTCACCCCTTTTCTTCTCTGGGTACAATTCCTTTAGGTAAAGGGCTCAAGTGAGAGCTGATACCCCTACTGTCAAGGCATTAAGGTGTGCATGCTCCCTTCCAGTGTGGGTCACTTCAAATGATAAATGCTGGAGGACATCGGGTTGGCTTTTTCTGAAATCCTAGTATGCATTTGTATAAATACATGTCATTTGATGCTTGGCAAATGTGTTCAGCTGAAATGGATAGAGATCTTGGGTTTCAAACAGGAATGAGCAATGGGGAGACATGTGCCAGAGGCCAAGGGATGTGAGAACTCTTCCATATGGCTATTTAAAGAACCTCAATCTCCACACAAAGTACTCACGTATATTATCAAAGTCTAGAGATATACACATAATACAAAAAGTTGCCAGTGGAAGAAGCTACAGAGAAGCTGAATTTCCATGTTAATTCCAGAAAACTTAATTTGTTAGAAAATGGGTTTAAAAGATAAATGACTCAGGTGTGTGGTACTAGAATCCTAGCACTTTGGAAGTAGAGGCAAGAAGAGGATCAGGAATCCAACACCAGTCTCAGCCACATAAGACCCCATCTCACAAAACAATAAATAAAAAACAAAGATAAGGAAAGAAATACAAATGCACTGATTTCTATTGATTTATCAAATCATTAAATGTTTTCCAGAAGACGATGTAAAGCATCTGCCTTTCTCCTCCAAAGGCTTCCTTTGTACCCTCATCTTCTCCAAGTCTTCTTCTTTAATAAAATGATGTGATTATTCATATGGAAAAAGAATCTGGGGGCCTAATTGTCTCTTGATAAATCCTACACGAGTACATAATTTGAATGTCTGTATGTATTAAAGGTATTTCTGCAACACAGAATTTGTTCATTGACCAAATTTTATTTTATAAAATGTTCATTGACCAACTAAAATATCAGCTGGTTCCCTGTTCTAAAAACTAAAAAGTTATAAAACTTTTAGACTTCTAGAAATGAAACTACAAATCGCACACACACACACACACACACACACACACACACACACACACACACACATCTAGAAAATGAGATTTTAGGGTTTCATCACAAAAGAACCAATGTTGGAGAGAGTGGTGTGTTGCCCGCCCTGATTTCATCATTACACAGTGAGTGCACACACAGAAAAGTCACAACGCACCCTACTGATCTGTACAATCATTACATCCTAATTAAAAGCAGCCCTTTCTAAACTATGTAAATTAGAGTTATAATTGAGGCAAGGGCTATGAATGAGAACCATGAACTGATGAGAACTTACAGCCAGTGGACTAGAGTTGACAGAAGACTTCCTTAAGGAAGAGACAACAGAGAGCTCTTCTAGGAGGGCAGAAGGACTCAAGTCACAGGGGGAAGGAACGGGGAGAGACGGGCTGCACCTGAAAAGGCCCTGGAACAAGAGGAAATGATGTATTCCAGAAACAGAAAGCAAGCCAGTTGCTGGGAAGATTTAAATCAAAACCACAACGAGATGTCATTTTACAGCTATGAATCTGCCTATAATCAAAAGATGAGGATAAATTAGAGCCCTCTTGCACCATGATAAGAATGTAAACAGCTCCTTTAGATAACAGCTTGGGAGATGATTAAAAATTAAACATAGAGATTCGATGTGTCAGAGCTGATATATACCCAGGAAGGCATGTTCACAGCATTTACACATAGATATCCATGGCCCACTATGCATAGCAGCCAACATGTGAAAATACTCAAGCATATGAAGTATGTTATATCCACGTGGTAGAATACCATCTAATAATGAAAATGAATGCAGTGCAGATGTGATCAAGAACATGAGGAACCCTGGAAACATCATGTAAAGTACAGGAAGCCAAACAGAAAAGGTCATGGACTCAATGGTTCTGTGTATACAAAATGTCAAAAATAGGAAACTTACAGACTGGTGCTTGCCAGAGGCCGCAAGAGAAGGGCATGGAAAGTGGATGCTAATGCTTCTTTGGACAGTTTGGCTTTACTGGGGATTCTCACACATGCCAGGCAAGACCTCTACCATCCTGCTGTATCCCCAGCCTTAGTGAGTCCCTTTAAGAGTAGCGTGCATGTCTGTGATAGTGTTCTGTTTGCACAGCCTTGGAAGTACAATGAAGACAACTGAGCTGTGTACTTCAAAAGTGAATTTTGTGTCTGACGTGTGAATGGTGTCCAGTTTTTATTTTGTTGTCGTTGTTTGTTTTATTTTGATTTGTTTTTGATAAGTAAGAACTAGAGTGGCAAAGAAGACTGAGGTGAGTGTAACACAAAGTGGCAATGCAGGATCTGATCTTTGTTTAAAATAACAGAATCTTTTAAGGGGAAGGAGAGATTCGATTTGTTATAAAAACCATCACTTTGACTCTGCTACACACAATGGATTACAGAGGAAGAGCGTGGATGCTAACAGGCTAGAAACATGATGGCGGGAGATCAGACGTGAGCAGTGGAGGGGCCTAGAGCAAGTACAGAAGCAGGGGTGCAGAGAGGTAGATGGATGCAAGGTGAAGCTACAAGAATCAAGAATCACACTTCGGTTTCTGATTTGTCAGCCCACCTCCCATAATGCTCTGGAACTAATAAATGTGGAAGAGGAAAAACATCCCGTGTCGGTTTGAATCGTCTTTCGTTGCTCACTCTGGTACCAGCACCAAGGTTTGTTCAGACAGATCAGATGTGCCTGGCTGAGGCAGCCACAAGCAGGAGGCGGTAGCGAGCAGAGGGCATGCAGTCATCCTAAAGTTAGACGTTATTTTCTTCACGTCCAAGGACAAGGAGTTGCTGTGCTCTGTTTTGTTGCTGTAATCAAATCCTCAGACAAAGTAACTTATAAACCACGGGAAAGTGTTGTTCACAGTTTAGGAGGCTGAGGGGTCTAAGACCCAGTGTAGTGAGGGCGGCTCTCTGCTTTCATGATCACATTCCAGTGATGACGTCACAGGGTAGAAAAGCTAAGCATGCTCCCTCAAGGCTCTTAGGAGAACATGAATCCCATTCATTTCCTAAAGCCCTCACCTCTTACCAGCACCACAATAAAACCTAGATTTCCGCATGAATTTTGCAAAGATGTAAACATCAAGAGCATAGCAAGCATCTGAGAAAACGCATCTTGAGGAGAATCCTCAGTCGCATGCATGCCCAGCCCCTCACCTTGTTCCCTTGTAGCTACAACGTACCCCTCCTATGGATCTCTTGGCAGCACACACCTCCTCTACCTTGACATCTTATTTGTTTCTAGAGGAATCACACCTCAAGTGTCTTTCCTTTGCCCCCTCACAGGACCTCTATGCCTGAGATATTCAGTCTAAAGGAGTTTCTTTGGAAACTCACCAAATAAACTGGATAGCATTACATCAGGCTTCTGCTATGGAGTTAGGTGGGAGGAATGTGTGTACTGATATCAGCTGTAAGGCCAAAAACAAAACAACAACAACAAACCCACAGTTCCATTGGTGCAAGGATTCCAGTGAGTCTCTTTTGGATTTACTCACACACCATGCACTGTGTTCAGTAGATAACTGTTGTATCACACACTTCCCAAGGTCCAGCAGTAATTCTCAGAGACTGTAAATAAAAAGGAGGGAAGAATTATTTTCCTAGGCTCTTCTGCACCTTGTAAAACCAACCATCTCACAATGAACTGAAACCATATTTTCATAACAATATGTGATTAAGCTAGTTTCTTTTGCTATCTACACCCAACCTGCTTTAAAATTGCACTCTATCACCAAGGACAACAACAAAAAGGCCCATTGTTGAGACAAACATCTTTAGAGAATTCCCAATATACTGAGCTTACAAGGAATCCCATCAAGTTTTTCTTATAATGGCAAAGAATTTATTTGTATCTAATGAGTAAATATAACTTGGTTCTTCATGTTCTTAGAAAGACATTAGAGACATGAAATGGCAATAAAATTTTCTTAACTCTTAGATGTGTCAAACACAGTTATGTACACATGATTTTATGCATCACTTTCTCCCTAAGAGATTGCTAAAATTTTAGAACCTCTTAAAGTGGCAGTGGGTTCTCTATGCTATTTCCAAGGCTTCTAGACCAAAGGAAGTCATATTACTTGGTCACAATAAAGGCATCTCTGATACCTACATAAGTTTCTTTGGGTTAAGGTGGGATTACAGTGATTTAGTGCTGAGTATCCACCATTGTATCCAATCATATCAGTTACCTGGTAGCTACAATTGTGTTTGGTTGCTAAAATGCAATAATTCTAATAAAATAAAATTTGTTGGGTAGAAATTCTCAAAATTTATGTATCTTGAGCTTTTGAAAATGACAGTATTAGAAAATGGCTTCTGTGTTCCCTAAAACAATTCCTCAAATGGAGCAAGTGCTGTCTGCTTTAGTACACACACACAGGCAGCATTAGGCTGAGACAGTCCTTAGTAGTCACACACACAGGCAGCATTAGGCTGAGACAGTCCTTAGTAGTCACACACACAGGCAGCATTAGGCTGAGACAGTCCTTAGTAGTCACACACACACAGGCAGCATTAGGCTGAGACAGTCCTTAGTAGTCACACACACAGGCAGCATTAGGCTGAGACAGTCCTTAGTAGTCACACACACACAGGCAGCATTAGGCTGAGACAGTCCTTAGTAGTCACACACACACAGGCAGCATTAGGCTGAGACAGTCCTTAGTAGTCACACACACAGGCAGCATTAGGCTGAGACAGTCCTTAGTAGTCACACACACAGGCAGCATTAGGCTGAGACAGTTCTGTTTCGTTTTCTGTATTTGTGTTTACAGTTGAGAACATTTCTTCCTTTGCATCTACAAGGTTATAATTATTAGGTGTTCCAATAATTAGGTGTTCTATTGTTGCATGGTTTTGAAAACATGCTATCTTTTTTTGATGGCTGTGAAATTATTAATCAGCTAATTATTATCATTGGAAAATATATGTCCAAGTAGTTTTAAAAGACACCTTCTCAAAACAAAATAATTTACAGTCTTAAAATGTGTATGGTGTCTACAATAAGATACATTTTTGCAGCTCCAAGCAATAGCAAAAAAAAAGAAAGAAAATCAGCAGACCCCACAGGAACTGAGTATCACCGTGTTGACTTGGGTTTCTGTGGTATTCCCTTCGAGCTCAGCACAAGGTATTTGTCTGTCAGCACTGGTCCGCTACATGATCAGCTGACACAGCTCTTTACTCTATGGGTCACTGACAGAACAGACAGGTTCAAATGCACAAGATGTTGGCTCTAGCTCTTCCTGAATGCCTTTCCTACTTCATTAAGCTTTAAGCATGGTTGTTTGTGTAGGACAATAACACACACTGGCATTCAAAAACATAAACCTGCTGCTTAAATGCAATATATCAAATTGGAGGAAGACTCTAACTGACTGATTCCCTGGGAAGGTTTTTGTTTTAATGAGACTAAAATGAGAAGAATTTTCAACTATTTTATTTTGAAGAAAGTTTATCCATACAGTCATATAGAAATGGCATAGCAACAAGACACAAATGTGGCCATAATAATCAATAACATTTATTTTTGCACTTAATTTATCAATTCATTTAAAAAAAAATTTTATTTTACTCTCTCTTTCTCTCTCTCTCTCTCTCTCTCTCTCTCTCTCTCTCTCTCTCTCTCGTGAGTGTGTACATGGTGTGCCATGCAGGTGGAAGTCAGAAGACAACTTTGAGAGTGGGTTCTCTCCTTCCATCTTAACACGGCTTCCAACTCCTCAGGCCTGCATGACAAGCAGTACACCTGCTCAGCTGTCTCAGCAGCCCTTGCTGTGTTTTACAAAGCACATGTTTGACTGGGTGTCGTGACACCGTACATAAGCAGAAATGGTTGAGGAAAAGCAGCCGGTAAAAACACAAGTCGGTACAGCATACCTCTGAATGAAATGGGGACGATCAGAGGGCTAACAACCTAAGGGAGATCAAAGACCTAGTCTCCTCAGTTCATCCCCAGTACCTGCTCCTTAAATCCTTGTTGACGAATGAGTAGAGTTTGGTAGAACTCCAGAAACTCTTACAATGAAAAACTTCATTCCACAGGCAGGGATGTTGAATTCCATAGTGGAAGAGCTGATTTTCCAGACATAGCCTTTGGCAGCCCAACCTGGTGCTTTCAATGCATCCTGCCAGTATTTCCTGGAAAAGGGCATGCTCTTCCATGCTCAGGAAATTGCATGTATTTTCCTTCCAGGACCCTACTTCCTATAGAAGACATGAATTTTACATTCCCATGTTTAATCTGAATCTTGATTTAATCTTACTCCACACCCCCATGGCACCAGAGCAGTTCTAAAGGGACTCCTATACACAGACTACCCACCTTTATGTCTCTCAGAGTGATGGCTTGTTGCTGATGGATGCCAAGGGCTGGGTCAAAGTGACCCTCGGCATTTCAAATAAAGAAAAAGGTGTAGACAATAGAGGAGGTTTCAATCACGAAGTAGAAAGTATCATTGATTGAGAAGGGTGTATTCAGACAGGAAAGATTCTATCCCTCATGCCCAGTTTCCATGGTGTTAAAATGTAAGCTGAAATCCTTACTGTAGGAAAGGAGACACTTTACTGTCTCTTACTCTCTGCACCTTGACCGATTATAGATCTGTATTAGGGTTTTCTAGAACTGATAGAATGATATAATATATATGGGATTTATTGGAATGGCTTACAGGCTATAGTCTGAATATTCCAACAATGACTGTCTCCCAACTGAAAGCTCAAGAATCCAATAGTTGTTCAATCCACAAGGTTAGATGTCCTAGCTGGTCTTCAGTACAAGCCAGAATACCAAAGAAGTCAGGTCTAATACCAGGGAGGGGATAAACTTGATGGAGAGTGAGAGTAAGCAGGCAAAGAGCAAGAGCATCCTTCTTCCATGTCCTTTATGTAGGATGTCAAGAGAAAGTGCGGTCCAGATTTAGGGTGGGCCTCCTGACCTCAAACGATCCAATTAGGTAAACCACAGGCATACCCAGAGGCTTGGGTTGTTAGTTAGTTCCAGGTGGAGTCAAGTTGACAAGCAAGAATAGCCATCACTGGGTCTTTGAGTTAGTCAGTGAAGTGGCTAGTTTTATGTCAACTTGACACAAACTACAGACATCAGAGAGAAGGGAATCTCAATTAAGAAAATGATTCCATAAGATTGAGCTGTAGGCAAACTTGTAGAACATTTTCTTAAACAGCAATTGATGGAGGAGGGTCCAGTCCATTGTGGGTGGGGTCACCCCTGCACTGGTGGTCCTGGATTCTATAAGAAAACAGGCTTAGCTAGTGACAAGGAGCAAGCCAGTAAGCACCACCCCTCCAAGCCCTCTGCATCAGTTCCTGCCTCCAGGTTCCTGCCATGTTTGAGTTCCTACCCTGATGTCCTTCAATGATGAACAGTGATGTTGAAGTGTAAGCCAAACAAATCCTTTCCTCTTTGAGTTGCTTTTGGTCATGGTGTTTCATCATAGAAACAGTAACCCTAACGAGGACAGTCACCATCTACTGTGAGAGGAAGCTTGTCTACGGAGGGTTGAGGATATACAAATCCCAGCCCTACACATATCACACCCTCTTCCTCCAAAGCTCAAGGTTCATTGCAGAAAAGGGGACAGAAAGATCTTAAGAGCTAGGGAGAGTGAGTGACTTCAAGCAAGCAGCATTCTCCAGACACAGCAGGGAAGCAATACATGTGAATTCACTGCAGTGGAGACAGCATGCACAGGATGTGTGCCAGCCCAAGCTAGACAAAATCCCAGCATGTAGA
This sequence comes from Peromyscus eremicus, assembly GCF_949786415.1. Taxonomy (NCBI): domain Eukaryota; kingdom Metazoa; phylum Chordata; class Mammalia; order Rodentia; family Cricetidae; genus Peromyscus; species Peromyscus eremicus. The sequence goes on from NC_081421.1 coordinate 33,463,888, forward strand.
GAAGCGGGCATGAAGTCTCACCCTTAGCTAAGGCACTCTTGGAAATTGCTAGATGCTGGAACAGAAAGAGTCAGTTTTCAGTAAGGTGTGGCCCTGGTGGGTTGACAACGCTACAGTGGAAGCCCACACATGTGCGAGTGTATGAGCACCACCAACTGTATTTGACCAGTATAAATAAAAAGAAGAGGACACAGAGTTTAGCAGATAGGGAAGGGAAGCTGGATCTGGAAGGAGTTGGGGGAGGAGTGTATGTGATCAAAATATATTTGCACAAAATTTTCAAACTAATAAAAAGATGATGGGAAAAAAAGAGTATAGCAGGCCATGGATAGAGTTAGCATTCCAGAACAACTCCATGGAAACATTGATCATGGGTCGACTCTAGGTACATCAGTTGGCTTCTGATTGGCGGTTTTGTGCCCACTGTTTGACACTCCCAAATATATGTTCTATTTCCCTGGCCGGAAATAGGCCTTAGATTAGCAAAATGCATTTCTAACATAGGAACAAGAGACAAAACCATGCATTTAAATGGAGGCTTGCCAGTCAGTCCCTGGCTCTCTGGCACTCCACAGCTGTACACAAGATAGTCAAGGACTTCCTTGACTTCAAAGACTGCAAAGACTATGGGTCTCCTCAAAACAATCAGCCATAGAAGTGAACCACACAGCCCAGAGGGCAGCAGATCCTCTGGTGAGCACTTTGGTACCCAAGATGTTCTGACCCTGGAGTATCTTGATCACTGAACATCACCTATGTTCTCTATCCTGGATCTGCCATGAGGATGATGATTAACCCCTCTCTCATTTTCTGTTAGTTCTTTGAAAACACTGATTCACTTTCCTCTATGTGTACAATGATGTAGCTTAAGCCAGCGCCTATATCTACATTGGTAGCAGAGAGAGGAAGTAGTGTGCCATGTATTAAATGTGACAAGAAAGATAAGAGATGACATTGAACTATGTAGAAGAAAGTGAGGGCATTGCAAATCCAGCATGAGAACAGAAAGTCCTGAGATGTCTTCTGCCAAGCACTTGGGCTGAGGAAAGAGCTCCCAGGATAGGACCCAGAAATTATTTGGCTACAAAGGTGAGCCACCCACACCAACCACTTTTTTGATCATGACATTTATTTTGTCTGCCATGAATTCCCACAGAGTCATGTGGACATAGGCTCTGATATTTTACTTTACTCTCTAATAACCATTAACACCTTTCCTAATAAAAACAAATTCTCATGGACATTGCAAATGTTTACAGACTCTTTTGATGAGACAATCATGTTTAAGATATTCAGTTAAACAGCCTAATGTAGTCTGTGTATTCTTGTCATATGTAAAGTATACTCTATGCTAAATATACACTGGAAAATAGCTTTCCAGATAATATACAGACCATTAAATAACTCACAGGGCCAGCAGTAATTATTCTTGGGCAGATTCTTGGGTCCATTCTATTTCTCAAGATAGATCTAGAAATTTAATGATGCTACTACATCAATACTCTGATAAGAAAAAGATAGAATGGTTAAAGTCTCATGTTGAAGTAAATCAGCCAGTGGGTTACCACAAGAATTTTTATATTACCACAGCTGGCAATACATGGAAGCAATTAATAGAAATATTTTCAGTCACTCAGCCTCTTGGTGCAGAACCAGGTCCCCTAATTTATTCCCATTGCCTCTTTCAGCATTTTCTTCTATCCCATTTCCATTCCTTTGTGATACCTCCTGACCCACAAGACCACTCTCTTCCAGAGACCTTCAGTGGCCATAAAATGATGGGACATGGGTAGGTGACCACTATAATTTTCTTTTCCTCCATCAGGATCTCTCCAGACTTACTGTTAGTCCTGCTGCAGTCGGCCCACAGGAACCCCTCTTCCAAGCCCTCCTTCATCTGCTAGGAATGCTGTCTCTTCATGCAGACCCAGAGTCCCCCTAGTTCTTTCACACAGCCCCTTTTGGCCTTTCTTTGTAGCCCTGAATCACCATTCCTTTGTGACACCCACTGACCAGCAGAAATACTCACCACCAGGGACCTCAGCCACCACACTTGGCTAGGACCCAGAGTGGACAACAGAAACCAAAGAACCAAACATCCACAGAACAAAAATGAGACCAGGTATCTACACCAAGAAACAATCCGAATATCATAACTCCAAATACTTAGACGTCAGCACAAAATACCAATATCCACAACCAAGACAATCAGCCTCCTCAGAAGCCAGCAACCCAATCGCAATAGGCCCCACGAGACGCAGTTTAGCTGATGCACAAAGCACGAAATTGTTCAAGGGCCCGAGACTGTATGACACAGATGGAAACAGGAAAGCACAAACGGTTTAATGAAACAGTGGAAACAACTCAAGACGTGAAAGCGGAATTTCACAAAGAAATCGAACCGCTAAAGAAAACCCAAATTGAACTAAAGCAGGAGATGAAAACTTTCGGAGATCAAACGAAACCTTGGACGGCAGCCTGCCCGACGGATTGAAACACAAAAGACAGAAGTTGAGGTCTTGAAGACAAAGTAAGAAATGGATAGCTCAGTCAAAGAAAATTTTAAATCTAAAAAAACCCGGGCACAAAACAGCCATAAAATATGGGGCACTATAAAAAGACCAAACTTATGAATAATAGTTATAGGGGAAGGAGAAGAAACCCAGGTCAAGGGCACAAAAATTATTTTTAGCAAAATAATAGAAGAAAATTTCCCCAATCTAAAGGAAGAAATGCCTATGGAAGTGCAGGAAACAAACAGAACACTAAACAGACAGGACCAGAACAGACATTTCCTGCAACACGTAATGAAACGATAAAGGAGCAGAACAGAGAAAGGAGACTGAAAGCGGCAAGGAGAAGGACCGAGTCACATGTAAAGGCAGCCCCATCCGATGGAGACCTGACTTCTCTTCGGGGGCTCTGAAAGCCAGCAGGGCCTGGACAGATGGTACAGATGTTTACAAGTTCTGGAAGACCACACCTGCCAGTCCAGATGAGAATCGACAGAGAAAGAAACACATTTAACAATAAAACCAATTTAAGCAACTTTTAAATTAAAAACTTCTTCGTAGAATTTATTTTGGTCATGCTTTCTCCACCTTTAACTCTTTCCAGATCTCCTCCTCCAACTACCTCCCAACCTATTCAGGAAAAAAGAAAAAAGAAACAAAGCACAAAGGTGAAAACCAAAACAAACAGAAAAAGAAGTCTAAACAAAGCAAAACAAATACTGCCAAGTTTTGTGTTGGCTAACCCTTGCGGAGTTTTGTGTTGGCTAACACTTGCGGGCATGGGCCTGCCCTGGAGAGTAGTTGATTCACCCAGTGCACTCCATTGCATCAAACCGACTCTTCCTCTACGGGAGGCTATCAGTTGCAGACAGTTCTTGGTTAGGGGTGGCCATGCATGTCCACTTCCCCACTCATTGCTAAGACTTGGTCTGGCTTAAACACAGTGCATGCTGCCAGTCTCTGTGAGATCATATGTGCATCAGTCCTACTGTATCTGGAAGACACTGCTCCACTACCTCTGGCTCTTGCAATCTTTCTGCCTCTATTTTCCATAGATCCCTGAGCCTGGGGGTAGGGGTGGGGTGATGAAAAAATCCCATTTAGGACTGAGTGCCTAGGGATAATTTGAACCAAATAAGTCCGAAGCTAAAAGCCCCACCAATTCCAGTCGTCCTGGAAGACTAGTAGGAAGGGGAAAATGGTGATGGGTCTTGTTTGTGCAGACAGCACTGACCCTGAAAAACCTGAGTGGTGACAAGCATATTTGAACTGATATCTTAACCGTGCTCAGCATTCCAGAAGACCCTGAGTATCTGTGAAAGTGACGGGTGAGTGAGGACAAGGGATGCACACTGGAAGCCAGTGGGAGAATGCACGGGAGTGAGATGAGACAATTTGACAGGGTACTGGCTAGACTAGCTTTAGCAGCACAGGGCCTGGGGCTACGGGGAAGCAGAGGAAGATAAGGGGAAGACAGCTGGTCATTCAGACAGACTTGCACCATCCGGTAGCAATAGGTGAACTCTGGCCCTGGAGGAGCATCTGCTTGCTTCTACTTTGTCTGAAGATGCATCTGGAATTCAAGAGCACCTCTTATCATGATGCACTTGGTTATGAGCACTTGTGAGGTAAAGGCAACAATCTTCTGCTTTGACTATACAAACAGACACACACACACACACACACACACACACACACACACACACACACAGGAGAGAAAGGAAATTAGGATATGCAGATATATAGCCAGGCCTTCTAGGGACCTATAAAAGTCAGACTGCGAGTATTGAAGTAAAAGGACACTATAGACCCAAGAAACCTCCCAAGGTGAGGTTGGCAGCATCCACAGGAGTTCCTGGTCCTTAACCTAGTGTTCACTTACACAGTGATGGTAAACATGTCTCTGAAGAAATTTTTGCTTTCTCCAATAATGGTACAAACCACCTCCCACAAGATGCTTAGCATCCTAGGATGGCCAATGTGCCTGTTATTGTGGTCTGTTGGTGAGTCTGCATGGTAGGAGGGTGCACACATCTCCCTCCATATCCTGACCTCCTGGCTCTAGTTCTAGGTCCTTCCAAGTGACAAACAGCCTAAAAGGCCCTCCTGATGTTCATACAAATACACAGTTCATTTTTCCTTACATCTAATAGTGAGCTACTTCACACATGGAACTAGATTTTGTTTAGAAACTTCAGGTGTGTCTTCCTCCTTGGTCTTCTGCTGGTGGGTTTGCATGGGAAGCCATCGGGAAAGCTGAAAGGCATACATTTCAGTCAGAGAAAAGAGCTTAGAAAACAGTGAACGCAGCAGAAAGAGAACGTTTTACCAATTCAAATGGAAAAAGAACTAGCTACCAATTTATTTCTTCCAGCCCAAAATTGATTTTCCCTGGGAAGATTTTATGGAAAGTAAGATTGCCATACACCTTCACAACTTAAACCACAGTACTCAGGCTCCACTGTTCATGGGGCACACACCTGATTAGCATAATTTAAAGACAACTAAGAGAATTTTATTACTTCTGCCTCAGAAATTACAGTCAACAGAGAAAGAAACAAAAGACTTGGCTCCTTGTCTCACTTTCGAAGAGCTGGGGAGCAGGTCCTATGCGGGAGGTTTGGATGTGAATAGTTTGGAACAAACCCATGGGCCATTTAGGCGATTTACTCCAAGTTCTGGCTTCCACACTCCCTTTGGCTTGAATCACGAGCTAAATTTCAATTTCAAGAAAAGCATCATAATATGAAGATTAGCCTGAGTGCCGTAATGATCACAGTAAATTAGCATAACTATGACTTTAGCACAATGAACCCCCAAGTCTGAGGTTTTCCTCTCCAGGGTCAGTTACCTGGGATCAGCCTTGGTCCAAACAATTAAATGGAAAATTCCAGAAGTAAACAGTAAGTTTTAAAGTGATGCTCTTCTGAGTGCCATAAAGAAATCTTGCTCCATCCCACCGAGTGCCTGAGGCATGGGCCTCCCCTTTGGCCCGTGTGTCTGTGTGTTTACCGTTCATTCTATGGTCACCAGGCATCTCCTTAAAAGATCTGCTACTGTGCTCTCCCGGTGTTTGTGTTCAAGTGACTCTTCTTTTCCTTAATAATGTCTCAGACCACAAGAGTAATGATGCCAGCAATTAGCATGTGTGAAAAAGAATCACAAAGTTCTTCCCAGAAAATGAAGCTAAAATTCTATCATGGTATATAAGGAAAGGTATAACATACTTGTGGTTTGGTACTGGCTGCATCTTTAGACAGCCACTGTGAGTTTTAGAAACATTCCCTATAGGTAAGGAGGTGCTGTTAATGCTGCACACTGAGTAGTTAATCCCCGCTTTGAGACTTGACTAGACCACTCATTTTTTTTCTTTTTTCTTTTTTTTCCTTTCTTTCTTTCTTTTTTTTTTTTTTTTGGTTTATTGAGACAGGGTTTCTCTGTAGAGCTTTTCCTAAAACTCACTCTGTAGGCCAGGCTGGTCTCGAACTCAGAGATCCACCTGGCTCTGCCTCCCAAGTGCTGGGATTAAAGGCATGTGCCGCCACCGCCCGGCAGACCACTCATGTTTAATATAGTATTTGTATTAATTCTTTGAGAATTACATGCCTATATGCAAGGTACTTTGAACATATTCATACCCCCACTCCTTTTCCTAACTCCTCCAGATCCATCCTCCCTTCCCTACCTCTTTCCAGCTCCCTGCCCTCCTTTTGATTTTTATAACCAACAAAATTTGTGCTCTCCACATACTGCAAGTGTGGGGGCCTATCCTCAGGAGTATGTTTTACCTACCAGAGACTACACACCCTCCTCAGAAACTGAGTCTCCCCACACCAGAGGACATCTACAGCCTGTAGCTACTGAGCTAAGGATAGGGCTCATGTGCGCTTATCCTCACCTAATGCTGTAACGTTAATGGCCTGCTCTTGGTCAGATCTTGTGCATGCAACCACATTGGCTCTATGTTCATAAATGCAGCAGTCCTGCCATCCCCAGACTGTTTCACCAGGTTCTTTCTCTCCCATCTTCTAAGATGGCCCCTGAGTTTCGCAGGGATGGAGTGGCTGTGCCACGCTTGACCTTATTATTGCTTAGTCAGTTATCAGTGAGAATGTTCTATTTTCTTCATGAAAATGAACAAGGAGATCTTGGGCTAGAGAGTGGCTCTCACATTTGAGTGCAAAACCACTTGGAAAATTTGTTAAAACATAGATTTCTGAGCCCTGCTTTACCCTGCTCTTAAATTTCTCGTTTAGCAAACCTAGGGAAACATCTTATAATTTGCATTTCTAACAAGCTCTTGGCTGATTGTGGTGCCATGACCGACTTGAGATGATGGCTCGAAAGGACATTACTGCTAACTATTAGTTTTAACTTGTACAAATAACTTTACCTCCCAGACCACAGCAGTCTATGTTTCTTTGATGGATAGTTCTATCATGTTATCACCAGCATTGTTAACAATAGATTGGTGGACCACCTAAAGAGTAAACCTCCTGAGAAGCTGGGGAGTTCTGGTGGAACAGAGAAGGAAATTGGTAGGAAGTACCACGGTCATAGCTGTGGCTTGAGGGCTGAGGGTGCAGGTCAGTGGCAGAGCACATGCTCAACATGACAGATGCCAGGGGTTCAGTCTCCAGCAACACACACACACACACACATACACACACACACACACACACACACACACACACACAACACAACACACACACACAACACACACACACATATACCACACACACAACACACATACACAACACACACACACAACACACACACACATACACCACACACAACACACACACACAACACACACATACCACACACACATATACCACATACATAACACACACACACAACACACACAACACACAATACACACACACAATACACACGCATACCACACACACACACCACACACACACACCACACACACACACCACACACACACATATACCACACACACAACACACATACACAACACACACAATACACATACACAACACACACACATACACCACACAATACACACACATACCACACACACACACCACACATACACACATATACCACACACACACCACACATACACAACACATACACAATACACACCACACACACACACACACACACACACACACACACACACACACACACAGCTATAACTTGGGCTGCCTAAAACTCTGAACTCTATTAGAAGATTCAACTGCAAAAGGCCATCTCTAAACAATGCCTAGCTCTAATCCACCTGATGGTCAAGATATGGATGGTATGTGGACATTTAGAGATGTGGGAGGTAGTCTGGGTAATCCGTATCCTACCCAGAGAACATGGTGGAGATGGTATGAAGACCCATTCCGGAATATTGTTGGAGTAAAAACTAAGAAGCAGCTTCTCTTAGTGTTGGAAGTAGTTATGGTGACATTGAAGGAAAAATGGAAAAAATTTTGATATCCATAATATATTACCTGGGGGACTTTTAAAATAGACCATTGCCTAGGCCACAGCTCAGACTTTAAACAGAATCCCAAATGGTGCAGCCTGGATAGTAATGATTTTCAGCCTCTCAGGTGATTCTGACTGATAGCTGCTAGAAAACCCTAGAGACGAAATAGCAATCTTGGCCTCATTTGCATATTTAAGGTAGATAAACTGTAGCCTCTTTAAAGGTCAGAGAAGAAAAACTAAAGCAAAAGAAGCAAGTCAAAACATTCCAATACTTACAAAATAAAAAGTAGGTTAACCCTGTCAGTGTAAAGGCAGACCTCACGCCACTGCAGGGGCCACCACAATCCCCAGGGCCATGGTGATATCCAGGCTTGGGCTGCTGCCAGGGACCATGTCTGGGTCCAGGGGCCCTCTGCAGTTAGGGTCTGTGTTGATGTCCATGGCCTATGTTGCCCCCAAAGGTCACAAAGATGCCTGGGTTCTCAGCTACTACTTGTGGCACTGTTGGGGTCTGAGGGATGCGCAGGTGCCAGAGCCATGCCAACCTGAGTGGCCTGAACTGCCACCTGGGACCAGGGTGTTGACCAGGCCCAAGCTGCTGCCTAGGGCTATGTCTAGGTCTGTGGCCCTACCACAGTCAGGGTCTGCACCAATGCCGGTGGCTCCTGTTACCACTGAAGGCTGTGCAGATGCCAGGGGTCTAGGCCACCACCTGAGACTATGCTACTGATGGCCCATTCCAGTCTGAGAGACCTGTGCTGCCACCCGGGGCCATGGTGACAACCAGGCCCAAGCTGCTGCTGCTGACCATGTCTGGGTACCTACCACAGGGGCCCTTGCAAACCAAGTATGAAATCATGTGTTGAAATGGGAGGGTCATACTGAGCTGGCCTAGCCCCTCATCGGACAGGGGAAAGCCACCCCCCATCAACCTAGAGCTGACCTTGCCCACCCTTCACGGGTTCCACCCCTCACAGGACAGGGGAAAGCCACCCCCCATCAACCTAGAGTTGACCTTGCCCACCCTTCACCGGTTCCACACCTCACAGGAGAGCTGCTCTCCCCAACACACACACACTTGGGAGAGCCAGCTCCACCCCTCATCTGAGAGAAATGGTCATAGCAGTCTGGACTGACGAACTTAGCAGCCACCCAGGCACACACCCAGGGCTTTGAGTGGGTCCTCCCTATCCTCTACCCCATCTATGACCTGCCGGAGCATGTGAAGGGACTAATGCAGGCTCTCCATCATTCTGGCAATAGCAGGATATCTGAGAGGAGCTATCGGTGAGGGTCCAGCATTGATGGTATACCAGAAGCCAGAGACCTTGAACCTGACCAACAACACACTACACAATGAACATTTGCAAATGAAACTGTGTGGACAAAAGGGTCTACTGTGTGACACACTGAAGCTCCCAATGCCACTAAGATAAATGAAGAGGCAATGGAGAGATGGGAAAGATGGAGGGATGAAGTGGTGGCTTGCTGTTGTGGTGGTTTTGCTTGTTTGTTTGCTTGTTTTAATATTCTTATTTGTGCTTATTCTTTTTAAGTTTTCCTTTGGGGGGATACTGTAAGGGTGAAGGGCAGACATGGAGAACTGGGAAATGAACAGGACTGGGGTACCTGATGTGAAGTTCCCGAAGAATCAATAAAAACAATGTGTAAAAATAAATAAATAAAATTGACAGAGAAATAAAAACATTTCAAGATACACACACGTTAAGGGAGTTAGTGATCAAGCCAACACCACCCACTGTGCATAAAGGAATACAGTACACAGAGGAGGAAGTTGATCTCCTAGTTTATTTCCAACTCTCCTTCTTGAGCTCTGATGCCAGGTAAAGCAGTTCACCCTTGCAATCCTGGCATTGTGAGACTGAGACAGGAGAATTACTTGAGTTCAAAGTAAGCTTGGGCTATCAAATGAGTTCTAGGCCAACCTGGGCTAAGAACGAGACTATAGCTCAAAAAAGAAAAAGAGAAAGAAAACCCTACATCTTACTTAGAAATACCATGATTCTTTAACTTTGGGAAGTACCATGACCGTTATCATGTATGTGAGCACACACATGCATGCACGTCTGTAATGAATCCATTCACTACTCCACTGAAAATAATCCTTAGACCTAAAATCTAGCTATAATATGTATTCAGTCATTCCTTTCTGAAAAGAAAATAAAAAATAAAGGCACTATGGGTAAGAAAGAAAGACAGCAGTGCTGTACACAAAAGTAGAAATCAAAGGTTTTACATTTCTGTATTTTGTCAATTTCTATGGTGATTTGTATTTTTAATAAGGGGGAAAGGGCAAGTTATTAAGGAAGAGGGAAGGACAGACTAGAGGGAGAATGTCTTGGATGTATTCCTTCTCTTTCCATACGGGATCAGGGTATCTGAGACGGATCACAGCACCTGCCTATTATTGTTTGGCTCACTGACCCTTCCCCCAAGTCCTTCCGCGTACAGCCACCAAACCGCGTTTCCTGGGATCCACAGCTCCACTCCGTGCTAGTTTCTCTGCCAAGAGTGGGATGAAACGCACACTCTCATTTTTTTCTCATGGAAATATAAACTGGCACAGTTCAGTACTGCAATTTACAAATATAATAATCTTAAATACATTCACACATTTGGGACTCAGCTATCATTCTAGCAGTTCTTCCTGTGAAGGAAACCAAATATATTTTTTTGAGAATTATTCTCATGGCAGTGTTATAAGTTAGAGAAGGGAAATGTGGAACAACCTAAGGTTCCAACAATAACACGGTATTTAACTTACAACAAGGCTGCTAAAGATAAGTACGAGTCATTCTTGTAAAGACTATGTAAAGGCGTGCAAAAATGTGCCATGATTCCCACACTGGATATTGACAGCACAGACAAACTTTACATACATCCCAAGTTATTTCATTATAACTATTTGTCAGGAACACAACAACTAGGGACGAGTCACATTGCTTTATGCTGTTCTCTTAGGTAGTAGAATGATTGGCACAGTGGCTTTTCTCTATGTTGGCATATTTCATTTCTGCTGGTCCCTCAAGATGAACTCGCTCCTGGTCGGTCTTGCCTCTTATAATAATAAGATGTCCCCCTTATTGTTCCTTTGAAACATCAAGCTTCCCCCACCCTCACACCTTTGTATATTACACTGGTCTTCCAAACTCATCCAAGAGCAAGCTGCATCTACCTCTACAAAGGCTTCTCTGGCTTTGTGGAGCTTTGGCCACCACTCTGTCCCCATGCCTCTGTGGACCCTCCTCGAGTGGCATCCTATACCATTTGTCAAAGATAGGAGTTAGGTCCTTTCATCTTGCAACCTCCCCAGGAGTCTTGTGTTATTGTATCCATTTCACTGGTGAGAGACACAGTGTGAATCAAAGCGATTAGGTAGCTTGTACAAGAGCAAGCTTTCATTACTCTTTAATGATTCCATGTTTTGACATGCTTTGTCTCTCCACTAAGATTATAGCCATGCGGTTTTCAAGGATCTTATTTTACTTGATAGGACTTTACTTTTCTGGTATTCAAGAATTAATTTATCATAATTGAATTTTCTAAATAACTGTTTGCTTTAATTACCAAACTATATTTTAGGTTAACAACGTTTAACCATTTTAGTAATTCCTGATGTCTTGAAATATTGTAGGCCTAATTAGCTGTTCCCCCAATATGCATATTCAATATAAAATCAATTATGGTACCAGACTGTAACATAGTGATGTTCCTGGAAAATACTGGTGAAAAGAGAAATGTGCCTTTCCAGTAAATGCCAGGCGCAGACTCTGGTATGTTTTACATGAGCGTTCCCAGTAAGACTCGAATCCTCCCTCTCCCCCTTCTTGGGATGAATGGAGAAGCTCTTTTTAACAAGTGCCGCATTATGTCTGCACACCCCAGCTGCATCTGTCTGTGGATGAAATGAGCTTCTTACTGAGAGCACAACTGGACCAAGTGGAGTCGAATTAGAATGAAAATGAGTAAGCTGAAGAATGGATGAGATAATAAAACTTGTCTTATTTCAAGAAGTCTCATATAGGACAGCATGCAAACTCTCCTAAACTCTAATTATAAGATAGATAGATAGATAGATAGATAGATAGATAGATAGATAGATAGATAGATAGATGATGAAGATGGATGGATAGATAGATAGATAGATAGATAGATAGATAGATAGATAGATAGATAGATAGATAGATAGATGATACATACATACATACATACATACATACACAGACAGAGATGGTAGATAGATACATGGATAGATAGATAGATAGATAGATAGATAGATAGATAGATAGACAGATAGATAGATAGATGATATATAGATAGAGAATTAGATGATAGATAATGCATATACAGGTATATATATATATAGGTGACACATACATACATATAGAGTAGACAGATAATTCATGGATGATAGTTATTTATGTGACAGCTAGTTAGTGATAAATTGGATGATAAATGACAAATAGATGATGAATGATAAATATTTACATGATAACTACATGATAAAATGGATGATAGATGATCCCTAGACAGACAAATAGATGTTAAATCAATAGAAAATTATATTACCTCAGACACATAAATACCTTTTGGTTATTGATACTAAAGTATATTCATATGCTTTTCTTATAAAATTAGATTCACAGAGTTATCCAGAATTGCCTTATAGTAGAAATATAAGACGTCTTGGGGAATATTTGGTGCCATAGTTCGGAATACTAAGGTTCCAGGGCTTTCTTCTAGAAATTCTGATTTCTTTGGGCTGAGAAGAAATCTGAGAATCTAATGTAATTGTATGTTTAGCAACCATTCTAGGTGATTTAAGGGTCTTTCTTGAGAATATAATTAATGTTTATGGGTGCCACTCCCTAATTTTTTGAATATACCCAACTCTTTCCTTTCCTTCCAAGCAGGAGAGTGCATTGGTCCTCTGGATAAAATGAGTTTAGTACCAAAGGCAACTTTCTCTTCCTTTGACGGGTAGTGAGAGCTTACTAAAGATGCTTTCTAGGAGGTAAGAGAGAATAAACAAGTCCTCTAGCTTCATGGTGCCAAACTCCGAACAGGAGCAAGGATACTATGAACAAACACCTAAGGGGATGCCTGAGGTCCTGGTTCCATGGCCAAACACTGTGTAAAGTAAACCTCAAAAGAAGTACACAGTAAAGCAGAGAACGACGAATATATGTGGAAAGCCAAGAGGTGAGGGAGATAGAGTGACCAACAAGAAGACTGCTATTTCATAAAAACACAATGGGCCAGAGCGGCCTCTGTAACAGATAATAACTAAGCAAAGACCCGAGGCAGGCAAACCCACACAACCATACATCGCAAAGGTAAAGTTCATTCCCTGCTGAGGGGAAGTAGCCAGAGGTCAGAGGGGAGCTGGGAACTGCTAGAGGATTTGAGCATTGAAGTAACCTGATGTGGCAATTGTTCTCAAAAGGGTCTTCTGGCTGTGGTGGAAGAATAGACTCCAGGGAAAGGCTATGGGTGTCCTTCAGGTGAGAGATTGCTGGGGCTTACATCAGTTGTTTGGGGGCAAAGGTTTGCATTTTTTTTCCGCTCTCATATAAATCAGATTATAATAATTGTATCTCAGCTTTGTGTAGATGCTGTATTCCATTGTCTTCTGGCTTTCATGTTTCAAAGGGGAAGCACAAGGCCACTCTTTCTGTAACTTGTTCTTCTGTTTGGAAACTTGAAGGACTTCCCTGCTTATCCTTGAACTGAGGTTTCCAGCGAAGTAGATGAGGGCAGTATTAAGTCAGGTCATAGAGAGGAAAACAGTCGAGTTATCAAATCTAGGTCAGAAAAACACAAAATCGGGGACAAGAAAACGATTGCAAGCCTTGGGCCTGAGCACACAATCCAAAATGGATGAAGGGCAGAAAGTCAACTTTCAAAGAAAGTTCCTGGGGATGCTTTACCTGGCCGCAGAGTAACTGCTTTACCCAAGTGCAGAGCAGCTGCTTTCCCTAGCAGGCTCCACTCAGACCACTTCCCTTGATCCCAGCCTCCAGCTCTGTGAGAACAGCATCTGCCCCCCCCCCCCATGTTCCCACTGGCACTCTCCTCTGACCAAAAAAAAAAAAAAAAGCGTACACTTGGTGGTATCTTCATTGACCTCCCCCATGTTGACAACATTTTAAATTCCGTATATATACTTTCATCTCTATTCATAAGCATCTGTTCCAGATACTTAGTCCTTAGATAGATCTGAGCGTCTATTCACATATATCTGTGGCCCTGAAAGAACTCGGATATATTTATTCAAATGTATAAGTAGAAATTCTGCTTTATTTAGATGCATTTCTTGATTTTTTAAATTTCGTATTTGGCTAAAAGCTGAGTTCATTTGTAGCTATAAAAAGTTGGTCTCATTTGGGATGTAGGCAGAGAGGAGCGTGAAGACAGTATTTATTCCTTATACAGTGTCTTGTGTGCAGTTGAAGAGGATGAGCAGGAAAGCCGGGCTGAACACAGGGTAAGTAGCATAAATAAAGTAAGTGGTGCCATCGACCACAGAGGGTGAGCTAGAGAACAGACGTGGGAGACATGGCAAGACATGACCAGGGAGCTGGGAATATAGCTCAGTTCTATAGTGCTTGCCTGACATGCATGAAGCCCAGGGAAAAATCTCCAGTGCCACATAAACCAGGCATGGTAGCATTTGCCTGTAATCCAGGACACTGTGGGTAGAGCTAGGAGGATCAGAAACTCAGTATTATGCTCAGTGAGTTCAAGACCAGCCTTAGCTATATAAGACCCTGTCTTGATCAAAGAAAGGAACCAGTGTCTCACAGAAGACTGCTACAGGGACGTACTACCCACAGGACAATGGGAAAATCACATTATTTATTCTGTTTTTCCTGCTTTATCTCTGCAGCTCCTAGGACTTGTCTTACTTCCCTGTCTGGTTGCTCACACCGTCTTTCTTTTTGTCCATTCCATGAACACCATTGTCTGAATTTCTGTGTCTTCAGATGGAGAGATGCTTTGGGGCATGCAGTGTACAACTTACAAGAGGCAGGTGGATGTATATAAAGTTGTGGTCAAAGGAAGGTGATCAAGCCAAACTGGAAGGATCTAGAGAATTTGGAGAGATGCCCAGGCAGTGGACAGAATTCAGAGATGAACAAAATCCAGAGAACCACTTGGAGACCAGATGGGGAGTGGAGGCCCGGCTGCTTCCCAAATCAACTGGAAAATAGGAGGCAGTAAAAAGACCTGAGGGGCAGGGACAAGGAGGAGTTCAAAGAGAATTGGGACCCCTGAATGGTTTCCTAGGAGACTTTCCTAAAGGGAGGCCAAGCAGAGTGGAGGATTGGGAGGAGAAATGCCTTCTGTACCTTCACGATATGGCTGATGAGTAGGTTGCAAAGGAAAATCTAAAAGAGTGCTACCATGTTTGACTTTAAAGTGACCTTCAAAGGCTGTATTTGTTGTTAGGAATGCAGGTGCAGTAAAACATTCCTCATGGAAATTTTCTAATGGTGAAAGGGTATTTGGGGGACACCTTCTGGTGTAGTATTGTCACCTTGTGTGAAACTTCCTCCCCCTCATTTCATTCTTCACGAGGTTGGACTTGGGGTAAAAGAGCAGAATGGGTCAGAAGGTCCTGTCCAAGTAATTAGAGAGTTTTTCTTTTATCTAAATGTGCCTTGTTAAAGTATATCAGTGTCAGCCAGGTTAATTGGAGTTTTAATACATAATTGATGTTAATTTATGGTCCTTTTTGTTCCAGGATGCTACTGCAGACCTGAAAGTCAGGATACAGTTTTCTTGTTATTAATTATATACAGAAAGCCAATATCCTCTTTGAGAAGACACCCATGTCATCTGTAGCTTATTTGAGAACCAGCATGTTAACCATGGGCCACTATTACGGCGAGAGCTCTCCCTAAACTGCACACTACCTCACAATGGGAGAGTGCACCAAGGGCCATGCATGTTCTGTGTTAAAATGTTGAACATGTTCATTATTATTGTTAAAGCAATAATGCTGTGCAATCTGAGGCTGCTGTGGACCTGGGAAGACTTTAAGGCATGGGTTTTCTTGTAGATTTCTATTGCACTTCTAACTCCTGTTAATTACTATTTTTGGAAATAGAGGGGGAAAAAAATGCTGTGTCCTCAATCCAGGTAAGGATTCTGTGTTTCAGTTTTTTTTTCCACTGCTAAACTAATGCTGAACTCAGTACAAAAGTCCACGCTCATGAAAGGTTTCTGAAGCACATAATATGTTGTCCAAAGTAGTCTAACACAATCTCACAATGGAAACTATCAAAGACCTAACTCCAGAAGCAGAAACTCACTTGAAGGACAGCGGTTCATTGAGATTTGCTGGTGGCTCAAAGGTTCACACTGCCAGCTTTGCCTAACGGCTTTCATTTTGAAAGAGTGACTTATCAATGCCTTTATATTAGTCTAATATGCCAGGCTTTTTCGAATACGTTCCTGCCTTGTTCAACTTCACAACAATGTGATCAGATATGACATCATGTGCTAAATGGCAAAGTTGTCGCAATGGAACAGGACACAATTTAATGTGTCAGGTTTCTTTTCAACCTTTCTTGAGATCCGATATCAGCCAAAAGGAGGTCATTTTAATTATCAAATGATTAATTAATTAGATAGTGAACTGTCAGAGGTGGATGGCTGAGTTCACATTTGTGCACTGGGCACACCCATGCTTCCACATAGAGGGAACATGACTTTCAAATGCACCTGAGAAGTGAAAAGAAATGGAAGTATAAGGACTTGAATTATCCTTCATCCCTTTAACATCCATGAACAGACACTGTATACAACCAGGCGTTGTATGAAACATATCTGACGCGGAGAACCTTTCCTGCCCTCAAAGGACTAATACTCGAACGGAAAGGATAAAGCCTTCCTACAAACAATCTGGACATTTAGAAATTAGCTAGTAGTATATTTTCAAGCGAACAACTAGGAAACAATTTGAAGGCAATGAATTAAAAATATGAGCTATCTCCAGGACTTTCCTACTATTTTCCTTTTTAGGGAAAGTTGCCACAAGAGTGATCCAGGACAACTCACATTTTCTTTTTAGAAATGTAGTGAAATCCAGTATCAAACACCAAAGTGAACTGTAAACCAAAGCATTAGAATCATATGTGAAACTTTCATAAACTGGTGCGTGTTTGTGTCTGTGTATGTCTATATGTGTGCATGTGTATGTAGACATGCATGAGTATGCATGCATGTGTGTATGAGTGCATGTGTATGAGTGGTATAATGTATGTGTGCATATGTGTATGTTTGTATCATGTATGTGTATGTGTGTATATAAATGTATGTGTGTGTGCACATGCGTGTGGATGCCAGATGTCATCCTTGAGTGTCATTTCTCAGAAATGTCATCCACCTTATTTTGAGAGACAGGGTCCTCTCATTATCCTAGAGCTCACTGTGACCTAGGCTGGCTGGTCAGTGAGACCAAGAGCACTTTCCCCCTCTTCCCAGAGCTAGTATTCCAAGTGCACACCACCAACTGGCTTCTCTTCTGTGGTTCTGGACCCTACCTCAGGTCCTCAGGCCTGCACAACAACCACTTCAGGAAGCGAACTGTCTCCCTGGCCCATAAGTAAGGCTTTCAAAGGGAGTGCTTTTTTTTGTTTTTCAACTAAAAGCAGAGGTACAGAACATTGAACTACTCCATTTTCTTGAAGAACTGGAAACCCCTAACCCTCACATAAGAGGCTGCCACACTATACGATGCTTTATACATATTTAGAAGGGGTCTTGACAATCAATAGCCATTAGTGTGTTATGTAGAATCATTGTTAAATGTATTTACTTATCTACTTGCTTGAGAATCTGTTCTAGTCATTATAAAGCAAAACAAGAATGCAGCCAATATTCAACAATCCAAGATGTAAACTACTATAAATGAATGAAACAATTTTCATTTTATTTCCCCTCCCCTGACATTTGTAGTTAGCCCCATCCACCCTTCTGGGCCTCTGTCTCCTCCACTGGAAAATGAGGGTGTACTTCACACAGAGACTGGAACATCTCAAAATCATTTGTGCTATTTATCAACCATGGCATGTTAAGTCAAAGATTGCCAGAATACTCATAGTGGATTTTTAAATAATAAAAGTGCCATAGTGGACTTTAATTGTTTAGCCAAAATGTAAAACAGCTCTGGCCTTCATTTCATTCTGAATGACTCTGTTAAAGTACCCCCTTTAGGGTGCGGATCTGTGTGATGCTGTTACGAACTCCCTTCAGGATGCTTTTCAAAACAGGATCGATCTTGATCCTTCCCTCTCCCTCACCTCTACTACAGATCCACCAGCAACTTTTGCATATCTGTGTGCAGAGATAACCTGGAGTCTACAGTCTCTCCATGTGTAGCAACACCCCTGTCCTGATCCTCAACATCTCCCCTCAACTCAGCTGCAACTCAGTCCCCTGAGCCCCTCACATTGACACAATAGCTCTATGCTTGGCACACCTCAGTTCATCTCTCTAAGTTCTTCACCCTTAATGCATAGTATTTCCTTTTTCTATTTCCCTGAGAAACGAGAAAATTACATAGAACTTCCACAAAGATCTGTTGCCCCATATGGCCACCTACTGTGTCCTCATGCACTATTAGAGCCACCTAACCTACTGTGTGTGCATGCACCCATTCTGCTCTTCTTTCTGTGATGCTAGATGAATGACTTACATTCCCATCTAAACTCAACGCTGTGTTCTAGAACCCATTCTTCTTGCCTCCTGGAATACCCCAGTCATGCATCTTTAGTGTCTCCAGTTTTCCTTCTCTTTTGATTATTCACATCCACAAACTGCTTATCACACTGGACAAGGACAGTTCTCCCTGAATCGCACCTATCCCTGTTGTGTTAACAGTTTCCTCAGAGACTGAAATATTCTGTCCTACAGGAAAGTTCCGGCTGCAGGAAGGCAAACAGTAGCTTCAGGAAGTTCCTGAAACTGAACAGAGACTCACTAGGCCCCATCCTCCCAGAGTAAACAAGCCAAGCTTGACTCTGACAAGAAGACTCTGAGAGCAGACCAGCTGCCTGGAAGAAGCAGAAACTAGCTGAGCTGCCTGAAAGAGGGTTAGACTTACTGAGGTACCTGGAGAGGACCCTCTCCAACCCATTGAGCTGCCTACAGGCTGTGCAGTGTGCTCCAGGTTCCCACCTTTGTTGAGCTGTTGTTACCCATGCTGGGGTGTCCTTGGCATTGCAGTTGTCTGAGGCATTTTTGCTCCTATAAGTAACCTCTCATCCATATTCCTCTAAGTAACCCCAATAAAACTCATGGTTCACCAAGTGGGACTTTGGTGGTATCTGTACTTTGGTCTGTTGTGGGCTCCCTATTTGGGGTGGATAGAGTGTGTGTGTGTGTGTGTGTGTGTGTGTGTGTGTGTGTGTGTGTACAATAATCCCCTGGCCTCCTGCCTGAACTTCAGATCCAGGTGTACAAAACTTCCAAACAACTCCATAAACATGTCTGAGCATCTTGGGTGGCATGACCACCCTAAGAACTCAGTCTTCCTCTAAGTGTGGAAGTTAGAAGTTCCTTCTATAGTCTCATGCTATATTCCCCACCTCAGTGCATGGGAAACCGTCCTCCCAAACTACTCAGGTCAGGAACCTCGGTTTCGCTATTTTTCTTATGAAGAAATCCTAACTTTCCCTGCACTTGCCTTGGAATCATTTTCTGTAAACTGTACTACAACACACTGCTCTATATTACCTTCCCCATCTTCTAAATTATAGCATACACAAAAAAATATAACAGGCCATATATACAATGTGTCCCATAAGATCATGTTACCCAGTGGTACAGCTGACTTTGAATGAGTATATTCTGTGATGTTCATTCACATAGCAGAATGTCCCAGAACTCATACCCATTATTAAATGGCATATGAATGTATTGTAGTAGCCTTCCCATAGCCCACCAACCACATCTACCCTGTTCCATTTGATCTATTCTTAGAACAGCAGCCAGAGTAATCCACAAATGAGATGGATGTCTTTCCTCAGCTCAAAAGCCTTCTCCAGTAGGGTGACTACCATGATGTTTACAGTGGTGTAAAATTCCCAACCTGACCTACTCACCTCTCACTTCCTCCTTAGCATCCCATTCCAGTCTTGCCAGTCTCCGACTGCTTCCTGAACAGGCCAAGAGTAAGAGTACTTCCATTTCAAGACATTTGCATTGGCTCTTGCCACTGGAAAAGAGCTTACTTACCACTAGGGATGCTCAGGCCTCCTTTTACACCTTCTCAGGTCCTTACACAAATCCACCTCCTTGCCTGTGATATCTTAAGTACCACAGAATACCCTGTCTTCCTGCCCTGCCATATTTGACTTTATGATAAGCATCTAACATACCTTTCATTAGCTTCACAAAGCAAGGAGATTTTTTGTCTCTTTTGTTCATGACTATCTTTTCCTGTTTAGAATAGTGCCTGGTGTATTAGTCAACTTCCTGTAACAATGATAAAAATATCTGATATAATTAGTTTGTTGTGAGAAAAGTTTTATTTTTGTTCATAGTTGTGGAGATCTCAGTCCACAGTAGCAGGGAGCATAGCTTTGAACTTCTGATGAGACAATTCGTCATGGTGGGGGCATGTTTCATACTCACTTCATGAGCCAGGAAGTAAGGAGGAGATAGATGGGAGGAGGCCGAAGTGCCACAGTCCTCTTCAATGGCACACCCCAAATATCCTCTTAGCAGATCTCACTCTACACAGACCCACAGCATCTCTTACTAGCATCATCCTGAGGACCAAGCCTTTAACATACAGATGTGTAGGACATTCAACGCTCCTAAGCATAGCAGTGCTCAAGAATTGTCAGGTGCATGTTTGGTCCTAAAGCTCAAGTTGTAGTCTGGATGAGCAATGGAATGGGAGCCCTCACAGTCTGAGGATTGGAATACAAATGTTCACATCTTTCTGGTGACTGGCTGGGCTGTGAGGAACCAATACTGCAAACACAAATAATATTGGACCAGAAACTCCAATTCTATAATTGAGTCTAGGGAAATTATTACAGACATCTTTGTAGAAGGATGCTGATTATAGCCCTCTCTGCGATACAGAAAAAGTTGGACATAATCCTAAATGTCGAACAAAAGGAATCTGGCAGGATAAGCTACAGTACAGTCCATCTATACAATAGAATTTAGTTAGCTAGTCAGAGTCATATTATAGAAGATTATAATGGCATACAATGCTAACATTAGATGCTATATTAAAATCAAATTTCATGAGATAACATTTGCAGAGAAAATTATTCAGAATAGGTTATCTCTGCTTATTTCTGGTTGATAGCATTATACAAGAGTTTATTTCCTTGTGCTTATATGTATAAGAAAATAAGAAATAAAGTGAGTATGAAAAGGCAGATACTATAGTAAGAAAACGCCAGGAGTTAATGTTCACTCTGCACCAGAATGACAAATATACTATGACAGCCACAGCTCTGGGGCTGGGGATCGATGGCATGGTAAAAAGCAAAGGCTGTGTTCTTAGTCATCATCAGGTGGGCTGATGAGAGTCAAGAAGCTCCTTTTCCCTTCACGCTTCACATCAGACGTAATGTCAAAGCCAGGGGCAGAGACCAGCTCCTGTTAGCTGCTGTCAAACCCCGAGTCCTGCCTCCCCTTCCCAAGCAATGCCTTCCTCTCTCATTCAATCTCCATCCACAGTAAGCTAGAAACACATCACAGATGATCGCAAACATCCTGGCCGGGTGGGGGTGGGGGAAACTCCCTCAAATATCCTGGGGCTACAGTTGATGGATTAGTATACTCCACAAAAGTGAAGGACTCGGTGTGTCAACTAGAGAAAGGCTGTTTTCCGCATGAATACCTCACACATAACCAAATAGAAGTGCAAAGCAAAAGGACCAGTCAGAGGTCTGGGGTTAGCCATTCCTGCTGAAGATGGAAGGAAAATGCACAAGCTGAAGTGACTGGTCTGCTTCCATACTACTTCAAAAGGCCTCCAGACTTTCAATTAGTGAATTAATGTGCAACAATGACAAGTTTCAGAGAGAAATACTCAGTGTAGCAAGTGCATACTGAGAAAGTGTTACCTCATCATTAAGCGGCTGTTTTACTGTAAGGAGCTGAAATCACCATTGGAATTTGAGTCAGAATGACGGTGTTTGGAGAGAAGTGCTTCAAAAAGCTGCTTTGATTTGAATGAGATCTTGCTGGGTGTGGTGGGGTACAACTGCAGTCCCAGCACTGGGGAGGCTGAGGCAGGAGGATTATGAGTAGGAAGCTAGCCTGGGATAGATGGGGAGACTACCTCGCAAAGGGGAGGAGGGGCTAAAGGACAAAGGCACAGGTGTGAGCAAAGAGCAAGCACCCGAGGAGCTACCTCCAAGCCAAAGAGAGAAGCCCCTAACAACACCTTGATCTTGGATTTCCAATCCCTAAAACTGTGAAAACAATTCCTGTGACCCAGCCTCTGGGATTTTGCCATGGCAACTCTGGGGATCTAGCCCAGTGTCCATTCTCACAAAGTGGTAGACAATCCATGTTGCGAAGTGATTTGATTTAGGAGTTTTTGATGCTTCAGTGGTATGAACATGCACCCACATAATCATCCTGTTTCCCATTGCTCAATTTAGTAGTCAACAAATCACAGAAGATGCTCAGCTCTTTAATGTATGCAGGCTTTGTGTTCAATGTTTCCAACCAGCAGCTGCAGGTGTCCTGAGCATACCGATGATGGCCAGCAGACAGTATGTAGTACATGCATTCTCAATTCCCAATATTTCTGACTTACAGTGGCTTTATTTCCACTGTAGGTCAAGGTGACATCCGAAATTGTACCCTATTCCATCTCTTGTCACCCCCTAGGCTGTCATTTAATCAGATGAGCATTATGTTTTCAACGGGAATGGAGTAGGCATAGAAAACCTTTAGATATAAAGATCCTTTTTTTCCTAACGTCAAACTGTCACAAGGCAAGGATGAAGTTGTCTGGAGAGATGAAGGATGGACAGTTTCCTCACAGGCCAACCCAGAACCAGAACTTGTCAGAGTGAACCACCTTTCTACTCCAACTACCCCAAAAGAACTACTGTAGTGAGTCTTTCTCTGTCCTGCCAGTCAGCTCCCTAATAATGACACAGAAACTTACTATTTGTGAAATCTTGGCCTTTAGCTTAGGCTTATCTCACCTAGCTCTAATAACTTAAATTCATCCAGTTATACTTCTGCCATGTGGCAATACCTCTCTTCCATCTTGCACCTCCTGTTTCTTCTCTGTGTCTGGCTGGTGACTCTGCTTTCTTCTTCCTCCTCTTCCTCCTCTTCTTCCTCTTCCTCCTCCTCCTCCTCCTCTTCTTCTTCTTCTTCCTCTTCTTCTTCCTCTTCTTCCTCTTCCTCTTCTTCCTCCTCTTTCTCCTCCTTCTCTTCCTCCCCTTCTTCCTCTTCCTCTTCTTCTTTTTCTTGTTCTTCTTTGCAGAACACTCTCTGACTCTAGAAGCCATGTCTAATATTTTCCTGCCTAGCTATTAGACATTAAGCTCTTTATTAAACCAACTAAAAGGTGCCTTGGCAAAGACACATGATCACAGTGTAAACAAATATTCCACAACATTTCACTCTTTTTGTCAAATAAAAGGGAAAGGGGTTAATTACTACACAGTAAAACTATATATAATAAGGACAATTATCAGGTATGAATTATATTTACAATGTCCAGTCCATTTGCATTTGGGAAATTGAGAGAAAATACTCCATTATCTAGCCTACCTTGGTGAGTCAAAAGTTTTGTACCTAATTTACTTTCTATTCTAACTTGTATTACCAACCCAAAACTATCTTTTTAGACTCCAAAATATTTTCATAAACAATTTATGCATTTATGTCTCTCAACCTTATATACTTAATACTTCTTTTGTGAGTTTTTTTCTGAATCAGGTAACAAAGAAAACTGTAACTATAACTACACCATCTTTAACTCCATCAGAGATCCAAGAAGGATATAATATTACCAGAGTAAACACGAAGTGCAGAGCAGGCATAAATTTCCAAAACTATAGAAACAGCAGAGACATCTGGCTGTCTGGACAGGAATCCAAGGTTCCTCTGCAACATCGGGGCATCCATCTTCAGCCTATGGGCCTGGAATATCTGACAGAATTTTCTGTGAAGCAGGAATTTAAAGGACTGTCTTACCTTGTCTTGGCAAAGTTTGACAGTTGTGTTCTTTTGTGCCCTGCTTGTCTAGTTTGGACAGCATACAGTCAGCATTTGGGGCAAGAGTAGTTTTTTGCCTGAATGGCTAGCTTTGCCATAATAAAAGCAAACTTCATATGGAGGTTCTTCAATGCCCATCATCCTTTTTTGAAGTAAATTGGTGCTGCCAGGAGCAGACGTGTCTCACTGTCATGAAAAGACTTATCTTATTAAAACATTTTAAGTGTCATATTCTGTAGGTCTTTGAAGTGTTTGAAGACTACCTATCTACCTAAAATATATATCTGTTTAACCTTTAAAACATATCTAACATGACTACAGATTTGATTATTATAGATGACTATACTAACTTGAATTTCTTTATTATCCTAAATAGCTTTCAAGGACTGGAATTTTATGTTACATTTTTAAATGATCTGCATAGGTACAATACCTTAAACAAGAGTAGAAACATATATACAATACAACAAAAATAACCTTAAATTTGTATCACTATGCAAAATCCATACCAATGTAAAATATATGAGACTAGAGATTGTTCAAAAGTAGACTCAACAATCCCCCCTTTTATCTCATCATTTCTATTCTATATCCCCCCTTTTCTCTTCAGAAAAAGATCTCTAAATCTAATCTCCTTTGTTCAGCTTTTTTCCTGACCATGACGAATAACAATCTGTAACCAACCCCTCTAAACAATGACAAACATTCATAACCCACTGAATGACCAAAAAGTGCCCACCTCACCTCTTGGGAACGTGGGCATTGTGTTCTCTAGACTGCTTCCTGTTTGCTGGGGGCAATGGCATCTTTAGGGAACCCTGAAAAAAAATAGGATAATGGTCAAGTCCTGGAAGAGCTAACTGTATATTTTATTGTTGTTGTTGTTGTTGTTGTTGTTGTTGTTGTTGTTTTAGTCTCTATGTGATGGGAAAGTGTAGGGCTTATCTGAAGTCCTAGCTGGATAGTCTATGTGGCTGGACCATCTCAGCTAGCAGCCTTGAAGTTGTTGATGCAAAATTTTGAGTAAACTGCAACAGAGGCATTGTAAGAGGCTGGATCACCTGCACTACTTGTCTTTGTTGATGTCTGGTTCTTTTTTTTCCCCAAAACATACAAACTTTTAAAAGTAACGTATATATTTGCATTAACACAAGTATGAAATGTGTAATGTACACAAGTCAGCTAAAGATAATTTTTTGTTTTATGTTTGAGGAGGTAAAAGACATCTGTTAACTTTATAAATTTGTTTGGACTGTGTAACCAAACCTCTCTCCATGCCATATGAAAGGATGGCATGTCATAATAAGTCATAAGGATTCTTTAGCCAACAAGATTTATCATGTCTCATCCAGTCTCAGAGCTGTTCCCATAATAGAGGGATTAGCATATACGTCACCTGTCCTGTAGTCTTTTTTGGTTTCTTTTTTTAATATCTGTAGTCAAGATTTTCAGGAGGTCTCCCCTAATCAAATGTGATCTTCATAAATTTTGAAGAGAACCATAACTTTTTGATTGCTGTGGAAACAAAGGCATAACCTCTCCCCAATGAAGCATATTTTCTGACTTCCATTTCTGACTAAGACAGTTTTTAAAATATATAGGTTGGTTTAATTTAGCAGTTTCTATAATCCAATGTCTCTCCGCAGCTATTGTTTTTTGTACATTATCATTTAAAAAATTCAAAGTCAGCAAAGCACCATACAGAATGCAGACACCTTTTGTATTTGCCGTCTTTATGTGGCTTATTCTTTTTATATTACTTTATTTTCTTTAAAGACTTTATTATTTTTAAACTAGTTTTTCTATGACTGTCTATACCCATTTTCTTTTCTTTCTTTAGCATCTAAGCACATTTTAAAACATACTGTATGTTTTTAGAGGTGTTTTGTGTCTGAACCTGGCTTTACTAAGTGCCCACAGCATTCTCTGACTGCATGAGCCTCCACAAGACTCAGTTTAGTGCACGGTGGCTGCCTGAGCATGGCACTGATGACTGGCTCCAGCCCTGTTGAGCACTGGCCCCACCTGAGAGACTGCAGGACTAGGAATCTACACCCTGCTTCTTGTCCTGAACTTTTCTTAGCTTTCTCAGGCCTATGTTTGGGTATTTGAGCCTCCATGTTGTATCCATACATAACAAGTCTTTCTCTGTCCCATCAGCTAGCTCCCAAATAACAACACAGAAACTTACTCATTATGAAAGTTTGGCCTTTAGCTTAGGCTTCTCTCAACTAGCTCTTATAACTAAAATCAACCCATTTATATTAATCTGTGTTCTGCCATGTGGCGTTACCTCTCTTTCATCTTGGACTTCCTGTTTCTTCCCCACATCTGTCTGGTGACTCTGCCTTCTTCCCAGAGTCCTCTCTGTCCCCAGAAGTCCCACCTAACCTCTTCCTGCATAGCTATTGGCCATTCAGCTCT
This sequence comes from Peromyscus eremicus, assembly GCF_949786415.1. Classification (NCBI taxonomy): domain Eukaryota; kingdom Metazoa; phylum Chordata; class Mammalia; order Rodentia; family Cricetidae; genus Peromyscus; species Peromyscus eremicus. Next base: position 33,490,518 of record NC_081421.1, read on the forward strand.
TATTCAACCAATGAGAAGGCAAAGACACATGTTCACAGTACAAATAAATATTCTGCAACCAACTATACATTCAAGGAAAACTCTGATAAGTAGGAGAAGAAAAATGTACTTTTCAAATTGTTTTTAAAACACATTTACAGATTAGAGTACCCATTCTAATGAATTAATGTGGTAAAGATTATCATAAAAAATACAGCCTTATTCATACTCTTGTACTTTACAGAGGAGAAGAAGGGTACGAACTAGAAGGTTAAGTACTTAGATAAAACACATTGCAAACCCACAAGAGACAACTGTCACAATGATAATGAAAAGGCAATTCACAAAACAAACATTCAAATGCCCTCCTGTAACCTTTGTGGAAATCATTTGATCACTACTTCTTGAGCTATTGGTAAGTGCTCAGGGGCATGCTCCCTAATATAGCACCATACCATCGAACCCAAGTTACAGAGACATCACAATTAGCACAGTGGAAGAGTCCTCAGCAGCAGGCAGCCAGATGCTTGAACAAGCAAGGCCACATACTATTGTTGAGGAAACCAGAAGCCACCCCCTGTTCCACAATTGGCTATATGTTAAATGAATTGATGCAGACCCTGAAAAATTTTTTTCTAAAAATATTCAGCATCATTAGAAAACTCAGCAAAATATGACTGAAGAAAGTACAATGTAAAAGTGGAGTCAGCGAATCTATGACACATGTGTGTGGGTGGGCATGAATGCTACACTTTCTAGAGTAAAGGTAATAACTTCTAAATAACCTATTTAAGTATGCCCCTCCCTTTTTCTTGTTCTGAGACAGGATCTCACTATATGCTCTGGTTGTCCTGAGCTCAGAGAAGACAAGGCTGGCCATGAACTCACAAGAGATCCTCCTGCCTCTGCCTCCCAAATTCTGGGATAAAGGCATGGGACACCATACCTGCCTTAAATATGCTCTTTTTTTTTAAGTTGACAAAATGAGATACTATAGCCTATATTATTAAAATTGGACAAATACGCCGTTTTGAGCCAGTATGTCTATTCATGTCTGTGATCTCAACACGGGAGAGGCTAAGGCAGGAGGATTACTGAGACCTACCTGGATTAGAAATCTTGTCTGGATTAGAAACTCTTCCGTTGCCAGGAGCCCGGAGCACATAGCACTGTGGTCTCCTCGCCTTCTGCTAGCTTTGCGTTCTTTGTGCTGCACCCTCTGGCTCTCTGGTCTATTGGCCAGGTTGTACACTTGGGTCTTCCCCTAAGACAGTCTGTCCCTACTTGGAGAGCAAGTGTTGAAGGCCGCTGATACATTTGAACCCATCACACATGAGACAGAGTCCTGGCTTACTCCTCTGCTGATGTGGGAATGCCATAGGAACTGCGGGTGTGTTGTGGGATTTCCAACCCCAAACATGGAGGAAATTACTGAAACGTGCTGAGACATACTCTGTTTGCACAAGATGTAATTTGAATTCTATACTACCCACTCAGGCGAGGACGTGAGATTTCTAGGTGAGCTGACTACAATCTTCCGATAAAGCATATTTTAACTTTGAATGAAAATTATTGTCTCCAAAACTAATCTGTCTTTTGTATAGAGAAGACGCAAACATCCTAGGTGAAATTTGTTTTCAGGTATAACACATTTCTATTATATTTGCAAACGCGCAGTAATTTAGAAGAGGCTGCTAGCGTCGTAGGCACTGATACTAAAATGGTTTGCCTGGTTCACACAGTGCCCTGCTAATGTGCTTTTAATTGCACTTCAAAATCCCTGCTAGAAGTGGAGAAGCAGCCTCTCTCTGGATAGGCAGTCGCTGAAGCAGCGGCGTGGGATTTTTGGTGATGAGCTTAGAGCGGCGCCCTGTGGAAGCATTGGGGTACTGCAATCCTAGAAGACTGCCTTAGATGGGCTGTTCTTAGGAACCTTTCAGCTCCTTTTCCAGCTTTACAGTCATATGTTATGCTTCCTTTTACACCTGTGCATTTAATCTCATTTTCTACCATGAAACTTTAAATACTTGTTGAAAACAACAAATGATATGTTTTGTCGTTCTCTTCTCCCCAAAAATTCCCAAGTGGTGATAAAATAGAACATTTTTGGCTTGCGTTAGCACACCTTTAACCCCAGCACTGTGCTCAGGAAGCAGAGGCAAGATGATCCCTACGAGTTCAAGGCCAGTCTGGTCTTCATAGCAAACTCCAGGACAGTCAGAGCTATATACAAAAACCCATAACTGAGTTAGTCTCCACTGTGACATTTGGGAGCAAATAGAAGGAAGTGGGGGCAAACGGTTACCCTCCAATGCACCTTTCAGCAGAAGGCAAGTGTTGCTACCACAGACGACTGAGACTGATCTTTGGCTCAGAAGAAAAAGAGAGGTATAATACAAAAAGAGGAGCAAAGGGGCAGGAGAGAGAGCTCAGTGGCTAAGAGCACTGGCTGCTCTTGCAGAGGACCATGCTTTGCTCCCATCATCTACAGCCAATGGATCTCAACCTCACTAACTCCAGTTCTATAGGAATGAGACACTCTCATCTGGCCACTCCAGGTACCTGTATGCACATGATGAGTGCAAACACACACACACACACACACACACACACACACACACACACACACTAAATGAATAAATAAATTAAAAAAAAGTTTTAGATTAAAATAAAAATAAAATAAAGAAGAAAGTTTGTGGTGATATTTTATTTGTGCTGAAATGTGATGATATTTTATTTGTGTGTTAATGAATAAAGCTTTCCTGGAGATGGGGGGGGGGGGAAGGCCAGCCATTTTAAGTAAACAAAGAAGTCAGGCAGCACATGCCCTAAATCCCTTAGCAGGCAGGATCTCTGTGTGTTCAAGGCAATGATAGGGAACAGAGCCAAGCATGGTGACACACACCTTTAATCTCAATACCAACCACAGAGACCTGAAGGTCTGTACAGACAGGCAGACAGTGAAGAGCTGTGTAGGAAGAGGAAGTGAGGTAGCTGGGCTAAGAGCCAATAAGAGGGCAGAAAAGCAAGGCATATAAACCTGGGTAGACAGGAAGTGACTTTTTAGAAGCTGCGGAGTTGATAAGGTGAGGTTAGCTGGTGGCTTTTTGTATTTCCCTGATCTCTCTAAGGCTTTAACCCAAATTTCTGGCTCCATGTGTTTTATTTAATAAGACCGTTCAGAAATTTGTCTACAATTGGTGCCCAACATGGGGCGCCATTTGTAGCTGGAAGTTTTCCTGTGTCCCATGATCAGGACAAATCTCTATCACCTGCTGGTCCTGCAGCCACTTGGACCTAAGTAAACACACAGATGCTTATGTTATTTACAAACTGTATGGTCATTAGCTCAAGCTTATTACTGACTAGCTCTTACACTTAAATTAACCCATAATTCTTATTTATGTTTAGTCATGCGGCTTGGTACCTTTTCTTGTAAGGGTATTGAAAAGAAACACTCTTTTAAATCTATAACTATAAGAGGCCATCCTTTAGGTAACAGAGTAGGCAAAGGAATTCCAGATTGTAGAGAGCCCATTGGTTGAATTACTTTGTTAATTGCTCTTAGGTCTGTTACCATTCTCCATTCACCAGATTTCTTTTTACTAACAAATACAAAAGAATTCCAAGGGCTGGTTGATTCTTCAATATGCTGAGCATTTATCTGCTCTTGTACCAGCTCTTCTAAAGCCTGGAGTTTCTCTGTTGTTAAAGGCATTGCTGAATCCATACAGGCTTGTCTGTTAACCATGTTAAAGGGAGAGCTGTTGGTGCCTTTGAAAGATCAGCAGTTGTTGTGCCCTGTTTTTGTACAATCTGCATGGTTGATGACCATTCTTTATAACACCTCCTAATATTTCTCTCAGAAACATATATTAGTTTATGATGTGTTTCTGAGGTTGGAGGAATGTTAATCTGAATATTCCATTGTTGTAATAGATCATGGCCCCATAAATTCATGGCTGTATTAGCCACATATGGCTTTAATTTTCCTGTCTGTCCTTCTGGTCCTTACATTTGAGCTATTATGCACTCTGTTTCACTTGAGATAATGTTCCAATCCCTAACAGCTGAACATTTACCTCCTGAAGAGGCCAGTTTGGATGCCAAAATTCTGTTGCAATTATTGTAACATCTGTACCTATGTCTACTAAACCGTCCAAGAGAATGTCATTTATTCATATTTTTAATTTTGGTCTTTGTTCATTTATAGAAGTTTGCAAAAAAAATTGCTTTATGGTTTCTCTTGAATTTCCTGTTCTCTCTGTCTCAGCTGTTCTATTACCCTGAGCAGCCTGATTTATTCCAATAGGCATTTGGTCATTTAATTGATCTGAGAAGGGGTTTCTTCTATGATGGCAGGAAAAGTCTGAACTGAATTTGCTGTGGGGGCCTGCATGAGGCCCCTCTTGAAGTTTCCCAGTGGCAGAGGCAAAGGATTACATTGTTGCATGTTGATCTACATTTCTTGGTCCAATGTTTACCCTTACCACACCTTCTGCATAATCCAGAAGGGAGGGGGCATTCTGATATCATTGTTCCTTGAATAAACATTCATTCTAGGAACACCCTGTTTATACTCCCTTTTTTACATTGGTATAGATTTTAATTTACTTTAGATTTAAAGTTAATTTTGTTATACTACATGTATATTTCTACTCTTGTTTAAGATATTATGTTTGTGAAGCTCATTTAAATTGTAATGAATAATTAAGAAATACAGATTAATAATTAGTCTTCTATGATAGCCAAAATTACAGTCATGTTAAGTTTTCTAAGTATACATAGATATAATTCAATTAGATAGGTAATCTTCAAACACTTCAAAGACCTACAGATTATGGCATTTAAAATGTTTTAAAATTTTAGACTTTCTGGACAATGAGACCTATCTCTTCCTGGCAGCACTGATTTACTTTAAAGAGAAAGATGGGCATTGAAGACACTCCATATGGAGTTTATCTCCTTCTTGGCAAAAATAGCCATTTGGGCAAGAAACTATTCTTGCCTGGACTGCTTGACAAAATGTTGTATCAACTGGACATGCAGGACCCATAGGAAAGTGACCACTGAACTTTGCAAGACAAAATGGTCCTTCAGGTTCCTGCTTCACAGAAGAAACTGCTAGACATTCTACAGGACACAGAGAGAAATGACTGAGAGACTCTAGGCCTATGGGCTGAAAATGGATGTCCCAACATTGCAAAAGAACTTTAGGTGATGGTCCAGGCAGCCAGCTGTCTCTGTCATTCTAGATTTTTGGAAGTTGCTTACAATGCACTTCCTGTTTACTTAGGTAATATCCTTCTGAGGTCTTTGATGTAGTTAAAGACTAGATAGTTATAATTATGGTTTTCCATAGATATAAAACTTTAGACTCACAAATACAGATGATAAAATATTTTCTTTAATTTTGTCAATACAAATAGACTAGATATTATAACTGTAATTTTTGCTTGATAACTGTTTTGCTATATGTAATTTTACTATGTTGAAGTTAAAACCTTCCTTTTAAATAGAAATAAAAGGGAAAATGATTGGTGACGTTGCTCTGTATGCTGTGAAAGTGTTGCTCTGAGTGGTTGATAAATAAAATGTTTATTGGCCAGTAGCCAGGCAGGAAGTGTAGGTGGGATAAGCACACAAGAATTCTGGGAAGAGAAAGGCTGAGTTAGAAGTCTCCAGCCAGACACAGAGGAAGCACGATGTGAATGCAGAGCTGAGAAAAGGTACCAAGCCACATGGATAAATAAGAATTATGGGTTAATTTAAGTGTATGAGCTAGTCAGTAATAAGCTTGAGCTAAGGGCCATACAGTTTGTAAGTGGTATAAGCCTCTGTGTGTTTACTTGTGTCCGAGTGGCTGCAGGACTGGTGGGTGGTAGAGATTTGTCCTGACCACAGGCCAAGTGGGACACAGGAAATTTCAGTTACAAAAGGGAAGTGCAGAGGTAAATTAATTACTGTACTGATTGAACCTATATTATTGATCTATTGGGATTCATTTTCTCCAAATTTAATTTATAGCAGTTGTGATGGTTAATCTCGGTTGTCAGTTCGACACACCCAGGAAGGAGTGTCTCCATTACAGAATTGCATTCATCAAATGAGCCTGTGGGCAGGTCTGTGGGGCACTTTCTTGATTGCTGGTTAATATAGGAGGACCAAGCCCATGGTGAATGACATCAGCCCTAAGCAGGGATGAGCTGTGTAAGAAAGGTGGCTGAATGTAACTTTTAGAGCAAGCCAATAAGCAACTTCTCTGTGTTGGTGTTCAGTCCGAGCTACTGACTTGGGTTCCTGCCTTGACTTCCCCCCATAATGAACTATAACCTGTAAAGTAAAATAAACCCCTTTCTTAAGTTTCTTTCAGTCATGGTGTTTATCACAGTAACAGACTACCAGTCATTGTTTTAATCTCAAAACATGGACTGGAATGTGTAGCTCAACTGGGACTGCTCGCCTCACATGCAAGATTTGCTTTCAGTTCCCCAGCAGCACCATGTAAATTAGGTATGGTGGTGAACACTTACAATCCTATCATTAAAGGGGTAGAGGTAGGAAAATAAAGTGTTCAAGATCATCCTCAGCTACATAATGAGTTTGAGGCCAGCTTGGGCTATATGATACCCTGTCTCAAAAACAAACAAACAAAGAAGTCAGAAGATATACATGGTAGCCAAAAGCTTTCCTACATCATTATTGCTGTTGCCTGTCCTTGTTATAGGGATGCTAGTCCATTCCCTCTTTCTGCTATTTAACCTTGTTCTCTGATTTGACTTGATCGGCCTGCTTCTGATGGTGCTCTTTGATGATGAAGTTATCCACAGACACAGTAACACATCAGCTAAAGGCTGTACTGAAGAACAGGGACAGTTCCAAATTTCACCATGGGGGTCACTGTGCCATCCCAGCATGCAATGGCAGCCTGCTGCAGCTCTCAAAAACTGTGCGCTGCTGATCATTTGCCTTTGTTTCTTTGACACCCAGAACCTTCAGGCTTCAGACTAACCCTTGGGGGATTCAGGCATCTGCCTGAGCCATTGCCTACTAGCAGGCCCTCAGAGATTAGAAGAGAGCTGGCACTGGGTACCCAGATACCCTGGATGTGTTGCTCCAACTTCACATGGAGGACATGTGCTTGGAGAAGTATACTCAGATGAGTCATGTTAAACCAATGAAGTTGTCTAAAACCATGCAGTGAACCTCCTAAATATTAAACTCTGTTTCAAATGGAAATAATGCCTTGCTTTGTAAATCGAGACTTAGGACTCTTGAAGCAGAGAAAAAAAATGTCACCTAGAACTTTTGTTTCTATCACAGGTAATAAACCTTTATTGGAATCATGTGTTCACATTATACTCAAATAGGAGACCTTATCATTAGAATATTGTTGACCATGAGTGACTGAACCCAAATCTCCCTTAGAAATGACAATACATAGGCTAACAACTGAAAACTCAGCTCAGACTTGACATAATAGTTAATCTGGAGACCCCAATAGTATCACCAAGTATTGGATTCTTCCTCATTATCTGCCTATTTTTCCAAGTACTCACTTCATCATCAAAGGAGGATTCACAGAGGTGACCACCGCAGGAGGTGGTCAATATTATCTGAAAAGGAATCACAGGTGAAGAGTGCTCAATCATTTGACCATTTTTTTCTAAAATTAAAATAATCAATAGATTAAACAGTGTTTAAGAAGCAAAACTTTGTTTGACCTTGTTAAGGTCCATTGGGAGGACTCTCTTTGGAGATAGATATCTGACCTGTTGTTAATCAAGGATCTTTACTACTCCAGATCAGCCACAACCCCAGTTGCAACTTCAGAGCGCACGCTCACTGAGCTCTGGTACCCTCAGTGTACACTCAGCTCAGCCTGATCCTTTCGGAATCAAGTGACTCCAGTGGCAAAAGAAACAGTACATTTTAGAAAATATCACTGCCATCTCACACTCGGGACTTTGGGAAGATCGTTGGTTAGAATGAGTGTGTAGTTTATGCATTCATGATGCTCCACATTGTAGTCTTTTTACATATATTCAGAACTAGCCACAAACCTCCCCCACAAACCTTGCATATTAAAGGCAAGTTTGAGGCACTGCTCTGGTCACAGAGAACCTTTGTATACTCTAGATATAAGGGCATTTATATAAGATATAAGGGGAACATTTTAAAGATTGTCAGTATCACTAGTGCCAAGTCATTAATTTCTATGCTTTTTCAGAAAACTTTGTAAAGAGATGGAATTCATTGGCTTTTACACAGCAATGTTCTCGGTCCTCTATTTGTTTTGTAAGGAACTTCAAGTCCTTTCTGTACGTAACCTTCAATCTGCCAAATTGTATGCATGACTTGTGTTGGTGTTGAGAGGTAATTGCTCATTTGAACATTCTGAATCTAGCTGTCTATGGCAAAGTTACACTCCCCACACAAGATAAGTGAACAGAGAGATCATAAAATGAATGCTCTGAGCAACACCACTGCCTGAGCAGTGCAAAGAAAATCCCATCAATTCTTCTCAAGAACTGTTTGTAAGTATTTTAAACCAGGTTAAAGGAATGATTTTAAAAGTCTCTCAGACCAGACCACTGTTTGTAGACAGTCAGAAAAGCTCTCCTGAAAGTCTTACACACACACACACACACACACACACACACACACACACACACACACACACTCAGGAAGATTCCCCCATTACATTTTTAAATCTGTAAGGAAAGCAAGAGCCTCATCATGCTTCCTCCAGAAGTAATTAATTCAAGATAATCCTAGAATATACAGAGAAACTGTCTCCAAAATATTATGTTATAGAGGAAATGGATATATATATGGATAGATGATACATATATAGGCAGGTTGATAGATGATAGATATATAGATGGTAATGATAGATGGATGATGGGCAGATAGATAGATGATAGAAAACCAATTGGTTGATAGAACAGAAATCAAGAGAACAAGAGAGAAGTAGGGTAAAGTTGTCCTAAAGTTTCATGTCTAGGACTCTTGTTCCCAAAGTGTAATGCCCAGATTAGCATCATCAATATCACTTAGAAAATTATAGGAAATGTAAATTTTCAGATCTGCTGAATCAAAAACCCAGAAGGTAAGACTGATAAATTTGTATTTTGACAAACATTTAAAACAATTTTGATGGGCAGTAGTGGCACATATCTTTAGCCCCAGCACTCAGAACACAGAGACAGGTGGATCTCTGTGAGTTCAATGTCCAGTCTAGTCTACAGAGCAAGTTCAGGACTTGGCTGTTACATAGAGAAACCCTGTCTCAAAACCAAAAAACAAACAAATCAATTTTGAAACATACTTAAGTCTATGAACTATTGGCCTGGGAAATACCAAAGGTTCAATTTACATAGAAGTGCAATAAATCAAGTAAAATTTGTTAAATCTAGGAATGACTAAAAGAATAGATAAATAGTAAACCAATGAAAGAATTGAATACTAATATTTAATCAAAATATAAAGCAATTTTGTTTAGCAATTTCCTCCAATTTAAAACCAATCTAGGAGAGACATTCATTAGGACATAGGATAGTCTAAAGAGAGAAGAATCAGGATGCTCTAAGACAGTGGCTCTCCACCTTCCTGATGCTGTGACCCTCTAATACAGTCTCTCATGTTGTGGTGACCCACAACCATAAAATTATCTTTATTGCTACTTCATAACTGTAATTTTGCTACTGTTATGAATCATAATGTAAATATTTGATGTGCAGGATATCTGATATGTGACCCCTGTGAAAGCGTCAGTCCAACTTCAGAGGTTCCTGACCCACAGGTTGAGAACCACTGTTCTAAGAGAAGGTGACATCTTCCGTCCTGTGAGAAAACTCATTAAGCTAAGGAACAAAACAATTTAATAGTTCAGAAAGTCCTTGAAACTGACTAGAATCACTAGGCCCCTCATACCCCAAGCATATATAAACAGTAAGGACTGCTGAGAGATATTTTCAGACAAGCTGAGAGGCCTAAAAGAATCTCAAACCAGCTGAGCCACCTGGAAGAGCAGACACACATCTGGAAGATGCTCAGGCCAGCTGAACTCCCTGGAAGGACACTTGGACATGCTGAGCTGCCTGCAGGCAGCGCAGTGCACGCCAGACTTCCAGCTCTCACCAACTGTCACCTGTGCTGGGGTGGGCCTTGGTGATACAGCTGCCGGAGTCATTTCTGCTCCTAAGTAACCACTCACCCACACTCCTGCAAGTAACCCCAATAAAACTCAAGGCTTACCAAGTTGGAGTTGGTGGTGTCATTGATTTAGTCTGCCTTCAGTTTCTCATTTGGGGTAATAGAATGTTGTCCCTGCCTCCCCACAAATAGTGCCAAGCCGTGAACAAGAGCCATGTGGTATAGACTTGACAGTTTCTTCAAAAACTAGACAGTCGGAGATTGTATGTGAAAGAAGAAAAAGAAACAAAAATTCTAGACTTCCCACTTTCCACACACATACACAAATTGTCTCAAAATAGGTCACAGATCTAGATGCAAAACACAAAATTTAAGTTGGAAGATAAAATAGAAGAAAACATAGGTGATCTTGGATTTAACAATATCTATTTTTAGATAAAATGTTAAATACACATGGAAAACTGGGTTGGATTTAACTAAAATTTAAAAGTTGTGCCCTTCAAAAGATACTTTGCTTTAAAAATAATAGCAACTATGAAAAGAAAGCAAAGGAAACTAACTGCACATAGTCAACTCTAGTTGATGTTTCTTCCCATAAAAGTGTGAGTCAAAAATTATAATATTGCACACATGAATAGAGGGATTGAACATGAATAGGTCACATAGTTGGAGACATTTTCAGTTATGAGTGGGGGATTTAAGATGAGGAAAGGGAAGAAGATAAAAGTATGTGTGGTAACAGCTTAAAGGCATTAGTAAGAACATACACTTAACAGAAATATAGATAGTTCATGTAAAAATACTTACAAATGTTGTATACACACACACACATTTCTTGGTTCTATCAACCAAGAAAGTACAAAAGAAACAATATTCTTGAAGCAATGAAAACTCCTAGAACCCTAACCTTGGCTTCTAACTTTATCCTCCAATTAAACAAAAAGACAGGTCCTCTTGGAAAAGTGACTGAACAGGACAGAGACAGAGAACAAACAGGAGGAACCAGGAGTGCCAAAACATAAGCAAAAGTTTGCATGTGCATATGTGAACGCACACACACACATACACACACGCACACACACACATATACACATACATACATACACATACACACATACATACACATACATACACACACATACACACACACACACATACACACATACACACACACACACACACACACACACACACACTAGTGATATCTCTCAAAAGGACACTGAAACCAACTTAGGTATCTTCCAATGGCCAAAGCTAAGCAACTTAAGCAACAAAATAAAGTAATATTGAGTTATAGCCAGAAGAACAAAATAAATATTTATGAGATAAACTAATGAATAAATGTCTATGTTTTTAAAAAAGGAAGATATCCAGTTCAAAAGAATTTTATTAAATTCAGTAGCTATTACACATTAGAAGAAAACAAACAAAACTCTATTCTCAAAGGCTATGTGAAAGGTATTGCTACAGAGAAGAGCACAGAAGAAAAATGAGAGAATATTTTTACAATAAAGAAACTTAGCAAGCACCTCAGCTAGCTGTACAAAGTCAGTTTTATCAATATTAATAATGCTGACAGCATTTGGCCATGAAAGTACAGACAGCATGGCAGTTGTCCTCTATGACCATCCTAGTCATAAGAAAAACATCCCACTAATTGCTACAAAGGGACATCAACATTTTAGAACACAGCATTAAAATTGTTGAGGTATTTAAAAGCAAGGAAATCTGGCAGGCAGGATGTTTCAATGGTTAAAATCACTATTACTCCTTAAGAATTACCTGAGTTCAGTTTCCAGCACCCATACTGGATGGCATATAACTGTCTGCATCAGGCACCCCCTGCTAAACCACAGGCCATGCCTGCTGGGGAGCCAGGTAATCTAACTGAAGATCTTCATCTCTTTCTCTGTTCCCCCAGTTCCAATGCCCCAGGCTCATGCCAGCTCTGCAGCAGAATACGGTGGCAGCCTTTCCTATCCCTGTCCCCATCCCCTGTGGATCCAACAGACCTTCCCCTTCTAACCACCTTCCATCAACTTGTTTAGTCCTAGCCTGCAACCCCAGCAGGCACCCCTGGCTAACCCTGCCAGGGAAGCAGGTGGGCTGATTGCTGATCTCCATCTCTCCTCCCACTCCTCCAGATCCAATCCCCCAGGCTCATCCCCAGCTCTGTAGCAGAACACCTACTGAAGTTTCCTGTTGTGGGAAAATCCTTCTGTATGCTGTAAATATGTATTACTCACATTGGTTAATAAAAAGTTGATTGGCCTATAGCAAGACAGAATAAGGCTAAGTGGGAAAGCCAAACTGAAAATGCTAGGGGGAAGAAGAGGAGAGTCAGAGAAGCACCAGCCAGCCACTAGGGAAGCAAGGACAGGTAAAGCAACGAGCCATGTGGCAATACATAGATTAATGGAAATGGGTTAAATTAAATACAAGAGCTAGTTAGTAATAAGTCTGAGCTATTGGCCAAGCATTTATATTCCTATATAAACCTCTGCATGTTTATTTGGGACTGGGTGGCTGGGACAGGAAAACTCCATTTACAGTCTCCTTTAACTGTCTGACCCCACCCCAATGGGTCACAAAGATCTCCTCCAACCTTCCTCTCCCCAACTCATCCCAGTATCCCAGTCTCCAACATCAACAGTCATGCCTGGAGAACACACCAGCTGAGCAGGCCAGAGAAACAGGTCCACAGAAAATTTCCTACTAGGCAGCACACATCCACCACACTCCCCTAAAGTCCTTGGAGGAAGCAGAAACCAAGGAACAAAACATTCACCCAATAGACAAAAGACCAGCTATCAGCACCTAGAACTATAATCACCCCAATCCCATATGCCCAGAGGCCAGTGTAAAAATCACAATCAATAACACTGTGTCTCCACCAGAGCCCATCTACCCTACCACAGCAGACCCTGAATATTCCAACATAGTTAAGCCCAAGGGAAAAAAAACCTTAAAACAGTCTATATTAAGATGATAGAGATCCTTAAAGAAGGAATCTTTAATTTAAGGAATTTAAAGAAAGCCAAGAAATAGACTAGGTATTGCCAATGGATAGAGAGAGGGAACTGGAAGAGAGGTGGGAACAAGAGAGATCAGTCACAGAAACTGAACAACTCTCTACTGAATGAAAAGTGGATCCGGAAAGAAAGAAAGAAAGAAAGAAAGAAAGAAAGAAAGAAAGAAAGAAAGAAAGAAAGAAAGAAAGAAAGAAAGAAGTTAAAGACTTTCTGTAATTCAATGAAGATAAATACACAACATACTCAAACTTATGGGACACAGTCAAAGCATTTCTAAGAGGAAACTTCATAGCACTAAGTGCCCACACTTTAAAAAAAAATGAAGTGATCTCATACTAGCAACTTAACAGCACAACTGAAAGCTTTAGAACAGAAAGAAGTCACATCCCAAAGGAGTAAACAGCAAGAAGTAATCAAACTCAGGGCTGAAATCAATAAAATAGAAACAGAGAACAATACAAAGGAGAAAAATGAATAAGAGACAAACTCTTATTGAGAGAGAAATCATACCCACAGCAATAAGAAAACTGAAAGAGATAAAGGGGATATGAATTGGAAAGGAACAAGTATCTTCTTTGTATGTATAAGTGAACCTAAAAATTCCACCAGGGAACTCCTATAGCTGATACATACTTTCAGCAAAATAACTGCACACAAAAGTAACTCACAAAAATCAGTAGCCCTCTTATATACAAATGATAAATGGACTGAAAAATAAATCAAGGAAACAATACCCTTCATAATAGCCTCAAATAACATAAAAATGTCTTGGGGTATCTCTAACCAAACAAGTGAAGGACCTGTATGATAAAATCTTTAAGTCTTTGAAGAAAGAAATTGGAGAAGATATCAGAAAATGGAAAGATCACCCATCCTCATGGATCAGCAGGATTAACATAGTAAAAATGACCATCCTACCAAAAGCAATCTACAGATTGAATGCAATCCCCATCAAAATTACAACATAATTCTTCACAGATCTTGAAAGGACAATTCTCAGCTTCATATGGAAACACAAAATCCCAGGATAGCTAAAACAATCTTGAACAATGAAAGAACTTCCAGAGTTATCACCATTCCCCATATCAAGTTGTACTAAAAAGCTATAGTAATAAAAACTGCATGGTATTGGCATAAAAACAGACATGTTAATCAACGGAATCAAATTGAAGTCCCAGATATAAATTCACAAACATATGGATACTTGAGTTTTGATAAGAATGCAAATAGATCCATATTTATTAACCTATGCAAAAATTAACTCCAAACTGATCAAAGACCTCAACATAAGGCCAGATACACTGAACCTAATCAAAGAGAAAGTCAGAAATAACCTTGAATGCATTGACGTAGGAGACAACTTCCTGAACAGAACACCAATAGTGCAGGCATTAAGATCAACAATTAAAAAATGGGACCCCATGAAACTGAAAAGCTTCTATAAGGTCACTGTCTTTAGACAAAGAGCAGCCCACAGAATGGGAAAAGACTTTCACCAATCCTACAACTGATAGAGGTCTGATATCCAAAATATACAAAGAATTCAAGAAACTAGGTATCAAAAAACCAAATAATCCAATTTAAAAATGGGGTACAGATCTAAACAGAGAACTCTAAATAGAAGAAACTCAAATGACTAAAAACACTTAAAGAAATGTTTAACTTTCTTAGCTATCAGAGAAATTCAAACCAAAACTACTTTCAGAGGTATGCTGTAAATACCACCTTACATCTGCCAGAGTAGCTAAGATCAATAAAACAAAAGACAGTTCATGCTGGCAAGGATGTGGAGCAAGGGGAACACTCCTCCATTGCTTGTGGGAATGCAAACTCATACAGCAACTGTGGAAATCAGAATGGCAGTTCCTCAGAAATATGGGAATCAATATATCTCAAGATCCAGCTATACTATTTTTGGGCATATACTCAAGAGACACTCCATCCTACCACAAGGACACTTGCTCAGCCATGTTCATTGCTTCTCTATTCATAATAGCCAGAAACTGGAAACAACCTATATCTCCCTCAACAGAAGAATGGATAAAGAAAATGTGGTACATTTACACAACAAAGTATTACTCAGCTGTTAAAAAAATGACATCATGGAATTTGCAGCCAAATGGATGGAAGTAGAAAAAAAAATCATCCTAAGTGAGGTAACCCAGACCCAGAAATATGAATATGGTATGTATTTGCTTATATGTGAATATTAATCATTAAATAAATGATAACCAAGCTACAATCCGTGGACCCAGAGAGGTTAGGCATAGAGAAAGTGACTTGGGAGAATACATAGATCTTCCTGGGAGGAGGAAATAGAATAGATTTTATGGATTGACTGGGGCCAGGACAGGGGTGTCAGGGAGAGACAGGAATGGGACAATTAGGTAGGGAGGGGGGAGGAAAGATGGGATTGAGGGAGGGAATGTAGAGAGAGATAGCTAGAAGGGTGGGCATTGGGGTGGCAGTAAGGAAACATAGTGCACTGAAGACTTGCTAAAATATATGAACACAGTCCTAATAAAGTCTCTAAATAATGAGGGAGATGGAGCCCCAACTGGCCATCTCTTATCACCAAACATAGCTTCCAATACTGGGACTATGTTATATCTAATTGAGCTGATGGTCAAAGGGATCTTATGGAAATCCTCAAACAAACCAGACTGTTGACGGGACAATAAATTGTTCTTCGCAAGGCCCCATTACTGAAGACTATACCCACACAACTCATTGAACATAGAGAAGTCAAGCTTGTGCTTACATAGACCCTCACTCCCATGTTCTAGTGTCTTTGGCACAGGAAGGTACTCTGCAGTTACCAAAAGAGAAATGTAAACACCAACCCAACCACAAACCCTTTGATCTACAGTCTCTCCTGCCTGTGAAATATTCTAAGGCAATGGTGGCACAAAGCTTATGGGAGCAACCAATGTCATACGACATAAGGTCCAATCCATCAAATGAAACACTGTGACACTGCTTGGGTGACCAAGAACCAGAGACCTAGGGTAAACCAAACACTACTGGTCAAAAATAATAAAAATAAAATAACAACAAAAAATAAAATGTTCCCTAATGATATTCTGCTATATTTGTAGATCAGTGCCTTATTCAGCCATCATCAGAGAGCTTTCCTCTTGCAACAGATGGAAACAAATAAGGAGACCAACAGCCACACACACATACAGAGAGAGAGAGAGAGAGAGAGAGAGAGAGAGAGAGAGAGAGAGAGAGAGAGCGAGCTTAGGACATACAGTTCTAACTGAGTGTTCGAATCCCTCTCTTTTGAGCTAAGGGTACCCTGCTGAAGGAGTGTGGGAGCCAGAGGGAGATGGAGGACATCAAGAGAACAAGGCCTTCTACATCAACTGAGCAAAGCTCACATACACTCAGGGAGACTGAAGCAGCAAGGACAGTGCCTCCACAGGTCTGTGTCAAGTCCCTTGAGAGCTACATTACAGTTTTCAGTTTAGTACTTTTATGGGACTCCTGAATGTGTGAATGAATGGGTCTCTGATTCTTGTGTCTTCTCTAGGGGCTCTTTTCCTTCTGTTAGTTTGCCCTGCACAACTTCAATGTAGTGGTTTTTGTTTTATCTTATTATATTTTATTCAGTTTAAAAAAAACACTATTGAGAAAAAGAAAAAAAACTAACTGTAACCTGAACTTCAGGGAGTTCAATACTCTCTTCTGTTCTCTGTGGGTACTTGCACACAGGTGACATACAGTCACATGGGCACATAGTCATAAGAAGCATTAATAAATAAATATTTTTAAAAAGAAAATGAAGAGAGCCAGGCATGATGATGCATTTAAGAGCAGCCTCATCTACATAGGAGTCTGAGGTTAATGAGATACACGAAACTTTGTCTCAAAGGGAAAAAGGGAGGGCCTGGCCTAGTCTGGCCAACCCTGTTTGCACCATAGCCAACCTCTAGGCTTTCATCAGAACCATACCTACCTGCAAGATGCAGAGGTCCTTTCTGTGCCTTTTTCAACTGCCCCACAGCGCCAGACTTTCCATTTCCTCTTCCAGGCTCTAGCCTGGTGAGTCTCCCAATCTATGCCTTCTCCCCAGCCGACCAGATACAGCCCGGGTCCACATACTGTGTCTTGTCCTAGTCTGGTCTCCCCTACCTCCACCACAAACAGTATCTAGACTTCAGCTCTACCCTCCCATGCATATCCATACTTTACACCTGGCCAGATCTACCCCACACTCCAGGCTTGTAATAGGAGACACATCCTGTGCACCAGCCTGCTCTCCTCTGCTACCTGATTTCACTCCACTCAAACCATGCCCAACCTGTAAGCCCAACACACACACACACACACACACACACACACACACACACACACACACACACAACAATATGAAAGATCAAACCCAAATCTTCTCTTCTGAATGTACCAAGACTGTAGAAATGTTTGCAATGAGAGTTACCAAGACAAAAACAAGGACATAGAATTTAATACAATAGTAAGCTCCACCAAAGAATTCAAGGAGTTTAAGGAAGACATAAAGAAACAGCTCAATTAAGGAGAAAGAGCTTAAGGAGGATAAAGACCTGAGTGATGACCAAGTGAACAAAACATAAGGCTGATGGAAATGGCAAAGACAATCCAGGATTTGAGAATAGAATTCAGTAAAGAGATAGAAACATGGAAGAGGACTCAAGCCGAAATGAAGATGGAATTGAAAACCCAATAGCTCAACCAGAGAACTCAAAGGAAAGCCTTACAAGTTGAATGAATCAGTCAGAAGACAGATTATGAGAACTTGAAGATAAAGTAGAATATTTAGACCAAATAAGCAAGGAAAAAGTTTGTTAAACACAGAAAAGAAACACGCAGGAAACACGGGATACCGTTTTTAAAAAAAATCTTTGAATTGTTGGCATAGATGAGGGAGAAGAATCCAAAGTCAATGGCATAAACAAGCTCTTCAACAAGATCATAGAAGAAAACTTCCCCAAACTGAGAAAAGACACATCCACATAGATAGAAGAAGCACACGGAATAACAGACAGACAAGATGAGAAAAGAAAATCTTCACAGCATATCATAGTTGAAACATTAAGTATGCATAGCAAAGAAAGTGTATTGAAAATTGCAAGGAAAAAAAAGCACAGGTTTCATTGAAAGGGAAATCCATCAGAGTAACAGCTGATTTTTTTCATTTTCTTTTTCTTTTTTAAATTCTTTTTTTAAGAGATTTTCTATTCATTTTATATATCAACCTCAGATTCCCCTGTCCTCCCTCCTCCCACCACCCAGTCTTTCCCCCCAACCCACCCCCATTCCCACCTCCTCCAAGGCAAGGTCTCCCATGGGGAGTCAGCAGAGCCTGGTACATTCAGTTGAGGCAGGTCCAAGCCCCTCATCCCTGCACAGAGGCTGTGCAAAGTGTCTCACCATAGGCACTAGGATCCAAAAAGTTGGCTCATGCACTAGGGACAGGTCCTGACCCCACTGCCTGGGGGCCCCCTATAAAGTTCAAGTTGAACAACTGTCTCACTTATCCAGAGGGCCTAGTCCAGTACCATAGGGGCTCCTCAGCTATTGGTCCACAGTTCATGTGTTTCCACTAGTTTGGCTAGTTGTCTCTGTACTTTTTCCAATCATGGTCTCAATATCTCTTGCTCATAGAATCCTTCCTCTCTCTTGTCGATTGGACTCCTGGAGATCAGCCAGGGACCTGGCCGTGGATCTCTGCATCTATCCATCAGTCACTGGATAAGGGTTCCATCATGACAGTTAGGGTATTCAGCCATTCTATCACCAGAGTAGGTCAGCTCAGGCACCCTCTTGACCATTGCCAGCAGTCTATGGTGGAGTCATCTTTGTGGATTCCTGGGGACCTCCCTAACACTCTGCTTCTCCCTATTCCCATGGTGTCTTCATTTATCGTGGTATCTCTTTCCTTGTTCTCCCACTCTGTTCCTGATCCAGCTAGAACCTTCCACTCCCCTAAGCTCTCTTTACTCCGACCCTTGCCCTCCAGCCAGAAGGGCCTGAACCAATGCATTCCAAGTCCCAAAAAACTATTATGGCCAACCTAGAGTCATCTACCCAGCAAAATTATCTACCATAGTTGAAGTAGAAGAAAAATAGCCTAAAAAGTTTTATTTTCAACAAGCCAAACCCAAAGAAAATACAGGAAGCCTTTTGGAGAGAGGAATGAGCACAGGAGAAAGACTGTAAGAAAAAAAATATGAAGCCATAATTATTAAAACAGAAAATAACACTGAGAATACAAACAATACTACCAAAAATCCACAACATGATGATCACAGTTGGAACATACATTTCAATAATAACTTTAAATATAAATAGCCACAATTCTCCATTCAAAAACACAGGCCAACTGAATGGATCAAGAAAAAAAATCGATCTACCTTTTGTCTTCAAGAAACACATCTTAGCTTTAAAGACAGATACCACATTTGAGTAAAAGTAGGCAAACACACTCCAATCAAATGGTACCAGAAAGAAGCAGGCATCAGTATCTTAATATTTGACAAAATAGACTTCAAATTAAAACTAACCAGAAGAGGTAAAGAGGGACACTCCATTCTGGTCAAGGGAATAGTTAACCAAGAAGATATTACATGCTAAACATATTAACTCTAGGGTGCCAAACATCACTTAAAAATCTGCTTCTGCATTTAATGACACAGATTGACATCAATCCATTAGTAGTTGATTGCAGTACCCCTACTTTTTCCAACAGATGGATCATCTGGAGAAAAATAAAGAAAACATCAAAATTATTTGAAGATTCCATGTGTCAAATGTACTTAACAAATAGCCACAGAATATTCCCCCTTAAAACCAAAGAATACACATTCTACTCATCGTGGAAGCTTTTCTAAAATGGACCACATCCTAGGACATAAAACAAATCTTTACAAACTAAAAAAGACTGAACTCTCTCTTTGTATTCTATCTGACCACAATGCAATAAAGCTTAAAATTGACAGCAAACTAGAAGAGAAAGTAGGAAGTAGTCTTGAACACATTGGCATAGGAGATCACTTCCTAAATAGAACACCAGTAGCACAGACACTGAGAGAAACAATCAATCAATGGGACCTCTTGAAACTGAGAAGCTTTTGTAGAGCAAAGGATACGGTCAACAAGGCAAAGCGACAGCCTACAGAATGGGAAAAGATCTTCACAAACCCCACATCTGACAGAGGACTGATATCCAGAATATATAAGGAACTCAAGAAATTAGACATCAAAATGCCCAACAGTCCAATTAAGAAATGGGCTATAGAACTAAACAGAGAATTCTCAACAGAGGAAACTCAAATGGCTGAAAGACATTTAAGGAATTGCTCAACATCCCTAATCATCAGGGAAATGCAAATCAAAACAACTCTGAGATACCACCTTATGCTTGTCAGAATGGCTAAGATCAAAAACACTGAAGACACCTTATGCTGGAGAGGATGTGGAGCTAGGGGAACTCTCCTCCACTGCTGGTGGGAATGCAAGCTTGTACAACCACTTTGGAAATCAATATGGCGCTTTCTTAGAAAATTGGGAATCCATCTCCCCCAAGATCCAGCTATACCACTCTTGGGCATATACCCAAGGAATGATCAACCATACCACAAGAGCATTTGTTCAGCTATGTTCATATCAGCATTGTTTGTAATAGCCAGAACATGGAAACAACCTAGATACCCTTCAACTGAAGAATGGATAAACAAAATGTGGTACATATACACAATGGAATACTACTCAGCAGAGAAAAACAATGACATCATGAGGTTTGCAGATAAATGGATGGATCTAGAAAAAAATCATCCTGAGTGAGGTAACCCAGACTCAGAAAGACAAACATGGTATGTACTCACTCATAGGAAGATACTGGATGTGGAACAAGGATGACTGGACTGCTACTCACATCACCAGGGAGGCTGCCTGGAAAACAGGACCCCAAGAAAGACACGGGAATAGCCCAATGACAGAGAAATAAAGAGATCTACATGAACAGCCTGGACATGAGTGGGGGTAGTGAAGGGCGAGGGTCGAGGGAAAGAGAGCTTGGGGGAGCAGGAGATCCCAGCTGGATCAACAACAGAGAGGGAGAACAAGGAATAGGAGACCATGGTAAATGAAGACCACATGAGAATAGGAAGAAGAAAAGTGCTAGAGAGGCCCACAGAAATCCACAAAGATACCCCCACAACAGACTGCTGGCAATGGTCAAGATACACCCCGAACTGACCTACTCTGGTGATGGGATGGCCAAACACCCTAATTGTCATGCTAGAAACCCCATCCAACTACTGAGGGATCTGGATGCAGAGATCCATGGCTAGGCCCCGGGTGGATCTCTAGGAGTCCAATTAACGAGAATGAGGAGGGTTTATATGAGCAAGAATTGTTGAGACCAAGGTTGGATAAAGCACAGGGACAAATAGCCAAACGAATGGAAACACATGAACTATGAACCAATGGCTGAGGGATCACCAACTAGATCAGGCCCTCTAAATAGGTGAGACAGTTGATTGGCTTGATCTGTTTGGGAGGCATCCAGGCAGTGGGACCAGGTCCTGTGCTCATTGCATGAGTTGGCTGTTTGAAACCTGGGGCCTATGCAGGATCGCTTGGCTCGACCTGGGAGGAGGGGACTGGACCTACCTGGACTGAGTCTACCAGGTTGATCTCAGTCTGCAGGGGAGGCTTTGCCCCGGAGGAGGTGGGAATGGGGGGTGGGCTGGGGGGAAGGTGAGAGGGGCGGGAGGGGGGAGAACAAGGGAATCTGTGGCTGATATGTAGAACTGAATTGTATTGCAAAATAAAAATTAAAAAATTAAAAAAAAAATTGACAGCAAACTAATCTCTCATAAATACACAAAATCGTGGATATTAAATAATGCACTACTGAGTGATGAATGGATTGAAGAAGAAATTAAGAAAGAAATTTTAAAAAAATTCCTGGAACTAAATGAAAATACAACGAACAAAACCTCTGGGATACATGGAGCAGCCCTATGAGAGGAATTTACAGTTCTAAGCACCTACATTAAAAAATAAAAATGAACACAGATAAATGGCTCAATGATGTAACTCAAAAAGCTGGAAAAACAAGAACACACCAAATCCAAATCCAGTCAATGACAAGAAAATAAAAATCAAAGCCAGGGGTTGGTGGTGCACCTTTAATCCCAGTACTCAGGAGGCAGAGGCAGACAGATCTCTGTGAGTTTGAGGTCATCCTGGTCTACAAAGCCAGTTCCAGGACAGCCAGAACTGTTACATGGAGAAACTTTGTCTTGAACCTCCTCCCCCAAAAAAGAAAGAAAGAAAAGAAAAGATCAGAGCAGAAATAATTGAAATAGAAACAAAGAAAACAATGCAATCAAACAACAAACCTAAGAGCTGGTTCTTTGAAAAGATAAACAAGATTGACAAACTCTTCAGCCAACTAACCAAAAAAAGAGAGGAGCCAAATTAGCAGAATCAGAAATGAACAGGTAAACATCACAACAGAGACCAGAGAAATTCAGAATATTAAAAGAGGGTATTTTAAAACTATTCCATTAAGCCGAAAAACCTAAAAGAAATAGATGAATTTCTAGATCAGTCAAACCATGAAACTTAAACCAAGAGGATGTCACTAAAGTAAACAGACACATGACAAATAAGGGAACTGGGATAGTAATAGAAGCCTTTTTTGTTTGTTTGTTTGTTTGTTTGTTTGTTTGTTTGTTTGTTGTTTTTTGAGACAGGGTTTCTCTGTGTAGTTTTGGTGCCTGTCCTAGAACTCACTCTGTAGGCCAGACTGGCTTCAAACTCACAGAGATCCACCTGGTTCTGTCTCTTGAGTGCTGGAATTAAAGGCATGTTGCCACCACCTTTCCCACTGAAAAACAAAAGTCCAGGACCAGATGGATTCATAGCAGAAGTCTATCAGACTTTCAAACTTTCAAAGAAGAGCTACAGCCAATCCTTCTTAAACTATTTTTTTTTAAAAAAGTAGAAACAAGGAACACTCCTTCTACAAAGCCAATTATAAGTCTAATATCAAAATGAGGTAAAGACACAACAAAAAAAAAGAAAACTAAAGCTGCTGTCCCTGATGAACACAGACCAAAAAATATTAAACAACATACTTGCAAACAGAATACAAACATACAAAAAGATTATACACCATGGCTAGATGGCTTTATCCCTGAAATGAAATGCAGGTATCAACACACACAACTCAGTTAATGTAGTAAAATGCATAAATGGACTTAAAGACAAAAATCATATGGTCATCTTGATAGATGCAGTAAAAGTCTTTGACAAAATATATTACTTCATAATAAAAGCCCTAGAGAATGTAGGGCTAGAGGTAACATACTTATTAACACAACAGAGCCATATATGAGAAACCTGTAGCCAGCATCATCCTAAACAGAGAAAAACTTGAAGCAATCCAGAAAAAGTCAGGAACTAGATTCCTTTTCAATGTTCTTCTTGGAGCTGGAGCAATAAGGCAAGAGAAGGAAATTAGAGAGATAAAAATAGGGAAAGAAGTCAAACTATTCCTATCTGCAGATGACATGATGCTATATAGTAAAGATCCCCAAAATTTTACCAACTTCTAGAAAGGATAAACAAATTCAGCAGTGTGGCAGAATAGAGAATCAACTGACACAAATCAATAGCTTTTCTACACACCACCACCAAACATAACAAGGAGATCATAGACACATTCCCATTCACAATAGCCTCAAAGAAAATAAGTATCTAGGAATAAACCTAACCAAGGAAGTGGAGGACCTCTATAATAAAAACTTTAAACCTCTGAGGACAGAAATAGATAAAGACAAAAGAAATAGAAAGACATCCCACTTTCATGAATTGGTAGAATAGTGTAAAAATGACCACTTTACCAAAAGCTATTTACAGATGTAGTGTAATTCCAATCAAAACTCCCCTCATCATTCTTCACAGGAATAGAAAACTATCCTAAAATTCATATGGAACCATAGAACCCTGAATAGTCAAAACTTTCCTGAACAAAAAGAACAGTGCATTCCAGATCTTAAGATATATTACAGACTTATAGTAATAAAAACACTATATCACTGGCACAAAAACAGACACATGGGCCAATGGAAGGAAACCAAAGACCTAAACATGGGTTATATAACTTCATCCACTTAATATTCAACAAAGATGCCAAGAGCATAAGCTGGAGGGGAAAAAAAAACATCTTCAACAAACAGTGCTGGGAAAACTGGATGCCCACATGCAGAAGAATTAAATTGGATGCATATCTATCACCTTGTACAAAAACTAACTCCAAATGGATCAGAGACCTAAACATGAAACCTGAAACTGCTCAAGAAAACATAGGCAATATCCTACATGAGATAGATACAGGAAAGGACTCATTGAATAGAACTCCATTTGCCCAAGAATTAAGGCCAACAACCAACCAGTGGAACTTCATAAATCTGAAATATAGCTTTTTTTCACAGCTAAAGAAACAATCAACCAGATGAAGAAAAATCCCACAGAATGGGAGAGAATCTTTTGCCAGCTATACAACCAACAGAGGATTGATATCCAGAATATTATAAAGAACTCAAAATCCAAACAGGTAAAAATCAAATGGTCCATTCAAAACATAAGCCTGGGACATAAACCTCTATTCAGTTCTCTAAAAAAAAAAAAAAACAAAGAAAGAAAGAAAGAAAGAGAGAAAGAGAGAAAGAAAGAAATGGCTAAAAAAGATTTCAAAAATGTTCATCTTTCCTATCAATTAAGAAATGCAAACCAAAACTGCCAGTGGCCATGTCAGAGGAGCAGCAGATGGCATTTGACTTCAATGTGTCAGCCCACCAGGAGTCAAATCCATGATGGATGAATCTTGGATAGGCAAGGCCCAGAGACCACAGACTCCAAAGTGTCTTTTGCTTCTGCTGTGCCTTTACATATTTGCTGCTGCCATCTTTCTCTGGTATCTGGCATGGTATAAATGGGTGTGGGGAGATGCCCACTGCCTGTAATGTAGTGTGTTTATCTCATGGAAACATCCCATTCTACTGGGCATTTTTACCTGTGGATTACTATGAAGATGATTTCTTCTCAAGTTGTACTGTCTAATTGATAATAACAATGTTAATTTAAATAGAGTTTTGGTGGTTAAAAATATATACAAGGAAGTGTTACACAGCTAGAACCTATAAGTTTCACCTAAGGAGCTGCTTAGAGATCATAGTCCAGGTTAATGATTAAGGAAAACAACTGAGTCCCCAGGAGGCAGGCTGACTAGAATTCTTTTAATCTCAATGTTGAGAGATGTTCACAGGTTTCAGAGTGTGTCGTAACTGAAACAAAGCTTTGAAAATAACTTAAAGTTAGGCTAAGATGTTTTTGTTAAATAGTTTTGAGATGAAAAATCCAAGAAGACAATCTAAAGTTTTACAAAGGCATACGGTTGAGTGAGAAACTCTTTAAGGTCAGGAAACAAGAACAAAGCAGCCTAATTATTAGCTGACATGCCTTTTTTGCTAGGATTGATTGATGACCAATGATGATGATTAATTCCTTATACCTATTTCTGCCCTCAATCTCCTGATATAAAAAGCTATTGATGAGTGGGTATGAACCCTAAAGGTTTAAAGTAGAGCTGACTGATTTTTTTTCCATATACAAAAGTTTAGATTGTGATTCTTTAAGATTCCTTATAAGATTACCTTTCAAGATAAGTAATAAAGCAATTATTGGTCCTTTCTTCACAAATGCAAAACACAGCCAGTCAGTAAATAATATCTTGCTTGCTTACACACTGTTAAATCTATAACAAGTTGCTTGGGTATGAATGTATGTGGGTTCTTGCAATAATTTTTTTCACCTATAATATGTAAAAATGTTTAATCACTTAAGGGGTATGAGAAACATGCTGTTTTTTACTTGTATTTATTGTAATCATTCACTTGAAAAACAGAATGTAGGCACATTGCAATTTTTATATTGCCTGAAAGATTTTGCTGGGGTATATAAGCTGTAAGGGAAAGAATAAAGATAGAGCTAAAATGAGTTGGAAGGAAAACATCAAGAATGGGAAAAGGAAATCACCAGGAAATTACAGAATAGAGAATGCAAAAGAAGAATAAAGAAAGGGTCTGAAGGATACCATCAAGGGAGTATGTAAGTGTCTTTTCCCTACGCCCCTCAGATAAAGAAGTCATATTACCAGCCAACTTCATGGATTTCCTTTGAGCTCTGTGCTGTTGGGGGCTGCCCACCCCCAGGCAGTGGTACAAAACAACTTTGAGATTTCATATTACCCCAATCACAATGGCGATGATAAACAAAGCAGTTGACAACAAATGTTGGAGTGGATGCTGGGATTGTAACCTAGTGTAACCACAATGGAAATCAGTATGAAGAATTCTCAAAAAATAAAATAAAATCTACCATATGACCCAGCTATACCACCCCTTGGCATATGCCCAAAGGACTCAACATACTATTCCACATCTTCCTCAGCCATATTCATTGCTGCTCTATTCAAAATATCTAAGAATTGGGAAAAAACAACTATGTATCCTTAAACCAATGAATAGATAATAAAAATGTGGTACATATACACCATGGGATACCACTGAAAGAAAAATGAAATCGTGAAACTTTGCAGGTAAATGGACAAAACTAGAAAAGATCATATTGAATGAGGTAACCCAGACCCAGAAAGACAAGTGCCATATATTCTCCTTCATCAGAGTCCCCTATGTCCAAATCTTCTGACCTGAATACATGTCTTGAAGTAACTGCAGAAATCAGGAAAGTAGAAAGGTACCATTGCCAAATTATAGGGGAGTGGTCAGAGATCAATAAAATGGGGAATAGCAGGGTATGAATGATATGATTGGGGGAAAGGGAAAAGGGAGCTTGTTAGGGAGGGTGGATAAAGGTAAATACAAAAGAAGGAGGGAGAACACTAAAAAGACAATAAGGATGTCTGAAAAAAATCATAAGAGTCATACTATTTATTACCTTCTGGACTGACAATGCTTCCTCCAAGAGTCAAAGACCACCTAACAAAACCTCCAATACCAGATAGGAGAAGCTCTCTTTTGATTTTTTGGGAAGGGCTGTCCAAAGAACAGCCTGTTCCTATTACTCTTGTGCCCCCCCAGAGGTGAAAGGTAAGTCCCTATTCCTAGAGACATGAAATACTTCAGAAACAGGGCCCAGAGAACCCTGAGCCAGAACTGACCTAAGTGTTTCCTCTCTGAGGACTAGCTTTCATGGTACCAGAATGTGCCATTGAAGCTTCCAAAAGACAAAGACAACCAACAGTCCTACCTAGCAGTGAACCACATCAGTGACTGGCATGGCATAATAACCACATAAGTTCAGTAGTAGCACAAATACCTTGGCAGTAACCAACAGGTCTCTAATTGGACTTAAGACCTGCTCAACAATATGAAAACCATGCCTGCTACTGGAAACCTGCACAACTACTTGGCCATAGTGAAGTCATGGATCTTGAGGGGGAGAACCTACAACCACTACTCTACTAAACCAGCTTAATCCCTAACAATCTAAACATTTGTCCTTATCCCCACAGATAAGTGTAGTCCTCACATCTTATCAATGAAACTTCTCTTTGCAACAGATGGAAATTCATACAGAAAAACCACAACCAATTAAATCCCAGAGCTGTAGATCCTAGTTCCAATGAATACATCTACAAAACATTCCCACACCTGAGGCTCATAGAACATTGCAGAAGAGGGGAAGAAAGACTGTAAGAGCCAGAGAATCAGAGAGTCTGCTGTGAGATCATGTTTCTCAGTAATACCAGAAGCGACACCTATGAAGTTGACTGCCTAAACATGAACTGAACAAGGATGACACCAATAGACATGTTAAAGTGGACAGGGAAAGCCCATGAGGCCTCAACTGTCCAAAGAACTACAGGCAACACAGGAATGCTGAGAATGGGAGAAATTGTCTTCTCCAGTGAAGAATACACCAGTTGGTTATTCAATACTAAATGGCCGGCCCTAAAAATATATATACAAGCAATATTATGCAGACTGAGAAGGTTATATTTATGAATATGTATGTATAAGCATATACATATATACATGCAATAACAATTAATGACAGAAAAGAATCCATGAATTTGAAAGAGAGCAAGGAAGGATACATGGGAGGGTTTGGAGGAACAAGAGAGAAAGGAGAAATGGTTTTAATTAGATTATAACCTCAAAAAGAAGGAAAGGAAGAAAGAAGAGAAAAAAAGAGGAGTGATGTTGAAAGAAGAAATAATAAGCATTAAAAACAAAGATCATTGTAGCAGAAATCATACATAAAATATGAGAGATAATATGCAAATTATAAGGATCTATAAATGAAAGGAAGTATATCTACACATAATAACAACAATAAAATAACATTTTAATCATTTGAAAATTTGAATAACATTAACAAGCTCTTTATAAACTACAACTTAACAGTGCCATAAGAACAAATGAAGATTCTATGTGGAAGGTTTTTACTACAAATATGATATATAAACAGATGATAAATAGACAGATGATAGATAGATAGATAGGTAGATAGACCGATAGACAGATAGACAGATACATAGATAGGTACATAGATAGATACATAGATACATAGATAGATAGATACATAGATAGATAGACAGATAGATAGATACATAGATAGATAGATAGATAGATAGATAGATAGATAGATAGATAGATAGATAGATAGATGAAAGATAGATGATATTTGAGTTGTTTTCTTCTTTGATAAGTTTGAATAATTGTATCTCAAGAAACACACCTAATTTATGAGATTTCCAAGTTTATGCATCTAAAATTATATGTACTTACTACATTTGTGATTCTTTTGGTGTCTGCAGTAATGATAGCAATGTCCTCTTTTCATACCTAACTTTGGCTATTGGTATCTTCTCTCTCTTCCTGATCATTTTTAGATTGCAGTTCTCTTCCAATTACTCAGCTTTTGGTTTTATTGATTTTCTATATTGTTTTTCTGTTTCTTACCTCACTAATTTCTGCTCTTAATTTTTCCTTCTTACTTTGCTTACCTTGGACTATTTTGTTTCTTTCCCAGTGCCATAAATCAGAAGCCGATAAGGTACTTCTTAAAAAACAACAACAAACTTACAATTAGTATCATACTTAATTGTAAAAAACAAAACAAAAAAACCCATAATGCTTCATTTCCAAGATCGAAAGGAAGACAAGGATATGAACTCGCACTGTAGCCATCCTATATATCACACTACAGATCCAAGAGAATGAATAAATGAGAAGGAGAAAGAAAAGACTTACTTATTGGAATTAAGAAATAAAGCTGTCTTTATTTTTAGAAGACGTAAATTTCTGTGCAGAAAATTCTAAAGAATCTATACAAAAAAATAAGAGTAAGGACCATGAATTTACCAAGGGTGCAGACTTTGAAACCAATATTTTTAAACATTGGGTATAATTCTACGTATTATTGAGCAATTGGAAATTGAAGTGTAATGGGCCAGTGAGACAGCTCAGTGAATATAATGTGCTTGCTGCCAAATTCAACAATCTTAGTTTAATACCAGAAACCACATGGTGGAAGGAGAGAGAACCAGTTCCTAGAATCTGTCCTCTGACCTATGGCTCATGTGTGTGCACATACAGAAACACAAACACAAATAAATAAATAAATAAATAAATAAATAAATAAATAAATAAATAAATAAATAAATAAATAAATGTAGTAAAAAGGAAATTGAAGTTTTAAAGAATTCTTTACAGTGTTTTCTGGTTATTCAGACATGAGAAGCCATAAGTACCAAATTCCCTAAGCTTCATTTGGCCATGTGGGAAATCCTACATAGCAACCAATGTAAGCATACTAGTATCGGGAAGCAGATGAGCTGTAGAAAAGCCTGAGGAACTATGACCCTTAGAAGGACAAGTGTTTTTCATGTATCATCAGGCTATAGCACCTGTATTAGAACATAGTCTTATAAATCTAGTGCTAAAAGCACACAAAAAATAAATAAATGCAATTATTTATAATACCATCAACAATATGAAGTATTCAGAGATAAATCCAATATAGCATGGAAAAGCTTAACACTCAAAAGTATAAAATGTTGTTGAGAAAAATCAAAGAACTAAGCAAATGTCCTGAGGTCACAGATCAGCATAGTCAGCACTGTGCAGACAGCAGCTGTCACTAGCAGGTTTTCAGATTCAAAACATTTCATTTCCCCATGAGGTTTTCATTTTGTTTGTTTTTTTAAAAGTAGACAAACTGAAAAACATAGAAAGAGACTGTCTTAGTCAGTGTTCTATTGCTGTGAAGAGACACCATGACCATGGCAACTCTTATAAAAGAAAGCATTTAATTGGTGCTGGCTCACTGTTTCTAAGTTTAGTCCATTATCATCATGGTGGGAAACATGGCAGCATGCAGGTAGACATGGTGCTAGAGAAATAGCTGAGAGTTCTACATCCAGATCGACAGGCAGCAGAAAAAGAGAGACACTGGGCCTGGCTTGGGGTTTGAAATTTCAAAGCCCACCCACAGTTCTTCCAACAAGGCTGTACCTCCTAATCCTTCTCAAGTAGTGTCTCTCCATGATGACACTATATGTGCCTATGGGGTTACTCTTATGCAAACGACCTCACTGAGAATAACCTATCTTCCCATCAGATTCCCACAGAGTCCCTAGAAAATAATTTATAGTTCATTTGGAATATTTCTCCAGCTATTCTATTTACACTACAATGGTTTCTTAACATATTATACTTTGAATTATTGTTGTTCTTTAAATTACAAATAATACATTTTAGTAAGGCATTTTTGTTGGCATAAACCATTCAGTTAAAATAATTCCCCCTTCTTGATTGGCTATTTGAGATAAATCAAGATGTTTACATAACAATATATGAAAATT
This sequence comes from Peromyscus eremicus, assembly GCF_949786415.1. NCBI lineage: Eukaryota > Metazoa > Chordata > Mammalia > Rodentia > Cricetidae > Peromyscus > Peromyscus eremicus. The sequence continues at coordinate 33,521,637 of NC_081421.1, forward strand.
TTTCTTTTTTTTTTTTTTTTTTTTGGTTTTCAAGACAGGGTTTTTCTATGTAGATCCTGCTGTCATGGAACTCACTCTGTAGACCAGACTAGTCTTGAACTCAGAGATCCACCAATCTCTGCCTCCTGAGTGCTGGAATTAAAAGCATGTGCTATTACTGCCCAGTGTGAATTTATTAATTTTTCTAGAAAATAAGAACATTAATCTGTGTTTCTTTACTTGCAAGCTGTCAAGCACTGTATTCTTTTCTGTAACTTCACATCCACTCCTATGGGTAGCAACCATCATTTCTTATATGCTTATATGAAGATTTGTACCAGTTATTATGCCCTCTATCAAAAAGGAGGGTGGGTAGATCATGGGTGATACTGTGGAACAGTGTCTTCCCAACTAGAACATTCCATTCTGAAGCAAGGCTGTTAGGAATCAGGAAGCAAATGCCTCACCAGTCTTGGAAATTCTTGGATTCACCAGGGCTCTCCTTCCCCAAGTCTGCATATGTAGGGAGAGCTGCTTTGGAGAAGAGATTCTCAAAACTGTGGAGAGACTGGTAAGCTGTACAAAGCTCCAGGTTACAGCTCTCCAGAGCTGTCACCATGTCACCCATGGATGAGCCTTCACTAACGCGGCTTCCTTGAGTCCCCCATGCTCCTATAAGTGACCCCTTACCTATGCTCCTTTATAACCCCAGTAACTCATTTGTTTGCCATCTCGAACTTAGGTGGTATCATTACTTAGTTCTGTGGTCGGTTTCCTGTATGGGGTGAGTAGATGTTTGTCTATACCTCCCTGGGTACAATGTCACACAAAAGGTAAACAAAAGAGTCTTATGTTGAGAGCACTTATCTACCATGTGCAATGACCTGAGTTGGATTCCTAGGACCTCAAAAAAAAAATTTGTAATTTATTTCTAAACCCTCATGGATGCTGTAACCTCTCAAACATAAATGTTGCAGGCCTCTCATTTTGGCTTTACCTCTTTCTAAGGTGTTCCTTTAAAATAATAAAAACCCAGGTTACCTAACCTCCTTGCCCTTTATACTCTGCTACCACTTGCCTGATCCAGTCATCAACTATAATTTGTGGTTGGCATGTCTAAGAACCTCCTAGAAATTCAGATGGATCTCTGCTGTGCCCACTTGATTAGCTCATTTTGCTAACTTCACAAAGCCCACTTGGCCACGGGATAGAAATCAATAAGGAAGGAGACCGCAGGAGCAACGGGGGTTGGATTCAGAAGGCTCGCCACACAGCATGTCAGCTTTGTTGGGCTTTGTGACACCAGCCCATGTTCTGTAAACTTTTCATCTGCACACAAATTGCATTGCACAGCGACAATGAAAGGGTGGCCACTCGTGCTGCACTGGGAGGTGTGTGCACAAATCCTGTTATCATAATGGGATTACTATGCATGCTTGGAAAGTTGACTCAAAAATCTACATATATAGCCATAGCCAGCCATTTATGGCACCACAAATAAATCTGCTGCCAAATCATTTAATCCATTATTTCTGTCCTTATTATTTCTGTTTGGACTCTGGAGCTGAGCTTCATTCAGCAAGAATCATGCAGAGGTGAGTACTATTTTCTTCTCTCCCACAATGCCGTGCCCACACCCCTCCTGACCTCAGGGAACATCAAAGCGCCTGTGTTTTTGTTCTGAAGCCCAAAGAAAAGCACAGGCCTTGAAAAAACTAAGGAGAAAAATCAATATTGGGAAGAAAAAAAAAAAGACCAAATATGGGCCAGATGTCGTGGCACACGCCTTCAATCCCAGCACTTGGGAGGCAGTGGCAGGCAAATCTCTGAGTTTGAGGCCAACCTGGCCTAAATAATGAATTCCAGGCCAATTACAGCTACACAGTGAGATCCCATCTAAAACAGAAGAAGAAAAGACCACCAGCATTGACGGGATGTCTTCTATAAAACTTATAACCAAAGGTGATTTGAAACTGTGGTTCATAGTCTCTGTTGTCATTAGTTGTGATTTAATCCTTTCATTCAGTTTTAGATTTTGAACATCAGAAGAATAGCTTGAAGCCTGCATCTCAGATGCAATGAAGGGGAAAGTGGGGTGGGGACTCCAACTGGAGAGTGAGGAAGGAGGGCAGCACACAGGGAAAGGGAAGGAGGGGGAATAAATCACAATAAAAATGTTTGAAAGAGCCATAAGGAATCATATGATTTTATGTTTACCTAAAATTATATAGCTATATATGTATGTATGTACATACATTCATATATATGTATAATTGTATGTGCATATGTGTGTATGTGTAGTTTAAATAGAGTTGTGCCACTTGGGGTGATAATGCCCCCTCCAAGAATGATAGACTACCTAAAAAAATCCCCAGCACTGGGTATTAGAAACCTTCTTTTTCATTGTTGCTTAGGAGAGACCAAGAGACTAAATAAATAAGTAAATAAGTACAGGCCATTGCTGTCGTCCTTGGTTGCCTCCCAGACATTGATCCTAAGTCCCTATTGCTGAAAACACCATGCACTTCAGACACAGACTTGGAAGAATCTAGCCAGATCTGACCTGGAAACTTCCTTGAGGACTAGTTTCATAGTACTGGGTGTTCGATGCATGCTTGCAAAGGAGAAAGCAATTGTTCTGTAAAGCTGTGAGCACACAATGAACACACAATGTCCAATGCCTATGAACCACAATGAGCAGCAGGGCAAGCTAGCCCCAATAGCGCAACAGTAGTGCTTACACTGGCTGTAACAAAGGACACTTTAATTGGAGCTAAGGCCCACTCAACAGAAGGAATTCATGCATGGTACTGTAAGCCTGTCAGCTACCCATGGCTGGTACAGCTCTGGGACCTGGAGGAGAACATACTACTGCCACTTCCCAAACCAGTGTAATCTCTAACTGCTTTCTTAATGCTAATCTTTATACCTGCAGATAAGCGTAGTTCTCACCCCTCATCAAAAGGACTTTTTGTTCTGCAGCAGTTAGAGACTAAATAACAGTATAAATAACTCAGTTTTCAATGTCTGGGATTCACTCACTTCTGGGTCCCTCCAAAGGGCTTGGGTCACTTCTGTAGCTGTTCCCTCTGCAACACACACAACTTGTCTTCTAGGTTCAGGCTGACTACACAGCTGCTGCTGTTCTTGGTGGTCATCCCATGGTACTGGCATCTCCAAAAGATTGGGGTCTTCTGCAGCAACTGGGTTGCACTTTCACCAGTAGCTTCTCATAGCTCTTCATGGTACCAGTCCTCAACTTCTCTGCATGACCTCTTCAGTCCTTGGCCTTTAATTGCCACTGAGGCTGCACCTTCACCAATGGCCTCTCCTGGTCTCTCAGTGCCAAGCCTCAGCTGCTCTTCATGACTCCTTCATGCCTTCAAAACCACTACCACCTGGATGACTCTTACACTACCAAGTTCAGCTGCCAGGGTAAGGTACAACCTTGGCCAACTCTAGAACACAGCTTCTCTGTGCTCTCAGGAACCACTTCCCAGAATATTTCACCTCAACAATGCTGGTCTCTTCTTAATCATCACTGATTTCTCAGCTCCAGCTGATCAGCATCAAGTGTCCCAGTAAAGCAAAGGTTTCACTTTAGTAGTTTTAGTTAATAGTAGTTCTTTTTAATCAAAGATGATTCTTTAGCCCTAGCTAACTAAAACTACAGATTCTTCATGCAAAAATCCCAATAGAGTCTTTGTTTCTCTCCAAAACTTTACAAGGCAGGCCTTCATCATCTTCACTGCTCTGAACATTCTTATCTTCTAAGCTCCTACAAAAAAGGAGCTCATAACACTGAGCTCATAACATTCCATGGCTTTTCTAGCCCAAAGTGACAAAGTCCTTCCACAATCCTCCCCAAAACAATATGGTCAGGTCTGTCACAGCAATATCTCACTCCTGGTACCAACTTGTCTTAGCTAGGGTTACCATTGCTGTGATGACATACTATGACCAAAAGTAAGTTGGGCAGGAAAGGGTCTATTTGGCTTATACTTCCACATTATGGTCCATTGTAGAAGGAAGTCAGGACAGGAACTGAGGCAGGGCAGGAACCTAGATGCAGGAGCTGATGCAGAGGCCATTGAGGGGTGCTTACTGGTTTACTCCTCATGGTTTGCTCAGCCTAATTTCTTATAGGACCCAGGACAACCAGCACAGGGCTGGCCCCACCCACAATGGGCTGGGCCCCCACCCACAATGGGCTGGGCCCTCCCCTATCAATCATTAATTAGGAAAATGCCTTACAGAACCCAATCTTGTGGAGGCATTTTTCTCAATTGAGGTTTCCTCCTTTCAGATGACTTTTGTGTCATGTTGACATAAAACTGTCCAGCACAATTGACCCCTTGTCAACTTGACACAAACACACACACAAACACATCATTGTTAAACCACAACCTTTCCTTTCTCATTCATCCCCAAGATCTCACATTAAAAATATAAATCATTTGAGAATTCTCTGTTTAGCTCTTTAGCCCATTTTTTAATTGGATTGTTCAGTATTTTGATGTCTAGTTTCTTGAGTTCTTCATATACTTTGGAGATCAGTCCTCTGTCAGATGTGGGGTTGGTAAAGGTCTTTTCCCATTCTATAGGCTGTCTTTGGTCTTATTGACCGTGTTTTTTGCCCTACAAAAGCTTCTCAGTTTCAAGAGGTCCCATTTATTAATTGTTGTGCTCAGTGTTTGTGCTGCTGGTGTTATATTTAGGAAGTGATTTCCTGTGCCAGTGCATTCAAGTGTACTTCCTACTTTCTCTTCTATTAAGTTTAGTGTAACTGGATTTATGTTGAGGTCTTTGATCCACTTGGACTTGAGTTTTGTGCATGGTGACAGATATAGATCTATTTGTAATCTTTTACATATTGACATCCAGTTACGCCAGCACCATTTGTTGAAGATACTTTCTTTTTTTCATTGTATAGTTTTGGCTTCTTTATAAAATATCAGGTGTTCATATGTGCATGGATTAATGTCAGGGTCTTTAATTAGATTCCATTGGTTTGTATGTCAGTTTTTATACCAAGCTGTTTTTATTACTATAGCTTTATAGTAGAGCTTCAGGTCAGGGATGGTGATGCCTCCAGAGGTTGCTTTATTATACAGGATTCTTTTAGCTATCCTGGAAGAATCACAAATAGCTGAAAGACATTTAAAGAAATGCTCAACATCCTTAGTCATCAGAGAAATGCAAATCAAAACGACTCTGAGATACCACCTTACACCTGTCAGAATGGCAATGAGCAAAAACACTAATAACAGTCAATGTTGGAGAGGATGCGGAGCAAAGGGAACACTCCTCCACTGTTGGTGGGAATGCAAACTTGTACAACCACTGTGGAAATCAGTATGGCGATTTCTCAGAAAATTGGGAATTGATCTACCTCAAGACCCAGCCATACCACTCTTGAGCATATACCCAAGGAATGCTCAATCATACCACAAAGATACATGCTCAGCTATGTTCATAGCAGCACTATTTGTAATAGCCAGAACCTGGAAACAACCTAGATGCCTGTCAACTGAAGAATGGATTAAGAAAATGTGGTACATATACACAATGGAGTACTACTCAGCAGAGAAAAACAATAACATCATGAAATTGGCAGACAAATGGATGGAACTAGAAAATATTATCCTGAGTGAGGTAACCCAAACCCAGAAGGACAAACATGGTATGTACTCACTCATAAGTGGATTCTAGATATAAAGCAAAGAACAATCAGACTTCAACCCACAGAACCAGGGAGGCTATATGGCAGAGGGGACCCTAGGATGACTGTGGCTTAGAATAAGTTTTGGTTTTACTCCAAATAAATAAATAAGTTGTAAGAAAGAAGAGCTATACCCAGGAAATCTAAGCAATACGGTTGCTTAAACAAGACCACACAATAACACCACCAGCTCACATACAAATATAGATGAGGGAACCTCACAAGGTCCACCCTACTCGAAGAGCTATAGGCAATTTGTAACTGCTGAGAGAGGGAGAATCAGTCTTCCTCGGGAATGAGTCTCACTCTTCCTGTTCTACATCATGGCATGAGATCAACATCAGGTCCTTTGGCATCAGGAGTAATGAACAGATTGCTGTTCACTGTATAGTCTGTGGAGCCAAGGCAGAAGACATTTTTAAGAAAGGCCTGAAGGTAAGGGAATATGAGTTATGGAAAAATAACTTCTCAGATACTGGAAACTTTGGTTTGGGAATTCAATATTTGATTCACATTGATCTAGGCATCAAATATGACCCAAGCATTGGGATTTATGGCCTGGACTTTTATGTGGTACTGTAGGGCAGGTTTCAGCACTGCACAAAAGGTGCAGGACAGGCTGCACTGAGGCCAAACACAGTCAGCAAAGAGGAGTCTATGTGCTGGTTCCAGCAGAAGTATGATGGGACCATCCTTCCTGGAAAATAAATTTTATCCTAAAGGCCAAGAAAATTTTCACAGAAAACAAAGAAGAATGAGTCTCTTGTAGTCAGAAGTTTTCCTGTGTCCCGCCCAGTCCACAACCTCTCAGACCCAAGTAAACACACAGAGGCTTATATTAACTAAAACTGCTCAGTCATTAGCTCAGGCTTACTACTGACTAGCTCTTACACTTAAATTCAGTCCATTTCTGTTAATCTCTATATCCCCATGTGTTCTGTGGCTCTACCTGTGGGCCATTACACGCTGCTCCCTAGATGGTGAGCTGGCATCTCTTCACTTAGCCTTCCTCTTCCCAGAATTCTCCTTGTCTGCTTATCCTGCCTATACTTCCTGCCTGGCTACTAGCCAATCAGCATTTTATTAAACCTGTGTGCAAAAGCATTATTCCACAGCAGTCTCTACTTGATGATCCTATACCAAATGGTCAACTCTAAAAACATATACTTCCAAGCGACACTAATAGAACTCCGCAGATTGTATTTATATATGTAGATATGCATTTATATATATATATATATATATATATATATATATATATATATATATATATATATGTAACAATCATAATTAAGGACAAAGAAGCCATGAATTTGAGAGGAAGTGGGAATAGAGCATAAGAGGAGTTGAAGGAAGGAAGAGAGGGGGGAATGAAGTAAACATAGTACACATATATGAAATTTAAAATAAAATTGTTTAAGTATTGTGCTTAGCACACTTGCTCGTTAAGGCTAGGAATGCTCCTTTTGTCCCTGAGTTCCCCACTCCAGCCAGGGAGACTAGAACCATGACACTCAGGGCTAGATGACTGTCCTTCAATGCTTCTAAACAATCACAATGGCCTGATCTAACAAAAATCTTTCCCTAAAATGTGAATTTATTTATTTGAAAAGTATTCAAGGATGCAAATAAATTCATTATATATACATTTGATACATCACTGTCACTACAATTTATATGGGATGAAACATAAAGCAGGCTCTTGTTGTGTAGTGCCAGCTTACCTAGAACTCAATATATAGACCAGGATGGCCCATTGACTAGTGGAAGATACCTTTAAATAAAAGAAAAAAATAAAGATTCTTAAAGAAGAAATAGGTTCCTGAAGACATTAAATCATCAAAAGAGAAGAAAAAGAATATCCAGAAGAAAAAAAAATATTTTTTAAAAGGTTTCCCAGTCTGCATTTGACATTGAGATATACATCCCATCTAAAATCTACACCACGGTATGAATTATGTCAATTTGCTTTTTTTCCATTTTCTCCCTCATCCTAATCTTTCCTTTATGTCTCACCTGTCTTTGCACCTTTTATTAAAAAAAAAAAAAACCACACACACAGAATGTCCCTGCTTTTCTTCACTGTTTCATCAGTTCAATCAACTCAGCATGTACATGGGTCTTGCCTCTCCATCTACCCTTGAACCAAACTGATGCTCCATAATCATAGATGCTGCCACATTTTAGGATCAGGTAGAACAAGTTTTCTCCCATTGTGCTTTCTGATCTAGCATCTTGGCAATCCCTGACCTTATACACACACACACGCGCACACACACACACACACACACACACACACACACACACACATACACACACACCAGTAACTAAGATTACAGTAAGTCTCTACAGTGATTTGCAGAGGATTTATGTTATTGTATTTATAATTAAGTTTATTATTTAAAAAAAACTTGGAAACAAAGAAATATCGCACACTGAAATTAACCAGACACTGTCTATACAACTCCATGATCTTCTATACAAGAGAATAGGTATTTTGAAATTGTGGAGCTTCACATTGGATTTTACACTTTTATTGTCAAATACATTTTTATGTATTTACCCACCACCAAAAATGAAATATTCATGACACAGAACTAGAAAAATCATTAGCTTTACAGCCTCCCTCATACCTTGGGTCCATTCCCTGCATTCGGTCTTTCCATATCCTCTAATATTTAGCCTTTCTTAGTCTCTTTTCTTCATGTTATACTGTATCCGCATGTACGTTATTTGCATGTATATACATATTAGTGACTAGATCCTGCATAAGAGTGAAAAGATACAGTTTTTTTCTCTCTGAGATTGTGTGACATTACTTAATATTAACATTCCAAGTCCATCCATTTCCTGCACATTTTGACTGCATTTTTCTTTAGAGCTGAATATTATTGCAGTTCTTAAATATATCAAAATTTCATTATCCACTCATCTGTTGATGGGCATCAAGGTGCATTCCAGTTCTTTGCTCTAGTTAATAAAGCACAAATATCTTTATGGTATGGTATAGAGTTGTAGCTAGAGTTTTCCTGCCTGGCCCACAGTCAGGACAAATCTCTATCACCTGCCAGTCCCACAGCCTCAGACCCGACCAAGTAAACACAGAGACTTATATTGGTTACAAACTGTATGGCCATGGCAGGCTTCTTGCTAACTGTTCTTACAGCTTAAATTAATCCATTTCCATTAATCTATACCTTGCCACATGGCTCGTGGCTTACCGGCATCTTCACATGCTGTTTCTCATCGTGGCGGCTGGCAGTGTCTCTCTGACTCAGCCTTTCACTTCCCAGCTTTATTCTCCTCCTTGTCCCGCCTACACTTCCTGCCTAGCCAATGGCCAATCAGTGTTTTATTTATTGACTAATCAGCAACACATTTGCCATACAGACCATCCCACAGCATAGAGTTTTCTGGTAACCTGGAAGTGAAATACCGGGGTCATATGGCAGTTCTAATTTTAAGTTTTTGAAAAAATCTCCAAACTTATTTCTACAATATCTGTATTAATTTGCACTCCAAAACAGTAAATAGGGATTCCTCTCTACATTCTCCCCAGCATTCTGACTGGGGTGAGGTGATATATCAATATTAATTTGCATTTCCTTGATTGCTAGGAATATTGAGCATTTTAAAAATATTTATTGGCCATTTTTAACTGTCTATTCTGTTCATCTGCCCATTTGTGGATTGGCAGTTGTATCTCCTTAATATTTAATTTCTGCAATTCTTTGTATTAGCCCCTTGTCTGAAGTGTAGCTAGTACAGATTTCCTCCCACTCTGTAAGTTGTCTGTGTTCTCTGCTGCGAGTTTCCTTTGCTGTACCCAAAGCTTGTATTTCTATGCAATCCCCTCTACTGATCCTGGGGCTGTTCCTTGTACTATTTAGCATTCTATTCAAAGAGTTCCTACCTTCCCCAGAATCTTGAGAGGTATCCCCTATGTCTTCTTCTAGAAGTTTCAGTGTTTCAAGTTTTAAATTAAGGTGTTTGATCCATTTTAAATTCATTTTTGTTGTTTTTGTTTTTGTTGAGAGAGAGGTGAAGGGGGAGGCTGCTGAGGGGTGGGAGCATCCTTCTTGTGTTTGGATGTCATTCCTTTCTGTAAATTTGGGACATTTTTCTGCTATAATTTTATTACATAATCAGTCTAGTCTATTTGATTTTACCTGGGCTCCTTCTTCTACTGCAGGAATTCTCAGATTTGGTCTCTTGAATGTATCCCAGACTTAGAAATAGTCTTGCTCTTTAAATCTTTTCCTTATATATGTCAGTTTGCATTATTGTCTAGACTTTGTCCTTCATTCCTGGAATTTGATCTTCTTTACAGCTTTTGTCAGTTAATTATGGCATCTGTTGTGATTTTTCTTAGTTAACGATCTCCTGCCTGCCCAGAATGTCCCAGGCAAGCTGGCCCCACCTTTCCTGCTTCAGCAATGCGTCTTAGTGCACTCAAGGGCATTATGAAAACAGCCCCCATTCTGCCACAAAACCTTCTCTGTCCTGAGCACATCTAATGATGGGAAATATTCTGTATATTTTTCATTGTTTCTCTGTCCCTATTTTGAACTCTGAGCTATCTGAAATAAAAGCCTCACAAGATGCCAATAAAGGGACCCTTGAACAGCACAGCCTTGAGTCTCCTGGTTCTGCTGAACCTCAAATTCAACTTCAACTCCTCAGCAACTGTCACTGGTGGGTTGTGATAGGTAATATAATCATTCTGTCAGTTCTGTTCCTTTAACAAATCCTGACTAATACCCTGGGGCTATAGCCCTGTGGTAGAGCATGTGCTTAGCATGCATTAGGTTGCATGTTCAAACCCTAGCACCAAACAGCAAAACAAATGATTGACTACTTTGAATATTAAATGTCAGGCCTTGGACTACCCGGGGCACTCTAGTTGTTGGTGCTTGCCCCTGAGAATATTGTGGGCAAAGGAACATGAATATTTAGGTGGTGAGACCTAATGGAAGGAAAGTAGATACTGGGGATATGTCCTCAATGGATGGGGATACGGAATTCATGCTTGCGCTCATGCTTGCTCCTCACCCACTATGGACCATGGTCTGAGACTCCAGAACCAGGAGACAAGGTAAACCTTTCCCCTCCTAGTTAGTTTTCACCAGCGTTCTTTCAGTATGGATGAAAGCTCAAACGGACCGTTGGTACCAAGAAATAGAATCATCGTAATAACCTGATCGTGTGTTTGGGTTCAGTGGCTTCTGGAATGATCTGAGGGTAAAATTTGCAAAATTTAGAGAAAAGAAGTACTATGGCATGCATTCTGGCCCTTCAGGGAAGCTCTCCAACCAAGCCAGTCAGGCTTACTATGTTCTTCATAGGAAGAGCTTTAACTTAGGGATTTTACTCCTTCAATAGTTATAGAATTATTCAGATTTTTTTATTGTGTCAACTTTGATAAGTTGGTGAGTTATCTCAGGTCCAGTAAGTCTGCTGTCTTTCTAGAAATCTGAATATTTGAGCTTAAGTTTCAAATTTCTTAGGATACAATTATCCACACTTGTTTTAGTGTTCTCTCGCTGTGAAGAGACAGCATGACCACAGCAACTCTTATAAAGGAAAATACTTAACTGGGGCTTGCTTACAGTTTCAGAGGTTTAGTCCATTGTCGTCATGGTGGGAAGATGGTGTCACACAAGCAGACATGTTAACTGAGAGTTCTACATTGAGATCCAAAGGCAGCAGGAAGAGAGTGACACTGGGCCTAGCTTGGGCTTCTGAAACCTCAGAGCCCACCCTCAGTGACACACTCCCTCCAACAGGGCCACACTTAGTCCAACAAGCCCGTGCCTCCTAACTCCCTGATGACTAAGCATTGAAATATGTGAGCCTAAGGTGGCAGCTGTTCTTATTCAAACCACCCCAACACTATTCTTACTTTTTTTTGGGGGGGGGGGGTTTCGAGACAGGGTTTCTCTGTGTAGCTTTGTGCCTTTCCTGGATCTCACTCTGTAGACCAGGCTGGCCTCAAACTCACAGAGATCCGCCTAGCTCTGCCTCCCAAGTGCTGGGATTAAAGGTGTGTGCCTACTTTTAATGCTTGCATTGCTGACAGTTTTTCATTACCAATATTGGTTATTGGTTCCATTTTTCTTTTTCTTGATAAGGCTCATCAGAAATTAATCAAATTTCATTGTATTCAAGTAGCTACCTAGCTGAGACTGTTGGGTCAAATTCTATTTACATTTCCTTCATCTTGCTTTATCAATGAGTGAAAACTACGTGCTGAATCTTCCCTATTGGCAAATTTATTTCTGCCTGTGGTTCTATCTGGTTTCATATTGATGCCATCTTATTAAGAGCATATGAATATAGATCTGCCATATCTGGAGCATATATTCTGCTTATAGTTAATGTAATTTTTTGGAGTTATAACCCTTTTACCATATACTTACTATAACAAAATCCCTTTTTTTTCTTTCTCTCCACTCCTGCTTTCTGATGCAGTGTTTGTATTAGTTACTTTTCTGTTGCTGTGATAAAACACCATGACCAAAGTGACTTATAAAATAAAGGATTTATTTGGGCTGTGGTTCTAGAGTGTAAGAGTCCATCCTGACAGGAAGACACAGCAGCAAGCAGTAGGCACGGCAACAGGAGGAGGAAGTTGGGAGTTCACATCTTGAAGCAAAGAGAGTGAATGCAGAATGGTGTGAGGTTTGAAACCCCAAAGTTTTCCCTCAGTAACACACTTCCTCCCACCAGACCACACCTCCTAAACCTACCCAAACAGCACTACCAGCTGGGGACCAAATATTCAAACATCAGGAGCTAAGGGGAACATTCTCATCCAAACCACCACAGTGTTGATTAGTTTTGGTTTTGTCATGTTAATGATACTTTCCCTGTTCATTTGAAAGATGTACTTTTGCATTTTCTATTAATGATTACCTGAGAACTTACAAAATGGATTGCTAATTTATAGCCTAATATTAGCTTAAGGACTATCTGTAGGACTAATTTAAAAGAAATAGTTATACTCTTCCAGATGTTACCTTTATTTGCTTCTCTATCCCCTAGACCTTAACTCATCTATTTTTCATTTGCATGTGTCTTTAGTTATTTGAGACTTTCATACAATATGTTTTGATCATTTAACCTATCCTCTCCTGACTCCTCCCAGATCCACCACCCTCCTTCCCTACCCACCCAACTTTGTTCCCTCCTCTTATTAAAACCCATCAGGTCCAGTTTGTGCTGTCCATATATGTAGCCCAGGCTGGCCTCAAACCTATAATGCCTCTTGAGTGTATTTGCTTCTCTTGAGGAACCTGGAGGCGCTAGTGCAGAGCACCTCACGTTGGATGCCATATGAGCAGAAAAGTGTAGACGTCTCAGAACAGGTTTACTTCCATTTCATTTTTATCCTAGTCCAAAAAGCACAAGGCAGGGTACGTTACTTTTAGGGACACATGTCTTTCATACCACTTAGCTTCTAGTCTGATAACTCTACCTCAGAGTCATCAGTTTCCTCCAAATCCCCAGCAAAGGCAATCAGGCAAATGTCCTCACCCTGAATCCCATCCTCTATTAGGTCTCAGCCCAGTAATTCCTCACTATGTTTACTCTTTGTTGCTTTTTAGAAAAATTAACATGTTTCATTCCCCCTCTTTAGTTGCAATGTGTGCTGAACAGGTTTTATGTCAACTTAACACAGGCTAGAGTCATTTGGGAAGAGAGGACATCAATTGAAAAAATGACCCCACCAGACTGGCCTGTGGGAAAGCTTGTAGGACACTTTCTTGATTAGTGATTGATACCAATGTGGGTGATGCCAACCCCTAAGCTGCTGGTCCTGGATCATATAAGAAAGCAGGCTGAGCAAGCCATGTCATCAAGCAGTAAATAGCATTTCTCCATGGCCTCTGCACTGGCTTCTGCCTCTAAGTTATTGCCTTGAGTATCCCCCCTGACTTCCCTAGATGATGGACTATAAGAAATAACCCTTGAAATAAACCATTTCATCTCCAAGATGCTTTTGGTAATGGTTATCACAGCACTAGAAACCTTAACTAAGACAGAAATACACAATGCTACAGAGAAATTACCCTCAGCTCTGCCACTGGGGTTCCTCAGCTGCCTATGAACTAGCTTGGAGTTCCTATGAACTAGCATGGAGTAGCATGATCTCCTCCTAACAGGTCCTTCTCATTCTAAATAGAAAAGGAAATGATAAACAGATTTGCAAATCTGCATAGATTAAAGGGATGAGCTAAAGAAAATCCTGTCAAGAGATCTTCTGAGGTGGGTGAGGAATGTTCAGAAGGCCTGGCGCAGGAGTAGACTTGGCACCTGGAGCAGACTGAGTGAGAGAAGGGTAGCAGAGATGAGGTCAGCCCTGCAAAGGCCACAGTGTGCAAAGAAAGTAATCAGTAGAAGACAACTACAGAATAGAAAATCTTTGTCAATGCATGTGACAGAGGATTAATATCTAATATACATAACTAAAAGAAGAAACACAAGTTATACAATCAGGATATGGGCACATGAATTAGACAGTTCTCAGGGGAAGAAATATTAGTGGCACATATGTACATATACATTATATACATATACACATACATAAAGACACACACATATAATTTTCAGCATTCTTAGCCATCAGAGAAAAGCAGATGAAAATTTCATTGATTGTTCGAAGTCCTGCAGAAAGTTAGCATCTGGGTTCTGACTTCAGTAAAAGATGAAAATTTAAGTGACCTTCATTAGCTTGCCCTGTGTCCCACCCTAAGAATATTCTGTAATAGGCTGTAACACATTAGAATTCCTAGAACAAGCCACTGCCAAAAAAGTTGGTATTTTTGGATCATCTGTGTAGGGCCGTGATTTATACTTAAGCTTTATTGTAAGCCTGAAATAACTACAAATCAAATCCAAACAAACTTGGAACTATCAAATGAGAAAAAAGATAGTGTATAGTCTTGTTTCTTTAGATATTTTTTATTTGAATGATGTTTTCTCTGTGTTCCACATTAAAGCTTTCCTTCCTTTGATTTAGAATAAATCCTTTGGTCAAGCAGGTAAAGACATCCTGCGTCCTCATAGTCCAGGATGGCTGAAGGCATTCACAGGTGCCATTATGATGAGCAAATCTATGGTGGAGAAATGGGAGAGGAAGAGAAGCGGAGTGGTTCATGTGCTGTAGAAAGAGGCAGAACTGAAGAAGCGAAGGTGGTGAGGAACAGGCTGATGTGGGTGGCCTGTTTGATACCATGGACCAGGGTGATGTCCGGTCCAGGCTCTGCTGAGGACCGTGTCTAGGTCTGTGGTCCTACCACAACTAGGGTCTGTGTAGATGTCCATGACCCATATTGCCACTAAAGACCACAAGGATGCCTAGGGTCTGGCCTGCCACCTGTGGCCATTTTGGTGTCCGAGGGCCATGCTGCTGCTGGGACCATGATGATCTGAGTGGCCTGTGCTACCACATTCTTCACTTGGTAAGTATGCATTTTTCCCACAAAATTTCATTTGAGGTTGTTTTTGAGAAGTGAACTGAGACAAATGTGAAGATGGTATACTGTACTGGAAAGCTGAAAGTCTGCAGAAAATTTAAATTCCAACTCATTTTAACTTTTGAAATTATCAAAATGAACATGAATCCAATTTTGAAATATTGTATTATGGGTGGATGAATCTGTCCATGAGTGGATGAAAATTGTCCATCATTTCTTTCTTTGGCTAATTAGGCATGGGTTGGCAGTGTAAAAACTCTATAACATTAACAAATTTACTAAGAAAGTAAATGTGTGAATCACAAAAAGAAAAAAATTTCATTGTGATTCTATCTTACCCCAGGCAGAATGGCCAACATCCAAAATCAAACAAAAGAGAAAGCAAATCCTGGCTAGGTTGGGGTCGAAGGGACTCCTACTGAGTGCTAGCAGGACTGTACACCGGTACAGCCAGTATGTCGGTCACTGTGGAGAGTCCTTAAAAGTTAAAAACAGAACCACCACATCCAGATATAAAACTCTCAGGTATACACCAGAAGAACTCTATATCAACATACCACAATGATACTTATGGATCCAAATGTATTGCTACACTATTCACAGTAGCAAATGAAATCAGCCCAAATGTCCATCAATTTAAAATTCTAGCAAGCCAGATGTGGTATCAGATGCTGTAATCTCAGAACTTAGGAAGTCGAGGCAGGAGGATCAGGTGTTTAAAATCATCCTTAAATTCAAGGCCAGCCTGGACTACATAAAATGTAGTCTGAAAACAAAATGAACACATTAGAAGAGGGACTATGTGGGGTGTCTGGGAAAAGGACGAGGTCTAAACAGAGGGGAGAGAAGAGAACAGAAGAAGGTAATGGGGGTAAGAAAGACAGACACTATGCATTTTCTCTCGTATACAGATATGTATATACACATACATGTGTGAAGCCAGAAAGGGCCCTGTTTAATGTGGGGGGAGGGGAGCAACAGTGGGGAAGAAGGATGGGAAATGTAATGGGGAAATACAGTGAATGTGAGCCAAGGACAATGATATACACATGTGAAGTGTTATAATGAAACCATTATTTGCATGTTAATAAAACAACAATAATGATAATAATAATAATGAAACCATTATTTGCATGTTAATAAAACAACAATAATGATAATGATAATAATAATAATAATAATAATAATAATAATAATAATAATAATAATAGAAAAAGAAACAAGAGTATGTAAACCTAGTAGGATTTTACTCCAGTGTGGTGGAAGGTTTTCAGTGTAGAGAGACTGGCATCAACTTGTATTTATTTGTTTTGTGCTGCTCTGGAAGCTTTGTGGAAATCTCATCTCTGATTATGATTTAGCATTGCAATAAATTCTTTCTCTCTCAATCATATAACGAGAGAGAGAGAGAGAGAGAGAGAGAGAGAGAGAGAGAGAGAGAAAGAGAGAGAGAGAGAGCTTAAATAGCAAATCTAAAGAGGAAACAGCAAACATGTGGGTCATTCCCCAGACTCAGTAATAAACCCTGAGGACCACATGAGTCTAGGAGACCATCAGCCTAAATATGATGACACAAGCCCTGCCAGCCCTTCTCCCACCCCCTCCCCCGCCAAGGGTCTGTTTTGGTGTTTGTTACAGTCATTTGAGCAGCAAGAGACCTACACAAAGAGCTGTCAGCCTAGCAAAAAGCTACTCCAGGATCCAGCCACTACCTGCAACAATTAATGTCCTATTTTCAACCTAGATCCCCAGTTCTGATCTCTTTGTCCCCAGTGAGTCTTCAATATCTGCTGCCATCCAGTGTTTTGCTGAGGCTTCCTGTCAACTGATATGTTCTCAGAATAGAAAAAAGATCAGGTCATGGCACAAATTAGGGTGGCCAGTGAGGAGTGGCTGGGCACATGATCAATCTCACCACTGTAGCAGAAGTGTCCACAGACTAGCCTAGTCCTCAGAATGAAGCTTCTGGCACTCTTGAAACATGAGTATGTGTAAAGTGATTATCGCATATGCTCAGGAATGCAAACTCTCATATTAAATGCTCTAAAGAAAGTGATTTTTCAATTCCTAGATTAAGTACACGAAATGTTCAATATCACATATCCCAAAATGAGCTCTGAAATTAAAATAGCCACTTTATTCACATATATTGTTACACTTATGTCATCAGAATCCTGCTAGCTAACCATTTCAGAAATACAGAGAAAGATGGTATGGAAAAAAAAATGTCTCCATGGTGGGGATGTGTGTGCAGGAGCAGGAGAATGAAATGGGAGGGAGAGGAAAGAGGGGGTTAAGGGAGAGATAACTAACTAAGGATCATTTGAGGAGTCATATGAAAACCTAGTACTGTAGAAACTTCTTAAAATATACACATATTTGAAAGAAATCTAAAGAAGTTACCAAACAACAGGGAGGACAATGTCCCAACTAGACGTTTTCACCCCCAAGTGAAACATCCAGTGTCAGAAATAGGTTACATCTAGTTGAGCGGTTGGTCGAAGGGCCCATGGAAACCCCCAAACATCTCAGGCTATTGCCAAGGTTGTTGATTGCTCTCCACAAACTGATGGGAAGGCCCTACTACTCTCTGATTGGATTTAAGACCTACTCTACGAGATAGAACCTATGCCTCACAATGCTCAGGTGGCCGAGAATCTGAGACTAGACTGGCCTCAGATCTAGGGGAAACCCAAATACTATTCCTCTGCTAAAGAAACATAGCAATAAAATGACTCCTGACAACATTCTGCTGTACCTTACATGGGTGCCTCAGTCAGCCATCATCAAAGAAGCGTCCTCTTGAAGTAAATGAGAACTAATATGGAGTCCCACAACTGAACCATGTGCAGAGAGTGAGGGACTTTGGAACACCCAGTCCTAAATGGGAGGTTGTCATCAAACCCCTCCCTTCAGGGCTCAGGGAGCGATGTGGAAGAGTAGTCGGAGAGACTGTAAGAGCCAGAGGACTGATGCACATACGAACTCACAGAGACTGTGTCAGCATGCATAGGGCCTGCACCTGTCTGTCCAAGTCAGACAGAATTCTAGCATTGAGAGGGGAAAGTAGACACAAGTTCCTATTCCTAACTCAGAAACTGCCTCCAATTGACAACGGCTGGCCAAGGAAAAATCCGTTTCTTCCAATGCAGTCTCACTAGGTATCTAAACTACACTTAAGGGGTGGCCCTATGCCTAGCAATAGTGGCTAGTACAAAATGAACCCAATGGCATCTTGTAATTTTTTTTTTTTGTCTCATATTACTTTGTTTTGGTTTTCTTTTTATCTTACTGGTCTTTTGCTTGTATGCTAGGGTTTCTGATTATGTTTTTATGGGTTTTATTTCTCTGTGTGTATGTATGTGTTTCTTGTGTTTTTCCATTTTTTAAAATTCTGGTTTGTTTTTTCATTTATTTGCCTGTTTGTTTTTCTAAAGTGAGAGAGAAAGATGAGGAGGAGTTGGATGATTGGGGAAGTGAGGAGGATCTGTGGGGGAAGTGAGGAGGATCTGGGGGGGAAGTGAGGAGGATCTGGGGGGAAGTGAGGAGGATCTGGGGGGAAGTGAGGAGGATCTGGGGGGGAAGTGAGGAGGATCTGGGGGGGAAGTGAGGAGGATGGGGGGAAGTGAGGAGGATCTGGGGGAAGTGAGGAGGATGGGGGGAAGTGAGGAGGATCTATGGGGGAAGTGAGGATGATCTGGGGGGGAAGTGAGGAGGATCTATGGGGGAAGTGAGGAGGATCTGGGGGGAAGTGAGGAGGATCTGGGGGGGAGTGAGGAGGATCTATGGGGGAAGTGAGGAGGATCTGGGGGGAAGTGAGGAGGATCTGGGGGGGAGTGAGGGGGATCTGGGGGGAAGTGAGGAGGATCTGGGGGAGAAGTGAGGAAGATCTGGGGGGAAGTGAGGAGGATCTGGGAAGAGGTGGGGGAGGGGCACCATGATCAGAATCTATTGTATAGAAAAAAAATCTATTTTCAATAAGAAGAAGTGTCAAAATGTGAAGTATACTGGACACTGTTGTCCAGCAGGCCTTCAGTATTTGACTCACAGGAAGGCATTTCTATTTTCTTTCTATGTTATGTCTCTTTGCTCTCAGTGTGGAAATATGGGTCTATTCATCAGTGGGAAATGACATCACAGCTTTCAGCATAAGTACATAAGGGTTTTCCAAGAGTACAAAGAAAATTTAAAATCATCTTTCTTGTGAAAGCCAAGACATGTGTATTTCATTACAGAAAGAGTTCCACTAAAACATAGTCAAAATCAATTTTAAAATGTGAGGATGAATGGAGGTGCAATCTGCCTTTTCCAGTCAGCCAGTGTCTTACCAGGGCAGGAGTTCCTTCACCATAGGTAGGAAGGGAAAGGAGCCTGTGGCAAAGCAAATTGATATCAGAAATGTGGTGGTGAAGCCATGCTGGCATTCAAAGAAGGTGACGGTTAAAATGTGGAAGCGGGGAACACTGAGTGAAATAAATGAGAGTGTGCAGTAGATACAAAACAGCCAAACCAACTATATAAGCAGAAAGGTGGGGCTCTGGGAAGCAAAGTCACTATCAGGCTAGCTAGTGATCTTCATAATGCCCCAGAGAATACACATGCAAGGCACTATGTCCAACCATGTACTTTTGCTCTTTATGTGGCTAATCATTACAGACTACATTGTAAGTAAATACAGTCCCTAAAAAGCCCCACCTATTTCAGGAAGCAGACCACCCTGTGGACAAGGCATTAGATATAAAGTGACCAGGAACAAACGAAGCAGCATCTTGGCAGCTGTGGTTGGAGTCAGTTCCACGGTGACACAGTCACATAAATGTGAGACCAAAGAGCACAGTTTGATAAGCAGCCAGCAGCATCTCCAAGGTCAGCAGTAGCAACATTCACCAGAACTAACAGCTAACAGATAGACAAGGTCAGCAGCTAGCAAAGACATCCGAGGTGGGTTTGGGGTGGTCCTCAAGGGACAATACATCAACAGTGTATAATCACATCCCTGGTGGGCCAGAAAATGCACAGGATGTATATAACCCCATAGTTGATTCAGCCTGCAATATGTTCAAAGAATTAATCAATATCACAGAAATTACCTTAGTCCTTACCTGGTCCCAACCATAGTTCTTATAAAAGCCCCCAGACAGACAGTTCAATATTGTTGTCAAGTTCTTCCCTTGAGAAATTCCCCCCTTTCAGGAGTTTCTCTCTCCTTACTCCCTCTTCTTAATTTTGCTTGCTAAACCCTGCTTCCACATTGCTTGCTCCCATGTCTTTAATAATCATCCACGAGAGACAACGAATTTGGAAAGCACTGTCTCAGGTTGACTTTTGGTGACCCTTGACTATCTAGAATGCACCCATCTGGGATGAGAAAAGTCCCATTGATCTAAAAAACTTGCATCATTATTACACAGGTTGGGAATCTCTAGCCCTAAAATCTGATGTTTAAAACTCTGAAACGTTTTGAGCCTTGACCTAGCACCACAGTAGAAATTTTCACACCAGAGCCCATGTAACAGATCACAGTAAAAACACAACTACATTTTAAAAATATTGGGTTGGAGAGATGTCTCAGCAGCTAAGAGTACCTGCTATTCTTTACAAGACCCGAGTTCAGTTCCCAAAACCCGTATCGGGTCACTGGCAGCTTCCTGTAACTTCAGGAGCTCTAATATCCTTGTCTGGCCTCCTCACAGACTGCCCCCCACCCCACACATACATGCACACACAGTCACACAACACAATTTAAAAAGTATTGTATGCACAAAGCACAGTGGCACATACCTGTAATCCCAGCCCTTATGAAACAGAGTCAAGAAGATTCCCACAAGTTTGATGACAGCCTAGTCAGCATAATAAATTCTAAGGCAGCCAGGATGTTCATGGTGAGATCCTGCAAAAAACTATATATGTAAACTATCTTTATGATAAATTATGTTATATTATTCATTTGTATGTCTCTTCCGTGACGGCAAAAATCCATGTTTGTTTAAATTTTTGCACCCTAATTTTAAAGTTATTTAAAAATTACCTTCAGACTATATATGAGGTGCATATGAAATAAAAATGAGATATGTTATTACTTATTTGCAAGTAGTCCAAATTACAAAAAAAGAATATGAAATCCACAACACTCTGGTTCCAACCATTTCAGGTAAAAGACTAGTAATTTTTTCTTCTTGTCACATGCTTTGAGAGGTCATATGTTGTGCAGTTAGGAACTGAGCAGCAGTCAACATGCCAAGGTAGAAGGAAGGCCAGGGACAGACAAGCCCAAGATACCTATCAAAGTCCTCTCTCTCTCTCTCTCTCTCTCTCTCTCTCTCTCTCTCTCTCTCTCTCTCTCTCTCTCTCACACACACACACACACACACACACACACACACACCTCCTCTCCTCTCCTCTCCTCTCCTTTCCCTGTTTCTCCCCTATCCCCTGGCAAGAACTGGGCTGTGAAGTAATGAAGATCTAAACTATTCTCTATGATCTTGGACAAGTTAGCTAGCTCCCTTAACACTAGGTTTCTGACTTCTAAAATGAGACCATATGTTCCTCATAAAGTCAGTGTGAAGGTTAAATAAGGAGAAACATGTGACCACTTACTCCACAGAGTAATTGCTCAATAAATAAATGTCATCCCTCTAGTGCCTTGATGTTAGAGACAATCATGCCCATTGACTGTAGACACTGCAGCCAAGTGCATGGGTTCACAATTCAGGCCTTGGCATGGCTACCTAACAGTGTGACCTTAAGCAAGTCCTGAATCTCTCTGCCTCTATGTCCCAGTCTTGAAAATGGAGACAGTTATTGTACTAAGCTCATAGGGTTGTGAGAGGATTAAATGGGGGCCTGGTACGTGCTCAGGACCTTTAAGAATTGGCTGTCACAGATGCTAGCAGCTGACCACTCTGCTTCCTTTGGTTGATCCATGCTGTTCTGACTCTCCCACCAACCATTCCATATACAAAGTGGTTTTCATGTGCCTCATTCCAAACTAGTCTTAGGGACACCCCATGATTTAAATAGATGCAAAATCTAATACAAACTTATAAATTTCTCACAAATATTTGTCCAAGCACATATTTAACTGAATCATTCATTTTGATGTTATCCAGTTGTCACTTTTATCATATTAAATTTGAAAAAAAGAGATTAATGCACAGTGACACACACACACAGTGACACACACGCAGAGTACAACAAAGCCAGTTCAAGTAGGTGCAATTCTGTCCACTTGGCATAAGGTGGCACCAAAGGATGCTTTAACGTATGGTTCTAATTAGGCGCTGCTTTGAGAGACCACATGTTTGCAAGGTTAGGAACTGGGGCTCACACCTGTAACCACAGCATGCAAGAAACTGAAGTAGGAGCTTTGGACAAGATGTTCAGCTGACCAGCAAGTCTAGGCATACAAAAGTCCTCCTAAATTACTGGGCCAGCCTAGAGGAGCCTCGGGTGTCAACAGCTTCTCCAAGGCTTTTGTGCCTTAAATGTCTAGAATTCTCTTCAGTGCGGGTAGGCCCAGGAACATTCCATTACAAATATGTTTAAAAATCATCTTCCAGGGGAAAGCTCCTGCGGCCTGAGCCCTAAAGAACTACAGGCAACTGGGAAATGCTGAATTAGGAGCAACAGCCTTTCCCAGGGAAGACCACACCAATTGGATATCCAACACCAAATGGTCGGCCCTGAAAACGTGCATACAAGGCACATAATATGGGCTGGGCAGGTTGTATTTACGTATTTAGGAATATATGTGTGTGTGTGTGTGTGTGTGTGTGTGTGTGTGTGTGTGTATACTTTTATATATATACATATATATATGTATATATATATATGTATATATATATATATATATATATATATATACATTTAAGTGCAGCGGCAATTAAAGAGAAACAGGCCGTGAATTTGAAAGAGCAACACTGGGGTGGGGAGCACAGAGGAGGGTCTGGGGGGAGGAAAAGGAAAGGGAAATGATGTGACTACTTTATCATCTCAAAAAATAAAGAATTATACATAGAAAGTCGCCTTCCAGCACTGCTTCAGCAGAAGTCTTCAGCTTCTTCCAGGCAGCTCTGCTGCTGTTTTCTGTTACGCCTAAAACAAACACATGGAAAGGAAGAAACAGAGCAGCAGCAACAGCAGCGCAGGGCAGTAGCTCCCTTGGTAGTGAGAGGCCGCGGCAGCACCGTGGTGGGCTGCTCCTGAGTTCCAGTTAAGTTTCAGTTCTGTTTAGGTTCAGTTTCTGTTTCTGTTTCAGTTTCTGATTAGGCAGGTGACGAAGATTTTGCAAACCAGGCATGATTCAGAACTTACAGCCCCAGCCAATCAGAAACATATTAGTGTGGCTGCTGCTCGCTTGGCCAGTCATGTTTAGGATGACCTGATCCCCTCCTGGATGTCTATAAAAGGAGCCTGTGAGCTTCTGGGGGGTTATCGCCATTTTGACTGACCCCTGAATGCAGGAATTCTTCTCTTGAGAAATAAACGCTCTTGCCTTTGCATATGTGAGTAGCGGTCTTTTGCAGGGTGATATGCAGACCCTAAGAGTAACATACTTGCCTAGCATGCAGAGGGTCCTAGGTTTGATCCCTGGCACCCGGCATGGCAGTGTTCACCATTGAAGAGGCAGAAGAGGAAACATCAGAAGTTTAAGGTCATCCTCAGTCCACATAGTGAGTTCAAGGCTAGCCTGGGCTGTATGAGATCCTCTCAGAGAGAGCGAGAGAGGCAGGGAATGAGGGAGGGGGGAAGGAGCTAGGGTTAAGGAATCTGGCTAACTTGTCCAAAATCATAGAGAGTAGTTGGCTCTAGATCTGCATTACTTCACAGCCCAGTTCTTTGTTGGGGTGGGATGGGGACAAATAGGGTGGAAAAGAGATGAGAGAAGAAAGAAAAGGAGAAGAGAGGAGAGGGAGGGATGAATGGAGAGAGAGACAGAGACAGAGACAGAGAGAGACAGAGACAGACAGAGAGAGAGACAGACAGAGAGGCAGAGAGAATGATATCTGATATCCTGCTAGGTAGCCTGGGCTTGTCTGCCCCTTGACATCCTTCTGTCTTAGCATCTTGACTGCTGTGGGGACAGGAGTGTATGCACCATCATGCTCAATGAGAGCCCCAGTTCCTAACTACACAACTACATGGCCTCCCAAAGCATGTGACAAGAAGAAAAAATTAGTAGTCTGTGGGCCCTGGCCCCCCACTGTGAGTGGCTGCAGCCTTGCTTGCCGACCTTGACCAGATGTCCTCCCTCTTCAGATTCCCTGCCGGTTTCCTTCTCACCTAACTGATCATCCGTAGGTTCTTTGTTCCTGTATCCTGCATTTGGTGTAAACAGCTTAGATGCAAAAATGTAGCGAACTTCTGCCCTCCGGGGATCTGCCATTGTGCTGTAAGCCTGTATTTAAGGTTTCCTCCCTCTTTCAATAAAGGGCATTCGGCTGGCATTGGGGTTTCAGCCGTGGCGAATGACTCGCTGTCTCTTGTCTCTATTTTTTAATCCGCAGCCCCTCACTCGGACATGGTGAACGGGTGACAGTAACGCGGGCGTTGCCGTTACAGTAGTCTTTTAACTGAGGGAGGGAGGAAAGGACAAGAGAGAAACAAAACTAAGCAGAACTAACTAGGCCATTTTGAATCAATAACCCTTGGCAACGTATGATGAAAGTACGTATGAAGAAACAGCGACACTGGCCTGGGGTCTGAAGCTGGATAATTGTTGGGGTTCCTGGAGAACTGCTTTCTGAGCAAGGTTGTAAGATCTCTGTGTGAATGTGTGGTTCTGTTCTTGATGGTCAACATGAGGCCATCAAGTATAAGAATTCTTCCTTCCTCATCCCTCAGCTTCATTTATTTATTTTTTAATTCTTTTTAAATTTTTCTTATGTGTGTCGGCATGGGTTTATGTGTAGCACATTCATGGAGATGCCTGAAGAGGTCAGAGTCATCAATCCCCTGGACTAGGGTTATAGATGATCGAAAGCCACCTGATATGAGTGCTGGTAACTGAACTTGGCTCTTCTACAAGGGCAGTAAGCTCTCTTAACTAACTACTGAGCCACCTCTCTAGTTCCCCCATTTACTTTTTATTGGTTGATACAATTGACTCCATTTTGATCTGAGAACTTCCATCTGTTTCCTTTATTTCATCATTATTAAATGGAAGCAACACACGCACAATACAGGAAAGGCATCAAATTGAAATGCTAATGAAAACAATGATGCATAATGCTCTAGCTAGACATGCCTCTGAAGTCCCCAGATTTCAGTGCGCCAAGTTCCCTGTGTTTGGCTTCCAAAACTTCCCATATCCCAACTTAAACTTCTCAGATTCCTTAACAATGTTTTCTGGCTAACTGAATTCACAACATGAGGTATTTTCTTCTTCCCTTACTGAATACCCTAACATCTATCTAGAACTGTATTAAATGATTCGTCACTAGAGTTCTGTTGCAAAGTAATGTGTATACACACAAACCTGCTTCAATGATATGTGTTTAAAACATAATTTTATATGTCTCTTATGAGTGCTGATTTATTTAAAGAAAGAAGCTGAGGCAGGACATGGGAAGGAAGAGAGCTCCTCACCCTGGAGTCTGGTTAAGCCTCTCACTAGCTGAGCAGCAGGAACTCCAGCGCAATTAATATTTATGATAGAGGTTACTGACAGAGACAGTATATCCCTTTCTTTTATATATATATATATATATATATATATATATATATATATATATTTTATATTAAAATGGCAGTGTTGCCTAGATATGTTCCGGGAATCTCAGATGAGACTATTAACTTTGTTTACAAATAGTCTAACTTTCTGCATCCTTGTGGTCTAGACTTTTATTTTACCAACTTTAATCCTGTCAGGTATAATTAAGAAACCACCTAAATATCTCATTTCATTTCCTTAAAAATCCTTTGAAAATAACTTTTAAAATTACCAAAATTCTTGGGGCTGGAGAGATGGCTTACATGGTTAAGAGCACTTGTTGTTCCTGTACAGAACCTGAGTCCAATTCCCAGCACCCATATGGCTGCTCACAACTGTCCATAACTCCAGTTTCAGGGGATCTGATGCATTCTTCTGACCTCCAAGGGCACTTGACATGTACATAGTGTACAGAGGAATATACAAGCAAAATACTCATATACATAAAATAAACTTCCTCTAATTACCTATCTATCCATATATCCACATATGGATAGATAGATGATAGATGATAGATAGATAGATAGATAGATAGATAGATAGATAGATAGATAGACAGATAGATGATTGATAGATAGATAGACAGATCTATTTTAAAGAGAATGAAATTTGACTCCTTGAGAAGTCCATAATTATGCTCTTCTCATAACACAGATCAGGTGGCAAGAAATGGACCGGTGGGCAAGTTCAATTCTAAGTAAATAAAATAACTCTGGGACTTTGTACTCCTGTGTGTGTTCTAGAGAACATATCTGCCCAGTGCCAGATACTGTGAAGGTAACAAGGAGCATTTCCTCCAGGAACTTCCCCAGCACGGTGGCTGCAAGACCCAAGTGACCCTGAGCAATTCTTCGAAGGGCAGGTGGTCAGCAACACCTAGAAACGCTCTAGCTATGGCTTAGGTCACTTAAAAAGGTACTGTGTTTCCACAATACAGAGAAGGAATTGTCCGGGTGTGTGTGTGGTGGGGATAGTCTAAAGGCACAATATGACTCTGGTTTTGGCTGTCACTATTGAAATGTGGACCTCAAAGAGTCACAATTTCCGGGGGCAATCCTGTGCTGGGGAAAGGGAGAAGCTGAAGTCTGCTACCAGTGGCAGAAGGAACACCTTCACAAGAATTCTGAAAGCTGAATATTTAAATTACACACACACACACACACACACACACACACACACACACACACACACACTCACTCACACGCACACAGCTTTCACCCTAAAGGGTAAATTAAAGAGATAGTTTATTCTGGAGCCATTTGAGGGGCCATGGCCTAGCAACACAGGTTTAGATTACGCCAATTCCATGCTCCAACACGAAGCAGTTTCATTCAGTTTTACAGTTTTACAGAACAAAGACAGTCATAAACCTAGGGGAGTTTAAAATACCTTGGTGGTGGCAACAGAGAGGCCATTACAACAAGATGGGAGAGATTTTCTACAGGCAGCAGGTACTGTCTGATGACATCTTTAGCTTTGGGGTTGGTGGAAGCTAGAGGTATGCTGTGTTAATAGATTTTAAAAGGGTTTTAATCTGTTAGTCACAAGATGTTAGTTCTGACATGGAGATGGGTACAGAAGATAACCGGAGATATTAGTGCTAGCCTCTGGGCTTGCAACATTCCACCTCTCCACATCACAGTACTTTCAATCAGTAAATTAGTCTCTGTAGACACAGATTTTTCCAGAAAATTTTATTCACAGTCCCCACTGTTGGCCAAGCACTACATTTTGTACATACAGGGGACTACATATTATTTATGACCCCTCTAAGTGTGATAGCTAAGAAAAACTCCTTCTTAGTTAACCCCAGACCTCAGTAGGCCCTCAGACCTTAGCACAACTGTCTCCATGATAGAAGTGCCATTAGGGCCATACAACTCAGCACATAGACAGTACCACCTGCCAAAATGAGAACAAAGGCCTACTCCATCAAAGTCCATAGTTCTGGGAAAGTCTCTAAATGTTCTAACCTTGCTTTTTAGCTTCCGTAGCTCCGCTTCTGACTAACTGTTCTTGTTAACTAAAGTATATCAACCCAGAATATGTTTTTTGTGCTTAAAAGCTCTATTTGAGAAAGGCTCTGCGCTAAACTGTGTGTTCAGGATCCCAGTGCAGTCACCAGGCAGCTAATAAAGATTTTCTATAAGTCTAAATCCATGCCCAAGCAGTCTTATCTGGTGAATACCCCACAACATTAGGTCACAGGCCAACCCTACTAGCAGCCTGAGGCTGTTATAAAAATTTCAAGAATTCCAGGAAAGCAGATGACTCCACTGTTCTCTCATACCTGCAGAAGAACATCTGCAATAGCAAATTGTGGTCTTTGCCTTTGAAAGTGGCCTGTCCCTTTACCTGGGCCCCAGTTCTAGATCCGACCATGGGAACTGAGGACATCTGCAGCTTAAAATAAAAAAACTAATTATGATTTAAATTGAGTCTGTGGTCTCTCTCAGTGTTTTCTAACCCTGTAACTATAGCTGTGGAGCTCTTTCCTAGGATTATCAGATGTAGATGAGGCTGAGCAGTGGGTAGGACAACAGTCTTCAGGGGACAGGGAGAGCTTTAAAAAGGCCATTGAGAAAGAAACTCTTGGATCATAGCAAAACTATTAGCCATCCTGAACTGGATCCAACATAGCATTTATATGTGACATGTAGTAAGACTACTAGAAATAGCATTTATTTGTGACATATAATAGGACTACTAGACATAACATTTATATGTGACATATAATAGGACTACTAGACATAACATTTATATGTGACATAGAATAGATTTATACTAGATTTAACATTGAGTAATCAAGAACAGAACACAGTTTGGCTACAGCAGGTAACAGATGAAGGAAAACATGTATTTTAAGTAACCAAATTTTACATATTTTAAAAACTAGATTGGCTATTTGACCTCCTCCTGTATTCACAGTTAATTTTACTGTATGAACTGTCTTACTTATATTTAAGTAGTTAGAAATGGGGACTTAGAAGGAGTCACTGTGGTCTCCTTTTTATTAGCAAAACAGAAATATTGTCTAATTAATTTTTAATCTAGGCTGATTGTACTATAGGACACTTTAGATACTAATTAAATCAAGAAACACCAATCCTTAATTTGGAAAATATCGTGTTCATTGTTGTTAGAGACTGATGTCTTTTATATAATTTTGATAAAAAAGAGTCAACCCAAATCTTCGGGTATCTCTAGCTAGAGTAAATGGAATTAAAGTTTAATTTCAAAAACTAGATTTTTTTAATCCAAATTACACAGGATAATTATAATACATACATACATACATACATACATACATACATACATACATAGAGACAGTGAAAACTCTTGAATCTTTTAAACACTGGTTTTGAATAAAGTAGAGGTTTAGGGTAAGTATTCATGGCAACAACAAAAAAATTATTAAATGAAATGACTGTTAGTTTTTCGGCTGCGTTGTGTTCTTACCCTGCAAGGAAATGCCACGAAACACGACAGAATCCGCTAACAAAGAGTTTTATTAAAGGTAAAGGGACAGAGAGTGAACAGGCCTGCAGGAAACACGTGTGTGGAGAAGAAGGAACCGGGAACATGGCGCCTGATTTTAAAGGCTGGGCATGGACAGATCAGCGTCACTACTACACACAAGCGCGTAGATCACATGGCCACATTGCGCGCTTACGTGGCTAGTGGGACATCACGGATCTTGGTCACGTGAGATGCCCTGACCCGGAAATGGCTATCCTGACCTGGGCCTGGCTAGGCGGAAGTGTCCGCCAGGCATATGCGAACACGCATGACCGTGGGGGCGTGTTGTAAACCTTTCAATGACATCATATCTTCATTTGTAACTTCATTAAATACCAAGATTAGTATTATTTTATCAGTTAGAAACAGATCCATTCCTGCTGAGCTGAAGCCCTGGGGACAGTTGAGCATCCTCTGCCTGCACACCAGATAACTGGAATGCAGTTTAGTGGGACTGTCATCTTTACAGTGTTGAGTGCTGCTTCTTAGGGGGTCTAAGAAAGGAGACTGCACCATTCATTGGTCTGTGTGTGATAGATTCTTGGGGCTGGTTTTACTGGTATGGTTTGATGAACCCATGTGTTCATGTGTTGCCAATCTACTTTAATAAGTTCATAATTGGTACCTTTTCACATTGAAGTTATTTAGCAGTCTGTTTCATGGGTTATGATGGTCAGTTGGTGGCATCTATGTGTACAAACAAAATTCAGGGTCATCTTGCCTCTGCATTTTTACTCAGAATGGAACCAATTGCTGCTTTGAGAAATGGAGTCATCCAGGGCACAGCTTTCACACAGTGGAGAACCTGATCTTCTAAGGATAGCAGGTGACTTAACGGATCTCACAGTATAGTTTTTTGGCATGTGCACATGAGCACAGTGCCCTCAGAGGCCAGAAGAGAGTGTCACATTCCCGGGAGCTAGATGGAGTTATAGGCAATTGTGAGCCATCAGACGTTAGTGCTAGGAACTGAACTTGAGTTCTCCAGAACAGGAAGTTCTCTTAACTGCTGAGCCCATCTCTCCAGCCCTTGCTTTCCTGTTTTCATTGACAGGCTTAAGTTAAGTATGCCTTTGTTCACCATGCATGTCTTTTCCCACGAAGCATTTGCTATTAATCATGTGCGTGTCCGATCATGCACAGCATAAGAAGTAAGTAGTGGTTCTTGCTAAAAGCTCACTCACAGGACACACTTTGCTCACTGTGCATGCATCTGAAACAAGTATAGGCTGGTTCAACCCACTGCCTCTAGTTCCAAGACATGTTTTGCTTTCTTTTAAGCATTTCTCTTTCTCTCAACTCTCATGCGTACACTTATATTAAGATATCTTTAATGAAATCACCAAGTCTGCTTCATAAGTTGGCAAATCTAAAAGTTCCTTTCAGTACCTGAGTTAAGGTCCACAGAGGTCCTGAGGAACTCCGCAGGCTGCCAAGGGTGGCAGTGTTTCCTCATCAGTGACATCATCAGTTGGACAACTGAAGTGTGACACTCTGTGAGGAGCCCGCCCCCACACTTTCAGCTGTGTCGTACTATCACGGGAGCACCTCTCTTTCTTTGCATAAGCCCGTGTTCAAATATCTTTAACAAAATCTCCACTCCGACAGTCCTGAAGTCCTTCTTGGCACCAAAGCAAGTTTCAGTTCAGCTGGAGTCAAGATCAAGAGTGTCTGGAGGCACTCTTTAGACTGCAGAGCACGGCCATGTAGAGCACGGCCATGTAGAGCACAGCCATGTAGAGCACGGCCATGTAGAACATGGCGATGTAGAGCACGGCCATGTAGAGGACGGCGATGTAGAGCATGGCGATGTAGAGCACGCCATGTAGAGCACGGCCATGTAGAGCACGGCCATGTAGAGCATGGCCCTGTAGAGCACAGCCGGCCGTGTAGAGCACAGCCATGTAGAGCATGCCATGTAGAGCACGGCCGTGTAGAGCACGGCCGTGTAGAGCATGGTGATGTAGAGCACGGCCATGTAGAGCATGGAGATGTAGAGCATGGTGATGTAGAGCACGGCCATGTAGAGCACGGCGATGTAGAGCATGGCGATGTAGAGCATGGCAATGTAGAGCATGGTCTCTGTCCCCTCATCACAGGCACCTCATTAGGACAAAGAGATCCACTGACACACCCCACCTCGAATGTGTCCAGAGTGTGCTGGCATGGGCTTAACTGTTAGTAAAGGGCCAGAAGTATGCATATCTGAGTATTCTGGTCAAGGTAGGGTCCTGTCTATCACTGACTCATCATTTTCTCTGCTCCAATGTCTCCTGCAAGGTGGTCTGATAAGTTGCAAATATGTTTCTGGGATACAAGCTCCCCTTTGGTCAGCTACAAGCTTAAGCCTTTTTCTTCTCATAGCATGGAATTTTTGAGGAGATTCCAATTTCTTGGGGGCCACTGTGTCAATAGTTTGATAGCCAAAGTAAGGGACACAGAATATTTTAGAATATTTTCATTTCTGTCATGCCATTTACAAAATTTCCAAAATGTACCACTTTGGCATAAGGGTTATTTTGCGTGAAAGATATTTGAAAAGCAGCAGATGCTCAAAGGGCATTCCCTTGTCCCCTCTTCTCCCTGGAAACAGACAATTAAAAACCCCCACATGAAAGACACCGGCCTTGTACTAGGAATAAAAGAACACTCCTCAATGGGAGCCAGAACAAATAGGATTCTATGCAAACAGACCCCGTTAAAATAATTCCTATTCCCTGTTAGCCTCCTACAGAATTTAGTTGGTTTTCTGTAATTTTGTCTCTTTGTTCAACTTAATATAAAAACATTCAGATATTACCTTTTCCCTGGATTTTCATTTCTTAATTGGGACTCCCCAGTCCATGAGACTTAGATTAAATCCTCGTGTTCTGTCATTTCACCATTGTCAATTTAGTTCTTATACCCAGCAGGGAACCCTGAGGACATGGTGGCAACGTTCTGCTTCTCCTACTCAAAAAATCATTTGAACTAATTCCATCATGTGTTTCCCAGAACTTGAGAAGTTGAGGCAGGAAGGTCTCTGTGAATTCCAGACCCATCTATTCTATATAGAGAGACCCTGTCTAAAACAAACACAAATAAAACAAATTAGGAGGAAAAACAACTGAGAAAGACACCCAACAAGGAGGAAGAGGAAAAAAAGAAAAACAGAAAGACAGACTAGACAAGATAGGAGTAGGTGTAACAGAGTGTTTTGTCCAAGGAAAAAGAACTACTGTAACTGAAGAAGGGATCCCTAACCGGGGGAAACTAACATGACATGGTGAACCATTGAGAAACTGGGGGCACAGAAGCACCAGGAGCCACTCAGGTGGTTTTAAGAGTGTATTAAAGTGGAGAACTGATTGAATATCCTATAAAGCAAAGAACAATCAGACTGCAACCCACAGAACCAGGGAGGCTACACAGCAGGGGGGACCCTAGGATAACTGTAGCTTATAATAAGTTTTGGTTTTACTCAATCACTGGGCAAGCCTCAGTGAAACATTTCACTATTAGGATAAGAATTTATACTGTATCAAGCTGATAATAGAAAAATAAAAAATAAATAAAAGTGAAAAAAAAGAAAGAATATCCTGCATGGAGCATGGTCCTCCACCCAAACATGGCTGCCTGGAACACCAGGTGAGAATCATGGCACTACAGGTTTTCTTCCCTTGGGAGAAAGCCAGTGCGGGTGAGCACCAGAGGTGGAAGAGCACATCCTGGGCTAGGGTGGAGAATTAAGCCCTCCACAGAGGCCAAGAGCTCCCTTGAGCAGGTACCATCTGGCGTGGTTTCCTTTCATTATTGACGATCTTGTTTTTAATTTGACATAGTAGCTTGAATGAGAATGGCCCCCATAGGCTCATACATCTGAATACTTGGTTCCCAGTTAGTGGAACTGTTTAGGAAGGAATAGGATAGGTGGCCTGGTTGGAGTAGGTGTGTCACTAGGGATGGGCTTTGAGGTTTCAAAAGCCCACAACTTTCCAAGTTAGCTTTCTCCTTCCCTCCTTGCTGATAAGGATGTGTACTCTTAGCTACTGCTCTAGCACCATGCCTGCCTGCCTTCGGCCATGATCCCCACCATGATGCTCATGGACTCATCTTCTGACACTATAAGTCCCAATGAGCTCTTTCTATAGATGCCTTGGTCATAGTATCTCTTCACAGCAATAGAAAAACAACTAAGACAGCAAGTAAGATCCCTAGCCATGTGTGGTGGTTTGAATGAGAATGGCCCCCATAGGCTCATATGTTTGAATGTTTAATTCCCGGTTGTGAAACTTGTGGGAAGGATTGAATGTGACCTTGCTGGAGGAGGTGTGTCACTGGGGGTGGGCTTTGAAGTTTCAAAGCCCAGACCAGGTCCAGTCTCACTCTCTCTGCCTCCTGCCTACGGATCAGTATGTAAAGCTCTCAACTACACATCTATCTCCTTGCCTCCTTGCCTGCTGATGCTCTCCTCACCATGATCATGGACTCACTCTTTCAACTGTAAGCAAGTCCCAATTAAATTCTTTCTTCTATAGGCTGCCTTGGTCATGGTGTCTCTTTATAGTAACAGAACAGTAGCTAAGACACCATATAACATAACTTTCATGTATTTCTCTTGGCCATATCTTATGGACTTGACTGCGTTCTCAACAGATATGAGGGAGTCTACAAGCAAATGAGATCAGGCCAGTAAAGGAAGCGTCACCTGTCAAGTGAAGAGCTATATGCCACTCACTACCATGGATTCTGAAGCTATGTTGCTTCATTTTGTCTTAAAACAAAATCATACAAAGTAGGCTTAGCAATGTTATTTTCTCAGATCACAAATGTAGTAAGAGGCAGTTTGGAGTCCTAAGCCAATGAGTTCATGCTAATCCCTTCAGCTCAGGGCAGGCTGGGGAACAGGTCTCTGGCAAGTTTGAGATGATTTGCTTTTGATTTTTTTGTTTTGTTTTGTTTTGTTTTTAAGGACAATGTTTCTTTGTGCAGCTCTGGCTGTCCAAGAACTCTGTAGACCAGGTTAGCCTCAAACTCACAGAGATCCACCTGCCTCTGCCTTCCGTGTGCTGGGATTAAAGGTGTGAGCCACCACTGCCCAGCGGCTTATGAATTTTTAATTGCCATCTGGAGATTATGTCTTCATTAATGTCTCAAACTTCTAGCTATCAAATTAACAGTCTATCACAAGTAAACGTCACACATTTGAGAACTTGCTCAGCAATATGTATCACAGTTTATTTTGCTTTGTAGATCAGATTATCCTATGGACCTGTGGCTCTATCACACATCTACAATAAACATGTTTGCATTTGTTGATGAAATGTATGCAGGCACTGTTAACAGAAAAAAATCAAGGCAAAAATTTATAACATGCTATTTTAATATACAAGTCCCAATGTCTGGGGCTGGAGAGATAGCTTAGAAGCTAAGAGGAGATCAGATCCCAATATCCATGTAATAAGCTGGATGTGTATGGTGACCAGATAATTTGAGAAATCCACAGAGTCTGCTTAAAGGGCAAGGAATTTATTAGGGGATAGAAACTCACTACAGCATGGGAGATTTATCGTAGGGTCCTGGAAAACCGAGCTATGGTCCATGCTGTTCTTCTGCCTGGTCTGTCTCAGCATCCAAAACCACAAGGGAGAGAGAGCTGCCTATGTGCATCCCAGGTCTTAAGGGTCTGTGAGGCCATGACCCAGGGACAGGTACTTTAAGGCCATAGGCAGATGGAACACTTACCTGCTATATCTCTAGGAGCAGTGCTTCAAGGTCATAGATAGAACAGCTACCCACTACAGATGTGTGCCTGCATGTGCTTGTAATCCTGACATTGAGAAGGGCAGAGAAAGAAGAATCATTGGGACTTGCTGTCTGCCAGCCCAGCCAAAGAAAAAACAAATCAAAACAAACAGGAGCTCTGAGTTCAACAAGAGACCCTGTCTCAAAAAGAATACTGCAGAGTGATAGAGTGATGGCAGATGCCCTTCTCTGGCCTCTGTGTACACGCATACAGACACATATGCACGCACACACATGTACACACATGCACACACAAAAACATACATGCACACACATAGACATAAACACATGCACACACATATGCATACATACTTGCACATACACATGCACACATATATATGCATGGATGCACACAAATATGCACATGTGCACGCACACACCACACAATGCACACACACATATACACATGTACACACACATGCACACATGTATGCACACACACAAATGAATGAGGGCATTATTTTCTTTCCACATTTGAATGGACTGGATCAGCTGGCACTCTGCTTTGTATGAGCAGAGCACCAGGAATACCTTGTGTGTAAAGAAAGATCATTTGTCAAAATCTAAGAAACCTCAACAATGGTCATAAATGTCTGTGATGATAATTACTACTTATCCAAGGAATTCAGTGACTCTGGGGCACACTCCATACTTCAGATCAGAACCCTCCCAGATCTTTTCATGACCCAGGTGGTTCCCAAATGTGCTTCTTTTCTGCTGCCAGGAAAGCATTCACGCATGCCTGAACTGAAGGGCATGCTACAGAAACCCAGGTTTCTGTTTAACGTGGCCATAAAGATCTCATCCTAAACTGGGGGCAAAAGTAAGATGAAAGTTATTTAGTCACAAACAACACTGCTTCTCTACCTCTTGACATCTCATTTATGTTTTCTGTCAGCCATGCACACTCCTGAGTTTATCCTTGAAGTAAATCATGCCCCGTTCAGTAAAGCAGCCCTCAACATCTTTCCAAGCTGTACTTTTCTCTGTGTCTTGTCTAAGCAGAAAGAAGAGGCTATCTAAACCAAGGGCCTGCTGGCAGGGCTCTCTCTCGTGAACCTAGAGGGTGAGCTGGACATGTCAGCCCAGGGGTGTGTATGCTTCAGGTGAGCTGGACATGTCAGCCCAGGGATGTGCATGCTTCAGGTGAGCTGGACATGTCAGCCCCGGGGTGTGTATGCTTCAGGGAATGAGGGAGTGGTGATTGCAGTTCAAGGAAGAGAGTCTGAGAAAATCCTAAAAAATTAAAGTTCGAATCCAGACCTGGGAATTCCAGCAAAGCTCTAGGTTAGTCACCTAGGAACAGCTCAGAGGGGCGCTGTTCCCCCATGCTGGCTTTTACATGTTCAAAATACTGGACAGAAGAGAGACTGTCACGTGAGATGCCCTGGGAGTCAAACTCAAAAAGGCCTAACATCGCCGGGCGGTGGTGGCGCACGCCTTTAATCCCAGCACTCGGGAGGCAGAGGCAGGCGGATCTCTGTGAGTTCGAGGCCAGCCTGGTCTCCAAAGCGAGTTCCAGGAAAGGCGCAAAGCTACACAGAGAAACCCTGTCTCGAAAAACCAAAAAAAAAAAAAAAAAAAAAAAAAAGGCCTAACATCAACATGGGATCTTGTTAAAATAAGATTCTAATTCAGCAGACTTCAAAGAAAGAGACAAAGACCATGAACCTGGGTTTTTAACAAGCAAACCAAGGGACTCTGATGAAGACACTCCATGGCCACACTTTTCAAAGGAATTGAAATGTTATAGTCATGCTCAACTATGGTCACCACCAGTAAAGCACTCCTCAGTTTAAATGGTGTGTGTGTGTGTGTGTATGTGTGTGTAGGCGCATGTGTGCATGTGTGTATGTGTGTGTATGCACATGTGTGTATGTGTGTGTATGCACATGTGTGTATGTGTGTATGTGTGTGTATGCACATGTGTGTGTGTGTGTATGTGTGTATGTGCATGTGTGTGTGTGTGTGTATATATGTGTGGGTGTATGTGCATGTGTAGGTGTATGTGCATGTGTGTGTGTGCATGTGTGTGTGTGTCTCCTATGTGAGTACACTGCAAGGTGTTTCTAACAGTCATGCCACAGCAAATTAAGTACTATCAATAAAAGCCCAGCCCTAGAAGGCAAGGAGTGTAGCAAGTGATAGGATGGCTTCCTAATTGCAGGGTGCAGCAACATACAACAGCCTTTAGGGTTATTGTATAATAATGGTATCACAGGTCACAAACCTCTAGGGCAAAGTTTATAAATTAGCACTGCAAGATCATTTCTATAGCACTGTTTGTTTAGTTTGGGGGGAGGGGTGTGGATTTGGGTTTTTTGTTTGTTTGTGTTTGGGGGTTTTTTGGTGTAATTTGTGATTCAAAGGCAATATAAGCAATGCAAGTCTAAGGATGTAGCTCAGTGGTGGAGCACATGCCTACCATGCACAGGTCTCCATATTGACTCTCTCTCGGTCACATGATAATATGTCTATCGTTAGTCAGCTTAGTGTTTTACAACTGAGAAAAAAGACCTTCATAAATCTGTCAAGGTTATTCAGATTTTATAACAACCAAAAAAAAAAAAAGCCTAAAGTCCCTAAGAAATGATGAGATAAGAAGTCAGCTGATGGTGAACACACTGTTGTAAAGCAGAAGCTAATTCAAGTCATGCCAAACTGCGGATGGGTGCTTTTGAAGGAAAGAGGGCATGACTTCAAGGGCAGTGACACCCAGTGACACAGATGTGTATCAGCATTCAGCAATGACGGGGCTTGTCAGTTGTTCAAAACAGTTTCCTAAATCCTCAGGATGAGGAGATAAGTCTTCATGGTGTTCTTTGTCTTGCTTTATGCAGTTGTGGGGACAAGGACTACCTGTAAAGCTCATTTCTATTAGGTTTCAATCTGTTGCCACATTGCTTTCTGTTTCTAATGTTCTGTGAACTCTGATTCACAGTGTACATGGCTGGCCCACTGCTATCCCTCCCTGTGTGTGGCTGGCCCACTGCTGTCCTTCCCTGTGTGTGGCTGGCCCATTGCTGTCCCTCCCTGTGTGTGGCTGGCCCACTGCTGTCCTTCCCTGTGTGTGGCTGGCCCACTGCTGTCCTTCCCTGTGTGTGGCTGGCCCACTGCTGTCCCTCCCTGTGTGTGGCTGGCCCACTGCTGTCCTTCCCTGTGTGTGGCTGGCCCACTGCTGTCCTTCCCTGTATGTGGCTGGCCCACTGCTATCCTTCCCTGTATGTGGCTGGCCCATTGCTGTCCCTCCCTGTGTGGCTGGCCCACTGCTGTCCCTCCCTGTGTGTGGCTGGCCCACTGCTGTCCTTCCCTGTGTGTGGCTGGCCCACTGCTGTCCTTCCCTGTATGTGGCTGGCCCACTGCTGTCCCTCCCTGTGTGTGGCTGGCCCACTGCTGTCCCTCCTTATGTGACTGGCCCACTGCTGTTCCTCCCTGTGCTATTTGCTCCTGCACTTACACTGGTTTTTAACTGAACTCTTTCCTTGGCTCTTTGTGCTGTCACTACATACAAAGACACCCACCCAAATTTGCTTTCTGTTGCTGCTTTGTGGCAAACTTGTTTGTTTTTATGTGTGCACCATGTGTGTGCAGTGCTTGCAGAAGCCAGAAGAGGGCATCAGATTCCTTGGAACTGGAGTTACAGATGGTTGTGAGTCACCATGTGGGTGCTGGGAATTAAACCCAAGTCCTCTGGAAGAGCAGCCAGTACTCTTAACTGCTGAGCCATCTCTCTAGCCTCATTATGACCTTTTTTTTAATATACTTACTCTGTCCACATTGTAGTCAATATTGCAGAATTCATTTCAGTGTATTTTATGTCTTTTGGGGAGAGTACTGAAGATGAACCCAAGACTAAATGTATATTCTACCACTAAACTAAACTCCCAGGCACAGTGACTCACTTTTTTTATATAACTCATTGCATTTGATAAACTATAGACCCATTTTTTTACTTTTACAGCACAACATGTGTGCTGGGAAACTTAATTTACTAGTCAATTTGTGGTCTTTTATTTCTCTTCTGAGTTGTAATATACAGTAGTAATCAATGTATTTCTTTTTAAGAGCCAAGTGTTTGGTACTTTTAAAATAGTAGTGAGATGTTCCATGAGGCACACAGTAATATGTAAACAAGACTATCTTTCCTTACAGAGTCTCTTCACAATCACCTCTAATGCAACTTTAGAAATAGGTCTCTATTGAGTGCTTGTTATGTGGCAACAAATTCACTGTAGATTATTTAATCTTTATGATTTCCCTGAGAAAAGAGTGCTATTATTGTCCTTATTTTACATGTGGTACAAATGATACTCAGTGACAGGAATCAAGTGGCCCAGGAGAGAATGCCAGAACCACACAAGCCCTGCCTCTGTCTGTGAAATCCTGTCTGCTCCAAGGAGACTCCCTCTAGCTTCTGCTTTGAACACTGGCCAAGAAGGACATCAAGGCAGGATCAGCTATTTCTGTGCCTTTGGAGGTCAGCAGTGAACGGAAAGAGCCACAGTCAGTAGGAATACAGTTTGGCTCAGGGGTGAGGCCCTGGGAGTTAGACCAAGGGCCTTGTTTGTGCTAGAACACTTTACCACTGCGCATCTTCAGCCTTTAAAAAAAAAGATTTTTTTAAAAAAATTTTATGTGTATGGGTGTATACCACATGTGTGCCTGATGTCCACAGAGGCTAGAAAAGGCCATTGCATCCCCTGAAGCAGGAATTATAGGTGGGTGACAGTTTACATGTGGGTGCTGGAAAACAAACCTAGGTCCTTTGGAAGAGCAGCCAGTACTTTTAACTGCTGAGCTATCTCTCCAGCCCTTTCTCTCTCTCTCTCTCTCTCTCTCTCTCTCTCTCTCTCTCTCTCTCTCTCTCTCTCTCTCTCTCTCTCTCTCTTTCTCTCTCTAAGACAGAATATCACTAAGTTGCCCAAGATAGCCTTGAACTTTCTCTTTCATCTAGATCAGTGGTTCTCAACCTGTGTGTTCTGACCCCTTTGGGGTCTCATGTCAGATATTCTGCATATCAAATATTTATTTACATTATGATTCATAACAGTAGCAAAATTACAGTTTTGAAGTAGCAATAGAGTATTTTTATAGTTGGGGGTCACCACAACATGAGGAACTGTATTAAAGGGTCATGGCATTAGGAAGGTTGAGAACAACTTACCTAGGGCATCCTTGACTTTTTGATCTTCCTGATTTAAAATCTCAAGTGGCTAGTACCACTAGGCTCAGTGTATGGCTGGAATCTTAAACGTTCTTCTGAAGGCCGTGTATTGAATGCTTGGCCTGCAGCTTGCAGCTCTGTTGGAAGGCAGTGGAACACTGGTGGCAGAGGAAATGCAGTCAGGACATTAGGGTGTATCTGTGGAGGGTCAGACATATGGACATAAACTCCACCTCCACCCTTGATTCCTGGGTTCTACGAAGTGAGCAGCTTCACACTTACATGCCCCATCTTACTATAGGTCCAACGATAGACCAAGAGGAGCTCCTCTGTGAAATGCATCTTTAGATTACAATACTGTTAAGAAGTAAAGCTGGCTTCACTTATCCATCCACTGAATAGATATGTGTTCTAGATACTGGTAATCAAATGTAAGCAAAATAGCTAAGGCCTTGTCCCCATGGTGTTCACTCTCTAGTAAGAGGAAAACAAACTTCAAAATGTAACCAAATCAACAGGATAGTTTCAGAGTAAGAACTGAGAGCCCACTAAACAGGACATACAAGTATCTATTTTAGATGACAATCACAGTGAGGGGAACCAGAAAAACATCTGTCAAGGGGCACAGGAGCAGAGGTCTAAAGCATGAGAACCAGATATGTGCAGAGCATCCCAGGCCTAGGGAGAAGCTGGGTGTGTTCAAGGAAGAGAAAGAAGGACCCTGTGGGGAGCACAGAGACCACAGGACAAGCGGTAGAAAGCAGAAAAGAGAGAGGCATGTAAGGCAAAGAGGTACCTTGAAGGACTTGAAGCTGAGGAGTAAGATGATGGGAAATATTTAGGGCTGGTATGGAGAGAAGGGATTGGATGAGGAGGGGAAAGCAAAGGAGACAGAGGGACTAGTATGAAGAGTGTAGTCAGAGTCCAGAAGAAACCTGCCATGGACCTGAGTAGAATGGAGTGGAGGAAAGTGGAGATAAACGAACAATGTGTCTGGGAGTTGCAGAGAGGCGGTGCACGAAGGCTCAAGAACCCCGAAACAGCAGTGACAGTGTGCAGTGACAAGCTAGGGAGCCATTATCAATGCGGCTTCCTGAGAGGATGGCAGGGGTTGCCCGCAGAGAGAGAAAAGGCTGAAGTGCAAAGCCATGGCACTCAGGGACTCTAAATAAAAACTCCTCTTCTCTGTGGCATGCCTACACCAACCTTGGTGCATGGAGCTTCTGTTTTGAAAGTTTGGAATGAGGGGCCTAACCAATGCCTGGGCCATTTATATCTTCTTTTAAAGGAATCACCTGTTGCTGTAGAATATAGCTCTCACTCCAAATTGAATAAAAGGAATTTATTCTGAGTTAAATGTATGGGATTATAGCCGAGGAACAGAGATGGAGATGGTTCTGAATGGCCTGCCTCTGTCTTTGGAAGAGGATACACGAACTTTTCTAGTCACAGAAAAAAAAAAGCTATGGATTAATACATTTACCAGAAACACTGGTGTGAACACCATGTTAGGTGGGTTATAGCCGAGCAGAGAAATCACTGCTTTAGCTTTCGTGGTATCTAAGGATATTCTTAGCTTTATAGTAGATGGAGGTTAGTGGTCAGCTAAGGATATATTCCATGAGGTTTGCCCAAAGATGCTATATCAGATATAAGCCTTGGTTAGAAATGGTTATTAAATTGACTAAAGATGGCATATGATAATTTTGGCTTTTCTGCAATGTTCCATCTCTACAATCACAAAGTTCATTCAAGTCAATCAGTATGAAGGATCTTCAGCATAGATGTGGCTTTTTCAGAGAACTACAGTTCCCAGTCAAATGTTTTTATTTATTCTTTATGGACTTGG
The DNA here is from genome assembly GCF_949786415.1 of Peromyscus eremicus. NCBI lineage: Eukaryota > Metazoa > Chordata > Mammalia > Rodentia > Cricetidae > Peromyscus > Peromyscus eremicus. The sequence goes on from NC_081421.1 coordinate 33,563,847, forward strand.
GTCTATTCCTTTTTTCTCATTCATTCATTCATTTATTCATTTATTTATTTATTTATTTATTTATTTATTTATTTATTTATTTATTTGAAAATAGATTCTTTTCCCATACAATATATCTTGATTATAGTTTCCCCCACATACTACTCCTCCCGGTTCCTCCTCACATCCCCACCCTTTTGGATCTATTCCCTTTCTGTCTCATTAGAAAAGAACAGGCTTCTGAGAGATAACAACCAAACATGACAAAATAAAATATAAAAATATAAAGCAAAAACTTCCATATAGTAGTTGGACATGGCAGCTCAACAGAAGGAAAAGAGTCCCAAGAGCAGGCACAAGAGTCAGAGACCCACTCATTCTGATAGTCTGGAGTCACATAAAAATACTAAGCTAATACTATAATATATATGCAGAAAACCTGGTTCAGACCCATGCTTGCCCTGTGCTTGTTGCTTCAGTCTCTGGGAGCCCATGTGTGCCTTACTTAGTTGATTCAGAGATCTGTAGACTCCTAATGTCTACTATCCCCTCTGATTCTTATACTGTTTACATCTCCTCTTCCGCAGGATTTCCTGAGCTCTGAGGGGAGGGATTTGATGGAGACTATACATTTGCTGAGGGTTGGGTATTGAAGTCTCCCACTGTCAGTGTGTGAGGGTCAATATGTGATTTAAACTGTATTAGTGTTTATTTTACAAACTTTGTTGCCCTTGTGTTTGGGGCATAGATGTTAAGAATTGAAATGTCTGTTTCAAGAGGTCCCATTTATTAATTGTTGCTCTTAGCGTCTGTGCTACTGGTGTTATGTTTAGGAAGTGATTTCCTGTGCCAATGTGTTCAAGACTACTTCCTACTTTCTCTTCTATCAGGTTCAGGGTAACTGGATTAATGTTGAGGTCTTTGATCCACTAGGACTTAAGTTTTGTGCATGGTGACAGATATGATATGGATCTATTTGCATTCTTCTACATGTTGACATCCACTTATGCCAGCACCATTTGTTGAAGATTCTTTCTTTTTTCTATTGTACAGTTTTGACTTCTTTGTCAAAAATTGGGTGTTCATATCTTGGCAGATTAATGTCAGGGTCTTCAATTCGATTCCATTGGTCCACATGTCAGTTTTTATGCCAGTACCAAACTATTTTTATTACTGTAGCTCTATAGTAGAGCTTAAAGTCAGGGATCGTGATGCCTCCAGAGGTTGTTTTATTGTACAAGATTCTTTTAGCTATCCTGGGTTTTTTGGTTTTCCATATGAAGTTGAGTATTATTTTTTCCAGGTCTGTGAAGAATTGTGTTGGTATTTTGATGGGGATTGCATTGAATCTGTAGATTGCTCTTGTTAATCTTGCCTATCCATGAGCATGGGAGACCTTTCCATTTTCTGATATCTTCTTCAATTTCTTTCTTCAGAGACTTAAAGTTCTTATCATACAGGTCCTTCACTTGCTTAGTGAAAGTTACCCCAAGGCATTTTATATTATTGGTGATCTGATTGGGTCTAGGGAGAGAGAAAGGAGGACTGCTGGGTCCATTACTTGATATTTATTTTGTCCTTCATATTCTAAAATGGCACTGAAATAATTCTGGAAAGAAATAAACAACTTAGGGCTAGGGAAGTAGCTCAGTCAGCAGAGTGTTTGCCTAGCATGCAGGAAGCTCTGGGTTTCATCTTTAGTACCACATAGGATTAGGCATGTCTGTAATCCCAGGGGGAGAATCAGAAACTCAAGGTCATCCTCAGTGACATAGTCAGTTTGAGGCCAGCTTGAGCTATGTTGAGACGCTATCTCTCGCACACATACAAACTCCAACCTAATTTGATTGTATTTTCAAAAAATTTGATTCATCAAGTAAAAAATCACGAGATTTAATGCTAAGAGGGAGTATTCTATTTTGCCAGATCTATGATACCAGAGTGGTGTTAGCACTCAAAATAATCCCTCTCTCTGTTGCTCTTTCTCCGTAGGCAGGAAGTTTAGTATGGCTGTTTAAATGCCTCAGACTTTCTAGATGCCTGTAGCACTACAGCAATTTCAAATACCCTAGAAGGAGCACTGGCCCTTCCCAAAAAGCTGTCCACTGGTTTGTTAGGACTCTGTGTCTGTGGATAATTTCATGTTACACTCATAGACTCTCATTCAATTGCTTCATTATGAGTTCATGACATTTGAGATGGTTCCAGAAATTTGGTTTTGTAAGAAGTAGTTATGTACTCCCAATCCTCCCTTTGCCCTTACAAGTATAAGCTTGGCTTTCTGCAGTTCCTTTGGCCTCACACTTCTTTGAAATGACTGCCTTTAAAGATGGAGTTCTGGATAAGGCAGTCCTACCCTACATCTATCACCAGACCACTTAGCCCTGACATACCTTTTTACTTCCTTCTATAGATCCAACCAGGAGTACGTCCAGGAATTGCCAGGAAAGGACAAGTTAGAGGAATTTGCTGACCAAATGATTGATTAAAAAGGGAGGGCAGAAAACAAGTGGGCCTCTCACCTCCTCCGTTACTGGTGTGGCTAATTTTTTCCCAGGGCAAAAGTCACTGCCTTAAAGAATAATGGGAGGAGGATGAAAGCGACAACTTCTATCAGACAAGGCCAGTGCTCTTTCAAAAACAGGTTTATCCAGTTCTGCTTCTGAGAGGGGGATCTGATAGTGAACACTGAGGGCAGACTTCCTCCTGGCCATGCCTCTGACTCATAACAGGTCTTTCTTCTTGTGAGATGACTTTATTACTCACAGAAGTAAACCACACCTACCAAACTTGATAATTGGCTTCCCTGGGGATCCTCCCAGAAGAGAGTACATATTTCCCAGCACATTATGAAATTTACTCCACCTTCTATTAAGTTTGTACTTTTACTCTTCATCAACGATGCTGGTTGTACTGTGTATATTATGCTACAATGGGACTGCCTTCTCCTTTTCTTGTCATGCCAACTTCGGGAGTCGCCATATTTTCATTAAGAGTTACGTGGCTAAGGCATGCAGCAGACTGGATCCTTTTCAGGTTGCTTTCTTTTTGTCCTTTCTTTTTTTCTTTTTCCTAGTGCAGACATCAGTTTACAGTAATGCAATCTTCTGTGAGGCCTCATGGGGAGAAAAATAACTTGGATGTCCCACAGTAATATGATTCTCAGAGTCAGGTGAATGGAGCAGACACCTCCTGGTACTGCCAATCTGTGCTGAGAACATCATTAGCCCATTGGCCCTTCTCCAGGCCACCCATACCTCTCTGCACCTTTTCTTTTCCATTCTTAGCCAGGCTCAGATGGAAAGAGCTGCTACCTTTGCCATCTGTGTTCTTAACCCTGTTGGTCTTGCCTCCTTTCTTATTCCATTGAACCACACATACCTCTCTCTTTTGCCTAACTCCTATAACCCAAAAATAAAGCAGAAAAGCCTCAGATAAGCTGTTCCATTGGTCTCCACCCACAGCTTCCTCTCTGTCACCTTCACTGCAAACAGAACCTGTTTCCACTTGCAGGGTTCTGGCAGGCCTGTGGTGCACACATTGCCTCATGGCCGTCTTTACCCTTGGCGACCCTTCTATTTGAAGATTCTCTATCTTTGAATTCCAAGGGATGTTTCTCATTGATTTCCCACCTGCTTCCTTTGCTCCTCACCCTTTTCTTCTCCATATTTACTTGGAGATAAATCTCACCTACATCTGAGTCTTTCAGCTGCTTACCTCCAGGTACATGGTGTTGTACTAACACAGTTGTACTAACTCACTGACCTGTTCCAATCTGATGACTTGGCTTCCTGGATCTCGGAAGGTAGACCAGATGTCTGGCAGAGGCCTGGTTTATTCCTCACCCTGTTGCTCTTCATGGTACTGCCTGTCATTTCACTGTTGTTCACCTGAACACACACACTCAGATGGACACTCTGATCCATTTGATTTTCCTGTTATTATCTCAAACTCTCACCCCTGTAAGAATACTCAATATCTTTAAGTTTTACTAGCATATATTATTTATAATAAATTTCATATTTTATGCATATATATTATGTATTTTGATCATATTTACCTCCATTGCCTCCTCCAGTACCCCTCCAAATACTACTTCTGCTCCCCTTTCTCTTGCCAACTTGTGTGTGTGTGTGTGTGTGTGTGTGTGTGTGCATCTGCATGCGATGAGATTCGTTTCTATGAATACAGGTTATGGGTTACATACAGTAGCATGGGCACCAGTGGATATACCACTAAAAGATACATTGTACCCTACCCAACAATGGTGTGGTCTCTAAGCTCCTCCCTCAAATTCACTGTTAATTACCTGCCACCCTTTCTCACTCACAAATTATTATCAGTGGCACTATCACTCACTGAGTGAGTATTTTCTATTTTTCCCATTCTATCTGCTAATGCGCCATTTTATTTAAAGTCTGAGACAGTGTTTGCTTTGTTGCCCACAATGACCCCAAACTCTTGACCTCAGGGGATCCTCCTGCTTGAGCCTCCCAAGCATTTGGGGTTATATCACATGCCACTGCTCCCCACTACCAAGCTCTCTTCAGTCTTTCAACATTCTTCTCTTTTCTTTCCTTTCTATTTCTATGGTCACCACCTTGTTTTCTCTGATCCATTTTCCATTGTATTAATAAATACATAAATTCATAAAACCTTGCTCACAAACATGTATTACCTATATTGATCAAACTTTTATTCATATGGCTCAATGGCAGGGAGTGTAGATCAGTGGTAGAGAGCTTGAATAGCATGTGTAAGGCCCTGGGTTCAAATCCTAGTACTGAAAAAAAAATCAAATGAAAAAGGGAAATGTAGTGCTGCACACCCAAATGGCAAGGATAAGTACCTGCAGGAGTAATGACCTCTCGACAAGCAACGCTAGCAAATGTCAGCCTCTTTCCATCTTCAGACGGGTTCCTCCAAAGCCGTTACATGCAGAGTGGTACAGCAGAAATGAGGCATTGTGTTCAAGGGAGCACTCACTCTGTCAGCTGTCCAGCAGAACTCCCAATACTGATTTACAAGACTCAAATCATGGGAGTAACCAAGGAGTCAGGAGGGTGCTCCCAAATTATACAGAGTAAGAATAGGAAAGCATGATTGCCAGAGAACATAAGGGTGCTGTTCCAGAATAGAGCATCTATTCTGAGCAAGCAAAGCAACAGATGTCCAAAGCACTCTCCTGTGACTATGACGAAGTTAAATTCCCTCAGTCTGACACTTCCTTTTTTACTGAAATTTCCTTTCTTACTCAACAGAAACCTTTTGTGTGATTCACTCTTAACTATTCTCTGACTTTTCACTTCTATAAGGTCTTCCCACCCTCTGTTTCTTTGCTAATGTCACTGCCTTCATCACTTTCCAATTTTGCCAATCCTTCAAACTCAAGATTAGTCCACCTCACCAGCCCAGGCTGTAATGATTACCATGCTTCATTACATAGATCAGACAGATGGCATAGACAGTGGCTGCCATCAGATTGTAGACACAAACAAGGTTTGGAAAAGAGAAAAGGTGTTGACATTACTATTTATAATGAAAGAAATCAAAACTAATTATGTATTTTGAAAAGCTGAAATATCATAAACATTACAAAATCAAAAAAACAATAGTGTTTTTAATAATTAACTGCCTGGCATCTCCCATAACATAGTGTGTGCCTGCTGTATGCTTTAATCTATTCATTTGTATGGGCTATATATTCCTTAATCCATTCATTTGAAAGACATTTTTTAAAGATATTCTTTAATGTTTTCTATTAATAGAGAAACAACTCAAATTTTGGTTTCTTGGTTTTTATCAGTGGTTCATTTCAAAATTTATTTCATATTTACCAATAATAAATATTTATTATGTCACATTCAGAGCAATCTCTAGATGAAGTCACTGCTTTTTTTTGTTTTGCTTTTTAAATAGTGATCTATAGCATTTAGGAAAGTTTTACCAGACTGTTCTCCGGCTCCTCATATCATAGAATGTGTTGCTTCTGTTAACCCCACCTGGTGAGAATAAGACCACTACCACAATATTTAGCCAAATTTGAAGCAAGCTTTATTAAGTACTGGCCAGGTCCATACAAATTACATTAGTCTGGGCCTTATAAAGGCAACGCCCATAAGGCTATATACTTCCCACCTTTATCCAACTGGGGCAGACATATATCCTGATGTACTTTCTGACTAAATATGTCCCACCTATGTGTGATCAAGCACATCCTGTGTCGTTGGGGCAACCAAACATATTTACAGAAGCTAAAAATGTGACTTGTTATCTTACATGAACAACAGTCTCTAGCATTTCAGGAAGTTGTCTGTCCTTGGTTAAGTGGGGCTTACAGGTTAGAGGCATTTTTGTTTTATAGATCTCTTAAGCACTGTAATTTAAACTTAAAACATAACTTTAGCCCTCATGCTTCTTCTCAGCCTGTTGCCTCAGCACTTGGTGCTGTGGGACACACAGGCCCTGTTCTCTTTTAGCTGAAGAATGGCTTGTGGATCAGCATAGGGGTGGGGGGAACATTGATAGGAGCTGTTTCTTTTCCTACACCAGAATGGCCAGCCAGTAGTAAACTGTGTGAACTGCTGTTGGTAAATCCCACTAAAGCTGTTTATAGCTCAGCTGTACCTTAGCTGGAGTCCAGAGCACTGATGCCTGTTCCAAGGCATGGAGGGGAGTGTTCCAAAAAGAAAGTAAAAGAGAAAAAGCATTTATGGATAAAATATTTGACTGTTGAAAATTCATAAAAGCACATTACCATGTTGACTTTTAAAATGTGAATGCTTTTGAAATGGACCCCAGTGTGTGGGGGTGATGGGGGGATAAGACATTGAATATTTTATCTGGTACACCTTGTAGGATTCTGTAAGGCCTGGCATTTTTTACATCTCTGGGAGACATTCACAGCTCCATAAGTCATATAGTAGCATAGAAGACTGCTTCCATAAGCATGCAATCTGTATTATCTTCTGGAATACATATCTATTCTTGATGTACAGATATGACATTTTCCTCTGTACTACTTGTAACTAGATCTCAGGGGAGGATGGCAGCTGCCGTCAGCAGCCATACCTCTATTCAGCCAGGGACTTCACTCTTTCACTTCCCTTTAGCTGAGCTAAGTTTCAGTGACTGCAAGATAAACTTTAATATGTGAACCTAGGATAGAGCTGTATTTTTGTGGCCTTCAACTAGAGATAAAACTCAGCTTTCAGGAGCCGTACTTCTTATGTGAAATAATGCTTCTTGCCCTGAAGAAGCAGACCTCAAAACTGTAATAGTAATACTAATAATGATAATAATAATAATATTTTTAAAGGAATGGTTCAGAATAGTCTGAAGCTTTGAAAAAAAAATGAAGTCCTCTATTTTTAATCCCTTAGGATTCTTTTGAATGGCTATAAGGACCAAATTTTATGGCTAATACTAAGCTGGAAAAGTAGTTTCACCAAGAGCCAAAAGATTTCCTTCAGCTGATTATAGGAAGCTGAAAGGGGGAAAAGACACAAGTAGAACAGTAGAGTTGATTCAAAGTCCTCCAAAATTCTATTGATTATAAGATAGGAAATTAGTATTTCTTGGCTGTTACTATGTGTCAATCATTATGTCCCTACTGGTGTGTACCAAATCTTAGTTGCAGTGACTGTAAAGAATGCTTAAGGGTTAATTATCATTAAATCACCTGGTGTTTTTTTTTTTAAATAAGGATAAGAAATGGCATACACACTTTGCTGTTGTATAATAGGCACTCAATACATCTTGGCTCCTGTTGGTTTCTAATGAATGCTTTGGATTGGTTTGTAGTAGAACAGGTGGGCTTGCTTTAGACCTATAACTCCAGGTCTGAGCTCTGGTGCAGAGGGAGGGAGGGCAGCAAGACAGTTCACTGGGTGAAGGTGCTTGCTGCCCAACCTGATAATCTTACTTGTAGTCTTAGTGCCATCCTCAGAACCCACATGGTGGAAGGAGAGAACCAACTCCCCCAAGTTGTCTTCCGACCTCTACACACGCATGTACACACAAAAAAACACATATACACATGCACACAGAGAAGAAGAGAGCAAGACTAAAAGAAATAAATTAAACTGTTGAATTCCAAAAGTTCTTACCTCTACAAAATCCTGTCTCAAGAGAGAGACTTCCTGTTTACTCATGCCTTGTATACCTTTCTGTGCCCTGCCATCTTCCTTCCTTCCTAGTGCAGGGACTAAAGGCACATACCACCATGCCTGGCTCTGTTCCCAGTATGGCCTTGAACTCACAGAGATTTAGATGAATCTCTGCCTCCTGAATGCTAGGATTAAAGGTGCATGCTACCATTGCCTGATCTCTATGTTTGATATAGTGGCTGGCTTTGTCCTCTGATCCCCAGGCAAGCTTTATTGGGGGTATACAATATATCACCATATTTTATTATATGTGTATATGTGTGCATGTGCCATAGTATGTGTGTGGAGGTCAGAGGAAAACTTTCATGGAGTTGTATTAGTCTGGGTTCTCTAGAAGAACAGAACTTAAAGAGTGTATCTCTCTCTATTTAGAAAGAGTTTGGTGCCAGGCAGTGGTGGTGCACACCTCTAATCCCAGCACTTTAGAGGCAGAGGTAAGTAGGTCTTTGTGAGTTTAATGACAGTCTGATCTACAAAGTGAGTTCCAGGAAATAAAGAAAGAGTGTGGCACACAAGCTATGGTCCAGCTAATCCAACAATGGCTGCCCACGAATGGAAGGTCCAAGAATTCAGTAGCTGTGCAGTCCATGAGGTAGGATGTCTCAGCTGGTCTTCACTCTATGCTGGAATACTGAAGAAGTGGGCTCTAGTGCCAGTGAAGGAATGAACTTGCTTGCCAGATCAAGAGCAAACTTCCTTTTTCCATTTGTGTGGGCTGCCAGCAGAAGATGTGGTCCAGATTAAAGGCATATCTTCCCACCTCAAAGATCTGAATTAGAAGTGGGTCTTCCTACTTCAAATGCTTTAATCAAGAAAAAAAAATCCACCACAGGTGTGCCCAGCCATTTGTGTTTTAGTTAATTTCGGATTTAGTCAAATTGACAACCAAGAATAGCCATCACAGGAGTCAGTTCTCTGCTTCCACCATCGGGCTTCAGATATGGCCACCAGTACCCTTACCCACTGAGCCAGCTCATCCACCCTGACCAAATTGTGGATCTTCATAGTCATTGGAAGCTTAGCAACAGTAAAAAACTTCTGACTTATCAGTCATCACAACTTAATTCAAATCAAACGCAATGACTCTGAGGCACTTCTGGCTGTGCCCAACAGCTGCTTCTCAGTTCCACTGCAGACTTGATCCTGAACACATACATTTTCCCATCTGAAGCATCATGCTAATCCATGCCAATGTATCCTGCTTGAATACCTCAGCTCAGATTTAAAACTATCAAATATTGTGATGTAGACTGTCTCTTAATGTCCATGCCAAGTTTTCTGCTCCAGTGGAAAACTAATGTCTTAACTGCAGAAAACGTCTAGACTTTCCTATTTCCTTATTTCATTCTTCAACATAAGTATTAAACTGGTCTATCTCTGCATTATATTATGTTAGAATGATTTTTAAAACTGCCATTTTAGTTGCTGACTTAAATTTCATTTTTAAAATTATCAAATGAATTTTGGTTTAGGACAAGGAGAAAATTTCGGTGTCTCTCATTAGGGCTTAAGATTTGGCCTTCTTTGTGTAGCTAGTATGACACCACACATTGACAAGTACAGTTTTAAAGGTACAAGAATATGGAGGGGATGAAGTGGTTAGGAGTGAGTACTTACTCAGGGAGCCTGGTTCACTTCCCAGCCCCCATGTCAGGTGGCTCACAACGCCCTGTACATTCAGAGAAGCTAACACCCTCTTCTACTCTCCATGGGCACCTGCACTCATGTCCACAGACACACAGAGACATACACACAATAAACAATTTAAATAAAACCTTTTTTAAAATGAACATGGAAATCTAGGTGTGGTGGTGAGTACCTGTCATCATTGCCAAAACCAGAAGTCAGGAGGATAAAGCAGAATAATTTTAAGTTTGAACCCAGTCTTGACTACACAGTGAGGCTGTGTCTGAAAAGACCAAATAAAACAGATACAAAAGCAATGAAATGGACAGAGGGTAATTAATAAAGAGGAAAATTAGCCAACAGTTTAAAGAAAGTCTACTATATGCCTAGAAATGCAGACACAAATACATCCCCTTTTTTAAACTTTATTTGTCCAGAAAATAACTCTGAGAAATTAGTCTTATTTCTATGAAATGCAAGGTGAAACTGAGAATCAGGTGTTCTAGCTCCTCCAGGAAATTCCAAAGTTGATACTCAAGGTAGACACTGTGGATGGGGAACATGGACAGACCCACAGACTTGGGGACAACAGCTGACTCTAACCAGGAGGTTAAGTGTCTTGTAAGATTTAAAACAAACAGTGTAGAAAGTGTAGAGATGAACCTACTCACAGGTTTTTGTTTTGCTTTGTTTGTTTTTAAGAAAAAGATAAACCTAAGCAGGCAGAGAGATAAGACCTTGGTGGCATGTGAGGCTAAACCCTCCTGATTACTCAGACAATGAGGAAGTGGAGAGAGGACCTGTGTTCAGAACTGCAAAGGTTGTTCTTTGCAAAGCTCTGAAACAAACTGCCTCATTTTCACTACTATGAGTCCCTTGTGTTCTGATTGTGACATGAAGATCTTTGTTTCTGGCAGAGTATGACCTTTGGTCTCCCCAAGTGCTCAATTGCTGGGATTACAAACACACACTGCAGAGTTTTTAAGACAGTGAGTGTTTTTACAGGGAATATGAGGATTCTGATAGAAAGCGTTAGCTGACCCTGAATGAGATCTTCTCTTTCTTAGAATAATTTGTATTCAAAATAAAAAGAAGTTAGTGCTCGCTTCAGCAGCACATATACTAAAATTGGAATGATACAAAGATGATTGGCATGGCCCCTGTGCCAAAGAAATATGCAAATTCATAAACCACTCAATATTTTTTCTAAAATATATAAAGAACTTAAAAAAACCTGGACATCAAGAAAACAAATAACCCAAATTAAAAATCTGGTGCAGATCTAAACAGAGTATTCTCAAAAGAGGAAACACAAACAGCTGAGAAACACTTAAGGAAATGTTCAACATTCTTAGCCACCAGGAAAATGCAAATCAAAACTACTTTGAGATTTCACCTGACATCTGTGAGCCATCTCTCCAACCCCAGAACTTCTATTTTTATCTGGGTAATGTTTCTCAGCCTTTCTTGAAGATGCTTGTGACCATGTGACTGAATTCTGGACAAGAAATCAGTGGAACCATTACATGGGAGTATAGAATATATTAACAGTGTCTCCCACAGACAGTCGTTCCTTGTGCTTCCCTCTTTGGTTTCCAGTTCTTGATTATCAGCTATGGCCTCTAGCTGTGAATTATATCACAATTGGCTGGAAGCTTTGCCCTTTGCCAGTTAGAGCTTATCTGCTTCTCCTTCACGAGTGAGGAGTATTTGCTCCTCTAACACCTTCTGATGAAAAGCAAGCCCAGATACCCAGGTAAGCACCAAGGTGCCACTACTCTACAGAGCATCACTGAAACTGACCAGTTTTGCAGTCTGCCCTGGGTGCCTGGTCACACCTCTGTGAAACTGGAATCCCACTCACCCTCAGCAACCTTGTGGGGCCTCACTGTCTCCTGGCTGGCTTTCTTTCCAGGTTCTCAATATGGTATGTCTTCCTTCAAAACACATCTCTGTTTACAATGTAGTCCCTAAAATACCACCAACTAGGAACTGTGCACCCTTGTCTCTCCAAATTCAGATCCCCCTTGGCTACTGACCCCCACATAAAACCATCGGAACTTGGCCGCATGGCGCCTGTCCAATCCTCAAGCTGTTATACCTTCCGAACAGTAAGACACTACGTTATACTGTTGTTATACATGACTCAACAGTGTAACAGGACTATACTGTTGTCCGTACAGCCCTGGCCAGTTACTCACATACCTATCTTGGCTCAAAATACCTGCTTTCCTAGTGTTGTCATCCAGAAAGTCGTTCTGTGATAGAAAGAAAAAGAACTAGGGACAGAAAGCCTTTCATGAAAATCAGAACTGACCCTTGGAGTCCAATTTAAGTGCACTAGTTCTTGTATACACTAAAGTAATTAAATTTGTTTTTGATTGATCAAATAGAAAGGAGCTGTACAATGTCAACTAATTTCATTAGTGTCAATGAAGAACAAGTTTTAAATGTGACTTCCCAGGGAGGGCTCACAAGGAAAACTAATCCAGTGAAGAGGAAAGTAGGAGAGTTTGCTACAATTTCATGCTCCACGATTACATTTGAGGGTGGAAATTCAATGGAGAGGTAAATTGTTCTTTGTCTTCAAGTTTGCTACTGGAATTAAAGACACATTAGTAATCTGGACTTCCTAAGAGCACAGGGTGCAACTGCATTGGGCCATTCATGCTGTCACTTGATGACCCTTCCAGGACTCTGTAGAGAGAAGGGAAACGTGAAATTGCCTAGGAATACATGAGTTTCTTGTGAGTATTAAGTTAAAATCATTATTAATTCTGAAAGCAGATAGAGAAGAGTAAGCAACAGGAAAAAAGGAGGATAGATTCCTTTCGTGCTGATCCAATATGCACCTTGCCTTACGGGGAGTCCTCCTCTTCCTTATTCTTCTATAGAGTTAGACATCAATGCTTTGTGCCTTTTAAACTTGAGGTGTGCCTCAAATACATCGGGCAACGGTTTTAACTTGTCTGGCTCCCCACAAAGTTTCTTAGAGTCAGAGCCTATGTGCTTTGAAGAAATAAAGTAATTAATTGTATCCCATAAATGAGTTCAAGAGCAGTCTACATTTCCAATGGAACGACACAGAAAGAAGCTGGTTATGGTGATGTTAAAACCTGTTTCTTTTGATCTTTTCTTGAAGACAAAAATATAGCAGGTCGAATCATCTGTCCGTGATTTTAGAAGCATGTTATTTTAGGAATATGATTCATGGGCAAAAGAGACCACACTCATGTAAAATGTCTGTGAGCGTTGTAAAGTTCAGTGGTATTTTGAATACTCCTTCTTTCTACTTGAAATCTGTATCTTGAAATCAATTCATATTATTTGGGATTCTCCAGAGAACAATTAATGGAATGTATATGACATCTTTCTATCTCCTATCATTTATTATCTATCCATCAACCATTATCTATCATCTGTATATCTACCTATCATCTACTGTTTGTCTATCTATCATTTAGCCAAAGAAATTTATTATAAGGAACTGGATTACGTGATTGTTGAGATTGTTAAGTATAAGTCTATAGTATGAACCAGTCAGCAAAGAGAAAGGTGATAAGGTAAAATCCAAAGGCAGTCTACTGGAGAATTTCCTCTTCCTATTGCAAGGTCTTTCTCTTCTATTTGAGCCTCACACTTATTGGACAAGGCTTATCCACATTGCACAGTGCAACCTGCCTTACTCTACCAATTAAAATATTAAAATTCTACCTAAAAGCACCATTGAAGCAACACTCAGATTCCTGTTAGACCATTAACAAAATTATCTGTGCCATCATTCATGTGGCAAGGTCTATATAGGCTGTTTATTGTCTATTATTCTGCTTGGTAATGTCTGAAGGAAATAATGAAGCTGGATACTGCTAGTTTTGTGTATGTGCCTGGCATGGACTCTGATTTCAGAGATATCTGAATTCTGAGCTCTGCTGCAGTAGACTAGTACCTCTGTGACATTGAACAAGCTATCTGAAGTGTATGTTTTCGGTTTTTCATTTGTATTTTAGGAATAATAGTATCTGCTTATAAAATCATGAGGATTAAACACATGCATAATGTTCAGATCAGTGTGGGGCACACAGGAGAAGATTTTACAACTTTACTTCTATGATAAAAATGCCAGCATAAGAGGGGTATATTTTAATAGCAGAAACACACACACGTGTGTACATGTTTGTATGCATGTCTGTCTGTATGTATGTTTTAAAGAAACAAATGTGAGAAGTAATTGATATTCTACTGAAGAGTTGAGGAAGCCAGACAAATTCCATGAAGCAGAAACTACTCTCTGGTGTAGAGAAATAAGGAGATATTAAATATTTTGAAGTTGTTTTTCAGAAGTATAATTTTCTTCTCCTCTCTCTCTCTCTCTCTCTCTCTCTCTCCCCTCTCTCTCTCTCTCTCCTCTCTCTCTCTCTCCTCTCTCTCTCTCTCTCTCCTCTCTCTCTCTCTCTCTCTCTCTCTCTCTCTCTCCCCTCCCCTCCTTTCTCTGAAATTTTATTATTGAAGAAAAACTGTGTATTAATTACTTAATTACTTTTCTATTGTTGTGATAAAACATCAGGACGAAAAACAGCTTAGGGAGGAAAGAGTTTGTTCTTATGGTTCTGGAAGGGTAAGAATCCACAGTGGTGGGAGACACAGCGGCAGCAGGCAGCGCGGGGGCTGGAGCCAGAGGCTCAGAGGTCATAGCCTCAGTGGCAAACGGGAAGCAGAGAGAAGAAAACCGGAAGTAGTCAGGGCCAATCCTACACACTGTTATAGCTTCGTATAAGTTCCCAATGTCTAGGTTTTGTTGACTAGGTGTCCACGAAGTCATTAAATGTGGTCCTCGGGTCACTGAACTCTTTTTCTATGAACTGAAATCTGAATAAAAGGAAAACACTACAAGTTGCTTGACTAGGGGAAAAGTCTGAGAAACCACGCTGGGCCTGGAGGCACAAGCCTGTAATCCCAGCGCTGGAAAGGCTGAGGCAGGAGCAGTGCTGTGACAGCAAGGCTAGCCTGTTTACACAGTTAAGTTTTAGGCCAGAGGACTAGAGTCTGATTCTGGCTTAATAAACAACCTGCCAGAAGTTTCTGCTTATTTATCCCGAGCAATGTACTGATTAAGCACTGTTCCCGACTAACTGGAGCGTAGCTCAGCACACCCTGATGATGGATGGGGATTTTAAAGAACAAATTTTAACTCTCCTATAGATTTGACTTCTAAGAAATTTTAAAATGTTGAAGATTTATCTTTTAAAAGTTCTCATTAGTGTGTGAGTGCACCACTTGCAGGGAGGTACTCAGAGGGTCAGAAGAACGCATTGGATCCCATGGAGCTAGAGTCACAGGCAATTGTGAGCCGAGCTACCAGCATGGGTGCTGGAGTTTGAACTTGGGTCCTCAGAAAGAACAGCAAGTGCTCTTAACCATTGAGCCATCTCTCCAGCCACAACTTCTAGGAAATTTAATCAATTGTTTCCCCAATATATAATGGGCTTTTCATCTTTTAATTGGCATCTTAGTGCCCAATTCAGTAATATCTATGCTAATGAAATATCAGTAAAAATATAGAATTAACATTTTTGTTTTTTACATTTTAATATAACGTTTGTGTGGTGATATATTGCTTGCCTGGGGACCAGAGGACAAAGCCAGTCACTATATTAAACATAGAAGTCAGGCAGTGGTGGCACACACCTTTAATCCTATCACTCAGGAAGGAAGGAAGATGGCAGGGCACAGAAAGGTATAAGGCATGAGTAAACAGGAAGTTGCTCTCTTGAGGCTGAGAATTTCGTAGAGGTAAGAATGTGGCCTCTATGTGTTTACTTGGGACCAAGGACCTGAGGGATGTGGGTGGGAGAGATTTGTCCCGACTACCAGCCGGCTGGGACACAGGAAAACTTCCAACTATACCTGTAAGTCTGGGGATCACTGTAGAAGAGAGAAATAGTGTAGGAGCTGGAAGATATGGAGAAGGGCTGTGAAATGATACTGTGCTGGTTAATTTTTGTCAAGTTAATACAAACTAGAGTCACATGGGATGAGAGAATGTAACTGAGAAAATGCTTCCATCAGATTGACCAATAGGCATATACATGTGCATTTTCTGGATTGTTGATTGATGTGGGAGGGCCCAGCCCTCTGTTGGTGTCATTCCTGGGAAGAGGGGCCTGGAACATACAGGAAAGGTAATTCAACATGAGCCTGAGAGCAAATAGGGAAGCAGATTAGCTCCATGGTTTCTGCTTCTGCTCCTGTTTGAGTTTCTACCCTGACCTCTCTGAATGATCAACTGTGATCAAGACATGTATGCCAAATAAATTCTTTCCTCCCCAAGTTGTTTTTGGCCAGAGCTTCATCACAGAAATAGAAAGAAAAGTAGAACAGCTGTCTTCTGGGGATGGTACAACCAATATAGTCATGATTCCGCAGCAGCTGTGGCTGTCTGCAAGGGGCCTACATAAGACTGCATATGTCAAGCATGATCAGGCCCTGTCCCTTCTCTCACTGCTGAGCTACTGGCTAATGATGAATTCTGGAGGAGGAGCAGTCATTGACTTCAGTTGTATACCCACTGGTGAACCCACTAGGCTCCAGTGGATAGTTTTAAACCCAATGGTCCTGGCTAAACTCAGTGGGCCTCAAAACAAAAGGAAAAGACAGGGATATGGGACTGAAATGTGTGGGGAAATCGGGACAGGAAGAAGATCAGAATGGCGAGGAGCAACAGTCATCTAGTCATACATATGAAATTGTGAAAGAACACATTGTATAAAGGTTGTTTTTAAAGAGGACTTACCATTAAAAAATAGAATGTAGGCTAAAGAAACACCTCTGCAGAAGTAGGGGTGAGGGTGGGGGCAGGGCACATAAGCTTTCCTTTGGGATGTCAAGATAAAACTCAACACTGAGATAGATGCTCAAAGCGATTTTAAAGAAACAAAAATGGCCTGACATTATTACAGGAAGAGCAGTAAAGAGATATGGCTGGCCACAAAAATATATAGGGGAAAAAAAAGAAACTCAAAGCCCTACTAATTGGTATACTGAAGAAAATGAATAAATATAGGTTTTCAAGTCCTGGCCTGTATGGAGATGTTTGGTACTATAACACGGTAGCACACAGAGAAGACTCGGTACATGTCTCCTTTGCCTATCCTCTTTAGGACATTGTCTGGAAGCCTGATGACTTGTGGGTTTTCCTCAGTGACAATGAGAGGAAGAGGTTAACTACGCCCCCCAACTTCTGGCACTTTTCACTTTCATTGTAAGCTAATGATGTCTGTTTCTGATTCAATATGTAATTTTGCTAGAAAGTTTGCTAAATTGGGCGTGGTTTCACAATCCCAAGTCTAGACAGAACTCTGAAACAGTGATTTCTCCCATCTGCACCGGAAAATATCATGTTCATTAGTAAATTCTAAAATCGCTCTTACCAGTAAGCAGGTTGCTTTTCAGACCCCTTTTCAACTGCAGAATGTAAACATATGGGATGCACAGGAATGGTGTCCAGGAATCAGCTCTTTCTCCTCCAGGGCACTTACCCCTCACTTGCCTCATCTTTCTTGAACTATGGCACAACAAGCTGCTCCTATCAAATAACAGGTACTCAATAAATGTGTTAAAAGCATGGCTGTATTTATGCAAACACGGTTGGTCTTCCACAAGAAAGAAGGAGGCACTCACCACCTTGATCATATCTCCCTAGCTACTAAAGAAAGTGGATCTTTCAGAATGAGAGCAGAACTTCCCACAGTTTGGACATTTTTTAAAAAGACACTTCCCAAGTTCCCAAAGGTGAGGACAATGTAATGAGGACAGAAGAGTCTTCCTTGGTCACCAGGCATGCATGTGATGGGTAAACATACGTGCAGGCAAAACCCTTATACACATGAAATGTGCAACGTGTATATTCTTGTATTTCTTTAGATATTGTTGTATATTATTTTCCCCAGGTTGGGCAGGGGCAGCTTCTAAGTACAGAATCTTTGAAGTCCTCAGAGCTTATGAATGCTTTAATCCAGTACTGTAGAGAATCCAGCCCTTCTCTGAAAGGGAAACCGATGCTGAGACTTAGCTGAGTTAGAAGCAGGGGAAAACACAACAGATTTCCCGAGGGTACATGCAGCACGAGAAACAATGGAAGGTGCTGGAGTCAAGACTGGAGACCCATGGGGCCAGCCCTCTCACCCTGCTCTGCAGAGAGACTATTCTAACGGTGTTCTCATTCAGATCTTTCCTGAAGTGAGAGCCATGCCAGGACACAGCCACAGGCAAGCAGGCAGCTGCACAGACTGAGCCTGCCAGGCTGATTTCAGACAAGTGCTGTGCATGCCCAGGGGTTTCTCCTGCTCTTACCCTGGTCCGCTGCTGTGTATCAACTCTCCCTATGGAGATTTTCTCTTCTCTAACTCTCTGAGAAGTATGGCTTCTCTTCTTGGCTACACTTTTTAGCTCTAGCACCGAAGTCTCCCTTAAACTCAAACCATCCCTGCACAGTCCGCAGCTCACACATTCTTCTCATCCCCCCTGAGCAGGAAGGAATCAACTTGCTATCTGCTTGTCATCCAGGGTCACAGAGGATCCAGGCATCACACTTCGATTTGAAAGATGCCAACACCATACACACACACACACCCTTACTTCTCACTGATAAACTGTTGCAAAAGCCAGATATTCAGCCTAAGCCCTTGAACAAGTAGCTGCTCTTCCTATTTCCCGCACAGAAGTCTCTTTGAGCTGGTCCTTCATAATTCCCGACATCCAACTCCTCCTACTCGCAATCTTGGGGGGAATCTGTGATTCACTTTTCCTTCTTCCTCTCATTTTCTCCATTCATGGCCTTCCCAAACTAGCTACAATCTTAACTCATCATTTTGTTTTCTTTTAGTCAAGTGCCTCTCTAACAACATTATTCTTATAAATTAATATTTAGAGTCACTGTAAAGAAGGAAATGCTTGTAATTATGACAGAAGTAAAAGAAATCATAGGATCTTTAGACTTCATGATCCAGGGCTCTCTAATCTCGAGACCAATCTTTATGATCTGTAGTCATAAATGACGGTTGTATACTCTCCTTTATTCTGTCTATTCAGAAAGGTTGAAGGTTACTTATGTGACTAGTACAACAGACCACAAACAAAGGCAATCATCAAATGGAAACCAAGGGTAGACAAAATAATAAATTGAGGTAAAAAATTACAAATATACACCTTGGGATCTGAGCAGTAGCTGTAGTTACAAGCTACCAAAACAGCGATGGCAGGAAGCACACTGACTTACAAAATTCAAAATACCCACAAGATTAAAAAACAAATGAGTTGCTCAAGTAGTGGTATAGCTATTTGTGTCATCGATGAATTTCTTCAGGTACCTAGTATGAGAACCCAGTTGATGAAAAGGCGGCAGCAGCCACCCCCAAATGGACACACAGTCATAAGATCCTCAAGCCCCTTTTTACAGTTCCTGTACTTAAGACTGTTTGTGTGACTGCACTGCAGGTCTGTGACAATAACCGGAAGGGCCACGGGAGCAGCAAAGAGTGCATTTTCATAGAGTTCGTAAAACCTAAAGGGAAAACCTAGATCTTGAAAAGGGGGGCATCCCATTCAGGAAATCCTCCATCAACATCCCTTCTTTCAACTGAGCATTTAAGTTTAACAAAGCAGAGCTGTGCTGGCAACTTACAGCACGTTCATTTGCTCCAGTAGACAAACTACAGATAGAGAAATGTCTTGTAAAATTTAAGGAAACTGAAAATATCTGTGGACTTATCCAAGGTATTTTTTCCTTAGAAAACAATTTTAGCCCAGAAAAAAAAATCTATGTAGCAATTACTAGAAAAACTCTACCTAATGCAGAAATTTTAATCAGAGAAAAACAGACAACCCCCAAAACCTCAAACTATGTCAGTTGAAGCAAGGAAAGTGCCTTGTGGTGGCTGACAGACAGGATGTTGCAAAAGCAATGTCTTTGGAAGGCTATTTGGTTGGCTCAGCTGCACAGTGCTGGAGGCAGCCTTAACCCTAACAGTTTTACAGGTATTATTGCAACTTGGTTTAACTCCACTGAAACTGTTGTTCACGATTCATAGTTTCTTCTCCAAGCAAACATACATAAACCAAGGTCGCTGGGCCTGCTTTCATGTTTTGTGTTTGTTTTAGTAAATCATAGGATGCCACGGCCAGTGAGTCCAAAAGCAGTATCAAGTTATTAAAGGGCAATTTAACCTCAGGAAGAAATGAGCTGCAAATATATTTATGTTTTCCTGTTTCCTTGCCTTTCAAGAGATCATTTTCATGAATTCTAAGTTTCACAGTGGCTTTGAATTTCAGTTAGGTGTTTGTACAAATAGTCCAAAAAGTTGAAACTGAGTTCATATCACATAGCTCACTGCAGATATAGGAGGACTTTTCAGGGTGTCATATGACAAGGCTTTTCCTGGGAAGATGCAGCACATACATTTACTCACCCCAGATAGGGAGGCCACTACAGACCAAAGTACCATGGAAATCCAATCTGGTGAATCAATGAGTTTTACTGGGGTTAATTACAGGAGTGTGGATGAAGGAATACTTACAGAAGCAGAAATAACTCAAAGTCAGCTGCATCACCAAAGCCCACCCCAGTATGTTATACAAACATAATGGGCTGTAATAACCCTGTCTCAAACAAGGTAGAAAGGTAAGGACACACCTGAGATATCCATGTGAGCCCACCTCACCCTCCAAAAATGGAAAACAGGAAGTCTTGTTCTGTAAGTAGTTTTCTCTGGCATTGCCAGAGAAATTTTTTAAATTTTATAAAATTTATAAAGAGGTGTCTGGCTGATTACGGCCGCATCACGTTCACACACGGCACCTTCTCTCTGGCCGTTGGGGCTGGGGCTCTGTATATGTGACATGGAGGGTTTGAGAACTCACATCCAGAGGTCATAGGACAGCTCTCCAGTGTGATGAAACTGAGAAGTGAAAGACTTGTATGACTTTAAGACATTGAGGAAAGAAATTAAAGAAGATGACAGAAGATGAAAATATTCTCCCATGCTCAAGAATTGGTGGCATTAATATAGTAAAAATGAACAGCCTATAAAATATCATTTTGATTCTCTCCTTTTTCAGCCTGATAAAATTTATAAAGCTTCTGATATTACTAGGAAAACAATCTCACAGAAAACTACCTGATCCTTTGGTTTTTTGTTTTTTTTTTTTACACTCTTCTCCCTCTCTTCTGCAATGTTCCCTGAGCCTTACCCATAAAGCCTCGACATGACTGTCTACATGTTAGCTGAACAAGAATAACACCCATGTACATGAGAAACTGAATGGGGAAAAGTCCCTGAGGGCTGAACTCTACACAAAGAAACATAGGCAACTGAGGAAAGCTGGGAGGGGATAAGTGATCATCCCTAGGGAAGAACACACCAATTGGTTGTCCTGTACCAAACAGTCATCTCTGAAAATATACATACAAGTAACATTATCCTGACTTAACAGTTAATATTTTAAAATATATATGTATATACATATACATACATGCATGCAATAACACTTAGTGAAAAAAGTAGCCATGAATGTTAAGGAGAGTGGTGAGGGGTATATGGGAGGATTTGGGGGAATGAAATGGGAGAAATGTTGTAATTAAATTATAATGTCAAATATTAAAAATAATAGAGGATTAATGATATCTCCATTAAATTAAGTGTGTCCAGACTTCATGACAATATTCTCTTATAATAAGTGGCAGTTATCAAAATGATCATTTAGTTGTCCAATCCACATCAGTATGTCATGGCTCTGGACCACAAATGGACTGTAACTTTGGTGGTCAGTGTCTGAATTCCTACTTTTCTGCACACATACCCTTTTATTAAACAGATATTCTTGAATTTACAGTAATATAATTTCTGAGATTAGCTAATATCTGAGAATTTATTCATTTTTTTCAACAAGTATTTAGTGAGTTTGACAGCAAGTTTGATATGTCTGGGGACACATTGAGAAATATTATCTACATTTCACATTCTAATAAAACTTACATTTTTATCATGGGTGACAGAAATTTGTTATATATACACATATACATATATGTATATACAAAAATATTTGAGAGCTGGTAGTAATATTTTTGTATTTTATTTTATTAATTTCATACAAAGTACTGTTTTCATCATTTCTTCCCCACCACCTCCCCCTCTAGGACACACACACAAAAAGTTGGATGGATTGCTATTTACATAGTAACTTAAATTCTAATTATATTGAAGATTCTGTTACTTATGACTCAAAAAAGCTAATTTTCCTATCTCTAAAATTAGGTTAAAAACTTACCAAATGAGCCGGGCGGTGGTGGCGCACGCCTTTAATCCCAGCACTCGGGAGGCAGAGGCAGGTGGATCTCTGTGAGTTCGAGGCCAGCCTGGTCTACAGAGCGAGATCCAGGAAAGGCACAAAGCTACACAGAGAAACCCTGTCTCAAAAAACCAAAAAAAAAAAAAAAAAACTTACCAAATGAAATGTTCTATGTAAAGTGCTTAACAATGAACCTCACACTTCAGAAAAGGTCTAATCACTGGAAGAACTATATGCCAGTCCATGGTGTGACTGAGTGCAGATGATGATGATGATGATGTTGCTGCTGCTGCTGCTGCTAATGATGATGATGATGGTGATGGTGATGATGATGAAGTTGGTGAGGTGATGTTTTTGATGATAATTTTGATAATCATGATGATAATGACCATCGTGATCTAACAATTCGAGGCTCACCTTCTGAGAACATCTCTGAATATCTGAGGATTTCAAAGCCCTGCTTATTCTGCAGCATTTCCTGCTGCTGGAAGCAGTAGCTGGACCCTCCCTGCTGTTGGAGACACTGGCTCTCTACTCCCTGTTGGTGGTGAAAGTGGCTTTATCAGAAGGGTCAGGTTTCTCTCCCTGGCAACAGAACATTAACAACTCTTTGTGTTTGTATCTCTACAGCCATGTGCTCCATGTTCAACCTCTGAGCTGTCTGCTTTGTAATTTCAGATTCCCGGGCTGTATCATTTACCTTTATGCTTATGTGATAACCATGCAGTGACTTTCAAAGGGATAAAAAGTATCTGGAAAAAGTGGTATTGATGAGTATCTCAGGTAAATTCTGTGAAATAATTAGTGGTGATCTTTCAAAAAACTATTAAATTACACCTACTTGATGAAATTGTAAGGAGGCTGGAGATACTAACAAAACAAATAAGTACTCTTATAAACTATTTGAAACTTTGAGCTCAGAGACTGGAAATACTTCCCTTATGAACTCATTCAAGCATAAAATATAAGATTGCCTTCAGTTAAGAATACCAAGATATTACTTTTGCAAATAGTGTTGTCAGAGCTACTAAACTAAGTATGAAACTTGAAGAGATTACGGAAAAATACAGTTTGAGAAATCCGTTCATGTGATGGGAGTTCAGAAGAAAAGACTAATAAAGTAGTTCTAGTGGCTCTGCCACATAACTGCACATCCTTAGTAACTGAGGGAGAGGAGAAGACTGCCAGACGGCATCCTCCAAAGACTATGGAGAATCATGAAACAGACACACTGGAGTCTAAGCAATCAAGTTATTGGATGACATTTACTATAACAGTAAAGAATATGTAATATATACAGCATAAAATATAGCAAGTGAAACTATTTGTAATGATAAAATAGAAGAACAGAAGGAATGTCATATAATAAGGTTTTCTAAACTATGCATAAGTGTGAGGTAGAAGGAAACCCTCAAATGGAATGAGTTGGAACCTGAGAAGTTCTTACTCATGGCTCAAGTTCATACTCTAAAACTATCACTTTGGGTTTCTCTATTGGTTGATGGTGGCATGTTCAATATCATTTAAAGGAATTCTCATTTCTGGACAAAACCAAAAGATTCAAACAAATTCTGTTAAATGCTGTAAGTGGTTTCCAACACTAGTTTTCAGTGGAATAATATAGAAAGTGAAGGATGTAGCCCAATGGAGTTCTGGGGACTCATGTCTCCAGTTACTGAGAAAATCATGGGCAGGAAGATAGCTTGGCCAACCCAGATGCTGACTCAGTCATCATCCTCCAGTTTTTGGTTCTGTAGAACACTATGACCTTCAATGGTACTGGATGCGGAAGTTGTTCCATTGCTCACTGCTAAATGAAACATAAAATGTCATCTTGATACAAAGATAGTTAGATTATAGAGTCACATCAATTCAGATAAAATGAATTTTTCTGTGTATTTCCTCAAGTCAATGAGGCAAATATCATCAAGCCAAGAAAATCAGCTATGAACCTTATCTTAGCTCTACCCAGTGAATTACTTGTGTTAACAATCTACCTGATTTTGAATGGTGGTAACTGTTGATTCTGGTAAATTTTAGCCTCTTGATCATTCTTCACATATCTATTGTAGTGATTCTGTGTCATTTAATATTTACACCAATGCTAAGTATTTGATAAGATTGATCTCTGTTATGAAATCAAACCAACAATATTGTTTATGCACAAGGATGGCACAGTTCATAGACAGTAGCTGAGGAATTTATCTTCCAGAATGTTTGACGAATTTTAAACCAAGTTATTGTAAATGATGTTTTCAAAACTAAACTAGCTTAACATGCACATATCCACTTTTCTCACTAAATAGCCAAGAATAGTTCAGGTTTAACTAGTTCAGGAAACATCACCATCAACTTTCATATTCATGGTTCAGTAAAGGTTAACTCATTTCAATGTTTCCTGATCTATAAAGGGTTAAGCATGGGTTGAAGCACTAAGGACAGAAAAATGAGAAAAATGGAAAAATCCCACATCTTCTTATACCTTTAATGGGCTATGAGTGCACAGGACTGCCTTGGCAGTCACTGATCTTCACTTTCTTCCCCATTGTGTGGTCTTAACTTTCTGGCATTGAGAGCAAGCCACACTTGGCAATCTCTGGGGTCAAGGAGAGATCAAGTGGCAAGTTTACATGATGTTACTATGCTGCCTACACTCAGGGCATTATCTCTCCCCTTGATGTCTGGGGCCACTGCTCCAGAGTCTACTGAGTGGTGAACTCAGAACAAGGCTCAGTTAAAATAAACCAATAGTATTTGCCCTAGAGTTACTGCTTATAGACAGCTCCATGGCAAGTTCAATGTGGTAGACTCTTCATGAGTATGTTAGGCTAATTCTTGATTATCTGACACAGGATTAGGTTGGCAATGTCTGATAAATGTGAAAGTACTTATTTTTTGGTAGAGATGGAAACAATTTCATGTATGTACTTGTCAGAGGGCAACATCCAACTCTGTGAACCTATTACAGGTCATTCATTAGTGGACTATCCTTTGTGTTATAATTGAAGAATATATATATTTGTAAATCACTTTCCCACTATTACTACTTGTTTTGTTATTTCCTCACATGGTGTGGTCAGAGGTGAAATCAGTGGAGTCCTTTGCAATGGCAAACCAAAGCACACCTAACATATGGGGAAGTTATCTTCTAACAGAAGGCTCTTCAACTGTGTCTTTGTGATAAATCTTTTAGCTTGTCAGACTTTTATCTACCAGGCCTCTTATCCTTAGGTCATTGTGTGAAGGAAACTATCATCATCAGTTTATCTCAAAGAAGGAAAGTACTTATGCATCTCTAGAGGGATGCTAAGTGTGGAGGATGCTAAACTTTCTTCACCTTTAAGACAGATGCAACAACAAGGACAGATTCCTCAGTTAAGCTGACTTCCTCCCCATCGTCAAGCTTTTCTTTAAGGGTTCGGAAGGATTTGTTGGCTATTGTTCTGAAGATCTTCTCTGTATGTAGTCCCTTTTCCTCAATAATAGAGAGCATGTCCTGTGTGAAGTAAAGAAAAGCTTCTATTATTATAGATCCACGCTTTTGAAGCACCAGTGTGTCTCTTACTGAGAACCAGAGCAAGGGCAGGCACAGGTACAGAGCTACACCTGGGAGAAATGAAGATTTTGAATTTTTCTTTCATTTTTTTGTTTCTTTTTATAGCTTTGAGATATATCTTCTCCCCTAATTACTTTTTCCTAATTTGAAGCACTGGGGTTTTGTTGGAATCAGTTATTCCTCGGCATTGACTCACATGTCTGTTCCCCAAGCGTTTTGGTGAATGGTCCCCTCTTGCTCTTGCCTTCTCTTCTATGAACATCTTTCCCATACCTGCCAGTCTCACTTACTATTGGTATATTTCCCTTCCAGTGTC
The DNA here is from genome assembly GCF_949786415.1 of Peromyscus eremicus. Lineage (NCBI taxonomy): Eukaryota > Metazoa > Chordata > Mammalia > Rodentia > Cricetidae > Peromyscus > Peromyscus eremicus. Next base: position 33,589,834 of record NC_081421.1, read on the forward strand.
CCAGCTGTTATTATTACTTCCTGTCTGTCCTGGGCCCTGTTATGAGTCTTAAAATCTGTATTTTTAAAAAAGCTTTATCTCGTTAATACTTCCTTTGACAGAGACTTTCATTTCCTTTGCCTGTGACTTTTCTTTTCAACTATCAATGTCATAAGGTGCTGTCACAGTCAAGGACCCAAGGGAATATCAATTCGTCTTCCATGTTTTCAGTATGTAAAAATGACTACCATACATTACTGAATATTTCTCTGTTATCAAATTTGGGATGATCATAATCATGGTTACCAGAAAATTTTTTAAAATACACAAGGTGTGGACAGTAAGGTGTGACATGACAAACTTGTTCATATGCAGCATAAATTCCTGAAACTGAGTATAGAGCTAAAATGGATGCTACATACTTAAAGTGTATTTTCAATGGCAATTTAGTAATGTTTAAAATAGCTCATGTCATATTGGGTGGCTTGTAAATACATTCTACTAGGATGAAATGGTTAATACATAGCACAGAACAATGCTTATACATAATTCCTTTACAATACAAAAGAAAACACCCTAGATATTTTGAATTATAAAATGGAATAATCTCAGTGGCAATGATATTAAGGAAGGCCCCAGAGTAATATGGAGTCATGAAAGAAGCTGGAAGAGTTGAGGTTTGGGGACTCAGAGGGTCTCACCCATAGACCTATTTCCTCCAATAAGCTGGTGGGTTTGGGTCTTTGTGGAAAATAGTGGAAGATGTGGAAACACTGTAAGTTTTTGTTATTTTTTTTTCAGTTTTCTTGAATTAAATGGCTCTAATTTCAGCAGGATTAATTTGTTTGAGGCAGTATTTTAAAAGGCTCTCACTCTCGTGGACAGGTTATCTAGACATTCATTAGTCTTACAATTCATTGAAAACAGAGGTTCCCAGAAATTATGTTGAACAGGAGAGCTGTAGACACCAGAGTGAAACTCACCAGTACTGGAGTAGGCAGATTGCCATCCTACATCCGAAGATGGGGTGTCAGAATTTATGAGTTGTTCCTCACTTGGTGTCAGAATTTACAACAAGGAGTTCCTTGTTTGGTGTTGGTGGGTTATCAGAATTTCCAGTGGGGGGTTCCTCATTTGGTGCTGGTGGAATTAAGCACATGTTGTCTTGGCTGGTAGCAGAGGCCCATGTAATCATCAAACTTATTAAAGACATTTTGACATGTTCCTCAGAATCTAAAAAAGAAGGGAAATCACTGTATGTTATAATTGGACTCACTTAACCCTTCCATGCCTTTTCATTTTATAGCTTACATAGACAAGAACCAATAATATAACATTTATAATAATGAGACTGCATCCCAAGGGACATGATATCTAGCTGTATATGTCTCATACTTGTAGGTGTAATCAGTAGTTTCTGGTGTTTGTCTTTAAAGCTATGCATATAGATCATATTGATCAGCAATCAGAATCAAGCAGTGATGTAGTATACAGTCTGAGTACTCCTGTTGTGAATTTTTGATGGAACAGTCATGGGCAATAATCGGGACTATGGGGGGTACAGCCCCTCAATAGCCCTCTTCCAGGGTCCAGGAAGAATCTACAACTAGCTGATAATCTAATCTTTGATAATATTAAATGAATCTATGTACATGAAACTCTTTAGTCCATATGCTTTATTTTTCTGAGTCAATTCTCTCTCTACATAGCTTCTTTTCTGTTCTTACACTTAGCTCCTCTCTGTTCCTTCTCTTCCTGTCCTGTCATTGTCCTAGTTCCTACTAAGCTCTTTCCATCTCAACCTCATCTGCATCTCTATCCATTCCTCTTTCCATCTTCCTTGTTTCCTCTCCTGCTCTCAAGATCCAACTCAATCCACCTACACTCTGCAAAAACTCTGCCTTGTTGCTTTCTCCTCAGGCCATGCCACTCTGCTAGGAATCTTGCCTCAATTGCTTCCCTCCACCTGGTATGCAATAAAACCCTTTGTCCTGAGTCAATTGCTCTGGAATACCACTTGGCCTGTGAGAGGAAGGAGGGTCTGAGCTTCATTTGCACAAGAAATAAGCTATGCACCTAGCCTGTCTCCAAGGTGGTGTCTCTGGAAGGGTGTTTACCTTAATTCAGGAGACCATTTGCCATTACAGCCTAGGCTGCTTGAGAAGAATTTTAGGAAAAATACACTGTTGAAAGTTCTTGGAAAGTTATGAGTGCATATGAAATTAATAGCAGAAGACAGCTGATATATTAAAAGTCAAATAACACCAAATACTCCTTGAGATTTGACTTAATCCTCTCAAAGGCCCTTAGCTTCTTCCAGGTATTAGCTTTTCCATATTCAGCTGAATTCCTACTACATTCCTGTGGCTTGCAGCAGGGAAACTATAATTTAAGAGCAGTATCTGCACTTCATCACATAGCTTGCCTGACTGTATTTCTCTGACAGTCCTTTGCTTTTCTCTCTTGAACTATGAAATCAAATCTGACAGCATAATTTTCCCTTATGGGTATATATGCTATATGAAGACTTCCAAAAGAACATGCATGGTGGTGCACACCTTTAATCCCAGTTCTCAGGAGATAGAGCCAAGAGGATATCTGTGAGTTTGTGACCACCCTGCTCTACAAAGCTTGTTCCAAGACAGTCAGGTCTGTTAAAGGGAAAAACCCTGACTGGCAAAATTGAGTGGCTATTCTGAGTATTATAAAAATCAGTCAGGAGTCAAGATATCAAGGTAAGTGACATTTCTCCACATATTCTTAATTAATTGTATACGTGGCACTTCTAGAATTTACTTCTTACATAAATTCAGGACCACTGTGAAGAAGGAATAACAATTCACAGGCAGTGAAAACAGAAAAACACCTATAATGTACAGGTGAAGTTTCAATTCCAAATGGTTTTAGTACAGTCCCAATCACTGTGCTGTGGGATGTCTTTCTATATGCTGTGAATATGTGTTGGTCTGATTGGTTGATAAATAAAGCTGTTTGGCCAATGGTGAGGCAGAATAAGGTTAGGCAGGACATTCCAAATAGAGAGAGAGGAGAAGAAAAGGAGAGTGGGGCAGACGCTGCGAGCCACCACCAGGAGAAGCAAGATGTGAAAGTAATGGTAAGCCACAAAGGCACACGCCAATGCATAGATCATTAGAAATGGGCTGAGTTGAGTTGTAAGAGCTAGCTAGTGAGAAGCCTGAGCCATTAGGCCATGTAGTTTGTAAATAATATAAGCCTCTGTGTGTTTACTTGGAACCAAGAGGCTGTGGGACATGAGTGAGAGAGATTCATCCTGACTGTTGGGCCAGGCAGGACTGGAGAAGCTTCCAGCTACATAGCTGTTTGTTGTAAATGATGTTTTCAGGGCTAAATGTGTCTAACTCATAGGATAAGGTTATAGATCATCTATACTTACCTATAATTCCCTCACTGGGGAGAGAAGCAGTTGGACTTCTGGGCACTACATCATTGCCTGTGGGGCTTGTCCTCTCACTGGGACAGGGGTAGTCTTCTTGTTCCTTCTCCTCTGTCTCAACACTGTCGGTTGGAGTGTTCAGGGAATTGTAAGCCTTCTCCCCATCAGAGCAAAGCAATGAGCTCTATAATGAGCTCTCATAAATGAGCTCTTCTCCAAATATTTTTGGATAGTTCTCAATAAGGAATTTGACAAGAGAAACCTGTGATAAAACAAGGCAAACACAAAGGGTCTCTGTCATTTTGCATGATTGTAAATCACATTTGATATATGAGCCTTGAGGCTAAAAGCAAATAGTTCAAAATTCAGAGAAAAAGTCAGCTTCTACAAAATATGGGGGGAGGGGGTTCTGTTAGAAATATGAAAGAAGATTTTTGAGATCAGATGATAAAATGTGATCATTACAGTGTAATACTATATAAGAGGATGATTTCTAGTGCTCCCACTGTGATGGCTACTGTATACTGTTAACTTGAATAACTTTTGTTCCATTTGGAACAGACAAGGATGCTTACAGAAAGGTACAGTTAAGGAGGGAAGACTAACCCTCAATGTGGGCTCCATCCTATTGAAAGTTCCTACTGGGTGACTAAAAATTAAGAGACAGGCAAAGCCAACTGAGCAACAGCATTCATGTGTCTCTGGTTGCTCAGTGCAGAGGCAATGTTAACAGCTTGACAAACAGGTTCATTATTATAAGTAACTGTAACTCTATAGCCTTGGTCCCAGGTTTTGGCACCAAAATATAAGTAACTTTGTTGCAATTCTGGGGGTTTGCTTGGGGCTGCTAGGACAGCTGAAGGCTGGAGCTGTAAAGAGACAGAGCTGTAAAGGTAACCCAGATACCTTGAGCTACTTAGAACAGCTCTGGCCTGGAGGAGTCCCAGACACCTTGAGCTGCTTAGGAGCCAAGGGCCAGGGTGCTACTTTCCTGCTCTGTGATTGGTTGGTTCCACAGGTCAGTTGGCCAGGGGCAGAGATGGCTGTGGTCTGAGCCTAACTGTGTTTCCTTCACTGGCCTTTCTTAGCTTTTTTACTCTAATTCCAAGGCCAGGGTACATTTCTTTCACTGACTCTGATTCTAGGGACCAGGAATGTTTCTTTGGTACTGATTTCAGAGTCAAGGCATGTTTCCTTAGTTCTGGGTTTGGGGATAAAGTGTTCATTTATCTGGCTCAGGTCCCAAACCCAGGCTGTGTTTCTTTCCCTGGTCCTGGGCTCCAGGGCCAGGGTGCTACTTTCCTGCTCTGTGATTGGTTGGTTTCACAGGTCAGTTGTCCAGGAGCAGAGATGACTCTGATCTGAGCCTGTGTTTCTTTCTGCCCTGATCTTAGCCATCTTTCCCTATTTCTGGGCTCCAGGGTCAGGGTGGGTTTCTTTAGCCAGCCCCCTTTCCCTACAATTATATTGGGAAATATTTGATGTAAGGCCTATTTGCAGTGAATTAGGTAATTGTGGATCTGCAATGACAGGTTGTTTGGAACCCTAGCTTTCTCTTCTGTTCGTTGATTCTACACAATATGAGAAAAGAGGTCCTGAGTCAGGCCTTCCTGTGATATACTTCTTACAGGACCAAGAGCAATTGCTCAATCAATAGTTAATCAGAAACTCAAATACTGAGAGTCCAAATAACCATTTGGTCTTTATACTGAATAAATTCTAGTACTTTATTATAGTACTTGAAATATGCCTGCCATAGAAAAGTGTCTCTAATCCAACTATAATCAGCAACAAGAGGCCAAGGATATATTTAATCACATTAACCATGCCTCAGAACAACATATCTGATAAAACAATCCATATTGTCTTTGTTTAGTTGGGAAACCACCTTGAAAACAAGTAGAAATTCACACATTCCTCAGTGATGACATCAAGGGTTCAGTCTTGATTATCTAACCCAGCACCCGCGTTTTCTTATCATTTCACAATATTAGCGCTCAGTGGGTTAGTCTAACAACAATCTAAATCATAATCAACAAAGGACTGAGTCACTGAGCTCAAATACCAATTTAAATTCTACTTACTCAAAATCCACAAATGATTCTTCCTCTCCAGATGAATGGAAATCAAGGGTACACTCATTTAAAAAACAAAAACAAAAAAACAAACCCCAGATTCTCAGGATAATCCTGTATTCCTGTCTCATTGTGAAGACTTGTTTACTCTAGGCACAAAATATATGTCTCATTACCTTTTTGGTGATATCTGCCAATCTTGAGTTGCAGGAACTAGGCAGGCATAGAATACACAGGGCTATGCAAATAGCTAAATGAGAAGATGTCATGTGGTTGAATTCAGAGTTTCTCTCAATTTTGTATAATATTCTGAAAAGTGGTTTCAAAAGGATGACATTCGGTTGGGGTAGTTGCTCTAAAAGACTGAACACAGAGAGAGACAAGTTATTTTAAAACAATAAATTTTACTAATGAAATTGTAAATATGAAGAAAGTAAACGAGTAATTGTATCTTATTCATGGTCTCCTGAGAATAAAATGGAAGGAGGAATGTGTCCTATAAATTATGCTTGAAATATCTCCCCAAAGTCAGAAAAAAAGGACAAATTTAATTGATATGTGTACACACACACACACACACACACACACACACACACACACATATGTTACATAATGCTAAGATTAAAAGCATGGGCCACTGTGACTCGCCAAGTCATACTTCTCCTTTCACAATGTCTTCTATGTTGTGAACAATTGAAACCTTTTGTTGTCAGTCAACATGTTTAGTAAATGATTCTATGGTATATGATCTAATGTGTCTAAGCAAACATTAGTCCTCTTTTTGTTGGTGTTGCTCAAGAAATTAGTAAATCATTACCTCTGCACTGCAGCTACTTCCTTCTCTTCATACACTGGGTCAAGGACACCAAGCCATTCATCATATTGTCTAGATGTCAGCACACTTCCTGGTATATTTCTTAGAAACTCCTTACATACATAGAAAAAATATTTTGTGGAAAATATATGTCACTCAAAATACTTTCAACTATAAAATTCAGCTTAGTTCCAACTTCATTCTTAGTTCCCAACCTATCCCCTAGTTGGAACCTAGTCTGACATGTAGACCCACTAAGTTTTGTCCATCAAAACTAGAAACCTAAGAGCAGATTTTGGGTAGAGCACACTAGCACACACTTTAGAGATCAATACCTCATCTCAACTCTTACATTCAAATGACAGACATATGCGTTATGGTAATTTCTTCATGATCAAGGACTTTTTGCTTCTCACTCTAATGGTTCTGAAACAAGTGATCTAACTGCATGGATGCATGTGCTCATAAGCAAAGACTGGGTGAGCCTGGACTTTCTTTCATGTGCTGAGTTCTCCAAGAGAAAATGCTTGTAGTAACATTGTTGTAGAATATTATTTTAAGGTGTGTTACTTTTGTTTATGTTGCATTTGTTTAACTCTGTGAAACTGTGTTACTGTGCCTGTCTAAAACATCTGATGGTCTAATAAAGAGCTGAATGGCCAGGAGGGAGACAGGAGAGAGAAATAGGTGGGGCTAGCATGCAGTAAGAATACATAGAAGGAGAAATCTGGAAAGGGATGTAGATGAAATTCTAAACAGTCTTAGTAAATAAGAAACACAGAGCCAAATACAGAGGTAAATAGCCAAAGAGATCAGAGAGTCACAACTACCTTATCTTACCACCTTGCAAATGTTGCTTCCCCTGAGAGAGAGCTTCTTCCAGTGTGACTTGTGTTTTTATTGACTTTCTATTCTGCCTTCTCATTGGCTCTGAACCCAACCACGTGATGTCCTCATCACTGCCTGTCTACACGGACCTCCAGGTCTTTATGGTTGGTCCTGGGATTAAAGGCTTTTCTCACCACACTTGGCTGTGTCCTTGACCACATAGAGACTCTGCCTGCCATGTGATTGGGATTAAGGGCATGGGCTACCACCCCCAGACTTCTGCTTAGTGGCTTGCTTTTACCTCTGATCTCCAGGCAACTTTATTTATTAACATACAAATAAAATCACATTTCAGCACAAATAAAATATTATCACAAAGGGGAAGATCAAGGAGCCAGAGAAGGATGAGGCCTCCAAGGCCCAGCCACCCAGCTACATAGCAAGCCAGGGAGTAAGAATGAAAGTAAGATATACAAAAGAAAAGAAAAAGCCCAGAGGGGAAAAGGTAGATGGGATAATTTAAAGATAAGAAAAGCTGGCAAGAAATAAGCCAAGTTAAGGCTGGGCATCTGTAATTAAGACTAGGCCTTGTGTATGGTTTGAGAACTTAGTGCCCGCCCCCCCCCCGAAAAGAGCAAAAACAACAACATAACATCCTCTAAGTGGCAGAGGAAATGGAATGTATGTCTTTGTATAGTGACTGTCAAATAAATATCACAAGACTGAGCAACAATATGGTTCCTTAAACAATATTCCTGAACAAAAATATCATCCTAAAATAGCACTAACCTGGGATGGGGAAATCTCATGAAGCCAAACTTCTAGATGTAGAACTATAGACACATAAATACTGAGAGTAGAAAAGTAAGTCTTCTTCAAAGATAAACTCCCTAATTGGTAATCCAATACCAATTGGTGGCTAAGAAATAGTGCATATACTGCTAACCATAAGTGGACTCATCAGGTGGTTTTAACATTTTTATGGATATATATGTATATATGTATATAATAACAAAAATTAAAGAAAATGGACCCTGTATTTGAGAGGAAGTGGGAAGTTGGTGGGAAACATGAGGACTTAGAGCAAGGAAAAGGAAGGAGTGAAATGATGTAATTTAAGTTGAATTTTAATAGTAACATAAAAGTATCATTTTATGGGGCTGAAGAGATGGCTCAATGATTAAGAATGCCAGCTTCAAAGCCATGAGGACCTGCATTTGGATCTCAACATTGCATGAGAGGGAGACAGGAAAATCATGGGATCTTACTGGCTATGTGTAGCCAAAGTATATGTGGAGGAGATACATGCTCTACTAAGGAAGAAAAATTTACCTCTCAGAAAAAAACTTAGAGTGACAGAGAATGATGGAAACTGGTAACAAAACACATCTGACTAGGCATGTACACAAGGTGACACTCATGTGCCTGTATAAAATGACCCTCCATACCCTATTATTATTTTGAAACCTGTTTTGCATGAGGAACACAGAGGAATCAAATAAAAGATACTTAGTCACATTACCCTTCACTGTGACAGGTTTATGCTTGAACCCTTATGTTGTGAGCATCAGAGGAACCTTTGGCTTATCAGATTTCTATCAGTCCTGTCTACTATCCTTCAAGAGTACACATGATGCAGGAAACTACTCACACAGATTGGGAGGAATCCTGAGTGTAGAGGATTCGAGGACTCTCCCTACCTTTAAGATAGATGCCACAACAGGGACACTTCCGTTGTTCAAGTTCACTTCTGTCCCGGAATCCAGCCTTTCTTTTAGGGATAGGAATGCTCTTATTTTGCCAGGTGTGCTGAAGATACCTTCAGTGATTGGCCCCCTTACACTAATAAAGGATAGTATGTCCTGAGAGAAGAAAGAGAAACACCTGTCACTCCACTGGCAGCACAGAGCAGAGTTTCCTTCTTGAGAACGAGGCTAATGGTGTGCACAGGTGCAATGCCAGAGCCGGCGTGGATGAAAAGGACCTGAACTGGTTTTGGTGTTTCTATCTCCTGTTGTACCCATCCCACCCTAACGTTAACCCTGAGACCTCAGGCATTGTTTATTTGTAATCAGATTTTCCACTACAGTAAAGTGATTTAATCCAACTTTTCCAATACACGGTTTGTGGTGAATAGCCCTCTCTTACCTTCCTATTCTTAAGCCAATGATTTGATGCACACTTGCTTCTCCACTTGATGATAGAATCGAAGGGGGGAGGTATTTAGGAGAAGCAGGATTTTGTCCTCAGGGCAGCCAGAGAAGAACCATATGAGACCTACCAGAATTGCTGTGGGTAGATTGCCATCCTCACAAATGGCAGTCAGATCTTTTCCGAAGATTTTTCCTGTCTTCACAACTGGCGGGGCTGTGCACACTTGGTCCTTGTGGGGCACAGAGCCCTTGTGGAACAACCAAGATATGAAAGGCCGTCTTCTCTTAACTGTTGGCTCCTCTGTATCTAAAGAGGAGATGAGATCATTACACGGAGTAGTTTCATTTGTGTAACCTTTATCGCAGATCCCCAGTTTATAATGTACCTGTTGCAATGCATACAAAGAGGTTATCATTTCTGATATAAAATTCCCCATGTTCTTAAGTTGGTTACTCATCCTGTCGTGTGTGTGTGTGTGTGTGTGTGTGTGTGTGTGTGTGTGTGTGTGTGTATTCTTCTTCTCTACACTCTACACTGTTGTTAGTCTTAGAGACCTGATCTGAGTGTTCTTCGGTGGGAAATCTCACAACACAATGCTGTCTAGCCCCCACATTACATCATGAGGTACTTGATAGCCAGTTGAACAAGCTTCCTGAGTTATGTCCTATCAGAGGCCTCAGTGGTCATACCGTTTTTCCCAGCCTCCCTCACTGGTATTCAGATCAAGCCGTGTTCTTGTCCTCCAGTGTCATAGTGTCCCATCCTTGGGTTTCTTGCTGAGCTTTTTGAAGAGCCACTGTCAAATTTCTTTCATCAGCAGCAGATGCCCTCCTGAGAAAGTGTACATGACTACGTTTGTCAGGCAGACTCTGGGCCCACGCCCCACTGTGTTAGTTCAAAGCTGACATCCAAGTTTCTTCTTCTCTTCTGAGATTGCTTTTAGAATACTGGACCATAGTGAAATCTTAAAAAAGTTACTACAAACACATTAACAGTAAACAAAGGAGTCACAGAACAAAACACAAAATATACAGTCTTTCTCAGCATACAATATACTGGTTGGCTTCCCAATACCAAACAGTCAGGCCTTAAAACACAAGTAATATCATTCAGATTGAGTAAGATGTGTGAGTGAGTGAGTGAGTGAGTGAGTGAGTGAGTGAATGAGTGAGTGAGTGAGCATATGTGTGTGTGTATGTTCGTGTGCACACGTACTTATACATGTATATATGTAATAATTTTTTAAAAGACAAAAATTTGAAAGCAATCAAAGTGGTTCATGGGAGGTTTTGGAGCAAGGAGAGGAAAGGGGAAAATAATGAAAGTATAGTATAATTTGAAAAAATATTTAAATAAATTCAAAGGCCCCAGTATATAAATATTAGGTCCACTTCCAGTTCAGAGTCGATCTAAAGACACACATAAAACACAGTTGTTTATTGAGCTGAAATGAGATTAGAGACTGGGCTCCAATCCTAAGGCCATTTCTACCCAAGTCCAGAACAGATGATCTCCCCTTCTGTACATACAACTTTTCTGTATAACTTTCATTACAGGTTTGTCTAAGTGTAGTGATTAGGACATTTTTTTGCTCTGATCATAAAACCACATGATGGAAAACATATGGCGATCTAGGTCTTACAAATCATATTCTAATGGGACCAAAGGTGTATGCACACATGGTTATGTGTAGGCAGTATCTTGGCATACTTATGGTGACAATCTGCCTGGAAGAATGAAATGTTCTCCCTACGGACAAGCTGAGTCTTGCAGCACTTAGAATTCTCTCAAGTCTGGCCTGGGGCATGTTGTTTGGTTTTTGATTTTGTTCCTTACAGTGCCCCTTTCCAAACCTGCCAATGTGCTTTAGCATGCACTGTTATATTGGATTTCTCCTTGTGCTTCTCGACCAAGTAGACTGTACACCCTGGAGCGTCAGGAGCCTCCCTGGACCACTCTGATGAGGTAAGGATGTGTAAGCCAAGAACTCTAAAAACAGAAAACTTTCAACTTGTCACTTTGTTTGAAGAACATAGGCCCATCAGTGCACTATGTAGGGGGACTTTTGCTGTGCTCCCTGTGACAGTTTTAAGGCCTGCTGGTTTCTGCCTTGAAAACACAGAAGCCTCCTGGACACAGCAGTTGTTTACCACTTGAGGGGGCATGAACCTGGGATATGGGGCCTTAACATGAGGTGGATTAAAGTCTCATGAAGTAGCCAACTTTACTGAGAGCATCAGACAATTGATATCTGAGGGTGAAGAAGAGTCTCCTGAGCAAAGTGCACAATCACAAGGACAAGCTGCACGTGGCAAAAATACTTTCCATAGAGGCTGAAGAGTAGCAGCAGCTGAAGTGAACTCACTCCTATCTGCTACACCTGGGAAGAGCACAAAATCACATTCCAAGAACATTTCCGTGTTTTTGATGAAACTGAAGTCACAAGACCCTTGTCTTGTTTTTGTGGAGTTTTCTCACAAGCACTCAGAATTTCCCTCTCACGACTCCATTCTTGGAATGTGTTCTGACAGTGACTGTGGGCTAGAAATACATCTACAAAACTGGAATTGTGTAGCTAGAGTTTTCCTGCCTGGCCCACAATCAGGACAAATCTCTGTCACCCGCCAGTCCCACAGCCACTCAGACCCAACCAAGCAAACACAGAGACTTATATTGCTTACAAACTGTATGGCCGTGGCAGGCTTCTTGCTAACTGTTCTTACAGCTTAAATTAATCCATTTCCATTAATCTATACCTTGCCACATGGCTCGTGGCTTACCAGCATCTTCACATGCTGTTTCTCATCATGGCGGCTGGCAGTGTCTCTCTGACTCAGCCTTTCACTTCCCAGCTGTATTCTCCTCCTTGCCCCGCCTATACTTCCTGCCTAGCCAACGGCCAATCAGTGTTTTATTTATTGACTAATCAGCAACACATTTGCCATACATCCCACAGCAGAATTGTTTTATTTGCTCTCCCATGTTTTACATTTTTCTTCTCTAAAGGAACTGTAAAGAGTCTGTGCTGGGATGTGGATATGGTTTTCTGGGAAGGATGAAATCTTGCCCCTGTCTGTTTCTAATTAATCACCAATATTATTAAGCTCTTGCTTTGCCTTTCCTTCTGACACAGATACAATGTCAGTGTTACAATCAGATCAAGAGTTACAGTAACACTTACATTAGTAGACTCCAGAAGATTCCAAGGGATCAATATGGAACAATCTAGGCATGAGTATACTTACTTGAGTATGGCCTGTGGGTTGAAATACACATTCAAAATGAATGCTGAGAAATCAACAAGACTGCTAAGTTCTTGGGATTTCTGAAGCATCCATGATGTGCAAAGCTCTTCCAAACCTTAGAATTAAAATATCACCAAGTTGACGCCTTTCAGTAATTAAATTTATTTTGTAATAAGCCCCCACATTCATCTTATCATTGACTGAGAACTGTAATTGTATCCACCTTATAAAAAGCAAAAAGACCAGACATTTTTGGCATATGTCTATATTCCCAGCACTCATTTGATTGTGACAGTGAGGGTCAGGAGTCCCTTACCTGCCTGGGCTCAATATCAATATCCTGTGCCTTAAAGAAAAAAATATCAAATATGTGGGTGGGTTATTTCCTCCCATATTGCCTAGTGTACTAAAACCCGGAAAATAAGTATTTATAAAAATTAAGTCTGATTTCTGTACCTTGAGTAACCAAGAATGTCCCCACAGATTGTTCTTAGGATACATGAGAAAGGTTTGAACAACAAGGCAATGTTCTCTCACCTCCAACAGACATCCTCACTGTTACTTGTCTGAGGGTTACTACAAGTCTTAGAACATCACCTTTTCAGTATCTTTTGAAGGTCAGCCTCAGGAGCAGACTTGGTAATCTCAGATTTTTAATTCTTTTTTTTTTTTTTTTTTTTGGTTTTTTGAGACAGGGTTTCTCTGTGTAGCTTTGCACCTTTCCTGGATCTCGCTTGATAGACCAGGCTGGCCTCAAACTCACAAAGATCCGCCTGCCTCTGCCTCCTGAATGCTGGGATTAAAGGCGTGCACCACCACCGCCTGGTGAGATTTTTAATTCTTATCCAAATGCTTCAGATAAATCTTCTATTACTATTACCTACGTGTCAATAATCTTGTGAAAAATTCCAGAAAAATGCAACATAAGGAATAGCAGATGATTCAGTCAGGAAGGCTCCCAAAATCTGAACAGAATATCTGTCATTCAATGAGGTCATAGAGAGATGTGAACTGACTATATTTACATGGATTCAGAGAAATGGCTAGATTTCACATTTTCGTGCCAAAACAGAAGCTACATAGTTTGGAATAAACAGAATATTCTTTAAAGTTTTTAAATTTCAGTTTTAGTTACATGTGTGGTTTTTTCTCACATGTATATCTGTGTACCATATTGTACCTGGTGCCTGAGCAGGTCAGAAGAGGAAATCACATCCCCTGAAACTCGAGTTTTGAATGGTTGTGGGTGTTGTAGATCAAAATGAGCCATTTGCAAGAACAACAAGTTAATATGTGCTCTTAATCACTGAGACATGTCTCTAGCCCCTAGTATTGTCTTTAGTCTTCAATGAATGAAAATTTAATTTTTTTATTTAGAATCAAGAAATCCAAAGTCTTGTTTTGTTTGTCTTTTTAGGAAAATTCTGTTTCTTGTGTGGAAATGCACAGGAAAATTCCAGGTTGTTTTTCACCTGACCATAGACTGTTGCATAAAGAGATAGTATCATGTGACTGGGTTCTATTAAATAGTTGGTAATTGTGAATTAAATGAATGAAATAATGTTTAAGTTATTTTCTTTTAATGTTGGTTTAACTTTAAGACTGAATGACAAAAACATTGAGAATTCAGGGTGAAAACATTGCCTTGGTCAGCCCCCTTTAGTTTTCCCTGTTACTTACCTTGGAGTTGGTTTGGAGCTTCTTGGAGGCCACGACAGAACCACAGTTGGTAATCTTGAGCACTCTGGGGGGCAAAAAGAACCAACCATCAGAGATAATCTTTCACAGTGGATTCTTTAAAAATACCTTTCCTCACCATTCCCAGCTTTCCAGCAGGAAAATTATTAGAATCAGTATTAATGATGTGTCTTTTGACTACAGGTTTGAGTCATCTGCGATGATTTCAGGAGAAAATCCTTGGGTACTTGCCTTGCCTTTCTGATGGAGCCTAGATCTATTGATCCACAATAGAATGTGAATGACCATGGGATAAAAAATTACATTCACCCATCAACACTTACCAAGAAAAATGTTTTTCCAAGATCCGTTACATCTGTTTGTCCACATGTGTGTGGAATATTGAACTTTGACATGAAATGCCCACACAACCTAGTACCCAGAGAGCCATATACCCTCAGTGCCTATGATTTCTTGAGCAAAGTATCCTTTGAAAGAATAAGACTGGGAAAAATAGACAAAAAACAGAGAGGCTTTGAGGATGCCTAGGAGTAAAAACAACTTTTGGCTTTCATTCAGAGATGTCCAATCTGTGGAGAGGAAGAACATGTGTCTAACCTAGAAAATAGGCCAGATGCTGAAAACAAGCTCCACAACACAATTACTGTACACAGTGCTATGGATCCATTTGGAACAACCATCTAAATAGAATATTCTGTTGAAATATTTAGCACCCTACAATAGTGGGTAAAGTAAAAATATGCTTTAACTGGAGTTATCATTAATTGTAAATTGTTGTTGATTCCAGATTAAAAACAATTGCACTGCCCTGTAGAAGTCTTAATTATTAAAACAAGCAGACATATACATTCAAGCAGACGAACACACCACTACCACCACCCCCCAACACACCATGGGAGTGAGAGAAAGAGAGAGGGACATAGACCCAGGGAGAGACAGACATAGACACAGGGAGAGACAGAGACAGAGAGAACAACACAGAGAAATCATACAAACTCACAGAAGGTGATAGAGAGGGGCATATACACATACAGAGAAACATATACACAAAAAGAGACATAAATACAGAGACACAGTATATTTACACACAAAAAGACAAAGTTAAACACAGATATGTATGCAGAGAGAAAGAAGAACTGAGATAAAAATAGACACATACACATAAATATTAAGAGAGAGAGAAAAAAGAACATATCCAAACACGTACATCTACACCTCCACACACACAGAAGTGAAGAAAGAAGGAATGGGAGAGGAGGATGAATTATATACCAAATATGAAGTACAGTATAATCAAAAATAAAAAAGAAGAACATCATTTCCTCTACAATTGGCAGTCTTTAAATTTGATGTGTGTGTATAACCAAATAATCTCAATTATTTTTTACAATAGAAAATGTAAATTACCCAGGGAGACTAAAAGTATAGCTCAAAACCATTGAGCTATGAGTTTCATTTCACATGAACCTTAGACAAATATTCAAGAAAAATGTCTTCTAAAATCTATCATTAAATCTTAGGTGTTTCAGTTCTAAAAGGAGACTGTAAAATATGATTTGTAAATTTATCATGATCAAGTGTCTTCTGCATATCTTTATATGCACATTTGTACATACGTGGATCTCAAAAAAAAAAAAGCCTCTCAAATTTAAGTCAAAGTAGCTTGAAAGTAACTTACAGGCATTCCTATCATAGGTAGTAACTTCTTGATAACATCATTCACCGTTTCCAAATCTGTTATTGTTACATATAAAGGCTATAAAAAGTGCAGAGAAAATGCTATAAAATCACTTAAAAGCACATGATTAGTTATTGTCTAATCATCACTTATTTTTGGGGGGGGGATTTTTTTTAATTTTTTAATTTTAATTTTTTATTTTGCAATACAATTCAGTTCTACATATCAGCCACGGATTACTTATAATCTATGGGCTATAATGACAACTCTAATGTAGAATAAATATCTTGTTTTCTTCCCTTTATATACCATAACGCTAGAAGACTGTAAGTCTAACTTATTTATCTTCAATTTAAGTACTTGGGTACTGGGTATTCAAACACAGCAGGTAACTGGTTTTTACGATAAAGGGAGACTGTGGAGCCATGGGTGCTGGAACTCAGCATTCTGAATTTTCTTTCCTTATTGGGGGTGGGGGTTAAAAAGAGAGCTGATGCCTTTCCTTCCACCCCAGCTCTGCTTCCATCATTTTACATCTTTATTTTCATGCACAGCATGTGTGCAGGTCTAGGAAAGTCAGGATAAGAACTGGCTGTATCTTTTCTTTCTTTTCAAAATACCAATATGGATGAGCACTTTTTCCATATAAAGCTTTGTAAATAGATGATATTCAGTGTAGAAATCTGTTGAGGTCATAAATTCAGCTACACTGAACCTGACAGAAGAGAAACTAGGAAGTAGTCTTGAAAGCATTGGCACAGGAGACCACTTGCTAAATATAACACCAGTAGCACAGACACTGAGAGCAACAATTAATAAATGGGGCATCCTGAAACTGAGACGCTTCTGTAAAGCAAAGGACACGATAAATAAGACAAAATGACAGCCTACAAAATGGGAAAAGATCTTCACCAACCCCACATCTGACAGAGAGCTGATCTCTAAAAATATATAAAGAACTTAAGAAATTAAACCTCAAAACACCAAACAATCCAGTTAAAAAAATGGGCACAGATCTAAACAGAGAATTCTCAGCAGAAGAAATCTCAAATGGCCAAAAGACATTTAAGGAATTGCTCAACACTCTTATTCATCAGGGAAATGCAAATCAAAACAACTCTGAGATACCATCTTACATCTGTCAGAATGGCTATGTTCTTCAAAAGCATGTGAGAACACACAGTGAGAGACAAAGAGAAGGAGCAGGGGACCTTTCATAGAGGTCAATTATGATCAAGCAGGTGAATATGGAGAGTGAATAAAATTCTTGATAATATTTTGTTTAAAATTTGTTTATGATAATCTCCTATGATTAGAATCATTTATGATTAGACAAAAATATTTTAAAATAAATAAGGAATAGTAGCAACAACACGTAAGTCTCTATGTAAGCAATAAGGACTGGAAAGAAAATTTAATTCCAGTGGGAATACTTAGCTTGGAAATGTATGTTGTTGGAACTACCTGACTCAATCTTCAGTCATTTAACCAAAAATTATTTCTTTTGTTTTAGCACTGTAGTTAATGTGGATCAATCTTGCTTCATGTTGCTTTCTACATATCACATATGAAAGACAGGTATGCATGGCATACACATATACCTTTTCAACAAAATACTACCTAAATCTCAAACTCTCTCTCCCCTCCACCCTCTTCTTATGTCTCCATCTTCTATTGCTCTACAAACTGCATGTCTTTCCTAGTCATGAACTTGTGATGTCATTTTTGGTTTTATATTCACACACTGGCACAGCTTGGGATGTCCTCAGTGAATATCGGGAGTTTAACATGCTTCCTGTAGCCCTTTGTGGCTTCATTAATGGATCTGTTCAAATGCATTAAAACACACAATACAGTAATGAATTTGTTAATATCTTATTTTGCACTAGTCATTGTTAATATTGTATCAATATCATGTTGATTTTAAATAAAAGACTATCAGTTCAGCAATATACATTATAGATTAGGGAATGTTCAAAATATTTCAGCAACTAAGACGTGTTTAGGTAATTGTAGAGACCCACAGAGGTTTCCTTATGCAGTGTCTGAGAGTCTGAGCTTGCTTTACGCAGCAGGGCTGCACAAGGGGATGATCTGACCATGGGTATGGTTACCAGGTATTATTTGGAAAGGTCTACAGTTGGCTGTGTGGTGTGCATTGATCTAGAAAGGGGGAGGTCTTTTGCCCTGCTCCTTGGTATTGTTATAAAAAGCATTTTTGAAGAGGGAGAAAGGGCTGGTGGTTTTGATCCAGGTCCTCCTGAAGCTATCCTGTGTTTCTGTCTTTCTCCTCTTAGTTTTCTTTCTATCTAAAAGTTTCTTATCCCTCTCTCCTCCTCATAGGAACGCTTTAAAAAGTGAGAGCTGGCTCCCACGGATGGTGCTAGAACTAGGGACTTGGGTGCAGAGGATGTAAATAGGGGAGGAAGCACCGCACAGAAGCAGTTGGACATGTCTGGTTTAGTATTAATGTTAAGGCAGTGGTATTTTATTCTTTGGGAGCAAAAACTGTATATAGAAAAGTTAGGCTGCAGCAAGTACCTCTCTTTGTCTAGATTTCTCTCTCTCCCTCTCTCTCTCTCTCTCTCTCTCTCTCTCTCTCTCTCTCTCTCTCTCTGTCTGTCTTTCTCAATTTCTATCTATTAAATTAAGAAAAAATGTAGGGTTTAGGTATAGGAATATTGTGTAGGAAGAAACTTAGGGTAAGAGTAGAATTTCCCTAGTGCTGGACCTGAAAACAGCATCCAGGAACAAGCAGCCACTTCAGACTTAGCAGTCTGAGAAAGAAAAGCTGCCATAGGGCAGGGAAACAGTAGGCAGATGTTTGTATACTCGCTTGTAGAGAGTTTGAAAACTAGGGGATTTAAGGTAGAACAGCACAAGTACAGAGGTTCCTGGAGTTCGTAGAGGAGCTGTGTCCTTGGTTTTCTGACTATGGGACTCTGGACACAGACTCCTGGGGGAGAATTAGAGTTGAAATGCAAAAATATCATGAGGAACATGGGCCGGAAAAAATTCCAGTGGAAGCTTTTAGTCTGTGGGCATTAATTTGGGACAGTTTAGGTCTAAGTCCTGAGCAGCAGGGGGGAATTTTCCCTGAGGCAGATATAGGCAAAACAAAACCCACTGCTCTGCCAGAGCCGCCAGTAGATGAGAACGCTTTACAATATCATTCAATCAGGGTCAGTTCCCTCTTGGCCATGAAGCCCAGTTTAAGGAACAGAAGTCTTGGGATTAGATAAAGGAGAAACTAAAGTGCTTGGAAAACTTCGTAATTTCTCTTTCTCAAAAACTGGAAGCTTTTCAGGTCTCTCATTCTCAGAAGGGAACTTCTGAGGGGTGTCATCTATCAGAATGGCAAAGTCACCCATGATATTTTGGTGAATCTAAGGGAGTCTCTAGGTTTGATGCAGTTGTATCAGTAGTTTATTGATTTATTTGATGCCTTTGCATCAAGAGTTTATTGATTTAAAAAAGGGCTTAGCACAGCTAAGTCTGTTATAAACATCTTGACCCATACAAAAAGGACATTCCATCTTGGTCATCCTCTACTCCTTTACTGGGGAGCAGGGGGTGGCAGCCATAGGGATTGCTGTGGTTATTCGAACTACTTGCAGCTCTTAGTAGGGACCTGAGTCAGAGCTGAGTTAAGTTCTGTACTTCCCCCTGCCAAAGGCTGGTAGTCCGAGACGGGTAAAGTTCTTCTTGCTAGCTGCTAATTGATGACAGAGTATGCTTGATGGAAAGTGTATCTCCACAATGGGTAAAAAAGTGTGATATATATATATATATATATATATATATATATCACAGACTACCATTCCTATATTCTTATACCACCAAGGAATTAAAATACGAATACTGGTACAATACCTTTGGACATAAAAATACCACCGATCTTTCTGTTCCATGGAACTGTAATATAAAAAGTGAAAAACAAATTAGACTCTTGAAACATTCATGCAAAGATTTTTAAGACTATTCCTCATAAAAATATTATAAGTCATTTGTCATCAATGAGGGTGCAGGTGTAAGTGGCATTCTCCACATGACTGGGATTCTGATTGACCTGTTATTTCACTGGAAATCTTCCATGATAAGAAGTTCACTGTAGTGTGGAGGCTGGCTGTGCATTTCATTATTTTTATTTCCCCTTACCCACATCCCTGTGCCATGTATTGTGTTTCCATTCATAAGTTTAATATGTGAATTGTTTCCACATTCTGAATATAATGATCCATGCTGTGAAGAACATTTGTGCACAGACTTTTCTTCTCCCTTTTTCAATGGTTCTACATCCACGTTTGGAGCTGCAGAGTCACATGGAAATTCTATGTAACTTCCTATGGAACAATGGACTGATTTTTGCCCAAAGACCAGCACATTTCATGTTTCTACAATTACCTGCTCATCCACTTTATATTCTGCCTGTAACCAGTTTCATCAGAAGGGCAGATTATGCCTGTGATTCCCAACCTTCACATGTACAGACTGTTGTCTACGTAATCATCTAATATCACCAAATTACAAAAGTGGCATAGCAGGAACTTTAAAGACACTTAGTGATGTGCTGGTTGAAGACACTGATATATATTCAACAGAATGTGAACTAGTCTAAATATGACTTCCAAATTTCACTCCTTCATAAAAAGAAAAGTTTAATGGAAATGCTGTCATGAAACTCTTCATAAATTCCTAAATACAGTACTTCCTTTCATATTCAATGTGGAAGAAACACTAAGCATTAACTATAGATAATCTTCAGGAATATTAACAAGGGGAAAGAGTGTATTTAGAGAATGACACAAAGATGATCTTCTTCCTCAAAGATTTCTGTGGAAATGTTTTTCTTGGCTAAAGAGCAAACTCACAGAACCAGAAAGTTTATAAAACTTGCAAGTGTTTATGTTAGTTGAGTAAATTCTGGAGTGAGGCTACAAGTTTGGACAGAAGAATGAGGAGAGTCAAATTGGGGGGTTGTATATGATGAACTCTTCATGTGCATGTGGAAAAGAAAGAAAAAAAAGTATGCTTTCCCACAGCAGGTGTATGTTACACTATCCCTGTGATTCCAACGACTGCACTCACGGTATTCTTGGTACACTATGATCAGATCCTCTCATGAAAGATAAGAATGTGAATTTGACATTTACCTGCACTCCACAAATTAACTCTGACTCTGATGGTCTAATGACGTTGGTCCTCATGTGTTGACTATAGACACCAATGATATTCCACTACACAAACATTCAAGAACCTGAGCTTTTAATGAGTAAGGTTTATCTGTATGGTTAAATACTATTTTTTTAGGAAATTAATTTGAGAGTGTAGGGGGTAATTTTCAAATTTATACTACACAATACCACTGGAGTGAGATCAATTTGTGTACTTTCAAAACCCAGAGAATACCAGATCATTTGGGGAAGAAGAATGTGGGGAATGGAGTAAGGCCTTGTCCTGTCCATATCCTTCAAAGAACAGAATTCTACCCCAGGAATCTTGTAGAGTCCTGATGAACATCACAGGTGAAAATCTAAGGAGTCTAGTTCCATGAAGAAATGTGTGTGGTGGAAAATATAAACTAGGGTCATCATGGGAGGAAAAAACTTGAGTTGGCAGCCTGTATACAATCAGACTAACATGGTTTCTTAATTTGTAAACATTCTGGTTCATTGATTTGGTTTTTTCCCTGTGAATTAGATGGCATTAAGTTGACCCACAATTTCCACAGCCAGCTTCTTGTGAACACAAGTCCAAGTTGTAGGTCTTACCGAAAGGTAGCCACAAAATTTCCCATGGGCCAGAACAGGAGAATCGACTTGCAAGCAGAGCTGTTGTCTGTCCGGACTATGTCCACATAGTCACCCATCCACAGATAACTCAGTGGGATGACATATTTTATCTTAAAATTTCTCTTATGCCTAGAGAGAGAATCAAGGCAATCTGTTAGTTTGCTTTTCACTGTAGTTGGAATTACTTGTGGTAAGACCTAGTTCTTCCTGCTCCAGAGCAGAGGAGGACTCATCCATTTCTATCACACAGGCAGGGCTCATGCCATGGTAGATGCGCCTCAGCAAAGCCTGTGCTGAAGGAAGTTATGAGGTTCACACTTTTCAATGGCCAAGAATAGTCATAGTCTGGTCTTTTTTCTGATTGGTGAGTGTTTAGAATGACTATACTGTGTATTTTAAAGACATGGCATTTTTAGAAAATCATGTGCTTCAATATTTCTCCCCTCTATTTAGTTAAGTGCTAAACTTTTCTGCTTGTTTATTTTCATAACTTCAATACCAAGAAAATTAGTTAAATGTTTTATATTTTACTTAAATAATTATTTAATGATTGTTTTCAAATAAATAATATGGAAATATTGCCTAACTTAATAAAATTCATATTCTGTTGTCCCTCTCCCTGTCCTAGCAAGTCATGTGAGCAATTGCTCAGGACAGTCTGAGCTCATTACAATTGCTCCTTTAGTAAACCCACGATGTGTTTCTCATACAACTAACCACAAAGAGGATTCTGTTCTTCAATAACCTAGTCAGATGATTACAAATATGTCTTCCTATCAAGCCTTCTGATGCTATCAAAAGTGTTCTTGAGAAGCAATCATCTTGGGAGCACTAATTTTCTTTCTTTGCTCTTTTTATATGGAGCTTGTTCTTTGATAATTTCACATGCGTATTCAATGTGTTCTGATTATTTTCTATTACTCTATCTTCTTTCCCTTCTATCTCTTGACCATTCTCCTTCCCACACGCACATTTTTTTTGTATTTTTTTTTTTTAATGATTGACTGTGTTTTATCCGGGGCATTTTTTATGTGAGCTAATAGGTGGCTACATAATTGAAGATTATCATTCGCTCTCTCTCTCTCAGATTCCATTTGTGAAGTAGATCTTCAGCAATATTAATCACTGATGACTAGAACGTTCACCCCCAAAACTGAATGAACTGTTGTATTGATGCCTGTCCTCCAGTCTACTTATGTATTTATGAGAACACACCCTTAAAACACTTACTTGATAAGGCCAGTACTTATTTCATACCTTTCAAAGTAATATGAAAGCTATGATCCTCTGGACAGGTGATCCCAGAAAATACCTCCATGGTTCTATGTGACAATATCACCATGTATAAAGCTTCAATCACAGCAGTTTCCTATGTCATCCACACGATCACCATGCTGGACCTAGTTGATGTCTAAGTTTCCCCTGATTGGTTTAGGGATAGTAGCTGCTTCTCATCTCTTCACACCACTTTGGAAGTTATGAGCTCACAGAGGTTCACATGTGTGGCCCCTTATGAGCAACCATCATAATCAGGGATTTCCCCTCTTGCTTCTACAATCTATCTGTAAACATCAAGCAAGAGGGACCCTGACTATCATGTTTTTAATATTTTGCTTTGAGAAGATGTCTCCACAAGATCCACAAATTTGCAATACTCATAAATCAGCTTCCAAAGTGCTGGAATTGCTGGCATGTGCTTCCACATCTGCCTCCTTTCCAAGTTTGTTGCTATTCTTTCCCCAGGATCAAGGAGCAAAACAATTGTTCACCCGATAGCATATAGACAGCCCTGAAAACATATATACAAGTGTCTAATATATGTATAATTAAAAATACATATGTATTGTATATATACATACATATGTTTTAATATACATATATATGGAACAACAATTAATAAAAAAGAAGCCATGATTTTCACAGAGAGCAAGAGGGGGAATATGGGAGGACTTGTCAAGTGGAAAGGGAAAGGGGAGATGATAATGAAGTATTTATAATCTCAAAAAATAAAAAAAATTAAAAATTATTATTGTTTTGAACAGTTAGGCCTAATCAAAGTGTAGCCTCTCATAGTAAGGAAGGCACAATGCACATACTCACAGATTATTAGATACAATCAAAACATCACTGAACAAGGAGAGATGTTGTTTCTTCCTTCTCCAGCCTCTTCTGAGTTCCACGGGGCCTTGGCACAGCAA
This sequence comes from Peromyscus eremicus, assembly GCF_949786415.1. NCBI lineage: Eukaryota > Metazoa > Chordata > Mammalia > Rodentia > Cricetidae > Peromyscus > Peromyscus eremicus. The sequence continues at coordinate 33,613,710 of NC_081421.1, forward strand.
GGTTCAATGTATCCCTCCCATGGCTTTCTCCTCAAGGGTTTCCATGTAGGAAACAAAAGGCTTCTCCTGGTCCAGCTCTCCAACTAGCAGAACAGGTATTCAGTGGTTGTTAATTGATACCTAATTTCAAAGGGTGAATGATATAAAAACACAGGCTCAGTTCTCCAACAGGAAGGACTCTGTTGAGTTATCAACAGAAAAGAAGAGGGTGCTTAGGAAAGGAAGCACTGGGAACAGACTGCAGGAGTGGGCTCTCTTCCAGAAGGTATCAACTTAGGGGCCTGGGAACAGTCTGAACAAGGGTAGCTGGTAGGGTCTAGAGAAGTGGTTCTCCACCTTCCTAATGATGCATCCCTTCAGTACAGTTCTTCATGTTGTGGGGACACCCATCTGTAAAATTATTTCATTACTTCTTTGTCACTGTAATTTTGCTACTGTTATGAATCCTAATGTGAATATCTGATATGCAGAATATCTGATAAGGGATCCCAAAGGGGTCGCTACCCACAGGTTGAGAACCACTAGTCTAGAGTGAGGAAAGGGCTGAGTGATGTAATTCCATCTCAATTTAAATAATTTTAAAAATTGAACAATAAAAATTATCAATTTTTAAAAAAGAATTTGGATTTACCAACATTATTCATGATTTAAAAATAAAAGTAGTAACACATTGCAAGGCATCCTGTTGGAGAGAGGAAATATTCACACACTAGAGGGATTCACAAGAAAGGCGAGATCAATGGCTAACATTAAATGAGGGCCAAAGTAGGCGACTCCTGAAAAATGGCCATTGGAGCAGCAACTTGGATGTCATTGCCAACTGAAACTGCAATAATATGTGTGCAATAATAGGAGGAATTCTTGTGCAAAACCTTGTGAAATGCAGATTTATCCCCAAAGACTCTCAGTCCTAATTCTTTTAACCTATCAAAGGTCCGTGTGATAAAAGCAGAATGCAGACATCACTAACACTGTGAACCTTAGAGTCTAACATGCAAGAATCACAGGAGACTTTATAGACAAATGTGCCTTAGTGAGACAGTCAGAAAGCTGCATGCACAGGTAAGTCAGGTAGCTTTGAAGACTATGGAGGAGAAGTACATGCTTAGAAGAAGTAAAGCCTAGAGGCACAAAGGATTGTGACTGAAACAACCTGGAAGATGCTGTGTAAATCTCATAGTTCATTATGTATTATACCTTGGACATATAATAATCATAGAAAGATCATGTAAGACTAAAATGCCCATGTCTTTAAAATGATTGAATTTTGGTGATAGTAAAAGATTGTACCTTCTGCAAACTGTGTGTTTTCACTGATGGGTGTAATTATACAGTACTAATTAAGATAGCAAAACTCTACCAAATTGTAAAGTTCTTTATAAAGATTTTCTGCTGTGTAATTATGTTTTAAAATGACTGATATGTTGGAGTGTGGTAAAGAAAACAAATAAGAAAGTAATCTATGTATTGAAATGCCATAATTAACCCATTTCTTTGTAGGCTGTCATAAATAGATATGAAAGAAATATATATATATATATTAAAAAAAGGTTTTTCCTAATGATTTAAACAAGTCAGGTCTCGGGAGCACATATATCCAGACATGTCAGTCTTTGTCAGCACAAGGTAGACTATAGAAGGATCTCCGGTGGTTAGAAAACAACAAAACAAAACAAAACAAAACAAACAAAAGCAAAAATTAGCATTCATCCAGAATTTGTGAAATGGATCTCGAACAGCAGAAGGAGTCATTCCCGTTGCCTCTGGTAGAAGGGACCTATGGCTCTCCAGTGACCTGTGGCTGCTGTCAACACCCATGCTGCCTCCCAGGTCCCCTGTGTCTCGATTCAAAAGTACTTGCTGTATATCTCACAGCCCCATCTACTGTCCTGTCCCTTCACAACCACCCCACCTCCTGCACTATGCAGACTCCCAAAGTGTTCTAGAACCCCCTTGCTCTCTTTATGAAGTCGAGGTATTCCCCCTGCCCCAGGCATCTCCACTACTCCCTTTTGCTGTTCTCCCTTCTCTCACAGACTGTTTGTCACATCAAGTCTGTTTCTTTTTATTTCTACTCTGAACTCTTCCAGACGCCTCTGAACGTTCTCTCTTATCCACAATAAAATTCTTCCCTGTAATTATGGAGCAGCACTTTCAGTGGTTTCTTTACTGTGTCACGCTCACAGAGTTTGAATATTCAAAATATACAGTTCTTCAAGTGAGTATTGACCTGTCCAGCAGGTCAGGTTATTCGAGGGTCTCGAGGAGGGAACCACCTGAAAGCCAATGGGGGCAAGAGAAGAAGGAGACCAGGCGCATAAAGAAAGACAGAGTCAGTCTGAGTCGCGTCAAGGTTTATTGGCAGGATGTTGCAGCTTATAAGCAGGATTTCAGGCAGGGAGGGGGAACAGGGAGAGTGGAAAAATTTTCTTGAGAAGAAGTCAGGGTGGTCAGGGTAGGGTGTTTCTTTGGTCCCAGGCTTCTGCAGCTGGCCGATTACAGTTTATGCCAAGTGGTTTATCTAAACGTAAATTTGGTGGTTAGGCCAAGGACGCCCTGTTTTTGCAAGACTCCATGAAGCAGAAAACTCAAGACACAACAGTCCTGGGTCAAACAGTCCTGGGTCAGTCTCCAACAAATTCCCCCTCTTTTCTTTAAAAATGGACCATGTTTGTGGTTGAGCTCTAAGAGGTCTGGGGGTCTGAAGGAATGGCTTCTGGAGGATCACAGGGGCCCCGTCCCTCTATGCTATGAGAAAGAGGTCCGGGAGACAGCATCTCCCCAGATTCAAACACTACAGGCGTCCCCGTGGTGCGGGAATCAGCGGACCATGCGGTTTTTCGGAGGGAATGGAAATTGATAAGCGCTGAGCGTTAGGCTGCTACCGCACAACCATTATGCAACGGGGCATGTAATCCAGGCTCTCAGGATATTAGGGCACCCATGTCCCCAGCCTGTGCAGTCACAGCTGCACTCCAGTCATGCCTGGAGCTTCCCCTCACACAGGGGCAGCCTTGCCCGAGTCAAGGGGTCTGTGTGGGGCATCTTCATTATGGTCCAAGGGATGTTAGGACCCGAGGACATTGAACCTGAGTCTTTGGGGGGGCTCCTGGCCGCTCTCCTCTGTGTCTAGTCTGTGATAGTGAATTGAAATATGCTGTGGTAAAGCCGAATCAATCTGATTTTTGATAAATCGAGTCAACCACTGAAAAGCCCAGGGGCCAAAGGTGATGAGGAGGAGAATAATAATCAAAGGAGTTAAAATGGTGGGTAACAGGGTGGAGAGCCAGGGGGATCCTTGCAACCAATTTTCAAACCATCCACGCTGATTTTCAAACTCCCTTTTTCTCTGAGCTAACCTTTTCCTTAATTTTTCCATGGATTCTCTGACAATACCAATATGGTCTGCATAAAAGCAACATTCTTCCTTTAGGACGGCACATAAACCTCCCTCCTTTAGGAACAGCAGATCTAGACCCCTTCTGTTTTGTAGTACTACCTCTGAAAGTGAAGTGAGGGACCTTTCAAGGGCTGATATGGATCTTTCTATAGCCTCTAGATCGGTGGTCATGGCCATCTGTAACTGCATCAAGTGATTATTGTACAAGGGCGGTGGTCCCTGTACCAATTCCCGCAGCAATGCCTCCAACACCCAACAAGAGGGCTATAGTCAATGACACAGTGTATCTACTCCTTTGCTCGAAGAATTCCATAACCAAGCTTTCTTCATGATAGGTGACACAAGGCCACAACTGAACTAGTACACAGAATTCATGGGAATCATCAAATATCTGAGCAGATATGCAAGGGGTCAATCCTGTGTTACAGGCCCAGTAGGACCCGTTGGGTGCTTCGAGATAATAGCTCCCTTTATAGGGTGTCAATGTTTGTTTACAGAGGTGGCTATGGGTCGATGGAATTATGCCCAAACAAGAACCTCATCCGGAGACTTCAGGGAGTGTTAGTTTATGTGGCTTAGTCTGACACCTATTGCTCAGGGAAGTGAGGTTATTGGCAGTGGACTGAAAGGCGATTCCTTCATAATAAGGGGGACTGGAGGTAAGGCAGAGCCAGCAACCCAAGGTTTTGTTTGGATTTGTTGCATTTAGGGCCAGATAAGCTCCCTGGACCAATTTAAACAATCTATCTCCTGTTCCCCCAAAGGCAGTAAGGAGAGTTCCATTAGTGGAGTCTACGATGGTAGTCACAGTGCTTGTATGGTAGGGAAAGGGACGAGGAGGAGGTGAGGGGGGAGGAGGTGATGGCACCTTTTCATGATTGGAGGGAACCTTTTGGTCAGAGAGAACTAAGTTGGGTCCTACCGACTTTGGGTACAGGTTTTCTATTGTTAGCAAGATCTTGAAAATGACTCCTTTATCTGTACCATCAAGATACTAGCGGAGTCCCCATGTTTTTCCTGAGGGCCGTTCTCGATTCGCCCTACCCTGAGGGGTGAAGGTTATGTTTAAAGGTAATGATAGCCCGGGATGATGGGCTGTCCCAGTATAGGAGCTAAAGCAAAAACGTCTATTCGTGCTAGGCTTACTGTATCCTCTTGTAACTGAAATAAGGTCCCAAGATGAAGTTGGTTCCCAGTAAGCTGCCCCTGTAGTTTCACAACCCCATCGAGCACAAAAGAAGGTCTCGAATCCCCCACATCTGGCAGCCGTGGCTCGGCTTCTACCATCCTTAGGGCAGACATAAAAGTCAGATTGTGCTAACCTACAACGAGCTGTAAGACTAACACAGCCTGGGGCAGTCATTAAGGCAGGGTTATTATCATGGAATGTCCCACAAAGGCTTGTCCAAGTGGTTTTAGGACTGTGAGGAAATTGATGGCAGTTTGGGATCGTTTGACCTCCTGTACCATTTAACTGGTATTGGCCAATAGTAGGTATATCCCAAGAATCTAATCCTGCAGCCAGCTGACAGAAGTCAGGAGTGAGTGATGGCCACCAGGAATAGGGAGCATGGTTTGCAGTAACCCTCCAGACCTCCTCCTCCATTACTGTGAAAATTCACCAGGTAAGCTTTTTAATAGCATGGGGGCTTTCCTTGGAGATGCAGGAGAGGGGAAGGGGGAAGAGTAGTAAGCAAACGATGAAGCAGGGGTTGGTTTTCTGAGGCCCGCGACGAACAGGTCCTGCCATTGAGATGTCCGTGGCTCCCTTTATTTTCCAAGCCAGAGGCATTTCTGAAAGAAAAAGAGAGAATTTTTGTCTCAGGGTTGTGTCCTGGACATAACAGTTATTTTTTTCCTTGGTCTAGGGAGGCAATCTGTGTAGAGTAAGGCTTAATCAGTCTTTCTGGTAGCCAACGAGCCCCATTTTCCTTGGAGTCATAAATACATGCAGACCCCTTTCCCCAGATTATAACTGGATCAGGACTACCCCATTTTTTGGCTATTGGATCTTTCCAAAGGGCCTGCGCATATCCTTGTTTGGTTTCTGGGTGCCAGTGTCGCTCAGCCGCAGATTTTCCGAAAGCGTCCAATGTCAGAAAATTTAATACGAATAGGGCGTGAGAAAGCAGAGCTTTGTGGTTTCCCTTAAGGGGAAATAGTGTCTCTTGTGAGCTGAGTTTATTAAGAGCATTTTTTAAAGTTTGGTGAGCTCTCTCCACGATACCCTGGCCTTGACGGTTATAGGATATTCCAGTGAGGTGTTTAATTCCTAATTGTAAACAAAATTGTCTAAATTTGTTACTAGTATATCCCGGACCATTATCAGTTTTTATACATTTCGGCTGACCCAGCACTGTGAAGACATGTAACATATGATTGATAACATCTTTGGTGGCTTCTCCACTATGAGCGGAGGCACAAATAAATCCACTGAAGGTATCTACAGTAACATGTATAAACTTTAATTTGCCAAAAGAAGGAACATGGGTGACATCCATCTGCCATAGTTGTCCAGGAATAAGCCCTCTGGGGTTCACTCCATAACGAGGTTCGGGTAAGAGCATCAGGCAATTTTTACAGTTTTTTACAATTTCCCTAGCCTGTTCTCTAGTGATTGAGAACCTTAGTCTCAAAGTTTGAGCATTGAGGTGATGAAGGCGGTGTGCCTCACGAGCGGCTGCTACCTGATCATGTTCCAAGTGAGAAATCAAGATAGAACATGTAGCAGAATCTGCAAGTTTATTTCCCTGAGCTAGGAGTCCAGGTAGGCCTTTGTGGGCACGAATATGGCCAACATAAAAGGGTAGTGACCTCTGTCGGATTAATTTTTGTAATTCAGAAAACATTTGGAAGGTGGGAGTAATGGGTTGGATTATTGGGACCATTTCTAAAGCCTGTAAAGCCCCTACCACATATCTACTGTCTGAATACAAATTAAAGGAACAACCTTCAAAATTTTTAAAGACAGCAAGGGCAGCATATAGCTCCACCAGCTGAGCTGACTTGAAAGGGATTGTCATAACGTTCTTTTGGCCATTGAGGACATAAGCAGCTTTACCATTACTTGACCCATCTATGAAAAGCACAAGGGAGTCCAGGTGTAACTCGAACCCTAAAAACAGGAAGGGGTATTGGGTTTGTATCTTCTCTGGAGCTATATGAAATCCTCGGTCCTGAAGTGTGGTAATTACCTTTTGAGCTACATTTTGTGTTTTTTCTTCAGATTTCTCTGCTATTAACAAATCATCCATATAATGTATAATATAGACTTCGGGGTATTGGACCCTCACTGGATCGATAGACTGAGCTACATACTTTTGACATAGCGTTGGGGAATTGGCCATTCCTTGGGAGTCATTGCTAGGAGCTGGGGAGCTTGGAGTCTCTGTTTGCTATAGTAAGCTTTTTATCAAATAATGTAAATACCATATTTACCAGATCTTTGACAGGTCTGAGGATCATTGTCTATTAAATGTATCTGAGCCAAACAAATCTAGGCCCAATCTTAAAAATATCTCTAAGTTTGGTAACAATAACCAGGCCAATTTGTTCTCCTATAAATATATTAGTCAAATATACCTCTCAGTTTTTTTTTTATTTAAATAGAAGAGTTTATGTTTTAAACTAGTATCTGAATAGCCAGATGACTAGTATTAACTTGTATTCCTTAACACAAAGGACATGCAAACTCAGACATTCAAAACCAAACATACATGTGGCCACATTTTTCATTCATACCTGTAGAGTAGACAGACATTTTTACAACTATGACCCTTTGGAGTCTCAATGTAACAGCAGAATAGCAAGACAAAGAAATCTGAAACATATTTCATTATTTTTATATATATATCTCAAGTCATTTTTTATAAAAACATTATTTTTTATCTTAACCAACAATAATTTGAAACCAAGTCTCTTAAATGATGGCAAGTATTTGTAACCCATGAACTCAAATGACAAAACCCATGTAAATTTTTATTTTTCCTGTGGAAACAAAAGCATAATTTTCCCAGTATCTTGAACTGGTAATTTAACATTTCTTTTTAAGCAATATCAGGACAGAGAAGGGTTAACAAGAGAAGCGGCTGGCCGGCAAAAGAGACCTTGAAGTTATCACAGTAAAGGGAGGGAGGGGGAGCAGTGGGCATAGAGCGTGTCCTTGGCTGCCAGTATTCCCAAAAAAAAAAGTTTTTGTTAACTCCTCTGACTAAAGTCAGATTCTCTGTTCAGTGTTCACACAGTTTTTGTCAATTGCAGGCAGTTCCCCATTGCCCTGTCCAAAGCTCCTGTCTTTGCCTGCCTGTACAGAGAGCACACACCCCCACCCTCCTGAAAGCAGCCAGCTGGCTGCAGTCCTGATAGCAAGAGAGCTAGGAAAGGACGGAGGTGGCCTTTGTTATGCCTCTCTCTCCTCCTCTTCCTCTAGGAAAATAAGGGAGGTTAGTAGACAGAAACAAATAACATTTATACAGACAATCCAAGAACCGGAACATCAGCACTGAGAAGACGGCCTCATTCACAGCCAGCAAGCCCCTCTTGCAGTATGCAAGCCCCACCTGGCAGGAGCTACCTGTTTATCTCAGTTCAGTCAGGGAGTGGGGGTGGGGAACCCAGTTCCCTCTATTGTGGCTCGGACATCCTTTCAGTGGGCTAGGCAAAGGTATAGTGGAGAAGAAGGGAACTGTCCCATAGTGTCCATCACAGTCAAGTCAACAATGAGAACAGTTAACACATTACACAGAAGACCAAGGGCACACGAAAAAACTTTGCCCCAACAAAACAACCAACAAAGCTCCAAGAACAATGACAGCCTGATGTGCTCGGGGGGGTGGGGGGGGGGGGGTGGGGGGGGTGTTGACCCTCCAGGCTCAGTTACACCAAAAACAATCCAGACTGGAGGATCTCTGTCCTTGATCATACAGACATCAGGGGGCTTCCACATCCCTGTCAGTCAGACATGCACCCTTTGTTTTTTTTTTTTCTCTTGGAAGAGAAGGAGAGAGTAAAGTAACAATGATCACAACAAAACATACAAAAAAAAAACCTCCACAAAATGGCTCTGACAATTTCCCGGGACAAAATACAAAGTGGCACTTCCTCCCACCGTCGGGGAAGATACCCAAAGATGCTCCTAAACCAAATGGTCACCTCTGAGGTGGCCTTAGGGCTCTGGGACGTCTCCCTTCGCCGCCAGGTTCACTGTCTGGACACGTCTGTCCCAGTGAGAGCTTGCAAAGTACAAATCGATCGACCGGTACAAAACAAAAGTAACATGACAGAGAGACACAGACAGGACAGAGAGCGCTCTTACCTGTAGATGTCAATAAACCTCTGGACCCTTGGGTGTCAGGCAGGGGAAGTTTGAGAGAAAATCCTCTGTAAGGGCTAGTAAATGTGAAACACGCCCATCTCCCTCTGCTTCCTTTAGAACATCTCTAATCATACCATAAAAACTAAAAAAGGCATCGGGGACGTTTTCCCCATCTTTGAGCATCTTATTAATATCTTTTTCTACTTTATTCCAAGTCAGAGGGTGAATGCCCGGGCTGTTGATAACCAGCCAGGGACATTTCTCAAAACAAAAAAAATTTATTAAATCTTTCTTTTTTACTCTTATTCCCCTCTCCCTGAGACTATCCTGAATCTCTTTTATGAAGGGAGCTTCTTTAGTCAAAACTTTGCCCATGGCTTATAGGACGAAAAGTCTTACCTCAAGGTAGCCTGCGTCGCATGAGTGATGCTGTCCGGGCGCCTCTACCAAAATATGTATGTCCGGCCGGACCTTCTTTTGTCTGTCGTCCGATGGGTCGCCGTGCCTCGAGCCCTGCATTCGGGCGCCACTTGACCCGTCCAGCAGGTCAGGTTATTCGAGGGTCTCGAGGAGGGAACCACCTGAAAGCCAATGGGGGCGAGAGAAGAAGGAGACCAGGCGCGTAAAGAAAGACAGAGTCAGTCTGAGTCGCGTCAAGGTCTCGTTTATTGGCAGGGTGTTGCAGCTTATAAGCAGGATTTCAGGCAGGGAGGGGGAACAGGGAGAGTGGAAAAATTTTCTTGAGAAGAAGTCAGGATGGTCAGGGTAGGGTGTTTCTTTGGTCCCAGGCTTCTGCAGCTGGCCGATTACAGTTTATGCCAAGTGGTTTATCTAAACGTAAATTTGGTGGTTAGGCCAAGGACGCCCTGTTTTTGCAAGACTCCACGAAGCAGAAAACTCAAGACAGAACAGTCCTGGGTCAAACAGTCCTGGGTCAGTCTCCAACAAGTATTACTCTTCCCAAGACATATGTTATCTCTTTAAGGAATATGCACAGAAACACCATAGCTTTCATTTAGCTTCAAGATACCTGTGAATCAAAGCATCAAAGAGAGAATCCAACAGCCAATGGTTGTCCTCACACGTCAAGCACGTGTCCTCACACATGTAAAGATATGCTAAAAAATAGTACCAACTCAGCTTCATGATAAACAAATTTGAAAGTAAATGACATGTTTGGAAAGTCATTCCTGTCTAATCTGAATCAATGTTAAAATATAGGGAAATAAATTCTAAAGAACACAATATATATGGGAAACCATAACAATTTGCTGAAATCCAGAGAGTTTTTATATTTTGGGTTGAAATCTGATCATTTACAACAAACCTTTGTGGTCATAGTGGGTAAAACAAATACAAGGAGCAGAAAATAACCATCTCTGATAACTTGGACAGATAATTTTGTAGATTTACAGATACTATTCTCCTGTGTAGCCTAGAACATACCTCCCCTGACAAGATAACCATATTTATTTAGGGGACTGGTAGTGAATATTACTAACATGGGTAGCTTTTCATGAAGCCATGGCTAAGTTAATAATTGGCTCACATGATCTGCAGGAATCAAGACAGAATACTTCTTCATACCATTAGCTATCATGAGAATGAAAACTACTTATTAAAAATACCTCTACAGTAGAGCCTGGAATAGAGAACCTTCAAATGAACATGAAATTATCTTTTCCCTTCTTGGCACTAAACACCAAAGATGGCACAACAGTTGGTAGACAAACTACTGAAGTCTGAGCTCTCTGTAGTAGTCAGGGTGACAGACAACTGATGTCAACATTCTAAGGCTCATGCCATAACTGACAAAGCGACGTATTCATTTCCTTCCACCTTTTGGCTTTGAAAAACTATTTTTGAACAACTGTTGAACTACAAGTGTTTGTAAGGAACAACAGATTTTTCACAAGCACAGATTGATAGGTAGATTGATAGAAATAGATATGATAGAGATATAGATTGATCAATCTATAGATAGTTGAGAGATAGACATAAATATAGATAATAGATAGACAGATATGACACAGAGAGAGAATAGATCCTGATGCAATTAGTCTAATGAGAATAAAAACTACTTATTAAAAATACCTTTACAGTGGAGCCTTGAATGGAGAACCTTCAAATGAATGTGAAATTATCTTTTCCCTTCTTGGCACTAAATACCAAAGATGGCCACAGCAGTTGGTAGACCAACTACTGAAGTCTGAGTTCTCTGTAGTAGTCAGGGTGACAGACCACTGATGTCAACATTCTAAGGCTCATGCCATAATGGATAAAGTGACATATTCATTTCCTTCCACCTTTTGGCTTTGAAAAATTATTTTTGAACAACTGTTGAACCACAAGTGTTTGTAAGGAACAACAGATTTTCAGAAGCATAGATTGATAGGAATAGATATGATAGAGATATAGATAGATAGATGGGTAGATAGATAGAGGTGACAGAGAGAGACAGAAAGAGAGATAGAATAGATCTTGATGCCATTAGTCTATAATGCGAATCAAAACTACTTATTAAAAATACCTTTACAGTGGAGCCTGGAATGGAGAACTTTTCAATGAATGTGAAATTATCTTTTCCCTTCTTGGCACCAAACACCAAAGATGGCCACAGCAGTTGGTAGACCAACTACTGAAGTCTGAGCTCTCTGTAGTAGTCAGGGTGACAGACCACTAATGTCAACATTTTAAGGCTCATGCCATAATGGATAAAGTGATATACTCATTTCCTTCCATCTTTTGGCTTTGAAAAATTATCTTTGAACAACTGTTGAACTACAAGTGTCTGTAAGGAACAACAGATTTTCACAACCTTAGTTTGCCAGGTAGATTAATACATAGAAATAGACAGATAGATAGAGTTGACAGACAGACATATTTATTTACAGATAGATAGATAGATAGATAGATAGATAGATAGATACATACATACATACATACATACATACATACATACATACATAGGAAGATAGATAGATTATAGAATTGACAGACAGACATACTATAGATAGATACATAGATACATAGACAGATACATAGATAGGTACATAGGTACATAGATAGATACATAGATAGAGTTGACAGGTATAAATATTGATAGATAGATAGATAGATAGATAGACAGATAGATACATAGATAGATAGATGATGATAGACAGAGAGAGAGAGAGAGAGAGAGAGAGAGAGAGAGAGAGAAAGAAAGAAAGAGAGAGAGAATAGATAGCCAGCCAGACTGAGTGTCTCTGTGTAAGGACCCCAAGTCAGACTTTTACAGATATTATTCAAGGACAAAAGTGCAGATGTCTAGTTTGTTGAATCAAAGTCTTTTGGGCCACAAAAACTACCTAAATTGCTCTCAGTTCTCCTGCCAGGTCCAGTTGATAACATGCAGTCCTGCAACTGGCAGAGTTCCTTAAGCAATTAACACTTTGCACATACTTCTAACCTCAATTTATGGTACATGATTTTAGGCTTAGCTAACTAACTGTTTATGTTTACATCCTGGATTTTATGTGGACAGTAGGCGATTAAACAGTTAAACAATTAACCAAGTCCTGAGGGAATCAGCTTTACACCCAGTTCCCATGGGAGAGGCTCCACAGATAGTCAGAACTGCAGAGAATAATCTGGTCCCATAGATTTGAATAAAAAAGTTCCAACTTTCCCCTCTTGTGCTCTGGGCTGTATTTAGGATGAGAAAAGGTATCTGTAGACTTGGGTTGTTTTTTAGTGCCAGCCAGCTTTTGTCGAAAGTGCTGATAAGACTTGGTACTGTTCACTTCCCCTCTTGCTTTGTGCAGGTTGCCATGGTTACTCATAGTTTGCTGTGGGGAAAACTTTCAGGAATGGCAGCACTTCCCAGGCACTTTTATGTTTTGCTCATCACAAAATGTTAGCCTATAATGTCAATTTCTCCCTAGAAGTGTAGGTTAGTGCACGACTCCTTTACTCCTTCTTTGATTTCCCTATGGTTCAGCCTTTCTCCTTTGTTACTCTTGTAGCTGTCCCCTTAAGAAATAATGTTACAAGGTAAACTTTTCAACCACAGCTGCAGCTGCCCCTTGTCACTTACAAAGGAATGCTGTTGTGACCCTGAGAAGAAGCTTCTGTAACTTTCTTTATCGCCAGATTTTCCTGTTGTATGTGGACATAAGCTATGGAAAGTTGAAGCTAGAGCAGAAGAATAAGAGAGCATGATAAACAGTTCGTGTGTGAATTTATTATAGATAAGAAATTTTCCCAGTTCCCTCTACTCTGAAAACCATTCTTTTCTGCTACCCTGGATGCTGGTCTTTCAAGCTGCAGTGACCTCTGAACTTTTGACAGATTCAGGTCAAATGGTATTACTACTTGATGTCTCAATTTCTTTTCTTCTTTCCCCCAATTTGAGCTAATCATGTTTTGATCCACTACAAAGCTGGTGTCATGATAAAAAAAAATCTCTTAACATCTTTAAATGCCTTAGGCATAGTTGAACTGGCTGGAAAAAAAGTGGTACACAGGATGGGGGGACGGGTGTCCCACCAGCTCAAATGAAGTGTGTCTTCACCTACGTTGACAGTTGTGGTTCTGAATTCACCAAGTTCTCTTCCATCGGGATGGCAGTTTTCTTCCTAAATGTTTATAAGGAAATAGATTCCACTTGTATTTCACATATGAAGGGAAAACACATTAAGCTCTACTAATTTAAATGAATTGAAAGACTATGCCTTGAAGCTTGGCATTTTTATCAAAAGCCCTTTCCTCACCAGAAATCTCCTGTCATACTGCAGTGGTTCCACAGTTCTCAAACATGTTAAAATGTGTTAAAGTAAGTCAGTGCATCCTAGAGCACGAACCCAGAACCTGAGTGTGGTGCCGAGGCATCAATCTCCACCCTCTAAGGTCTTAACCATATTTATAAAAAGGCCTTACAGCAGCAACCAGTCTTCCTTGGTCACCTTAACTGTGCCCTAGTCAAGAGGACTGGAGTCCAAGGCCCTTGACACACCTAGAGGAGGATGAACTTGGGTGTCACTCATGTGACTCTAGTTCTGAAGCAGGCAATTCAGCGTCTGAAGTCATGGCACGCGCCACACCCGTGCTTCTGTGCGTGCCACCACTCACTTGAACCTGGCTGCCATCTTCCTGCCCTCTGCACCTGCGCAGCCCGCCGCGCCTGCGCGCTTCCCTCTGCAGGCGTTGCTCCAGCCCCGGAGACTTGGAGGAGTCCTGGGTTCGAGAAGCACCTCCTCCGGTGGAGGCTGCCGTGTTCCCGGGTGCGCGGCGTGAACACCAGCTCCGGCGAGCCCGAGCGACCCACGAGCACCTGCCCAGGACCAGGCCGGTTGGGGACAGCCGGGTCGGTAAGGCTGACAACCGCCTGTGTCGCCAGCCTCCGGGGTCCCACGCCCCGGCCCCCACGGGCCTGTGCGCCCGTGCACACACACATACACACACTCGCGAAATAAACGGGAAGACAGGAACAGTCCCTGGCTCCAGGCATCATTAGATAGCATGGGTGTGAGGCTGCTGGCACTGTCAGTTCTCAGATGCCCAGGGCGGTGTAGAGAGCTGTGCACAGCCGTGCCTCAAAGATGGCGCAGCGTCTGGCTTCTGCCTTCCCGAGGGCAGATGCTCCTTATTTGGCTAAGGCTAGGATCTGGCTTGCTTCTGCACACCTGGACCTAATCTGGCTTGCTTGCACGTGTCTGACCCTAGCGGCATTGTCCATGTGGCACCACGGGGTTGATTTGCCCAGTGGCTATAAAGGGCGTGGGCTGACTTTCCCAGTGGAGTGATTGTGAGAGTGACTGGGAGAGTGAGAGAGGAGAGTGAGAGAGTGAGAGAGAGAGAGAAGAAGAAAAAGACTTTCCCCGGGGTCAGAAGATTGTTCAAGGTTCCTGAATAAACTGCTTAGAGAAGAGTCTGGCGTCGCGTCATCCTTGCTGGTCGAGGCGGACGCGACAGGGCGGCACTCGGGGACCTGCCCTCAAATCCTTTGTGGAGCCACAGGTGCTGCGGGTGGCATCGGGTACCTGCCCTGGCGCTGAGGGCGGCAGCAAGGCCTCTTGTGTAGGGCTGGGCGATTCCGGGTTCGCTGGGATGCAGCTGGTGGTACAAGGCATGACACTGTCTGCCGCCATGCCCCGCAAACATTAAGGTATCAGCACAATAATATTAATATTATATAATATCAGTACATCAAGTATTAAAAGAGGTCAATGTGACCTGCTTTCCACGTCTGCCTTTAGGTTCCTGTCGCTGCATTTATAAATGCTGCAAAAATGCTACCATGTCACCAGCATGAAGAGAAATTCTTCCTCAAGGCCAAAGGCCAGATGGAAACTTTACCCAGCATCTGGGACTCACCCACCAAACAGCTGTCCATTGTCATGCCTTGAACTGTGTAACTTCTGCTTGAGTTCCTTCCCTAGTTGGTAATTAGGGAAGAAAAGGAATCATGCACTGTCTGCACTCACTGAGAGGAGTGTGTGGTTGGCAGCTGGGATTGGGAAGAGGGAAGGTGAGATGGCAGAATTGAGGTTTTCTAAAGAAGTCCTAGGATGAGAGCAAGGGACGTTCTGGGTGGCCTGAGGGACATCCCAGAAGGTCTTGGTAGATGACAGGCACACCTTCCCTGTGTGAATGGAGTATGCTGGGCTAGCGAACACATTTTCAAAAGCAATCTCTAAAGTATTTTTTCCCTTTGGTGCCTGTGAAGGTGGATGAAGCCCTGAACTACCTAGAAAAGAGACAGGTATCACACTTCTCTTTCAATGTCACACCTCCAGTTAAAACTAAAGCAGGTCACCAATTGTAGACCCAGAGCTAGGAGCACTGTGGGAGGCAGGCCCAGCATGCAGCATGCTCCCTCCAGAGGCAGACAAACCAGGAAGCTGACATTTTTCTGATGTACCCTCCCCCACCTCCTAATTCTCTCTTGCCTGGTGATATATTATAGATTGTGTACCAGTGAATGTGTGCGGGTTCACTTCTGTGATATCTTAAAAAAAGGTGTATGTACATGTGTATATTCATGGACAGAGATCCCTTGGAGTCTTTATAACATAGTCTGTAGAACTTTGTTTTCAAATGAAATCACATCTATTAAGTGATACACAGTTATAATCTTAAAAATTTTAATTATAAACTAATCACACAAAAATAAAATATTTTAGTACAACCTTCCCTCAAAAAACAATCTCAATACTGGGCCTATTTACATTTAAACATGCATGCAGACACTCAAACATTCTAGGCAGGCATGCTACAGGGGCTGTATATCCAACCCTAAAAGATGTCTATTTTTTAATGCTTGCACTTTTTATATTCAGAAGCACAGCAATTGATATCTGTCTTTGGAGTTGTCTTGGGAGAGTAAAAGATGGAGTGAGCTTTATACCTCATCTCTTTCTATCTCTATCTAGGATATTCCTTACATTGCTTTGCTTTGTTTTGGATTTTAAGACAGATTTCTTGACTGAAAAGGACTATTGCAGACTTGAACTTGTGTGAAGTAAAGCAGACTTGAACTGGGCTCCTCCTGTAAGGCTGAGGAGTGGCACACAAGTTGAATCTCCCTCTGCCCTAGACCTCAGGGTCTTCTTTCTCATACATGTCTCTCCTCCCCAGTTGGCCTTAGCATCACAGATACATGCTGCCTCCACTCATGTGGTACAGGGCAGATGTCTACCCATCATCTGTCCTGTTCCTTCTGAGACTTTTGTATTTCATGTGGTTTGTTACTACTGTCTGTATTGTTCCTAGCAACACTAGAATACCTGTTGCTTAAAATTATAACTTTTTTTAGGGCTGGGAAGATGTCTCAGCAGGTGAAGGTGCTTGCTGTCCAAGCCTGATAACCTGTGTTCAGTTCCTGAGAACCCACAGTGGAAGGAGAGAACCAACTCTTGCAAGTTGTCCTCTAACCTCCATTCATGTGCAAGCCCATGTGTGTGAGTGTACACACACACACACACACACACACACACACACGCACACACGCACACACACACACACTATTAAAAATAAATTTGAGAAGAAAAGTGTTTTTTAAATTACAGTTTTACAGGCTGGCAAGGTGGCTCACTGGGTAAAGACCCTGCTGTCAAGCTTAAACATCTGAGTTTGATCCCTGTGATTCACATGGTAGGAAGGGATGACCCCCACAAGTTGTCCTCTGACCTCATATGTGCACCATGGTCATCCCCCCACACATACACACATACACATACATATACATGTTAAAGACAATTTAAGAATACTGTTATATCTTTATTAATCTCTATCATAATTTTGCCAGATTTTGATGTTATTTTTGCTTCTTGCAGAAACAAGACCCTACCTTCACTTCTGAGGTCATAGTTGATGATGGCAGTGAAGACCAGACTTCAAAGGTAAATATGTGTGCTTTTCCAATGTCTGGTCGATAGGAAACTTGGAGTCATGTAGGACATGTGGTCATTTCCACTTGCTGGAGGAACCCAAAGCTGTGCTCATTATTTCCTGTCCCATTTTCACATCTGTTGTTAATAAAATACCCTGACCAGAGAAACAACTTCAGGGAGAAGGGGTTCATCACTGCAGAGAAGTCACAGAAGCAGGAGCATGAGTCAGCTGGTCACATCACGTCCACAGTCAGGAGCAGAGAGGAACAAGTACACCCACACTGCCTGCCTGCTTGCCAACTTCCTTCAGTCATACAGTGTTCAGGCCTAGAGAATGGTGCCACCCACAGTGCACTGTGTCTTCCAATGTCAGTTAACACTCAACACAATCTCCCATTGCAATGCCAAGGCCAAGCTGTCACAAGAAGGGTGAGCTGCCTTGGTGGTGTCTGTACCGAGTGAAAAACCTGGAGTCTGTTTGACTTGTGGAATCTGAGTTATTGCTCATCTTTCTGTTTATAGTGATTATGTGTACTTTTCTGTTTATATTGATGATGTGCATCCTGATGGACAGATCATAATTGTACATGTGTATGGGGCACAATGTGGCATTTCAGTACATGCATGTAACATGTTCTGACTTTTATGTCATCAACAGGTCACTTTAAAATACTGCCAGAAATACAGAAGTGACAAAGTATGAATGATAACGCTGGTGCAGAATCGCGGGAAAGGTGGTGCTGTGAGGATGGTAATAATTCTCATTTTTGTCTAAAATATAAGGTGTTCTGATCACCTCCTTTCGGCCTATAATGCCTCGTATCAATAGCACTGTTTGAAGTAGATGGAGGAGAGGCTCCCATGAAGAGCCTACAAGTCTAAGCCAGTGTAGGTTGTTTTTGGCCGAGGCCTGTCAGGTAGAAAAACGAGTTAAATTGAAAAATGGACAAAGATCCAGTGTGTGTGGAAGGAAATCCAGACAACACCCTGAGATGACTTAGTGGTTTATAGTTTCCCCGAAAAGAATCCCTGAGCCAGCAGCACGGACTCTCCTCAGCTCTCCTGGTTGTCAACAGAGGCCCTGGCTCTCGCCTTTCACTTCCTTTTCCTCAGGAACACAAAGTGATTCTGTGAGCATTTCTGTCACCTCCACATCCCGTACAGAGGGGGAAAGGTGCTGCTGGCTGCTTTGTCCCCTATAAATACTTTCCAAAACCCTCCTCTTGATCACTTGTTACATCTCAGGGGCCAGGAAAGTGCCATCCCAATTCCTAGAGAGAGTGAGGGTAGTTTTCTTCATTTTCAGTGTTTCTTTTTCTTTCCTGGTTGTCTTTAGACTTAACACAGAGTGAGACTTGAGAAAAGGCATCAGTCCTCATCCAGGGTAGTGTTGTATGGGGTTTAGTTTATTTGCACAGTGGGGGTGAGAAGACAGAGAAGGGAAGGATGCTGCGCAGATGCCACAGGCAGTCGAGGTGGGTCTGAGGGAGATGGAGGCATCCTGAGGAGGGGGCCAGCGCTAGCCAAGGGTGGATGATGAGAGTCTGTGCAGATGTGGATGAGTCATTTCTGCAGTCAGTGTTGAGTGCTGACAAAGCCGCTGTATCACTCCAGCACACACAGAAATTAATGTCCTTGTAAGTATATGCATGTGTAGTTATGGTTTGTACTAAGGACCAAACTGATTTTACCAAGTGTCACTTGACCCAAGGGCAGTAATGGACAGTGTAGGACCTGAAGTTAGTGACACTGTCTTTGCCCTGTTCAGCAATTCATTTAAAATACTTAAGGCACCATTATAAGGAAAACTCCCATGTCACTGTGCAGTTCTCAAGAATATGAGGCCTCAAACTGGAAATCCTCTGCTTCCACGTCCTGAGCGGGGATTACAGATGCACAGAGCCACACCCAGAGCATATGTTATTTCTGTTTGGGAACAGGCTCTTTTCTGTATTGCTCAAGTTGTCTCATGTGAGCGCTGTGACTTAGTAACATGGGTCACATAGATGGTGTGACATGTGTCCTGCTTTCTGTGTTAGTGCTGAGGACTGCCTTTCTTCCTCCAAGTTGACTGTATTCAGACTTGATACTTTCCAGGGCATTAGGAGGAGGAGTCTGAAACTTTTTGCAACAATGGAATGGACAGTAGATACATGTGGGGACTTCCTATCTGCTGAGCTGTGAACTTGGCCTCCTTCTGCCGTATTATTCCTAATACTTCACTCTTGGGTCTTAAAACAGAATGAACTGAAATGCCATCGAGTTTGAACTTAGTTCTAAGCAACTCTCTTTCTCCTGGAATTTGTGAATGAATACAGGGTGTAATCAGTTCTCGAGGAGAGAAGATTCTCATGACTGATGCTGATGGAGCCACAAAGTTTCCAGATGTTGAGAAACTAGAAAAGGGGCTGAGTGATCTCCGGCCATGGCCTGTGAGTATAAGAACTCACTGCATGTGATAGTCAGGAGCACAGGGCTCAAAAGTGAAGTCAGAATTTACCTAAAGTTGAACTTTCTTTCTATTTGTTTAAGAACAGGTTCTCACTATGTAGAGCAGGCTGGCCTTGAACCCACAGAGATCCACCTGCCTCTGCCTCCCAAGTGCTGGGATTAAAGGTGTGTGCCACCACACACAGCAGAGTCCTTTTAATAAGCATGATTAGCTGTCTGAAAGCTATGCGTATTCTGAACCTCTCAATAGACTTTACAAATATTATAGTGTTATTTTTCAAAGTGTTTATAAAGGTGAGACATTCGCATTGAAAATGGATGTATTGATATGTGATACTTAAATATTAAAAATAATGATGATGTTGCTTTTTATGTAGGATCAAAAGGCCATCGCTTATGGGTCTCAAGCTCATCTGGAGAAAGAATCGATTGCTCAGGTGAAGCTTTTCTGAGCTGCCATGGACAGTAGCTTGTTAACCTTTAACCCCCTTTTACACACATATGTACATCTGACGAGAAATGACTTCCTGTGTTTTCTCTCAAAATGAGCTTCCCTTAAACTTCATTGAATTTATGGAAGATTAGCATAAGTGTACACAGGAAGGATGAGTGAGGCCTTACCTTACAATGTAAGTGTTCTCAGATTTGTTTCTAAGATGCAGAGACGATCATTTGATCAAGACAGACGTTTCTAAAGAAAAATTCATTTTTAAAATTCTCTCTCTCTCTCTCTCTCTCTCTCTCTCTCTCATTGTGCGTGCGCGCGCGCGCGCGCGCGTGTGTGTGTGTGTGTGTGTGTGTGTGTGTGTGTGTGTGTGTAGGCACCTACAAGGCTAGAAGAGACTGTCAGATCCCCTGAAACTTGTGAGCTGTCCAAGTTGGTGCTGGGATCTGAACTCAGGTCCTACAGAAGAGCAATGTATGCTCTTAGGCACTGAGTCATCCCTCTAGCTCTGTGTCTGTTTTTAACCTGCCCAGTTGCCCTCAGTGTTTCCCATACTGGCACATATCAGTGACCCCTGTGTTGAGCACTCCTGATACAAAATCCAAAATTTTGAAGGCCAACATGATGCCATAAAAGGAAATGTGTCCCATATGTAGAATACCTTAAAATAACCTTCCGGTTATCCACCAAAGGTATAAATGAAACATGAATTTTACAGTTAGACTTTCCCTTTCCCCTGTCTCGTGTGTATGTGTGTATATGTGTGTATAAAATATTCTAGATTATGAAAAAAGTACAAACTCTGAAATATTCCTAGTCCCAAGTGTTTATGATAACTTCTATTCAGAGTCTATTTTGGGTTTTGTTCAGAGTTTAAATATTTCTTGTTTCATGTCTCTAAACAAACCATTTAACTAAAGATTGTCAGTCTCATGACAATTTCTTCCAGAAAGATACATGTCATCAAAGACTGCAGGTAGAGGCTGCTCTTTTATAGATCATACTAAAAAAGCCAGAGCAATTCACAGGATAAAACATTTCAGTGAGGAACTGTGTGTGTGTGTGTGTGTGTGTGTGTGTGTGTGTGTGTGTGTGTGTGTTAGAGGTCGCAGTCAGGGTTTTCTCTTTAAAATGGAGATCCTGAGTGTGAAGTCCAGTAACCATTGTGTTTGCAGTGGTTCTTCACCGAGAGTAGAGAAGAGCCAGTGTCAGTGTGTGGCCGAATTACCTGGGGAGGGATTTATAGTATGTAACTGTAGGCCAGTCCATCACTGAGTCAGACTCTAGGATGAGACCAGGGCCTGCCTTTGCAGCAGGTCACAGGTCACTTTGGTGCTCATTACTTCTACAACTATTAAAATAAAATTGAATGTCTCCCTCCATGATTCTGAAATGAGGTAGGAGAAGAGTTTAAACTCTATCAAGACACGGACAGCAAAGTTGTAAACCCTCAATGAGGGTGGAAACCAGACCCTCCTTTGTTGAAGGGCAAGGCAGCAGACTTCCCTGGGAAGCAGAGAGACAGCTCTTGCAGCTGGAAGGGGACTAAGCATGAGTTTCCCTAGACACTCATTTTTCAGAAATAAGCCTTTTTATAAGATTTTTTTTATTTTGTGTATATGAACTTTTTGCCTGCATGCATGTCTATGTACTGCATGCATGGCTAGCTCTTACAAAAGAGGGCACTAGATCCCTGGAGCTGGAGTTGCAGATATTTGTGAACCACAATGTGGCTCTGGGAACCAACCAATGACCTCTGCTAAAACAGCCAGTGCTCTTAACCACTGAGCCATCTCTCCAGCTCCAAAGTTAACAATTTAATATCTACTTAGTATTCTATGTCCCATGCAGTTCTCATGGGACATAGAATAGTAAGTATTTGAAAAGATTAATCGGTTAAGCACGGAGACTATCGCTGTCCTAGATATTTAACATAGAAAGCTGAGATATTGGCAAGTCCAACTTGATTGGCATGTTTATACGTGGAAGAAAGAAAGGAAAAAGTATGTGTCGAGGAGGGATAGCACATTGCCGAGGTGGTGAGGTGCTGAATTCAGCAATGGGAAATGTAACTATATCCCATCAGGAAACTGATCCCAGCCAGTAGACTGATAATGCAGACTGTCAGGAGGGTGTGTGTGAAGTATTACATTGTATGACATGAGCTTGATGCTCTGAACACAGTATAATTATCTCTGTAAAAAGAACAAAACTTTCTTTGCAAATGAACAGGCTGACATTGATATAAAGAATTTGTGAGTAAATTTTTTTCCCTTTTCAAACTATGAAGCATGGGGCTAGAGAGATGGCTCTGTGGTTATGAGCACTGGCTGCTCTTGCAGAGGACCTGGAATCAGTTCCCAGTTCCTACATGGTGGCTCACAACATCTACAACTCCTGTTCCAGGGGATCCAGCAGATTTCTCTGGAACTGTATGTGTGTGGTACAACAGACAACCATGCAGACAAAGCCCTCATGCACTTACAACTAAATCTGTTCTTGTTTTAATATGAAGCACTGTGGGGCAGGGCTAGTCTGCTTGGTGAAGGAAAATAGAGAATGCGACAGGAGGAATCAGGAGCTGCTTGAACTCACAGACTCAAGCATTCCCCATCTCAGCCTCCAGAGGGTTAGCTGTATCTGCACATAGATCCCCGAATGTAAAGGCCTCTGAAATCTTCAGCCCTGTGAAATCTATATAAACCTGTGTCAGGCTCCTTTCCAACAGCGCTGTCCATGTGCAATGTGAGCTCTCGCTTTCTCCTGCAGTTCCTTTGGGACAAACTCAAACAGTTCACTGTGCGGGGCGGTTGCATGACCAGCCGGAGACCTTTGCAAAGTCTCCACCCCTGTGTACTTGGCCTGAGGCCCCTCTCTGGGAATCCTGATGCAGTAGCGTGTGTGATGCCTGATCAGGTGTCTCTGGCTTACACAAACTCCAGGGTGTTCGTAGAAACTTCACAAGTCCGCACCATTATTCTAGAATCAAAGAGGACAACCTGTGGGCAGTTGAGGGAGCTGGGGGTTAAAATCATTCTCAGGTTGTGCCGTTGGCTCCTTTTCCTCTCAGAGGTAGTTGTGGTAGAGTTCTTCCTAGTTTGTCCCTGATTAACAAGAGAGAATGTCTCCGAAATGCTTTAGTGGCCATGTTTCCAGAAGGAAGCTGTTTGTACACAGGGTAGTAAGGATGATCTGCTTTGAGGGTGGAGTTTGATTAGAAGTGATGAGTACTGAGCCTTCCTCCTGGTAGGTGTTCACTAACTGGTAGGTACCACACCAGTGACCTGGGGACCAGACATCCGGTTAGACTGCTATTCCCTTGTAGCCAGAGGCAGAGCTATGGATAGCTGCTGTCTGGACACAGCCATCATTGTCACGGTTGAGGCTGGTCATTGCTGGGTGTGGTGGTGCACACCTGTGACCCCAGGCCTCAGGAGGTTGAGGCAAGGATGGGTCACAAGTTCAGAGCCAGGTTGGAATACTAGTGAGTCCAAGGCTCACTTTGGCTGAGCTTTTGTTGGGAAGAAGAGAGAGTGGCTCATTTGTAGCCTTCTGTGCATGTTTATGGCACTCTACAGAATTATTACTTTTCCTGAGTTTCCACCCAGTTCCTAGTACTCTCTCCCTGCACAGACCCTTCTCTCCTTGGCATCTGAAACTTTCACAATTGAGAGTCACTCAAGTTTCCTTGTACTCACAGACGTGGCTTTATTTTGAGAGGAGAGTCCCTTCAGCTTTATAATTAAAAAAAAAAGATTTAAATAAAATTAAGATGTTAGATGCTCACAAAGGTCATTGACCTCCCCCACCCTGTGGGGTGTGTGTGTGTGTGTGTGTGTGTGTGTGTGTGTGTGTACATTCCCAGGGATTCACACATGTAGAAAACTGCTCTCTACTTCCCAGCCCCAGCCACTTTTAGGATACAATTTTAAATTGCTGTATATTTCTCCCAATTTAATTTATTTTTAATTGCAGGTTCTAAGTTAGTTCCATTTTGGAGCTGGCTACAAATGGGCAAAGACCTGCTGCTTTTTATCCGACTGCGGTATCTGACGGGTGCCTGGAGGAAAATGAGTTAGTTTGCTGTCGGGGCTGGACTACATTTTTACCTACCAGTGTCATGCATTTTCACTTGAAATTAGGATTTTTCAATAAAACTGCGATGGACCCATTCTCACTATCTGCCTTTGTATGTTCTTAGATACATGGAGACATTCTGGGAATAGAGAGGCAGGGTGCCTGGGAAGTTCTCAGGAATCCACAAGGATGACCCCACCTTGGACTACTAGCAGTGGTTGAGAGGGTGCCTGGACTGATCCATTCTGGTGATCAGACTAGTGAATACCCTAACTGTCATCATAGAGCCTTCATCCAGTGACTGGTGGAAGCAGATGCAGAGATCCACGGTCAGCCACCAGGCTGAGCTCCAGGAATCCAATCAATGAGAGAGAGGAGGGATTCTGTGGGCAGGGGACATCGAGATCATGAAGGGTAAACGTGCAGAGATGACCAACCACACTAGTGGAAACCCATGAACTGTGGACTAATAGCTGTGGAGCCCCCATAGGACTAGACTAGGCCCTCTGGATATGGGAGACAGTTGTTTAGCTTGAACTGTTTGGGGGATCCCCAGGCAGGGGGATCGGGATCTGTCCCTGGTACATGAGCGGGCTTTTTGAAGCCCAGTGCCTAGAGTGTGACACCTTGTACAGCCTTGGTGCAGAGAGGAGGGGCTTGGACCTGCTTCAGCTGAGTGTGCCAGGCTCTGCTGAGTCCCCATGGGAGACCTTGATTTGGAAAATGTGGGGATGAGGAGTGGGTTGGGGGGAAGGCTAGGAGGTAGGAAGAGGAAAGAGGGGGGAATCTGTTGTTGGTATGTAAAGTGAATAGAAAATTTCTTAAAAAAAAAAAAAGAATTAACTGCCACGAGGAAACCATGAGATGTCTTTTGGGACAAATAAATTTTTAAGTATTTGTGTCATAAATTAGACTTTCTTGTATTTAGTAGTCTTTGTTTTGGCTCCTGTCACTAAGGTTCTGAGATGGACACTTTGAGACTGAAGACCAAAGCAGTTTCTTAAAGGTGCTTGCACAATTTTTACAATCGTGATTAAATCACAACCCTGTAACAGTCATTGAAAGATGAGGTTGGCTGTAAGTTTAAATATGGGTTTACCTGTGTCACGGTAACTTTATTTAATACTAAGAATGCCAGGAATTTGTAACAAAGGTGTGAATGTGTCTCCATGCTGAAGGTATCCACTTCCTTGCTGTTCTGTTCATCGCTCTCACTTTGCCTGTATTGTGCTATGACATCTCACCCCAACAGCCCTCCCCTCTGGGATTTGTGTAATGTGGACATTCTGTTTGCTTTCTATCCTTTCTTTTTCTTTTTTTTTTTTTTTGTTTTTTTTTGTTTTTCGAGACAGGGTTTCTCTGTGTAGCTTTGCGCCTTTCCTAGAACTCACTTGGTAGCCCAGGCTGGCCTTGAACTCACAGAGATCCGCCTGGCTCTGCCTCCCGAGTGCTGGGATTAAAGGCGTGCGCCACCACCGCCCGGCTATCCTTTATTTTTCATTGCTAGCTTCAGACATTCTTGGGCAATCCAGGCAACCCTAAGCTGTATCTCAACCCCTGGAAATCCTTTATCAAAAAAGTTTTCAAATAATGATAAATATATTTACTTAATGCCAGAATTTGAGATACTGAAAAGGCTAATACAATTATAAATGCAGAATTACCCAAGTTAAGGGTATAGAATATAATCTGAGGTACTGTGAGAAAAGAGCAATTTGATATACAGCTCACAAGGCTGAAAACCTGGAGCATACTACACAGCCTGTAGGCAGCTCAACAGGTTGGGGAGTGTCCTTTCCAAGTGATTCAGTAGGTCTAAACCTCTTCCAGGTAATCTGTCTAGTCTCAGTCTACTTTGCAGCTCAGCTTATCTGAGAGTGACTCTCAGCAGTCCTGCCTTACTCCTGGCAGGGAGGGAGCAGCTAGTGAATCTGCTAAGCTTCAGGGACTTCCCGGAGCTATTTTGAGTTGTTCACCTTCTGTCCTAAGGAGCTTTCTTGCAGGATGCAATGTTTCAATCTCAGAGAAAACTGATACACAACACAAGGAAGGATACAACTATGTAGAACACAGCTATCCTGAAGCAGATCTTCTCAAAGTCATAATATGTCTAACCCTATGCAGATTCAGAAAAGCTTGCCTCATTTTTTTTCTAAGTGGACTATTTTGTAATCTCTTATTTGTGATTTAAAACTCTGTGTGTGTGTGTGTGTGTGTGTGTGTGTGTGTGTGTGTGTGGTGTAATGTGGTGTAAGCATGCATGCCACAGTGCATGCATGGAGGTCAAAGAACAGTTTCCAGCAGTCAGTTCTCTTTTTTCTTTTATGTGGGCTCCCAGGTTTGGCCACAAGTACCTTTACCCTCAGAACCATCTTGTCAAACTCAGATTTGTGATTCCTTTGTGATTTCAAGGAAAACTGCAAGTTTCCCTTTTCAAAAATGAGATTTAAAAAGATTTTCCTAGCCTATAAAAGAGTCTGTTGCTATAGAAATAATGGTGGCAACACACTAGGTAGGCTCAGTGTCCTACATGGAGAATGACCCTGGAAGAGTCAGGGAGACACACTTTAGAAACTGCTCTTACCCAAAAGGATGG
This sequence comes from Peromyscus eremicus, assembly GCF_949786415.1. Lineage (NCBI taxonomy): Eukaryota > Metazoa > Chordata > Mammalia > Rodentia > Cricetidae > Peromyscus > Peromyscus eremicus. The sequence goes on from NC_081421.1 coordinate 33,640,368, forward strand.
AGACCATTGGTCTCCCATAGCTTGGGATCTACTTAAGTCATTCTCTGTGCTTTACTCAGTATTGTTTTGTTATCATAAATCTAGACATTTCCTCAATTACTCAATCATTGGTCTCACTGCTCCACTGAACATTTACTGAATACTCTTTAGATACCATGAGTACCGAAATGAATGAGCTGTAACTTTCAACTTAACAAGCTCACAACCAAGACAGTCTCTGTACAAGAAAAATACCTTTGTCTGTTAAACCTAAGAATGCTTGTTATACCAAGTTAGGAGATATTTGACATCTTCCCCCCTGAGAATGAACACAGCTACAAGCATAACTAGCACTTAATTATGCTAACACGAATAAGAAGGGACCATATTTATCATTAATGTAGCAGCTGTTAAATGATACTGATAATCACTGTTGGGGTGTCAGTTAGAATGGCTCAAGTTTCAGGTTTCCAGGATATACTTGCACAGCAGCTCGTGACATGCTTTACTTCTGGCCCTTTGCCAGTCTAGTACTTCCTACTCAATGCTTTATTCTACTAGTATGTAGTTTCCTCTCTGGCCTCTTCCCCCCTCCAGCCTATCACATAAAATATTTGTGGATCAATACTCTAGAGAAAAATCACACTATTTTCTTATTTAGAAAACTCCAGGAATTCTCTGTTGTTCTGAGTGACTTTTTTTTCTGAGCTAAGCAATTGCCATCTTAGGATGCTCAACTTGGCCTGCTTGCAAAAGATCACCTCAGCTGGGCTTGTTGACTGTTTCCACCTCATATGAAGGGTTGAAGAGGACTGAAAGACCTTGTCCTGAGGATCCAGCTGCTCCCTTCTTATTGTCTACAGCTCTGCCTCAACTGCACACAGACTCTGGGAGAGCTAGGACATATAGACAAGGGAAGACAAGAGAAGTGGCTCCCTCTATATGGCTACCTGGGAAGCTCTCATCCCTGCTGGGGTAAGGCTTTTGGGGTGTGTCTGGTTGTGGGAGCACCTACTACACCCCTGTAAGTAAGCCCTTGTTTATGCTCTGTAAGGAAGCACAATAAACTCACTGGTCCCTAGAGTGAACTTTGAGGTAATCATGCCTTGGCTACTAGGCTCTTAGCAGAAGGTTAGACATTACTTACATCTTCTGGGAAGGAATTGTAGCAAAATTCATTTTAAAAAAATAAAGACTTGTAATTAGTCCAAAACTCTGTATACTAGGCTTCACTTTACTAATCCAGCTCCACTTCTTACCCTGAATTAGTTACACTGTTTTATACATCCAGAGCTTTCTTCACTCAAGCATTAGCAGTTCATCTGGTTGCAAAGTCTATCTCTTCTTTTTCCTTCCATTTCAAATCCAGTTTAAATCCAGATGTGGTTCAGTGGTATAGAGTCAGAGATAAATAAATAAATGATTTGTAATAGCTTTTTCCTGAAACCTTCCCCAATTGCTATTGCTCACATCAGTTTTCTGAAATCATTGGCAATCATCAGTGTCAGGATTTAATTGTTCCTTGAATGATTCACCTCTATGGCTTCTCTTTTCAACTAGATTATAAACTGCACCCAGAGTAGCAAAGGCCACTCTAGAGTGGGCTTTGTGCCCTTTCATAATTTTAGGCAGTCTTCACACAACCATTTTGTTGCTGGATCCTAATGGCTCCCTCAGAGGAGAGGGTGAGAAGGCATGGCGTCAATGACACAGACACTGGGAGTCAGTTGAAGTCGAACAGCAGACTCATTTATTCAATAACAGAGAAGGCCTTTTATAACCTCCTCCAAGCACCCAAGCTGTGTCCCAATCAGGTGGCATTACATGGTCATCCCTCATTGGCTGGGCACAATCAGAAACTCTGACAGTGACCAGGTACTCTGACAGCGCCTGTTGCTAGGCCCTCAGGCAGACTCCAGGTTGACTCAAAAGGAAAAAGTTATGTGCATGCCTTGGCAACTGGTTTGAGCCAATTTCCTCGACCCTATGGGCCTGTCCTACTATACCATTTGATGTTGAAACACTGAAGAAATAGTTGTGGAATAAATGAATACTACTAACTCCAAGTATTTTCTTTTTATACCTGGTACCTGCCTTCTTAAGTTGTGTGTTTTCCCATTTCTCTCTCTCAAACTTCCCAATCACTAGCAACAGGATGAAAATGCCTTTTCTACTATGTGAAGGCATATGTATATGTGTATACACATACAACTGAAACCAAGATTTTACACAGCATATATTACTTATACTGTCCAATATATTCTAATGTTTTCTAACACATTAAAGAAAAACAAATGACAACAAAAATACCCATAAGGGTTAGCAAGATGGCTCAGCAGGTAAAGGTACCTACTGCCAAGCCTGACAACCTGAGCTCAATCCCTGGGCCCCACAAGGCGGAAGGAGAAAACTGATTGCTAAAAGTTTCCTTCTGCCCTCTACACACCCACCATGGTATGCACTCCTATCTCCAATAAATAGACTTAGTGAAAAAAAATCACTGATAATTATACATGTAGAGGATTTTACCACCACTAAAGAATTATAACTATAATATAAAAATATTCTCCTAGCTTATGGTCCTGGTAGAAAATGTTCAAAGCAAAATACTGCTATATTGCTATTTTTTGTTCCTGAGAATTTGAACTTTCATTATGGCCTTCACATACTTGAGTTGCTTTCTACCATATTGCCTCATAACACCTAGAATCAATTCCTTATTTCCCACACCCTTCCCTACTTCTTCCTTTAGAAATTTGGAACCCAGTTCAATAATGATATATAAAGCATCCTCTAGATTGCTGTTTCACAAGTTATATTGACAAATTTTGGTGACATATCAATAAAAATTTGTAGGTCTAATTTGTAACCAAATCTTTTGGAAATGAAATATGGGAAATAAGCTTGTTTGGGGATATAGCTTAAGAACATATGTTCTATTGCCTGACGACCCAAAATCTTAATCATAGCTTTGCCAAATTATTTGAGTTTCCATCTTTCCATCCACACAACCAGGGTAATATGAACTTTAAAGAATCGATGGATAAGTTAGAGTATTCAGATAGAGCTTGATGTGGTAGGTTCTAGGACACTCTCTTAGGGACAGAAGTATTGTTTTGTTCTCTTTAATAAACATATCTGTAGCTTCATGCTGGTGTTATAATGTAAGGTTCGGTCATAAGAACAAAAATAAGATTTATTTTTCTCTTTAAATATCTATCTTTTTCCCTTCTTTTTCTTTTGTTTTTTTTTTAAATATCTATCTTAAGTTGGATAATTTATAATATAAAAATTCCACTGCTGATTTTATAGGCCATAGATATCAGAAAGAAAGGTTCTGATTGCAATGCCAGATTATATAAAGAATGCCTACTGAAACCAATTTGTCTAATCATGGTAGCTTCGATTAAGGTTTTTGTTCAATGTTACTTTTCAAATTACAAACGTTGATGGTGATGTTTTGATTCAGGAAAAGAGCACGTCGTCGTGTAGACACACTGACAGAAGACTTCAACAGTATAAACTTGTTCTAGTTGCTTGTATGTTCCTTCTTATCACTTATCCACACTCTTGTCAGGGAGGTCACACTACTTCCAGGGTAGTTTTCATTTGATGTTTGGCAATTAGGGGGAAATTAGCTTTCCATAGAAAGCTTTTCCCTTAACCTTTCCAGTTTTGCTTAGCAGGACAGGATCTCAGCAATACCCCCAGAAACCAAGGCGCAAGCTGGACTCTCACAGAGAAATCTCAACCTTTCCCCAGCATTAGCGAGCTGTGGTCTCTTGCTGAGTTATGTGTAAAGCAATTACATGCCTTGGAAAATTTAAAAAAAAAAAATAGTATTTTCACCAATTCTTTGAGAACTTTATACAATTTTTAAAAATCATATTTATTCCCCAAATGGAAGCCTTTGACAATTTAACGGCTTCTGGGGACGTACCTTCTGGTCACATACATTCTCTGGTGCGGATGCGTGTTGGGGGACACATCTGCAACAGGGCAGAGCCGGAGAAGTGTCCGCTCAACTCCCTGGCTAGGAGTTGCTGTAGCCTCGCTCGCCGGCTGACAAGGGACTCCGGAAAAGGCCCACAGTGCGGGCGGGCCTAGCGACGCTCGCGATCATGCTTTCGTCACATACCAGGTACCGGCAAGGCGTGAAGGCAAACCCTCCCGGAAACCGCAAGAGGTGGGTCTCGGAGAGGCGGGGCGGAGAGAGCGTAGGGGGCGGTTCCACAGCAGGCGAGGGTGGGGCGCAGGGCTTGGGGGCGGGGCCATGGCGGGCGAGGGTGGGGCGCAGGGCTTGGGGCGGGGCCATGGCGGCGAGGGCGGGGCGCAGGGCTTGGGGGCGGGGCCATGGCGGGCGAGGGTGGGGCGCAGGGCTTGGGGCGGTTCCACAGCAGGCGAGGGTGGGGCGCAGGGCTTGGGGGCGGGGCCATGGCGGGCGAGGGTGGGGCGCAGGGCTTGGGGCGGGGCCATGGCGGCGAGGGCGGGGCGCAGGGCTTGGGGGCGGGGCCATGGCGGGCGAGGGCGGGGCGGCGCTGTGGGGGCCGCGGCGCTTCGGGTGACAACGGTCAGAGATGAAGGTGGCCGCGGCGCAGCGGGAAGCTCAGCTGCACCGGGCGCGGTTGGCAGCCAGGCCGGGCCTGTAGGACCTCGGGGCCGGGGTGGCGGGATGGGGACCCGGCTCGGGTAGTGAGAAGGCTGCGAGCGGAACTTCAGCCAGAGGGGCTCGCCGGCTCCGTCCGGTCAGACTCGGCGTCCTCCTCCACCTGCCGCCGCTGGGCCCCGCGTCCGGCGGGCCACGACGGCTCCGGCGACGGCGGGGGCATGTGGCGCTGGGTCCGGCAGCAGCTGGTGAGTGAGGGCTTGGGCCGGGCGGCGCGGGCTAGGCCGCGGCGGGGGCGCGCGGCTCTCCCGCGGCCCGGGCTCCCCACCGCGCGGGGAGGCGCTGCTGCCTGCGGTCGCTGCGGGTAGCGAGCAGCGCGGGTCCCGAGGAGACCCAGGCAGCGGCGCGGGGCGCGGGTCAGGCGGCCCTCCGGGACTGCCAACTGGGCTCGTGCAGGTTCCGAGGAGGTCTGGGTCCTCCTCGGCCTCCCGGCGGAAGGCGGCCCCTGGGCCTAGGAGGAAGGAGCGCCGGAAGGTCCTCACCGCACACCAGGGCAACTTCTCTGTGCATCTGTCACCCCTCCTCAGGGCGGTTAGGACGCACGGCTTTGGAACCAGTGGTTGTTAACTTTTGAACATTGCTGGGTTACCTGGAGAAAGAAAGAGAAAAACCTCAGGGCGACTTAAGTGTCTCAAAAGCGTCACCTTTCTCAGAAATTATTCACTGATGAAAACCTCTTATGCCGCTTGGCACCTGCAGCCCAGGAAATAAAACGCCGAAGCAACAGTGATGACAGTTAGAAAAGATATCACTTCAGTCCCAGGAACGCTAACCTCTGTACTGTTTTAATTTTGAAACCTTATCAATTGCATTGTTTTGTTTACTAGGTTTCAAGGCCGTGATAAACCCTAATTAGCGAAGTAGAAACTTACTGTTTTGAAAGCAAAATATTCATACTTCTTTTCCCCTGCGGTAGAAGAGCTTTTCATGTAAAAACTAACAAGTATGTATTTCAGTCAGCCTCTTTTATTTTACAGTAGGCATCAGTCTTAAATAAAGAAATCTTATAAATAAAACTAGAACTGCCCGCCACTCCCGCATACAAATGGTGGGTCTTTATTTTTGCAACTGTTGCAAATTGAAGCATTCCAGCTTTATTGGGAATCCAAGCTAATGATGTCATTTGATCCACACTGTGAGACTGCTATGGCTTTCTTTCAGTAAACCGGTAGTACAGTAAAGAAATTAATTATTACAAATCTGATGTGCTTTTGATTTCCCAGACGTCGTGTGAAGAAGGCTTGGTTTAGCACCGTGTGTCTGATGGTGTTTTGTGTGGCAGGAAGATCATTTTTAAGTGGGTCTCTTCAAGTTTTTCCCAGTATGTTAAGACATTGTGTCTCAGCGTGAGGTACTTGTGTTAGCTTGACAGAAATCTGGTAATGTTGGGGAAAATGGCTTTAAATGTTCACAGCTGAAGGAAGAACCAGAGCTTTGTGGCCATTTATAAATCAGCTATCTTACTGGACTGATTAACAAAACAAGTTGAACAAGTTGCCTTGCATAAAAAGTACTATCTCTGATATTGAGCTGGCTGTCACTGGTTTAGCTTTTAAGATAATCAGGTCTTTAAGACCTGGGCCAGAGCAGGACTTTGTGTCGCTGACTAAGTTTGTGTAATCACTTAAATTACAAATTAAGGACAGTGTGTACAGAGTAATGAAAGTATATTACATTGACTCAGTAGTAAATGGCCATTCTAGCTGCTACACCAATAATTTAATTAAAAAGTCTAGTATAGATTATTCTAATTTGTGCTCACTGGGTTGAGTCACAAGCATTAGGTTAATTGTAAAATTCATAAATAGAAAAATGTGAGGAAATCGATAAATCACAAGGACAGGCTGTTTTGCAGTTACAAAACACTATGAATTCTGACTTTCAACTAATACTTTCACTAAAAAAAGATACTTTTGTTTTAAAATTTTTTATTACTGCTTATTTTGTGTGTGTGTGTGTGTGTGTGTGTGTGTGTGTGTATGTAAAAGTGTGCAAGTAAGTCAGGACAACTTGTGGGAGTCATTTCTTTCCAACCTTGTGGGTCCCAGGAATCCAGCTTAGGTCCCCAAGCCTGGTGGCAATCTCATTTGCCTCCTGAGACCTCTCACTTACCTTACTGCCATTATATTAGAGAGACAATTCTATGTTCTATTTCTTTATTTGCAATTGAAAATCTCTACAAAATGTTTTTGCTGCCTGACATGAAAAATCATGACAAAAACTGATTATTTTCCCTTTATGAAAATAGTGAAAGTATGTTTCTATTGTTTCTATTTCACACACAAGGTTCAGACTATTTTATGCTGAAAGTGATGTCTTTCTGGTGTATTTTGTATTCATATTGTACCCCTTTTCAATAATATGCTGTATGAACTCATTATTATGTCATTAACAGCATCTCATTTATAATAGCATATGACCATTCGGTGCCTGCTGTATTATTATTAACTATTATCTTGCTAGTGCTGGCTGTCAAGCCCACAGCTTTACACATGCTAGTGGTAGTTGTTGACCACATGCAGCCGTTAAAGTTTATGTTCAGAGAAGAATATTTTCAATAGCATGTTTATTTGTACAGTGCTGAAACAACTTTTAAACAAAAATATTTTTAAACAAATATATTTAGATGACATATAAGGTTTCTTTACAGGACAACATAATACCATATTTTCATAGAACTGTGTGTAGGTATATGCTAATCCTGGTGATTCATGTCAAAGTGATGTGGCTTTTACTCATGACTGTTCTCAACACCCTACATTGAGCATTGAGTATGTTTTATGACTAGATGAGGAAATAATGGATATTATTTCTATGTTTTGCAATATAGTGATACAATTTAAGTTTGACCAACCCAGAAGAATATAGAAAATGACTAACTACACACAAGCACAACCTTGCAGGCAGGTGTTTCTTTAGCTGGTGACACAGGTCTGTAATCCCAGCATCTGGGAGGTGGAGGAAGGAGGATCATGAGCTGGGGGTAGGGTGCAGTTCTTACATTGTTCAGAAATGTCTCTTCAGATTTGTGCTGGTGATTGGGAAAGGAGGCTGAAGACTGTCTTCTGCTTCACTGAGAAAATAGCAGGCTCTTAGCCAAACTCCCTCGATTTTATTATCTGATGCTTCTCCACCCTTGCTTGTGTCTGTCTGTGCTTCCTCCTTCCGTTCTTGTCTGCTGTCACAGAAAGTGAAGCCCTCGTTTTCAAGTTAACCGGTTCACCTGTGCTTTTGACGCTGTTCTTTCATCACACTGTTTCTATTCCTGGTCAGTTATCATGAAATTGTGTCCTTTCTCTTTACCTTTAGACTGTAAACACAATCAAGCTTCCCTCTGTTATCTTAATTTTCCCAGCACTGTGCCTAACTGCCAAATGTTCTTTAATTGGATAAAATTTTAAAAAGGTTTATCCTACAGGACAGTTCTGTCTAATATACTTGAAATGGGCCTGGTTCAGGTTGAAATTTTCTCAACTATAAAACATAATGGAAAACAGAAGAAAAATGTGATATATCTCAATTATACCTATTTTTGTGACAGTAAGATGACTTAGCAGGAAAAGGTACTTGTCATCAAGTCTGATGTACTCAATTTGATCTCTGGGATCCACTTGGTAGAAGGAGAGAATTGTCTCCTGAAAGTTGTCCTCTGACTTTTACATTTACGTGGTGACATGGGCCCATTATCTAACAATAAATAAATATAATGAAAAATTGAATTATTTTTAAAATACGACTATTAGAAATTTAAAAATAATATATGTGGCTTGCATCTGTTGCTCATATTTTATTTTTACTAGTACTGCTGTATGCCATTAAAAGTAAGCTTTGGTTTCTGTGGAGCACATTAAGTCTGTATATCTCTATATTCTTTTTTCTTGGTTTGTTGTTGTTGTTGTTTATTCTTTCATATTTAGATCCTAACCACAGTTTCCCCTTCCTCCTCTCCTCTCAGCTTCCCCTCCCCTCCTGGCTGTGAAATGTTATTTTAACTGGAAAAAGATGTGTTACATTTGTTTATGCTGTAGAATATTACTTTAGCTGTATAAAGGTGTGTTACTTTTGTTTATGCTGCATTTGTTTAACTATGTAAAGAGGTGTTGCATTTGTTCCACCTCACCTGCCTAAGGCACCTGATTGGTCTAATAAAGAGCTGAACAGCCACTAGGTAGGCAGGAGAAAGGATAGTCAGGGCTGGCAGGCGGAGAGAATAAATAGGAGGAGAAATCTTAGTCTACAGAGAGGAGGAACAAGAGGAGTAGGAGGAAAGAATGAGGAGATGCCTGGGGCCAGAAGCTAGGCAGCCGCCAGACAGACAGACATGAGAAGCAGTGAAAGTAAGAGATACAAAAGAAAAGAAAAGTAAAAAGCCCTGAGGCCAAAGGTAGATAAAGAGAAAAAGGTTAATTTATGTTAAAAGAGCTAGCCTGAAATGTGCCTAAGCTGGGCTGAGCATTCAAAACTAAAAATAAGTCTCCATGTCATGATTTGGGAGCTGGTTGGTGCCCCAAAACAAAAAGCCTAGTACACTCCCCAACCTTCCTTCTCCCCTTAGATCCACTCCTTCTCTCATTTCCCTTCAGAAAAGGACAAGCCTCTCAGGAATATCAACCAAATATGGCATATCAAGTTGCAATAAGAATAGGTACATCCCCCCATATTAAGGCTGAATGAGGCAACCCAGTAGGAGGAAAAGGGTCTCAAAAGCAGGAGAAAGAGTCAGAGGCCCCTGCTTGCTCCCACTGTTAGGAGTCTCACAAGAACACCAAACTACACAACCATAATATATATGCAGAGGGCTTAGGTCAGACCTATACGTGCTCCCTGATTGTCAGTTTGGTCTCTGTGAGCCCCTGTGAGCCCAGGTTAGTTGATTCTCAGGGTTTCTTGTGGTGTCCTTGACCCCTCTGGCTCCTACAGTTCTTTCTCTCCCTCTTCAGCAGGTTTCCCCAAGCTCTGCCTAATATTTGGCAGTGGGTCTGCATCTGCTTCCATCAGTTGCTGGATGAAGCCTCTCTGATGATAATTATGCTAAGCTTCAGCCTAGAAATATAGCAGAGTATTATTAGGAATCATTTCATTGACTTTTATTTTTCTGGTTGTGGTCATGTTTGGTTGTGTCCTAGGTCTCTTGGGTCAGAAAGGTTTTAGTTTTGTTGTTGTTGTTTTTGTTTTGTTTTGGTTTTTTTTTTGTTTTTTGTTTGTTTGTGTGTGTGTGTGTGTGTGTGTGTGTGTGTGTGTGTGTGTGTGTTTTAATGTATCCCAGGCTAGTCCTAACTCATGATCTTCCTGCTCAATCTCTTGAGTGTTGGAATTATGAAAGTGTGTTCTTAAATATGAAGTTTTTCTTTTGGTCAAGGTGAAGTGTTAGAGTTGTCTAAGTATTCCCAGAGGAACTCAGGGACCTTGCTTCAGAGCCTGGTGATAGCCACTGTTGTCATTTAAAGCCTTTTAGGCTCATGCTGTCCACAGTAGTATCCAGGTGTGACTATGAAAGACTTAAAATGTGTCTTTTGAGATGTGTTGGTAAGTACATACTGGCCTTTGAAAACCTAATTTGTTGGGGAAAATAGGATAAACATCACATAATAATTTTAACTGAAATTATGTTGAGATCTATAAATATGCAAGTATATTTTATTAAATAAAATGTATCATTAATGATACATGTTTACTTTTACTGGGCTTTAAATGTGGAAACTAAGGAAATAACATAATTGGGTATTTCTGTTTTATTAGATTGTAGTAGTTGTAGCCTCTCTCATAAACAAATATAAGAAAATTTTCAATTCTAAGGGCTTCTTGATTTTACTCATGTTTTTGTTCTTTAGTTTGTTTTGAGTTGTCTAAGTAAAAATTGAGTTCATGCGCATTGGCATAGGAGACCACTTTCTAAATAGAACACCAGTAGCACAGACACTGAGAGAAACAGTCAATCAATGGGACCTCTTGAAACTGAGAAGCTTTTGTAGGGCAAAGGATACGGTCAACAAAGCAAAGCGACAGCCTACAGAATGGGAAAAGATCTTCACCAATCCCACATCTGACAGAGGACTGATATCCAGAATATATAAGGAACTCAAGAAATTAGACATCAAAATGCCCAACAGTCCAATTAAGAAATGGGCTATAGAACTGAACAGAGAATTCTCAACAGAGGAAACTCAAATGGCTGAAAGACATTTAAGGAATTGCTCAACATCCCTAATCATCAGGGAAATGCAAATCAAAACAACTCTGAGATACCACCTTACGCCTGTCAGAATGGCTAAGATCAAAAACACTGAAGACACCTTATGCTGGAGAGGATGTGGAGCTAGGGGAACTCTCCTCCACTGCTGGTGGGAATGCAAGCTTGTACAACCACTTTGGAAATCAATATGGCACTTTCTTAGAAAATTGGGAATCCATCTCCCCCAAGATCCAGCTGTACCACTCTTGGGCATATACCCAAGGAATGCTCAACCACACCACAAGAGCACTTGTTCAGCTATGTTCATATCAGCATTGTTTGTAATAGCCAGAACATGGAAACAACCTAGATGCCCTTCAACTGAAGAATGGATAAACAAAATGTGGTACATATATACAATGGAATACTACTCAGCAGAGAAAAACAATGAAATCATGAGGTTTGCAGACAAATGGATGGATCTAGAAAAAATCATCCTGAGTGAGGTATCCCAGACTCAGAAAGACAAACATTGTATGTACTCACTCATAACAGGATACTAGATGTGGAACAAGGATGACTGGACTGCTACTCACATCACCAGGCAGGCTACCTGGAAAACAGGACCCCAAGAAAGACACAGGGATCGCCCAATGACAGAGAAATGGAATGAGATCTACATGAACAGCCTGGACATGAGTGGGGGTAGTGAAGGGCGAGGGTCCAGGGAAAGAGAGCTTGGGTGAGTGGGAGATCCCAGCTGGATCAACAACAGAGAGGGAGAACAAGGAATAGGAGACCATGGTAAATGAAGACCACATGAGAATAGGAAGAAACAAAGTGCTAGAGAGGCCCACAGAAATCCACAAAGATACCCCCACAACAGACTGCTGGCAATGGTCGAGAGACAGTCCGAACTGACCTACTCTGGTGATGGGATGGCCAAACACCCTAATTGTCGTGCTAGAAACCTCATCCAACTACTGAGGGATCTGGATGCAGAGATCCATGACTAGGCCCCAGGTGGATCTCTGGGAGTCCAATTAACGAGAATGAGGAGGGTTTATATGTGCAAGAATTGTTGAGACCAAGGTCGGATAAAGCACAGAGACAAATAGCCAAACAAACGGAAACACATGAAATATGAACCAATGGCTGAGGGGTCACCAACTGGATCAGGCCCTCTGAGTGGGTGAGATAGTTGATTGGCCTGATCTGTTTGGGAGGCATCCAGGCAGTAGCACCGGGTCCTGTGCTCACTGCATGAGTCGGCTGTTTGAAACCTGGGGCCTATGCAGGGTCCCTTGGCTCGGCCTGGGAGGAGGGGACTGGACCTACCTGGACTGAGTCCACCAGGTTGATCTCAGTCTGTGGGGAAGGCTTTGCCCTGGAGGAGATTGGAATGGGGGGCGGGCTGGGGGGAAGGTGAGGGAGGGGGAGGGGGGAGAACAAGGGAATCTGTGGCTGATATGTAGAACTGAATTGTATTGCAAAATAAAAATTAAAAAAAAAAAAAAAAGAAAATAGACAATGAAAAAAAAAATTGAGTTCATGTACATAGTAGATGTCATTCTTTGTTTTGCTTTTTTCCCCTGGAATTTCTTTATCAAATTCAGTATAAGAAATGCATATTTATTATATCTGCATGAGAGATTATTAAGACTTATTTTTACTTTAGTTTTGGGGATTGTAAATACATGTTTACATTAATTCTTCTGTACATTTAGTTATAGTGGATCAAGTAAGCTTTCCCCAGTGTTGTGAATAAGTCATGCAACAAATTTCTCTTGTTTTCTATCACTTGAAAAATGACTCTGAGAGAACTGTCCTAAGAGAGAAAGTTAGAATACTGTTTTGTTTTGTTTTTCAATGCTGATAGCTCACTTAAAATTATCTCTATAGTTTCAGTACAGTGTAGTATAAATGGTTGTTGTACTGAATTATTTAGGGAACAACACAACAAGAATAAAGTCTTGATAGAGGTGTGGTACATCTATCATTTCAGAACTTGGGAGGCTGAGGCAGGAGGATTGAGAGTTACAGGCTTATATAAAAATTCTAGGATTATATAAGGTCTTACATGAAAAATAGAAAAATGAGAGACTATGTATGTATTCAACAGAGACACCACTTGTTTGTTTGTTTGTTTGTTTGTTTTAGTGGGTATTTTTGTTTATATCTGTTTTTGTTTTTGAGACAGGGTCTTGCTTGTGTTACCCAGGGTGGTCTGAACTGGCTATCTTCCTCCTTCAACCTCCCAAATTCTGGGATTACAGGCATGTATCACCATGCCCTGCTTAATTTTTCAGTTGGTTGGCTCTACATATGGACCACAGTAGTACCACGTTCTGTCTGAGTTAACAGTAAGAGTTAGCCTATGCAGAACACCTTAAGCTGTGATTTGTCTTTATACCTGAAAAATTTAGATCAGATGCCATGTTCACTAAGGATATTAATATTTCCACATTAAATTTGGAAGTAGAATACCATCAAGAAATGAGTAAATAGGATAATGTACATAGTACCATTAATTCAGTCATTTTCCTATATTTTACAAAAGTTAGGAACCAAAACAGATGTTATATGTATGCTTGTAGTGTATATGCAGTTAATGCTTATGGGAAGCCAATATTCATGATATGCTTCTTATGCTTTATATTAGGGAAAATGTCAAGCATATATAAAAGCATAGAAAATGACATATAATGAGCCCCAAACCATCCTTTACCCAACTTGGTAATTACTAGCCCAAGCCAGTGTTACTGGATCCCCTCACATAGTATCTGTACCTCCTGACTAATTTAAAGCAAACCTTAGACATTATATAATTTTACCCATAATTATGTCTCTGTCTCCAAAGATAAAAAATCTTTTTAAGTATTAAGTGTGATTGATGTAATATCCCATGTATTTCCATTTTCCTTTCTTTCCTGCTAGACTCAGATTTTAGAAAGCAGTTCCTTAAGTATACTGCCTCTTCCTGTGTCAGTGTCTCAGGAGTAGAAATCAGAGAGATCCAATCAAATTTCAAAGCATTTGCTTCACAATGTCATATTATATATCCTAAACATGTGCAGTTTTTTATTTGTCACTTAAATAAAATGCTTTGCTTATGACATGAAAGGTGAAAAGAATAGGTGCACTTTTAATTTTTGAGGGAGCAAACCATGCTTCTGTCTTCCTAGCTAAAAATGATGACCCAAACGCCTTCTCCCCCTCCTCCCCTCCCTAGGCTAATGCAGTCTTGCCTTGTTCCTAGATGGCCGCAGTGCTTGCTTGGTTTTCCTCCTGGCCCGGCAGTCTGTTGCCAGTTAGCAGCCAGAGTGACCTTACATATTAGCCGTGCCATGTAATTCCTCTGTTTGCAACCCTCCCCGGGGCTCTGCTTGCCTTCTTGTTGATCTGTGTTCTATCCAGTTCTCCAGATCACTTCTCACTTCCCATCTACCCTTTCTCTAATAATGTTTTTATTAATTCTTTGAGAATTTCATACAATATATTTTGCTCAAATTCATTCCCTCAATTCCTCCCAGCTCCTCTGTTACCTCCCTACCCAACAACTTTCAATTCATTCATTCATACTTCTTCCCTTGCTCTCCCTTCCTCTCTCTCTCCCCTCCCCTCTTCCCTCCTCATTCCCTCCCCCCTTCTCACTCTTAAAAAACACGTGGGACCAATTTGTGTTGGCTGACCATTCCTCAGTGTAAGTCCTTCCCCAGAGTGAGGTCAGTACACCAGGTGTCACACCGTTGAAGCAAACCTATTTTCCCTACCCTGGCAGCAGTCAAATACCAATGGCTCTTGAGCTAAGGGTGTGATTTCATGCCTATCTCACCTCCTCCATACTGAGATTTTGTTTTCTCTAGCTTGATCTTATGCAGGTCTTGTATATATTTTCACACTCACTGTGAATTTGTATGTGTATCTGCCTTGTGTCTGGAAAAGTCACCTACCATCTCCGGCTCTTCAAATCTGTCCAAGCTTTTCTACTTAGATTCCTGAGCCTTGAGGGGAAAGGTTTTACACAGACAGCTAATCAGGGCTGAGCACTCTGAAGTCTTTGATTCTCCACATGTTGACCAGTTGTGGGGCTCTGTGCTAATTGTCGTATGTTACAAGAAGCTGCTTCACTAATGGGGAGTGGGAGGACAGTGATCTATGGGCACAGCAACAAGTCATTAAGAGTCGTTTATTGGCATGTCCATTTAGCAGGTTAATAGTAGGGCTTTCCCCAGCCAGTTGAGTGCCAGCTGGGTATCTAGATGTTCTATAACTCAAGTGGGTGGTGTTTTCAGCAGTAGGGTTTTACTGTTAAGTTCTTGAGGGTAATCAATAGCATTGGCAATAACCTGTAATTGCCAGAGGCGGGTTACTGACCCTATTGGCAAACAACTCAAAAAGCAGTAACCCATTCCTGTTACTGGGAGCTTCATTTAGTAATGAATGATATCTAGTTGGGATATGGTCCTCTCACTATGGAGTAACTCAGTTTAAACTGGAAGCTTCCACAGTAGTAGGTCTCAATGTGACCTTTTCTAAAGGCCCTGAGTGTCAGTTATCCCTCCCAATATTTCCTCTTCTACCCTTTCCTTCCGTCCCTCACACAGTTTTCATCTTTCCTGTTCCACTTTCCCTCATTCTCCCTTTATAACACTATTTTTTTCTTCCTTGAAAGCCCCCCTTGTTGATTTGTGTTCTATCCAGTTCTCCAGATCACGTCTCACTTCCCATCTACCCTTTTTCTAATAATGTTTTTTTATTAATTCTGTGAGAATTTCATACAATATATTTTGCTCAAATTCTTTCCCTCGATTCCTCCCAGCTCCTTCTCCCATGTGCCCCTTCTATTTCTCTAACCTGTCTGGTATTCCAGATGAAATGCACATATGTAAAGCTTAAAAGCTAGCATCAACATAGGAGGGAAAAATGCAATGTTTATATTTCTGGGTTTCGGTTACCCCATGCAGGATGATTGTTTTCAGTTCCCTGCATTTACCTGCAATTTTCATAGTTTTGTTGTCTTAACAGCTGAATAATGCTCTATTGTATAAATGTATCACATTTCATTATTATCAGTTGATGGACATCTAGTCTGTTTCCATTTCCTGACTGTTGGGAATAGAACAACAATGAACATGACTAAGCAGGTATCTCTGTGGTAAGATAGAGTCTTTTGGGTATAAGCCTAAGAATGGTGTAACTTGATCTTGTGGTAGATCTATTATCAGCATTTTGAGGAGCTTCCATGCTGATTTCCATAGTGGCTGTACCAGTTTGCATTCCCACCAGCAGTGAATAAATGTTCCACTTTCCTGGCATCCTTGCTAGCAATTTGCTGTTTCTCTACTCCTATCCCCAACCCCCTACCCCCACCCTCACCCTTTGGAGACAGGTCGATCTGGCTGGAGCTTGCTATATAGACCAGCTAGCCTGGAACTCCAGAGATCTACCTGCCTCAGCTTCTGCCTCCTAAGTACTGGGATTAAAAGCATGTGCTTTTTGTATTTAATCTATAGATAATTCTGTTTAATTCCGTGTTCCATTTTTAAATTGGGTTGTTTTCTTGATGTTAAGTGTTTTGTTTGCTTTTTTAGTTCTTTGTATATTCTAAATACCAACCCTCTGTCAGATATATAATTGCTGAAGATTTTTCCCCCATTCTACAAGCTACCTCCTCACTCAAATGGTGATGTCTTTTGTGGTACAGAAACTTTTTAGCTTCATGAAGTCTCATTTGTCAGTTATTGGTCTTAGTGCCTATGTTATTGGGGTTCTGTTCAGAATGTCCTTTCCTGTGCCTATAAGTTTAAGCATATTCCCCACGTTCTTCTCTATTGGATTCAGGGTATCAAGGTCTTATATTGAGATCCTTGATCCATTTGTGAGTTTTATTTGCACTTGAGCTTTTCGCAGAGTAAGAAATGTGGATTTGATTTCATCCTTCTGCATTCAGACATTCAGTTTGACCAGAGCCATTTGGTGAAGATGTGTCTCCACTGTGTATTTTTGGCCTCTTTGTCAGAAATCAGTTTTCCAAACTACTGTACCTCAGGATCAGGGTCCATTGCAGAAGAAAGTATGGGGAGACTGCAAGAGCCAGAGGAACAGGGAGTTTCAGTGCGATTGTGTCTCCTAGAAATGTCAGAAGCTACACCCATGAAGTCTCACCAACACGGCTGTCTAAACATGAGCTGAACAAGTATGACGCAAATAGATGTGTTAACATGGAAGGGGCAAGCTCACAAGGACTCAACACTAGACAACTAAGGAATGCTAAGAATAAGAGAAATAGTCTTCTGAGGGGAACAACATACCAACTGACTATTACTAATACCAAATGGTCGGTGTGAAAACATATACATACAAGTAACATTCTACAGACTGAGCAGATTGTATTTATGTATTTAGGAATACACACACACACACACCAACACCACCAACACCACCACCAACAACAACAACTTAAGAAAAAGAGGCTGTGAATTTTTGTGCTAACTTGTCAGATTGTCTATGAACAAACCCACTTTTTCAGACATTGATAAATTCTTTTCTTCATGTGATATTTTATACAAGAACACTTCAGATATGCTATTATTTGTGACTGATTTTAACAAATCCTATTAGGTTTGTGTCAGCTAGTTACATGTTCTATTCATAGTCTTTTGTGAATCATTGCCTTTTTGTTTTTAAAGATGGCCTATTTTGAGCCTTTATATAGGTACATTCCTGTAGAAAAAACTTGAAACTGTCCCATACAGAAAAATAATGGCTATCAGAGGTATGTTTTGCTTTAGTGTGAGTTACCTTTACAATATTTGTTTATTGTAAAGGTGGACATTTAGCATTAAATGCAGTTTTCAATAGAAAGGGATTAAAATTTTAAAAAAAAATGAATGGAGGTACATGGGAAGGTTTAGAGGGAGGATAGAGAAAGGGAAATGATATGATTAAATTATAACCTCAAAAGTAATTTAAAAATCAGGTATCCATAGATATAGACTTATGTCCAGATCTTCTTCACTTTTCTTTGGTTGATCCGTATATTTTTTTTTGTAAAGATTTATTTATTTATTATGTATACAGTGTTCTGCCTGCACATATCCCCGCAAGCCAGAAGAGGGCACCAGATCTCACTACAGATGGTTGTGAGCCACCATGTGGTTGCTGGGAATTGAACTCAGGACCTTTGGAAGAACAAGCAGTGCTCTTAACCTCTGAGCCATCTCTCCAGCCCCGTATATCTCTTTTTATGCCAGTACAGTACTGTATTTATTATTATGACCTTGTAATATAAGTTAAAATCGGGGATGGTGATACCGCCATCAATTCTTTTATTATTTAGAATTATTTTTATCAATCCTGGGTTTTTAATGTTCCCATATGATTATTTTTTTCAATTTCTGTAAAAAATTGTGTTGGCATTTTTACAGGAATTACATCAAATCTGTAGATTGCTTTTGGTAGGGTGGCCATTTTCACAATAGTAATCCTACTGATCCATGAACATGAGAACATGGGAAATCTTTCTATGTACTGACTGACACCATTTTCTTTTTTCAATTTCTTAAAACTTTTATTATCTGTCTTTTACTTTTCTATTTAAATTTTCTATTTAAACTTATTCTCAGATATTTTATTTATTTACTTGATGCTAATTGTATGGTATTGTTTCTCTTATTTCCTCTCGCAGTATGTTGTTCGTATATAGAAAGGTTACTTACTGATTTTGGTGCCTGCTCTACCCTTGACTCTGCCTCCTTGCAGTTCAGATAGCCCAGACATGCTTAACATCACAGGCTCTTTGTAATTGCTGTTTCTTTTCTTGAAATATTTTTCCCTAGGTACCTCCTGGATCCTTTGCTTCCTCCAAGTCTGTTTAAATATTACCTTATATGGTGGTTTGAATGCCTTGGTCATGGTGTCTCTTCACAGTATCAGAAAAGTAGCTAAGATGCCCTAACAAATAGTAAAGCCCTTTATAGCCCTTAAATATAAAATTGTAAAACAGACAGACAGCAGCCCTCCACTGTGCCTTCTGCACCCCTTCCTACCTTGTTTCTCTTAGCGCTATAACACGGTTTACCATGCTCTTGGCCCTACTTACTTACCTCATGAAGACCAGGATTGTAGTTCTCCACCTAACAAACCATTTCTCAGCTCTCTATCCCTTTTAGGTAACATTGATTCCTCATTTATTAATTCTCTCTAACATTTTCTGAATATCCATATTGTGGTAACATGCAGGGAGAATTTGGGACTGCTAAAATGAAGGCCCCTCTACTCAGGTAGTTTCCTCGGAGACTTTTTCTCTAATAGATATTTGAGCTGCTGCTAACATTTTTTATTATTATTATTGTTGTTGTTGTTATTGTGATTATTATTATTGCTGTTGTTGTTTAAAACAAAACAAAAAACAAGGTGACCCTTCTTATACATAGCTTTTTATTTAAGTGAAATACCTAGAATTAAAGTTGCTAGGTGATAGAATAGCACACTATGACTGTTAACCAGTTGTTTAAATTGTATTGTTAAGTATGAGAGTTCCCTTCTCACTACTACTTGCTCAGACTTCAAAACTTTCACCACGGCTATCTATACAGCTCAGTGGGTAGTGACACTTGTTGCCAAGCCTAATGACCTTAGTTTGATCCCCAGAACCCACATGGTAAAAGAAGAAAATTGACTCTAGCAGGTTGTTCTCTGGCCTCCACGTGTACATCATGGTGTGCACATGTGTGTGCGCGCAAACACACACACACACATACACACACACACACACTGTTTAAAGAAGAACTTTGAGATGGCTCAGCAGTTAAGAGCATTGGCTGCTCTTCCAAAGGTTCTGAGTTCAATTCCCAGCAACCACATGGTGGCTCACAACCATCTGTAATGAGATCTGATACCCTCTTCTGGTGTGCAGGCATACATGCAGGCAGAACACTGTATACATAATAAATAAATCTTAAAAAAAAAAAGAACTTTGCCAGTCTGATGCATATGCAAAAAATCATATTTGCAGTCTCCTGATTGCTAGTGACCAATGCTAATACCTCTATTTCATTTATATGGATAAGTTTCCCATTTTTCTGCGGAGTAATGTATTAGTTACTTGTTGCTGTGGTAAAATACTTAAAGCAACTTAAGAAAGGAAGGGTTTGCGTCCATCATGGCAGAGCAGTCATAGTTACAGGAGCTTGAGGCAGCTAGTCCCATCTGCATTTAGGAAATAGCACTGATAATGCTTGTGCTCAGCTTCTGTTCTACTTTTACTCAGTCTAGGACACCAGTCTAGGAATGTGCTGGCCCACATTAAGGGTAGGTTTTCTTATATCAGTTAACCTAATCTAGATAGTACAGAGCGTTATTTTCATCATAATTCCAAATCCCATCAAATTAACAATAAAGGTTAACATCAGGGACCCAGAGAATCAACCATTAAGACCACTTACTGCTCATGCAGAGGACTAGAGTGTTTGGTCATCAGCACCACATTGAGTTGCTCACAACCACTTTAACTCCAGCTTCACAGGGAATTAAACTCCTCTGGCCTCTGCAGGTAATTGCATTCATGTGCATATATCCCCACCCCTCCATCATTTAAAATAATAAAAATAAATCTTAGAAATGATTAATGTAAGTAGTTTCTCCTTTCATTGTTCCTTTTGTATAATGGATGCCATTTCTTTGTTATATGTGCTGTAAATATCTTCCATTCTTTGCCCTGTATTTAATTTTCTTTGTTCTTCTCAAACAGATATTTTAAGTTTCTTTGTAGAAAATTTGATTTCCGCCTTGTTACCTAACAATTTCTTCCCTCTATTAAAACAGAGAGTAGTTTTATTATTGTTTTCTTTAATTTGTCTTAAAAATGTAGTTTTTTAGTATTCAAGTTCAATATACCTGGGATTGATTTTTGTATATAAAACAAGGGAATTTGTGTTTTCCCATTGGAAAGTTATTTGTTTCATCTCTCAGTTTATTGGATGAGCCATCTTTGATGGCTAACGTATGTATTTGCCTTCTCTGTTATGAATGGCATTCTTAATTCCCTCTACACGCTCTTTTTTTCCTATTTCACTCATCTATTGGTGTATCACCTTAATTATAGCATTTACATGATAAGTCTTGGCATTTGTAAGGCAGAATCCTTCCACACATCTTGGTTTCTTATTTTCACTGCTACTTAATAACTGCGATTTTGCTGCTGTTATGAATCATAATATAAATATCTGTGTTTTCCAGTGGTCTTAGGCAACTCCTGTGAAAGGGTTGTTCAACCCCCAAAGGGTTGCAGCCCACAGGGTGAGAATCACTGTTCTAGAGCCTCTTCTTCTCCCTACCCACCCAAACTTTAAGTTCTTTAATGCAGATTTAAAGGAAGTTGATGTACTAGTTACTTGCCAATGTTAATTAATGTCTTGTTCCCTATTTGGTAGAACTGTTTGTAGGAGGTATGGCCTAGGAGGAGCAGGTAAGTCATGGGGGCCCAACTTTGAAGTTTAAAAAGCCCACTTCATTCCCAGTTAGAGCTCTCTTTCTTTTTCTGCCTCCAACTTAGAGAACAAGATGTAAGCTCTCAGCTTTTCCTGCCACCATGCTTTTGCTCTGCTATTATGGACTCTAACCCTCGAAAACCGCAAGCTCCAAATTAAATACTTTCTTTTATAAGTTACCTTCATTGGTCACACTGTTTTATCACAACTATAGAAAAGTAACTAAGACTACTATGCTAAGATTATTTTTAGTACTGTATCTGGAGAGATGATGTCCTAATTGACTTTCTGTTGCTGTGATAGACACCATTACCAAAAGCAACTTGAAGAGGAAAGGGTTTATTTCATCTTAGTCCATCATTCATGAAGGGAAGCCATGGCAGGAAGCTAGAGGCAGGAACTGAGTCAGAGGCCATGGAGTAATGGTGTGCTGTGGAATAATGCTTTTGTACATTGGTTTAATAAAACGCTGATTGGCCAATAGCCAGGTAGGAAGTATAGGCGGGATAAGCAGACAAGGAGAATTCTGGGAAGAGGAAGGCTGAGTCAGGAGATGCCAGCCTGCCATCCAGGGAGCACCATGTAATGGCACACAGGTAAAGCCATGGAAAACGTGGCAACATATAGATTAACAGAAATGGGCTGAGTTTAAGTGTAAGAGTTAGTCAGTAGTAAGCTTGAGCTGATGGCCAAGCAGTTTTAATTAATATAAGCCTCTGTGTTTTCTTGGGTCTGAGAGGCTGTGGACCGGGTGGGACACAGAAAAACTTTTAGCTACAATGGTGCTTTCTGGTTTACTCCCTGAGGCTTGCCCTCCATGCCTCTCTCACCCCGGTGCAGCAATCATTTATCAAGAAAATGACCCATAGACTTATCTACAGGCCAGTCTGATAGAGCCATCTTCTTAATTGAGTTTACCTCCTCCCAGTTATGTCTAGCTTGTGCCAAATCAACAAAACACTAACCAACACAGATAGTCTTCTGAATTTGAAGGCAGAGTGTATGTTCCTCCAGGAATATTTTAAACATATTTCTATCTATATTTCAGGAAGTCATACCTGTTAACTGGTACACAGAAATGATTGGGGGGCATAAATCTGCCACATGAATCTTAAGCCTTTTGATAGCAAAACTTTTTGATCTGGGTATAGAAGAGGTTAAAAATAAGCATAAAAATTATATTAGGCATGGTAGTCACATATTAGCTAGACATAGTTCTATTTCTCTCAGTAAGAATCTATCACAGGAGAAAACAAGGTACTCGTAGGAATAAAAAGCAAGGAATTCAGTAAAGAAAGCGTCTATGCTCTCATATCTGAGTTTTTTCTTGTAGCATATTTGAGAGGTGTAAACTTTTTCATTATTGAAGGTATGACTTAATTTATTTCTGAAGGTAATATATCTGTTTACCTTTGAAGAAAAGCATTGGTGGCTTAACTGTACTAATTCAATGGATTCATCCTATGTGCAGTTTAAGGCCAATAATATGTGTAATCTGATCAGTTATATAAAACCAATAGTAAAATATCATACCAACTAGCCTGTTGACTAGTATTCTTTTTCTGTTGTTTGGTCTTAGGGTTTTGACCCACCACATCAAAGTGACACAAGAACTATTTACATAGCCAACAGATTTCCTCAGAATGGCCTTTATACACCTCAGAAATTTATAGATAACCGGATCATTTCATCTAAGGTAAGGATAAACAATTTTATTATTACACTGTAGATGTAGAGCTTGGGATATATTTGTAGCTCATTTGGTAGGACGCTTACTGTCATGTCCAAAGTCCTGAGTTCAATCCCTAGTACCACATAAACTGAATGTTATGATGTATACCTATAATTCCAGCACTCTTGAGTTCAAAGTCATCTTTAGCTACATAGCAAGATTGAAGCCAGCCTGGGATACCCTGCCTCAAATAACTAAAACAAGATGGTAGATATGGAACATTTTAAAAATGATTTGCTGAATGTGTGCAAGTGTGTGTTTATACCTTTAAAAAGTCAAGACACTGAAAGTTGATAGATTTATCTCACCCAACATGATATATGAAAGAAAAGAGACTGCTAGTTGGTACCACTTAACAGTGTCTTCAGTTGCGACTGTACTGGATGGCCGTCTGCTGAACCTGTTTCTCCTCTTATGTCATTTACTCTTTGCAGCAGCCTATGTGAAATAACTATTAAATCATGTTTACAAAATGCTATATTTATATTACCACAGTCCTTTGATTCCAGTGCTTGGAAATTGGATAATTTCCCCCAAATTGTAAGTGGCCTAGTTGGAGTTTGAACTCTGTTCCATGTGACTTTAAAGCTTCCTTGTTTCATTTTTGGTGTCTCCCATAAATTTTTTTTTTTGTTGTTGTTTTGCTTTTTGAGACAGGGTTTCTCTGTGTAGCTTTGTGCCTTTCCTGGCACTCTTTTTGTAGACCAGGCTGGCCTCGAACTCACAGAGAAACGCCTGCCTCTGCTGGGATTAAAGGCGTGCACCACCACCGCCCGGCTCCCATAAATAATTTAATGTAAGGTACTACATCATTCTTATTTATTTTTTCTTGTTTTAATTTTTCCTTTGCCTTTTGAAGAAGTTGTTTGTTAAAGCAGAGAATTATGGAGCAATGCTGTCTAACTCATTTTTCCTTCATGACAGAAATGAGTTGCAGTGTTCAGTAAAATAGCACATAGGACTGTTGAGGCCTTGGAAATATGGCTGGTACAACTGACAACCTGAACATTTAAAAAGTATTTTAATTTAAATGTCAGATCCATATGTGACTAGTGACTCCCTTATTAAATAGTGCATTTCTGAGGATGTGAATCAGAGAGACTGAGGATAAAGTTCTTACTTAGAGCCTGGCCCTTGCTTGTAGGGCTCCACAAGAAACACCTTTATATGTTCTTCCCTTGTCTTCCAAAGACAACTAATGCTTTTCCTTGAATACTGATTTCATCTTTCCTAAGATGTCACCTTAGCTCAACAGTCCCCTTCCCCTGCCCTTTTCCTTCTGCCATCCCATTATTTCTGTGTGTAGCTGATGTACTAATGATGCTGACACAGTGGTGATGTCAGCTGTGCAGTGCCCCAGCTCTCGTCTATACTGTGGATGCTTTATAGGTTTCTAAATAGTTTTAAAGTCTAAGTTTTGTATTTAAAAACAGTCATTTCATACCCCTCATGTTCCACTCCCAACCTTCACTCCCTCTCAAATTTACAACCTATTTTTCTTTGTTACTTTTGCATGTATAAGTACAACCTGTTGAGTCTGTTTAATGTTGCTTGTATGTTTGTGACTTCAGGCCTGACCTCTGGGGAAGACTAATTCTGCTGCTTTTAGCTTTCCTTAGTTACCTGTCTTTGTCTAAGTGTAAGGCCCATTGAGATTTCCTCGTTCTGGGTTAGCATGTTGATTTTTTTTTTCCTTGTTCTGGTCTTGTTTAGGTATCCATACTGTTGAGATATCCTGGGCCATGCTTCCCTGTTACAGTCTTACAGCTGATTTCCTCGTTCTTTGGTTTGACAGTCTTTCTATCCTCTATTCTATGATACTTCCTGAGTCTTAGGCTTAGTAACTGTGTTATAGATATAGCCACTGGGACTTGGAACCCCACAATCAGCTCTCTGCATTTTGACTATCTGTGGTTTTCTGCAGTGATCTCTGTATTGCAAAGAGAAGCTTCCTTGATGATGGGTGAGAGCTACACTTATTTGTGGATACAAAGAGAAGAATTGAGGATACAGTTAGGAATTAGGCTGGTTTAGTAATGTGGTGGTGGTATTAGGTTCTCCTCTAAGATCCATGACCCCTCCAGCCCTGGGTAGCTGACCAGGTTTTCAGTGCCAGGCTTGATTTCCCTCCTGTTCAGTGGGCCTTATATCCAAATAGAGAGATGTTGGTTACTGTCAAGATATGATGGCCACTGATATAGATTTACCACTGATAAAGATATACCTTTAGTAATATTTTACCATGTTGGCATTGTTGTGGTTAATAGGTATCACAGCTGGGTGTCACTACTGGTTGTTTCCCTCTGTTGGCAACTTGTATAGCTCCCTCCAATATTATGGAGTACTATAGTCTTTGTTAAGGAGGAGGCTTTCAGATCAGATCCTCTGAGTCCTGATAAATGCTAATATTTAAAATTCTCGTCTGCTAGGACGTCACACTTCCACATAAAACATGTTAGCTGGTGTTGGAAACTGAGAGTCCCAAAAATGTTGTGCTAAGTGCTTTTATATGGCTCTTTTCTTATGCAGCAGTTGAGGTTTAATGTTTTTGAACAGAGTTTCAGAAGTGTAGGTGTTTAAATAAGCACTCTCTTTAAAACCTTTTAGCTTCAGTCTAAGTTTCCTTATGTTGCTTTCCTACTGTTGTATCTCAGTTGTTTCCGGAACCTCCTAACTCTATTGCTGGCTGACTCATAGCTCAGTGAGCTCTTTTCCCATTGAAACTTGGCTGGATTGTTTGCTTCCATCGTGGCTTTTAATATAAAAATCCGAGGAGGGTGTAGATTTGCTCTTCTAAAGATGCTGAGTTCATGTCAATTAAGAGTATAGGTATTTGCTGACACTATTCTCTCGAGCTTCAATGAGGCTGGCATGATGTTATCCTCTTTTTGAGTCCTGTATTGCTCTCTGAGACATTTTCTACAAAAGCACAGGACCTTTGCTGCGTTTCCTTTTGTTTTATGTGTTCATTTATGTATCTCATCTTTGACTGCAACTGTTGAAATTTAGCTCTTAATCTCTTTGCTTTACTTGTAAGCATCTTAGTGTATCTGACTTGTTGAAATATGTAATGATAGTTTTCGTTTGTTTGCTTTTTTTTGACAGGGTGTCTGTATGTAGCTTTGGCTGTCCTGGATCTCACTGTGTAGACCAGGCTGGCCCCCAGCTCACAGAAATCTGTTTGCCTCTGAGTGCTGGGTCTAAAGCAGTGGTTCTCAACCTCCCCAGTGCTGCAACTCCTTAATACAGTTCCTCAGGTTGTGGTGACCCCAACCATAAAATTACTTCATAACTGTAATTTTGCTACTGTTATGAATCATATTGTAAATATCTGATATGCAGGATATCTGATATGCGATCCCTGTGAAAGGTCATTTGACCCCAAAGGGGTTGGAACCCACAGGTTGAGAACTGCTAGCCTAAAGGTTTGTGCCACTATGCCCAGCTTCGATAATGACATATCTTAATTCACTTACCATAGTAGCTACCTTATATTAAATTTAAACTGCCTTGAAAAATATTTAATTTTATTATCAGTATTAGAACTTAGAGGGAGAAGGTCAGTTATAAAGTCATACATGACCTAGAGAAATTAACTCTATTATCTTAACCATTATAACTTTAAAGCCCAATAAATTGTTTTTTAAAGTATTTTCATATTTAATAGTATGTCTCTTCCATCTCTATGGTAGAATAAATGCAGAATTTTGATTAACTCATTCTGTTAATATGTTTGTATTTTATAAAACATGAAAATAATATTTTGTCATTTGTAAGCTGCTTTGTATATGAAAGTTCTATTCTCATTTTTCCTTGTTTTATGAGCTAGACAAAGAAAATTTTAAAATTCATTTTTATGGGACTGGAGAAAGGTTTCAGTGGTTAAGAGCACTTACTGCTCTTGTAGGGGACCTGGATTCAGTATCCAGCATCTACATGACAGTTTTCAACTGTCTGTAATTCAGTTCTGGGGGAACTGATGCCTTCTGCACTCCACAGGTACCAGGCACATATGGTGTTCCACATATATAAAAGACTCTTATACATCAATTTTTAAAATAATTTATTGTTATTAATTATTTGTGTGTGTCTCTGTCTCAGCATAGGCATATGAGTGCAGGTGCCTGGGGAGGCCGGAGGCTTCAGATCTTCTTAGAACTGGAATTACAGGCAGTTGTGAGCCACCGGACTTGGGTGCTGAGAATTGAGTCCTCTGTAAGAGCAATATGCACACTCTTAACTGTGGTACCTTCTTTGCATCCCTTCAAAGCAACTATCTTGAAACCATTTACCTTACTGCCAATTTATATAATTGTTTACTTTTAAATTATAGAAGGAAAAATATTGTCAGTATCATAATCTACATAGACTTTGTAAGCATAATTCTTAGAAAGTTTTGTACATTCAATAAGGTGACCAAAAAGTTTCCATGGAGACACTCTGACCCCTGTAGGAACAGTTGCCTTTTACTCCAGTTAGGATCAACCAGAAGAGGCTGGTGAGATGGTCAGTAAAGGACTTGCCAAAAGCATGAGGACCCTGACTTTGGATCTGTAGCACCCACATAAAGTAGAGCTCAGTTGCCCCTGTAATCCCAATGCTAGGGAGACAGATACAGGAGGATCTGTGGAACAGAGATTAAGTCTAAGATTATTTAATGAACGTTATAACTTGGAGCCACAGGATTTTAACTCCCATCCATCTGTGCTTTTGACCATTATACTCAGCTGTCTTGCCTTTAGGACATTGTGGCAGTTTTGCATCCTTCATAAATTGTTTTGATGGTTATCCTAGTGATTCCTTGTCTAATTATTTCTTTAACATTCCAGGTCATGTAAAAAGAAAATAATTGACTAGGCCATTTTATTTTGTTCTGTAACTGAGTTCAGTAAAATAAAATGTTTTTAATATTTTTAGCATTACTATCAATGCTTAATCGTCTTTATTACTTTAATTTTATGTAACCAAATCCAAAATATATTGTTAAAGTGTTTAGATGTTTTATCTAGCTTCTAAAAAAATTAATAACTGGATGACAAAATTAATAGTTTTCATATCTCATTTTAAAAAGTATATTAAAACTGCCAATAAATAAAAAGGGAGAAATGAAAGTAGCATAAGAGTCTTAAATTCTAGAAACCAGATAGTTTCTGGAGCATCAAGTTATATTAATTTGTCTAAGAGATTAGTAATCCAATTTTACTTTTCTTATAATTGCATCTATGTAGTATATATTGTTTTAAAATATTCTTTTATTGATTTCTCTTTTCTTTTTTCCCTAGTATACTGTATGGAATTTTGTTCCAAAAAATTTATTTGAACAGTTCAGAAGAGTGGCAAACTTTTATTTTCTTATTATATTTTTGGTTCAGGTAAGTTTTATCACTCAATGGATTATTTATAAACTTGCTGCCTAAGCATATATTTTACAATAGGGTAAAATTACATTGTGTTCTTAGTTGTTTGATTTTTTTTCTCCTGCAGCTTCCCCCATTGTATTCATTAATAAATTATCTAAATCAAATCTAGATTTCTAAAACATAGGCTATAAATTTTAAAATCAGTTGCATTTTGTTTCTTTACTAGTGTGCCATAGTACTGATAACTGTAATCTGAGCCAGGTAATTTTCAGATGCCTATCTCAGAGTATAAATGTTTTGGCTGTTCATATGTAGTGCATCATTGGCACATGTCTGCCTGTGGAATCTTCATACAGGATAACTGTGTGTGTGGTTTTTTATTAAAATTTTGTTTTTGCTACCTGTCACATGAGTCTATAGTCACAGATACTCAAGAGGCTGAGGCAGATGAGGATTGCTTGTACCCAGAGTTTGATGCTAACTCAACAACATAGCAAAACCCCACCCCAATACATTTTATTTGAATTTATAAATTTTGTTTGTTTTTTTGTTTTGTTTTGTTTTTCGAGACAGAGTTTCTTTGTGTATCTTTGGTGCCTGTCCTGGATCTTGCTCTGCAGACCAGGTTGGCCTTGAACTCACAGAGATCCGCCTGTCTCTGCCTCCTGAGTGCTGGGATTAAAGGCGTGTGCCGCCACCACCTGGTTGAATTTATTTTTTTTAACATTTCCCTCTTTCCCTTCTTTCTCTTCTTTGTGTGTGTGTGTGTGTGTGGTGTGTGTGTGTGTGTGTGTGTGTGTGTGTGTGTGTGTGTTACAGCTCTAATAGAAAGGTATCCTTGGCAGTGGGAAGCCAAGGAATACCTACAGCTCTGAAGGGAACTTAAGCCCCTCAAGCTACACTAGTGGCCAGGCCCTCCCCTGATGACCTCCAACTGCCAGGTTCCACCTACCGGACACTCTTAACTGCCCTCACTGCTGGACCCAGCCCCCACCCTACAGAGTAAAAAGCCTAATCTCTAGACATGAAATCCCACCAGTCTCCACCCTGGAAAGCTCCACCATGAAAAGTTCCACCCTCCTCCCCAAGAAACTATATAAACCCTGTATACTGTTCAGTTCTCTACTGTTTCTTGCCTGAGCAGAGGCAGCCACCCTCCTATTTTTTTTCCCACACAGCAAATCTCTTGTGTGAGGCTTGTTGTACAGTGTGACTTTGTGGTATTCCTTGGATCCCAACTGCCAGGATACCTTTCCATCCAATCTGTAATGCTTACAATGTACCTTCAAGTCTTACTGTGTAGCCTAGACTGGCTGTGGACTCAGTCTCTACGTCCACCCTTCTGGAATTACAGATGTTTGCCACCACAGTCAACAATTATTCTAATTTTTTAAGTATTCACAAGAGTATTTTTCTGGGCTTAATTACAAGTTTATCATAAACTGTTCAGTAGCTTCTTAATCTAATTGATATATATATATATATATATATATATATATATAAAGTGAAACTCAAGTGTAAGTCAATTTGTAAATATAGTGATTATCATTTCCTTACAGTTATTATTTTCAGATAAAACATTAGACTTTTTCTTCAGTGTTAAATTAAAAATTTGTTTTTACTCTAAGCTGGTCTATCAGTAGAACTAGGATTTCAAAAGAAAAGTTAAAATTACTCAATCTTTTTAAAGCTTTAGGAAACATTCATGAAGAATGACTTCATTCATTAGAATGAACTTCTAATTTTATATCACTAGAGCATCTAGTGGTTTTCTTGGAATATGAAACTATGCTAGCCGTGTATGCAGTTGTCAAATTGCTAAGATCAGCATGTATATAGAATAGAGTAAATTTAATTGGCCAATCCAGAGTCAAGAGAAATTAATAAATCATAAGATTAGTGTTCTTACTTGCTACAAGCCACAAGAATATGTTATAGAGATTCAGCTGTATATAATAAAGCTATACCTAGAAGAGTCAAGGAATTCTTCTAGAGGAAAGTCAAATATCAAGGAATATTTGATGATATTCAGCTTTTAATATATCAGCTCTCTTCTGCTATGAATTTCTTGTGTGCTCATATACTACTAGGCCTTAATGGCAAACAGTATAAGCTTCTCAGACCTACTGCTGATCTGAGCTAGGTAACACCCCTACAGAGCCTAGGAGACAGGCAGGTATGTAGATCCATAGCTTTGTTTCTTGTACAAATGAAGCTCAGACCATCCCTTTCCTTCAGGCTTTCTGTCCAGAGCTATTGACTCAGGACAAAAGAATTTTTTGCATAACCAGGTGCAGTGAAGGCTGGGGCAGAATTTCTTGGTTTGAGCAGAGTCACGTGGCCAGAGAAGGGAGAACAAGGAAGAGTTTTTGGTTTAGTAGGGATTGGGGAAATTTAGGAGAAGAGGAAGGAAAGATGAAGGATGGAGGAACGGAAGATAAGGATGAGGTCGGAGAGTATAAGAGCTTAGTTATTACTAGGGCTATGAGAAGACAGAAAAAGAAGGGACGGAGAGGAACTGAGTGTCAGAACGGAACTGAAGCTGTGTAGATAGAATTTTGTCTTAGAGAAATAAAGTGGACAGACAAAAGAGCCCAGTGTACTTAGATTCTTTTCCCTCAGAATAGCATCTTCCTTAGGACCCTGGGAGGAATCTTCTCAGGGCAGGCCCCTGGGAAAATTTCAATACTTACTAACCTATGTAATTACTGCAAGTACTTCTTCAGCAACTGTAGAAACTTGAGTTACATGATTTACATCTTGCAGCACCATTTTCCTAGCTCTCTTCCTCTGATTCTTTTGGGTATAACAAATCACTTGTAAGAAAAATCATTTTCCATTCCTAGTTCTCTTTCTCTGGGGTTCAATTTCTCCTAAATCCTGGGTTAAAATTGCTAGCAGACTTTTCGCATTTTGTAGTATGTACAAAGAAATGTGAAATGAGATAAGCCCCAGTGTGGCTCTACTTGAATATTGAAGAATTTAGGAACTGTTAAAGCAAAGTGCCCTCTCATGGTGGTGCCTACACATGCTTATAATCCCAGCACTTGAGCAGCAAAGACAAAGGGATCAGGAGAAGGTTTTGTTTTGCAGGGGCATTTGTAGCAAAATCCTGTCTCCAAAAACAAAACAACAATAAAACAGAGTAGCTGAGTTCAGTGTAGCAGAATACCAGAGTGTACAATTGAAAGGCTCTACCAAGCCTCTGAAGTAGTCAGGAAAGTGAAGTTGTGAACTAAACTATGTA
Organism: Peromyscus eremicus; assembly: GCF_949786415.1. Lineage (NCBI taxonomy): Eukaryota > Metazoa > Chordata > Mammalia > Rodentia > Cricetidae > Peromyscus > Peromyscus eremicus. The sequence goes on from NC_081421.1 coordinate 33,672,017, forward strand.
CATTGTACAATGGTATGAAATTTTAGGTATTAATATAACATGTAATATAACTATGTAATACTCTTCATTCTTTCTTTAAATCTAGCTCATGATTGATACACCTACCAGTCCAATTACCAGTGGACTTCCATTATTCTTTGTGATAACAGTAACCGCCATAAAACAGGTATGTAATGCTTCCTGCCTTAGTTCTTCCAAAATTCATTCAAAAATCTTAAATATTTCTACTCCAAATTAACATTATTGTGAAAACAATTTACATAACAAAGCAGTAGATTGATTTGATACACAACAAATTATATTTCAGGTACCTTATGACTCATGAATGATTTCAATATTTAAAATATATTATTGTCGCTGGGTGATAGTGGCACATGCCTTTAATCCCAGCACTCGGGAGGCAGAGGCAGGTGGATTGAGGCCAGCCTGATCTGCAGAGCAAGTTCCATGATAGGCTCCAAAAGCTACACAGAGAAACTTTGTCTTGAAAAACAAAAAAAATTTATATATATATATAAATTTGTGTGTGCATATCTATATATATATGTTATTATCTTGACATAGGAATCAATCTAAAAATAAATACATGTACAGGCTAGTTTTTGAAGTAAATTAGTATAATCTTTTTTTTTTTGTAATTTTAGTGATGTTTAAAAAGAAATATGGTTCAAAGAAGTAAGTTTATAGAATGGAGCATTTGCTTTTGGCATGAACTTCCCTAAACTTTACAGGTTTCCTTCATAGTTATTTTTTGTGTGTGCTAATACCCTAATGGAAATAATTTCAGCCAGATTATAAGTTGACGTTGAGATTTAGGAAAAGAGAAATCGAATATTAGATCAGCATGCTAATTAAGAAATAAATCCTTTAAAATGTCAAATAGATATTGCTACCACTTCTCAAAACATCTAGTCAGGGTCTCAGTGTAACTGCAGAATTTTTCTCCAGCTCCCACCGCCAAGTCCCGCCAGTCCTGGAGCCCACTTATAAAATAAACACACAGACTCTTACATTATTTAAACTGCTTGGCCATTAGCTCAGGCCTATCATTGTCTAGCTCTCACTCTTATATTCAGCCCATTTCTATTAATCTTTACTTTGCCACGTGGCTTGTGGCTTACCGGTACTTTACATATTCCTTGTCTTGGCAGTGGCTCCAGCCGGTCTCTCTTTTCTTCCTCCTTCCTCAATTCTCCTCTCTCCTTGTCCCGCCTATACTTCCTGCCTGGTCACTGGCCAATCAGTGCTTTATTTGTATAGAGCGATATCCACAGCATCTCAGTGGTACAGAGATGATTCCTTCTGCTAGACAGACAGAGATCATTGCCTTTTATTACCTAAATAATATTAAAATCCTCTGTTTTATAATATGTAAGGATAATACGTTGATTGATGGAGAAATTGCAGTTCTGAGATGAAGTGTATTAATTACCTTTACTTTTTTCTCTATTTATATTAAAATTAATTACATGGTGTGTATGTGTGTGTGTGTGTGTGAGAAATTTGCTGGTGAAAGTCAGAGGACAACTCATGGGAGTCAATTCTTTCTTCTACCACGTAGATCCCAGGTATTGAACTTAAGTTATCAGGCTTAGTAGCAGGTACCTTTACCTCTTGAGCCATTCCACCAACTCTACTTTATTTTTGTTTAAAGAAGGGCCTATAGATTATCAATTATGTTATATAACTAGTGTGGCAGAATAGTAGTAGTCTTGGCTCTTACCAAATTTGATTTCCCTTTCTTCTCTCTTCTATTGGAGACTAGGATCTGTTTGTGTAATCTAGTAAGCATCTGAATCACTCCATATAGTTACATATTTCCATAGGTTTACAAGTGTCGTTTATTTCATCAGAGTAACATGTATTTGTTCTTTGGGCTTGTCTTCTATATTTCACTAGGTGGTTTCTGGTCAGTCTCTATGCTGATGTTCTCAAATTTACATTCTAAAACTATTTGAACCATTTAAACACATGCACACACTCATTTGTACATTTGAACACCTCACAAGAATCTTACATAGAACTCGTGGTGTTTTCCCCTGTGAAGCCATGCTGCTCCTGCTGTTCCCTAGCTTATTAATGTTACTATAGTTCTTTGACTCTATCTCTGCCTTTAAGATGGACCTAATTTGTCTAAGTAACCAGCATCCCTTGCTTAGACCATTGTGGTGTTCTCTTTTACTCTTAGCCTCCCTGTTTTTATACAGCAGCTGAATTGATCTCAACATTGGATCATGCTGCCCTTCTGTTTAAAACTATTCAGGGAATTCTCATCAAATGTCAGTGTCTTTAGTTTGTGGAGACATACACAGTGTAGTCCCTGCTTCCTAATTAACTTCGTACAACTTTTACTTCTACTCAGTGTCTTCTAAGCACACTCCTCACCTCATCATCAAACACAGTAAGCATGCTTTTATCACAAAAGCCTTATGATTTACTATCTTCTTTTCTTGAAAAGTTCTTCCAGGTTATTGCATAACTCAGTCCCTGATTTTTTTCAAATACTCAAGCTTTGGCTTTTCTTGGCTATTTACCATCTTCCATTTCCTTTTTAAATATTATTTGTTCATATCATTTGTCATGAGCTGGTGTTCTTTTTTATTTCGATGTTTAGCATAACCAGGGCAGAGACTGTCTTGTGTTTTCAGTGAATGATAGACCAAAACTATTCATGTGTGGGGGCTTTGATAAATATTTGCTGAATAAATGAATGAAGGAGCCCACTGAATATTTCTTAAAGCAAAATAAAATATAGTAATTTTTGTCCTTAACTCCTAATAAATATTTGGCTATCTGTTGACTGCATTTAACTAGAAAATGATACCATTAACTGACTTGGAAAAAATTATGATTAATGCATGTTTGCAAAATAAGTTTAATAATAATTGACCACATTTCACCTTCCAAAATTGGTTAAAAATACAAGTAATCTAAAGGAAGGAAGCAAGTACCTCATATTTCTGTTAGTACAGTTGCTGCAGATGAGCACTAAATTTAAATAAAAGCCAGACAGTAAAGACAAAGGGGTAAAATGCAAATGTTCAAAGAGAATATTTGTTCTGATAGGATTCATTCATTCCCATTCTCTTTGTTGGCCTATCTAGATTTCAGAACCCCAAGTTTACTCTTGTAATAAGAGTTTCTAAGTTTTACTCATGTAATCAACACACAGGTGCATTCATATAGTGTTCAGGTTTATGTGTCCATCACTGTGAATCAATAGGACAAAATTTGAAGAAATTATCCAAGTAAATGTTCCTTTGTTCTCTTCTCTTTAATCTGGTTTGTCCTTTGATTTTGCAGTATAGTAGGAAAATGCTCTATTATCACTTGTCAGATTTCATCTTTTTCCAGCTATATTGTGTGTTGTGGCTTCTCTACTCATACATTGTGAGATACAATGCTCTGGTAAATCAGAGAGATGACCAAGGACGATCATCTGTTTGAGCCTGTTTAGAAAAGTGCTAAGATGATATTTGAAATGGTGATACTAATTAAGGTAATTGAAAGATAATTGCTGTAAGCATTGAGAGCCAATGAAATGGTTTAAGTAGGCTACTCAACTAAAACAATGAATTGGGATGAATCTAGCAATAAAATGTAAAATGAATTAGAATTTATGAACTTACATTAAAAGGATAATGCATTTGCCGGGCGGTGGTGCACGCCTTTAATCCCAGCACTCGGGAAGCAGAGCCAGGCGGATCTCTGTGAGTTCGAGGCCAGCCTGGACTACCAAGTGAGTTCCAGGAAAGGTGCAAAGCTACACAGAGAAACCCTGTCTCAAAAAACCAAAAAAAAAAAAAAAAAAAAAAAAAGGATAATGCATTTATTGTTACTGCTTTGCTGTTAGTTATCTATGAAAGGAAGTAAACTTTTTTTTATAGCCTCAGAAATGATCTCAGCTTTTTCTAAAATTAACATATTGCAACTTCAATTGGACCAATATAATTTAGATGTCTTAGAGTGCTTTCCCAAAATGTTTTCTCCAAAAAAAAAAAGTCTTTTAAAAAAAAAACAATTATCAATATTTTGGTTTATCACCTCCAGCTCTTACAATCTTTCTGTCTGCTCTGATGCATAGCTCCCTGAGTCTTGACGAGGGCTTTGATGATGACATCCCATTTAGGACTTAGTGCTGCACAGACTTTCATGCTTTGCACATTGTCCACTTGTGGGTATCTGTGTTGGTTCCCATTTACTGCCAGAAGAAACTTCTATGATGAAGGCTGAGCAAGTCACTGATCTATCGGTATAGCAGTATGTCATTAGGAATCATTTTATTGCTATGTTCATTTACCAGAATAATGGTATTAGGTTTTCCTCTAGGCTCATGACCTATCTAGTCTCAGGTTCTTGGCTACTTTAGCAGTGTGGGGTATAGGTTCCACTTCAAGGAGTGTGCCTTAAATCCAATCAGAAAGTTGTTGGTTACTCCTATAACATTGATGCCGTGTTGTACCAGTCTATTTGTAGGCAGGTCTCTGTTGTATGTCTTAGAGTTTGTAACTGGGCACTACTGATGATTACCTTCCCCTCAGGTAGCATGCAATATCTTCAAGTACCATAAACTCTAGTCAGTAGGAATGAGGTTTCTAGTTGGCACCAACTCTACTTCTTTGTATTCAATGCCATGAGTTTTGTCTCCAGCAGTAGGGCTTTACCATCAGTTTGTGGAGAGCAACCAACAGCCTTAGCAATAGCTGCCATGTTTAGGTGGTTCCCCTACTGTGCTTTATGTACTTACCCTGAAGATAATTTGATGCAAAACTTTTAATATTTTTATATATAAAATAATGTTTTGCATGTGAGGTCAGATGTGGAATTTTCTGCTTATCATATTATGGCAGGGCTTAAAAAGTTTTGTATTTTAAATTATAATTTTGTGGTCTATATTTTAAGAAAGGAAAAGAAATCAACCTCAGTTTTGAAGTTTTGTTGGATTTTTGTTTTGTTTCTGTTTGTTGCCTGCAACAATGCTGAGTGATTAAAACATCATTTGTACATGAAATTCATTTAATGATTGAATAATTTTAGGAAAATGTAGAAGTCATGACTGTCATCCTGGACTTTTGGCATGGTTAGCCATGACATTTGTCAATATGGACTTTAGCAGTAGCATCCTAAAATCAGCTCTGAATATGCTTAAGATGTTTATGAGCCCCACCTCTCACTAAGGAACTATGAGTTAATGAGTACTGAGAGGAAGAGTCTCTCTCTCTCTCTCCCTTTCTCTCTCTCTTCCTTCCTTTCTTTTTTTCTTCCTCCATTTTCCTAAAGATTATATTTTAACTACATATATGCCTCCCCACTCTCCTTCAAATTCATGGTCTCTTTTTCATCAATTGTTATTACATGCATATGTGTATTTATATATACATATATGTTTCTAAATATAACCTAGTGAGTCCATGTAATATTACTTGTTTGTATGTTTTCAGGGCTTTTTGGCACTGGACAACTAATTGGCGTGCTCTTCCTGCTCCTAGCTTTAAACACTTGCCTATAGTTCTTTGTGTAGGGTTGAAACCTCATGGGCTTTCTTTCCCCCATGCTGTTTGGCATGTTTGTTGGTGTCCTCCTTGTTCAGCTTATGTTTGGGCAGTCGTGTTGGTGAGACTTCATGGGTGTAGCTTCTGATGTGTCTTAGCAGACACAATCTCAAGCAAATTCCCTGAGTCTGGCTCTTACACTGTCTCTGCCTCCTCTTCTACAATGTTCCCTGAGCAATAGGTATATGGATGTTTTATAGATCTGTTGGGATTTTATAGATCTGATTTTGGTTTTCTGTAGTGGTCTCTGTTGTTAAGAGAAGTTCCCTTGATGAGAGGTGAAGGTGACATTATCTATGGACAAATGTTTTTTACCACTCCTGCCACACACACAGACACACTTATGCCCATGCCAGCAACCAAAATTAAAGTGAGTGGGTCATACACACACACAAAAAAAAAATCACAGGAGGAATGGCCTTGTTGAGAGGAAGGTTTCTAGAGGTGAGAATGAAAATGACTAGAACATATATGTATGGATATATGTATGTATGTCTGTCAGAGTATCAAAAATGATATTTATGAGATCTCAGGTAGAGATATTAATAATGCAGTTAAATATTCACTTTTGGAATGCAGAAGAGATATGAGTTGGAGAAAAGCTGTTTTAGAATTACCAGCATATTTTATATTATATGAATACATAGAAATGAACAGAATAATTTTGCTACTAAGAGTGAAGTATGTGGAAAGGACTCAAAAAGGTGACAGAAGAAACCTTTGCAAGAAAACAAGGAAAGGTCAGGAGCTCAGAATACCGGGAGCATGTATGTAATGGAAACAGAGATAATGTTTCTGGAAAGAATGAATGTCAGAATTGTTAGTTTTTTGTAGGCATGTAAGTACCCTAATAGAATTCTGGTGAATGTTCCAGGGAAGTAAGTGTGTGTGTGTGTGTGTGTGTGTGTGTGTGTGTGTGTGTGTGTGTGTGCATTTGTTTTCTCATGCGATAAAGTGTCTTAGAAAGTATTCTGATAGGTTAATTTTTCTTCTTTATTTATAGGGTTATGAAGACTGGTTACGTCATAATTCAGATAATGAAGTAAACGGAGCTCCCGTTTATGTTGTTAGAAGTGGTGGCCTTGTAAAAACTAGATCAAAAAACATTCGGGTATGTATATGAAAAGTTATATAAAATTGTATTTTGGTGTTATAGTTTTAGTCTTAATTTTCTTTGTACATTTTTTTATATATTATAAAATCCTCTGTGTGTGTGTGTATGTGTGTGTGTATCTCAGTGGCTCAGTGGCAAGAGTACTTGCTTTCCATACTCGAGCTCCTGAATTCATCTACATTGTAAAGCATACATACAAAGTAAAATATTATGATAAGCCACCTATCTAGAACAGAATGGAAACAAATCCTTGCCCTTCACAATGTGTCTCATCACTTTTCTCCTAATTTCTTCTAGGTGGGTGACATTGTCCGTGTAGCCAAAGATGAAATTTTCCCTGCAGATTTGGTGCTTCTGTCCTCAGATCGCCTTGATGGTTCGTGTCATGTGACAACAGCTAGTTTGGATGGAGAGACGAACCTGAAGGTTTGTTCATGTGTATGTTTTGATATTACTCTGGGTGAATATAACGCTTCAGGATTATAATTTTTCCTATTGGTGAAGTGATTAAGTTTGTCCCAATGAAGTGGGTTCTGTTTTTTTTACTTTTTTTAAAGTTACTAAAACTTTTAAAAATTACAGAAGTTGTTGGATTGAGACAATGGCTGTGTTGGTAGAGTACTTGTTACACAATACGAGCATCTGAGTTTGGATCCTAGCATCTCCTCAATAAAAAGCCAGGCACAACAGCACCTGCTTGTAATCCAGCGCTAGGGAGGTTTAGATAGGGATCCCTGGAGCTCAATAGCCAGTCTGACCAAAATGATAAGCTTTATGTTCAGTGAGAGACCCCATCTCAGTGAGAAAGGTGGAGAGATTGAAGAAGACCCCTTGTCAACTTTCGCCTCCATACACACATGCACGTCTGACATCCGCATACTCATCTGCACAGACAGACACACAGACATGCATAAACATGTATGCAAGTAAATTTTAAAATTTAAAAAGTTATAAAGTAAAAAAGTATTATTATGTGTTTAAGGGCATCTCACCCTGCCTTTGTTCATGTTGAAAGTGGAAATGGAAAATGTTTTAGGAAACAAAATCTTTTAATAATTTTGATGCTTGTTTTTTCTTTTTTTTTAAACCCAGGCTGGCCTCAAACTTCTGACAATACTAAATACTAAATTCCAAATATTATGATTATAGATATGGACCACCATGTCCAGCTTGATGTATTTTTAGTTAAGAAACAAGTATAAATTTCCCAATTTTCAGAGTGTAATAAGGGGTGAAAATCTACATCTCCTACTAAATAGGATGTAATGAATCTTTAGACAGTTGTGATTGCTAATGGACTCCATAGACAGGTAAATGCAGCAATTCGTCTGTCCTGCTATTTCTAATTGTCTCTCCTCTGCTGTCTTAGCAGAGTGATTTGTAGTCTAGTGCGCCATAATTTCATCTAAAAGACATCGAAGCAGCTGAGATCTGAGGTCATATCTAGGTACACATTAATCCCTTTTCAATTTTTTTTTTTAGACGCATGTGTCAGTTCCAGAAACAGCAGTATTACAAACAGTTGCCAACTTGGATAGTCTCATAGCTGTGATAGAATGCCAGCAGCCAGAAGCAGACTTATACAGGTATAGTGTATTATTTGGTGAACTTATCTTCATTTACAGCTTCTATTAAAAGTAAAATTCTAATAGAATTTTATTAAATTTTTATTTAATAAAAATAAAGTTTTTATTAAACTTATTAATTTTATATAAAAAATTCTGATAGCTCAGCTACTCTTAACAAGACCTTGTTTTTATAACCATGAACATTAAAATAATTCTTTAAAAATTTTATTATTTATTTTGTGTGCATGTGCATATGTGTTTAGGCATGTGCATGCCACTGTGTCTATATGAAGGTTAGAGGATTACTTTCAGGGGTCTGTTTTCTCCTTCTAATATGTGAGTCTTGGGGAACTCAGGTTATCAAACTTGGCAGCAAGTGCCTTTATTCATGAGACATCTTGTTGACCCTTAAAATGAAACTCTTACCTGATTTGGTAATATTTCTAATACCTTCAGCTAAAGTCAGAAACAGAAAGCAGAATTTGATAAAATTCTAAGTAAAAGATACTAATTAAATTTTTTATATTAGATTGTGTGTGTGTGTGAGAGAGAGAGAGAGAGAGAGAGAGAGAGAGAGAGAGAGAGAGAGAGAGAGAGAAAGCGCTTATGTATGTGTTCATGTCGGTGTGTGCACCTGTGTGCGCATGCCTGTAGAGACCAAAAATCAATGTGCAATGTTTCTCTATCGTTTTCCACCTGATTTCTTGAGACAGAATCTCTTACTAACCTGGAGTTCATAGATTGGGCAAGGCTGGCTGGCTGGCCAATGAGCTTCCGGGTTCTACCTGTCCCTGTCTCATCAGCATTGAGCTTAGTTAGAGGTGTGCACTGCTGCACCCAACTTTTATTTAGGTACTAAGAATCAAGCTTGATTCTCATGCTTGATAGCAAACTCTACTGACTAAGCCATCTTCTCAGCCCTGTAAATACTTTAGATAGAACATATTAAATTGAGAGGAAAATGTTACCAACAACACTTATGTCATGACCCTGTTTTTGGTTTTAAGATAAGGGCTCAAATGTGTATATGTAAAGCCTAAAATGCATATATACTCCCAAACATTAACAGTATTAAATAGTGAGATTCCTAATGATTGTTGCCTTAGTTTATTTCTTTGTTGCTCTAATAAACACCATAACCAAAAGCAACTTGGAGAGGAAAGTGTTTATTTCATCTTACAGTTATAGTCCATCATGAAGGGAAGTCAGAGCAGGAACCTGGAGGCAGAAATTGGAGCAGAGACCATGAAGAACAGTGTTTACTGACTTGCTCCCCGTGACTTTTCCAGTTTGCTTTTTTATTCAGACAAGTACCACCTGCCCACAGTGGCCTTGGCCCTCCCACATGAATTTGTAATCTAGAAAATGCTCCATAGATTTACCTAGAGGCATTTTTCTCAGTTGAGGTTATCTTTTCCCAGATGACTCTAGCTTGTTCCATATGATAAAAACCTAATCAACAAAGCTGTTACTTCCTCTTTGCCAGCTTATTTTATCTGAATCAGTTTGTAAAATATGTATGTGTGTGCTAGTGTATAGCTCATATTTCTGATCAGAAAGTAAGAATGATACAGTTGTTTATACTTTGGGGAAAAGAAGAAGTGAAGACAGGATAAGAGACTGCAAGAAGGGTTGGTGCAATGTAGGGCTGGCCTTAACACATACTGGAATGCCGGAATCAAGGTTAACAGCATAAGGAAAAAGAAAGCAAAGTCCTTTCTGGACTTAGCTTGGGAACAAAAACAAAAAACTGGATCAGATATCATCTCTTAAAGGTGTTCAGGGAAACACCAGATGAATTGGATCTAAATTTAAAGTCTAGGCTGGAGTCAGGATACATAAACTTCTCTGGAACAAGGAGAATAAAAACAACACTCCCTGATATAAAGACCTGAGGGAAGTAAAAATGAGAAATCAGAAAGAAATATGAAGTCAAATTCTTCATCAGATAAAAGATTTGGGCCTGGAATGAGAAGGGCAGTAGGGGACATTTGGAAGGGAATGCTGAAATTTATCTACTCCATGGGCATCAGGCACGCATGCATGTATGTGGTATGTAGACATATGTGCAGGCAAAACACTCATATATATATACATATATATATGTATATATATATCACAAAAATAATAAATTAATTTTTTTTTTTAGAAATCTCTTTACCTAATGATTAACTTGAAGCTTTGTCCAGAATTTGCTTTTGACTGTAAGGTAGCTGTTCTCTTTAATCAACTGTATACTTATGCTATTTTCAGTTGTGGAAACTGGAGCTGAAAATCTAGACTGTGGAATCCATTATGAGAAGAGGTCATTCACCCTAGATTTTAGCCACCAAACATTATAAAGTTAAAGAAGCTCAGGATTTTACTACAGGCTTGAGCTTGCTACTTTACCTCCACTACATAGTAATTGCTCGTTGAATATTTGTTGAATGAATAAAATAAATATTTGTTCTAGTTTCAGTGATCTGTAGGTCACAGGGAACTTTATTTAGTAAATTGTGGTAAAATATATAAACATTTGTTATTGGCTAAGTCATCTATGCGTTTTTATGTAGTAATTTATAAGTTATGATAAGCAGATTAATAATAATAGTGACATGTGACATTTACATGGACAATTTGAAAAGATTTCATTTGTTACTTCAATAATAACTAGAATAGAGATGACAATAAAAATCAATTTTTAAAATTTAAAGTCTAACTTTAAAAAAATATTTTGTAGCACTGGATGATTTGTGTATATATAAAAGATGTACTGGAGCTGTGGCTCAGTTAGTTTGTGCTTTCCTAGCATCTGTAAGACCTAGCTTTTGTCCCCAGCACCAAAACAATAACAACAAAATTTTCATAAAAGGTTGATTAGGGGCTGGAGAGATGGCTCAGTGATGGCTTGCAACACAGTGATGAGGACTTCAATTTGTGTCCTAGTGCAAGTAACAAGCCTGGGGACAGAGACAGGATAGAAGGTTGCTGGTAGCCTGCTTAAAAAAACTGGAAGCTTCAGGTCTCAAGAAGAACCCTGCCTTAGAAATAAGACAGAGTTCTAGAGTGCCAGAGGACATCTGCTGCACTCCTGAACACAAATCTGCACAAGCATGCGCACACAGGGATTTTATTTCATTTGGCTAATAGTACTAAATGTATTCTACCCATTGATTTCATAAGTTATCTATTTTTGTTATATGATACATCCTTCTACAGATTTATGGGACGAATGATAATAACTCAACAAATGGAAGAAATTGTAAGGTAAGAATAAATCGCATTATCTAATTGTTGTAATTGGAAACTGGTAGAGGGACCAAGAGTCAAAGGGGATTAAGTAAGTAAACAGCATATCATAGGAACCATAAAACAACATGTCATCAGCTAGTAGGTTTTAGCAGCAACAAGTCAAGATGAAACACTCCATATAATGACATAAAAGTAATTACTTAGGTTTATATATTTGTATTTTTTGTTAGTCCTTGGTAGAAACTTTTAAATGAAACACTGCTGATTTAATTCAGATGCTTTTTAAGTCATAACCCTCAAAGGCAAGTGAGGTGAGGTTCAGTTTGTGGTCCAGCAAGTGTACCATGTGTGAAGTCCAGGGTTCAGTCCTCCTACTACAAAAAAGTTTTTAAAAAGATGCATGTTTTACATAACATTTAGCAAGTGTAAATCCCCATGGTTGGCTGTATTTCACTGTTACTGAGTACAAGCTAAACTATTTAATGACCAATTCTGAACTGTTGTACTCATTCTTCTGTTTGGTTTTTTGGCTGATTGATTGTTTTGATCTGTTTTCCAACATAATTTGGCATCTAAATAAGAGGCTTTGAGTCAGTTTAAAGATTTGTTAATAGGATGAGATTACATTTTTACTTATGACCTGAAGGCTTAATTTAAAATCAATCTTGGAATCAGCTGTTAAAATCTGACTTTGCCAACTCTTTTCTAGGGACACATTCATTGTGTATTGGCTACATGAAATAAGTCAGTAGCAGAAAGAGTTGAGCATTTTAAAGTTAGATCATCAAGATACGTCATCAAAATGTCAAGTATCAGTACTGATTCATGTTTTAATGAACATTATCATAGAAGCACCTTCAATAAACTTTAATAACACACACACACACACACACACACACACACACACACACACACACACATGATCCCTGATGAATAGCTGTGACTAAGTTTTATTTTTATTTCTGTATGGAAATAGTGAAAATTTTGTAAATACACCGTCTGAATTGTGTTCTAAAGTATTGTGTCTGGTAAAGGAACGTAACACTTTGGAACACCCACTCCTGTGTGGCTGAAAGAAACTGTGTTCTTTACTGAAACAGCTGCAGTTAACTGTTGAATTGTCTTTTATTTGGAAGCTGTCCTGGTGTCATTTATTTTCATTGTTAGAACCAATACCATGATAGGGAGTAGAAAAGAATAGGAAGGGAATATTGAATGGCACGTGGTTCTTTTAGTGATGAAAATATTTTCAGTCCAACAGGTATTTTGTAGCTGCTGAGTAGTTAGCCGCCACACCAGTTCTGGGATAGCAGATATGAGTACTCACCAAAAAGGGCTCTGTAGTAAACAGAATTGATAAACATGTCCCAAATGCCTGGCCTTCCTGGTTCAGTGAATTTTTTTCCCCACGGTATTTGGGTTTGCTGATATTTTCATAAATGATTCAGGTTTTGTTTGATTTGAATAAATAGTTGTTGTATGTTTCAGAAAAGCTTAAGGACTCTCAACAAAATAAAGACCTTTTAACTTATCCATGACAAACTCTTAATCATCTTGCTATCATTAAAAAAACAATTTCCTTTGTAGTTATTCCTTGTCATTTTATATCTTCTTTATGGAGAGAAATTCAAATGGCAAGAAGGTCTGTACCTGAGAACTGTGCAGTACAAGTAGTCAGCTGGTGTTTTGTGAGCTTGCCTATAAAACACTAACATTTTATACATTACATTTTATAATCTAACATAATTTTAATTATGCAGAACTCATGCACTTATATTGTGCAGCTCTAATGATAATTTTATGTTTGCACTGCATTTCAATTCTGTATTTTCCTTTCTAAAACTGATGGTTAATTTTGCTAACAAAATTTAAATTTTGTCTTCTGCTAAATTTTCTTAAATCACTGCTTAAATTTTAACTTTATTTTGTGTTTAAATTTTTTGACATTGATAGCTTTGTGACTTTATTTAAATGTATAATTTTCTTTTAAAGTCACAAGCTTTAATTTAATTTTTTTAATTTTTTTGTGTATGGCTGTTTTGCCAGCGTGTGTCTGAGCACCACTTAAGTGCCTAGTGCCTAAGGTCAGAAGTGGATGTGGGAGCCCTTGGAACTGGAGTTACAGATGGTTGTGAGCTGCTTTGTCAGTGCTGGGAATCAACCAAGGTCCTTGGCAAAAACGGCCAGCTCTCTTAACTGCTGAGCTATCTCTTTAGTCCTACTATTAATCTTAAAATGACTGAAATGCCAAAGCAAATGTTGGTTGTTAAAGTAACTAACACTATTAGCCTAGGAAGTATTATAGTAGCTGGGATTTTTATTTTATATGAAAACTGTTGTAACTATAGGTTAAGTACCTCTGACTGAAGATGCCTTTTAATTTAATTGGAAATTTAATATATTTAGTGCCTTTTGGGTTTCTTTTTCCCTTAGACCTCTGGGACCAGAGAGTCTCTTGCTTCGTGGAGCCAGATTAAAAAATACAAAAGAAATTTTTGGTTTGTACATCCTTAAGTTTTTTTTTAATTGTTTGTATGTTTTGTATTGGTACTTTATATGAAGCTTTGCTCTTACATCTGAGGTGCTGGATACTGAACTCAGGGTCTAACACACACCAGGCATGCACTTTGTATAGCACTAGACAGCATCCCCAACCTCTGTAAAGTAGCTTTGAAAGCATAGCATTTCATGGTTCTTTGAGTGCATAATATTACTTTATTCAATGTAATACATGATGATTTTCTTTTAAAGTCTGTTTTAATATTGTATTTTGTTGTTGTTACTCTCTTCTTTGAGTAGTGCTAGATTCTTCCTCCTGTGTTTGTGGATACTTGTGAAGCTGATTATTAAGAAAAAGATTCTAGTATACTTCAAGTAACATGGGTTCAAGTCATTGCTTTCAGTATCATGGTGATAGTCCACATTTTTCACTTCTGTTACAATTATCTTTCAGTTGAATTAACAGCTGTGGACTCATTCATTCTCATATTTTATGTATCCAACAAATTCTTACTGAGCTCTGAATATGGAACCAGTACTATTGGGGACATACACTTTAATTCTCAAAAGGAAAAGAAATAGTGTCCTTGCCTTGTAGAAACCAGGCAGAAAGGGCCACAGATTATATTCTCCCTTTCATTTGAAATACCTCACATGGGTATATCCATAGTGATGAAGCACTAAGTGATTTCCAGGGGTTAGAGAAAAGAAAGCGGGATACATATTTAATGGGTCCAGCATTTTTTTTTAAAGTGATTTAAGTATTCTCTAGTTAGATAGAAAAGATGCATTAACAAAATTGTGGTGAATGTTTTATCACCACTGAACTATACGTGTTAAATGGCTAGGTGGTAAGTTGTATGTTACGTGTATTTTGCCACCATTTTTAAAAATTATAACAATGTTCTGACATCAGAAACCAGACTAAACCTCCAGGGGTTTTAGATTTTCTCATGGGACATTGAATCTTATATGACTTTCTAGGGGTAATGCTTTTTGTTCTTGTGACTTTAAAGTAGGGGTTGAAATTAGGCAGTTTTAGAAGCATTTGTGTACTTGAATGCTTTTAGCTGGGTCTACTGTTTGCCTCAGCATCCTCTTCTCTATTGTTTCATTCTGGTTTTTCTTTCCAATTGCATGGTTTTAGTGCCATTTTTCATTTTAATTATGACCCCTGAATTTAAAGAGTGATTTTTATTTTAAAATTCTACACAAATACTTACTAAAAAGGCACAATTGGTCAGTTCTATGTTGTTTCTTTAATCTTACTATTTAGGAATTTGAGGGAATTTTGAAGTTTGGTCTTTCCTAATTAGTGTCATTCCACAGTTTTAGACCCACTATTATGACCATATTCTCTCTCATCTCAGGATCTCACATAGCATTTCTTTGTGCTTACTTCATTTACTCTGAAAGACATTAATATTATTCTTCAGTACTTCAGGAATGACATATAGACTCTAGATTCTGGCATTCTGGGTCTTTAGCTTAATCCATCGTTTCCAGAACTTGGTTTTTTTGGTTTTTTTTTTTTCTGTTTTTACTGTTATTAACACCATTAGCGCCATATGCAGTAGTCATCTATTATTCCCACCCCGTTCTTCCATTAGTCTCAACTCTTAATATCTTCTATCCAAACATCTTTTGTAACTGAGAAACAAGACTCCATGCAGGTTCAATGTCTAGATTGACAAAATTTTAGGTTTAGCAGGTCTGTAAAAGCTGTGAAAAGACTCAAGAAAAAGCCAAGTTATACAAACTCTCAGACAGTGCTTTTTCAGTAAAGCTCTTGTGCTAGTGAGTACATTTAAAGTAGCAGTTTTATTTTATAGGTGTGGCTGTGTACACCGGAATGGAAACTAAGATGGCGTTAAATTACAAGAGCAAGTCACAGAAACGATCTGCAGTAGAAAAGTAAGAAAACTCTTTTCACATAATTATACGTGTATCTTACTTATATATGTATAACATACATAAAAATAGATATTCAGGAGCTAGAGAGATGACTCAGTGGTTAAGAGCACTGTTACTCTTGCAGAGGATCCAGGTTTGGTTCCCAGCACCCACATGGAGGCTCACAACCATTTGTAACTCCATTTCAAGGGATCTCCATGGGCATTAGGTATATACACAATGCAGTTACACACATGCACATAAAATAAAAAATAAACAAATCCTTTAAAAAGGTACTTCATATTACATATACAAAATGATATTAGATAAGGATGATGTCTTATGATTTTGTATATACTTAGAATTTTTCATGGTGTTGACAGTAAGTGCTAAAATATGAATAAATATAGTGTAGAGTATGAGGCAATAGCTCTGAGTAAAATACTTTCTGTACAAGCATTAGGACCTGAGTTCTGATCCTTATCACCCACCTAGAAAGCTGGTTGTGGTGGCATGTACCTGTAACCTGCTGAGTGGAGACAGGAAGATCCCAGGGGCTTGCCAGGCAGCCATTCTAGCAGACATAGTGAACTCTGGGTTTATTGTGAAACCCTGTCTCAAAATATAAGCTTCTACCTAACATGTATCTATCTACATAGGCATGCAAAACTACATACAGGCACACATACCCAAGCACACAAGTAATATTGGGCCATGTGTGATGAGGTCACTCCAGTAATCCTAATACTTGGAAGGCAAAGACAGGAAGGTCATGAGTTTGAGGCTACCATGAGTTACTGGCAATAGAAAGTGACCACAAGCAGGTCAGAATTGGCAGTGAATCCAGTCCTGAAGACAAACTGGGGGAAGGAGGGGCGAAGTAGCAGAAGTAAGACGGGAAAGCGTTTTATTTCTCTACTGGGTTGAAATGTCAGAGAACAAGGTTCAAAACTAGAAGAGAGCCTAGAAAGTTAGGGGGAAATATGTAAGACAGCATAGGAAGTAATCAACTGGACTTGAAAACCTGTACATACATAAAAGCTGCCCAAATTTTCTTAAATGACTGATAAAACTGTATAGGTGCAAGTTGGCAAGAAACAAGCAATAGAACCCAGAGAATGCTGAGAAAAGGAGAATTTTACTTTGGCCAATTGCAGTGACATTAGGTGCTTAAAGTTAAGTGCCCACTAGAACAAAAATCAACACTCTTCTGAGGAACATGAAAAGCTAGACTCTACAACCCATTATTTATAATACCCACGAAGATCTTTTTAATAAAGGCGAGGGAGCGGAGAGGTTTTGTCAATAAGAGGGCATGCACCAGGCCGTGGGCTCAGTCTCCAGCATCCAAAAATAATGATGATGATTGAATAAATATGAAAAAGGGTTATAAAGACTTTTAGAAGTCATAGAAATCTTCATGATCTGGACTTAAGCAAATAATTGATAGACAAAAAAGCATAGCTCCTAAATGAAAAAATTAATGAATTGAACTTCATCTAAATTAAAAATTGTCTACTTCTAATAGACGAAGTTCACCTAGTTTCAGATTAGTTGTTAGAACTATGTATGAGTCAAAGCATAGGTCTTCATAATCTATATACTCATTACTTCAATGTCATTTCTCAAACCCTCTTGAAAGTATTGAGACAAGTTACAGACTGGGGGAAAACGTTTGCAAACCACAGACTTAAACCAAACAGTAACACAAAGATTCAGTTAGATGTGATTAAAAGCACATTTCATCAAAGGAGTTGTAGGTGGCAGGTGAGCAGACAGAGATGTTCAGTCAACATCATTGTCTACTTGTTTAAGGAACAAGACTAAAAGAGTAGTAATAAGTACTAGGAGGAGGCAGAGGAACCAGATCTCATACATTATTGTTAAGAATACCAGATGATGATATTCCCCTTTGGAAGATAATTTGGCAGTTTCTTTCCCTAGCAGCTTTAGTTATAACAGCAAGAATCTGGGACACTGCCCCTTGTCCATATGTGGGTAACAGTTGATCAGAAAATCTGGTACAGCTATGTCATAGAGCACTATTCAGCAAGAAAAAGGATTTATATTACTTGCATCAGCCAGAATAGGTTGCAGAATTGTTATCCTTGGTGAAAAAGCAAGTTCAAAGATTACATACTGTATGTTTTGAGTTGTAAAACATTTTCAAAATTATAAAACTATATAGGTTGAGGACAGATTATTGCTGCCAGTGGATAGAGATTCAGTATGGAATGAGTGATAAAGAGTGATGGGAGCTGGAGAGTTGGCTCAGTGGTTAAGAACACTTGTTGAGCCAGGTGGTGGTGGCGGCGGCGCACGCCTTTAGTCCCAGCACCCGGGAGGTAGAGCCAGGTGGAACTCTGTGAGTTATAGGCTAGCCTGGGCTACCAAGTGAGTTCCAGGAAAGGCGCAAAACTACATAGAGAAACCCCATCTCGGGGGAAAAAAAGAGACTACTTGTTGATCTTGAAAAGGACTTGGGTTTGGTTCCTGCACCCACATGGTGCTCACAACCATCTATAACTCCAGTTCTAGGGGATCTCACACCCTCTTCTGACCTCCACAGGCACCAGGCATACATGTGCATACATAATATGCATGCAAAGCACTCATACATATAAAATAAAATAATTTTAAATTTTATTTTGTTGAGGCAGAGTCTCTCTGTGTAGCCCTGGATGACCTGGAACTCACTATGCAGACCAAGCTGATCTTGAACTCACAGAAATCCACCTGCCTGTGCCTTCCAAATGCTGGGGTTAAAGGCATGTGCTATACTACTCTGGTCCCTAGATAAATACATTTTTAAAAGTGATAATGGGATAGTT
Source organism: Peromyscus eremicus (assembly GCF_949786415.1). Lineage (NCBI taxonomy): Eukaryota > Metazoa > Chordata > Mammalia > Rodentia > Cricetidae > Peromyscus > Peromyscus eremicus. The sequence goes on from NC_081421.1 coordinate 33,690,708, forward strand.
CTTCATAATGGCAGTTAATCTGTATGTGGGATTAATTTCATACCAGTAAGATCAGATTTTGTAAATGTGAAGCTTAATCCAGTCTAATTCCCTGTAACATTCCTGGTTCTGATATTGTACCACAGCTGCATAAGATGCCACCATTGAATTGGGGGTGTAGCTCAGTGGTAGAGTATGCTGCATAGTGTAAGCCTCCAGGTTTGATCCCTATCATCCCTCTTTTAAAGATGTTCTTTAAAGAGGTATTCATGAAATTGCAAGATAAAAGAACCACAAAACCAAAACAACAAAAATTAAATGGGTAATAGGGATGGAAGAAAGGATGAATGGAATAAGAATGGTAGCACACTGACAGTTGTTGACACTATGTGGTGCACATGAAGATTCCTTATTGTGTTCACTTTATTTGTATGTTTCAAGTTTATTTATCGAGATTTTGGAGTCAGTTATATGATCATGGGTTATTTGTTTTATTCTTTTGAACCAAATACTTTGATATTTTAAAATGTGAGCAGCCCTGTAATTGAAGTACCAAATAATGCTATGCCTAATACATGGACATCAAGTAGAAAAAGAGACCCTTCTTGTGCCTTAACTTCCCATGAATTCACATAGTAATGTGATCGTACTAGACTTTGTGTCATAGGAGAGTGGAAGAGCAAATATTTACATAGTTAGGATAAAGCTTGGTTTTGACCAGTTGTAGATTTCTATTGTGGTCTCCATCTGCTGCAAAGAGAAGCTTCTTTGATGAAAGGTGAGAACTACCTTCTCTGTGCATAGAAGGAAAGGTATTCAGAATGAAGTTGGACATTATACTGGTTTAGAAAAATGGTAGTAGTAGGTTCTTCTCTAGGGTTCATGACTCATTAGCTACAGATGGCAATGTTTACAGTACTGAATTATACTCTATGAATTCCCTCCTACTGAGCAGGCCTTAAGTCCAATTATATGGTTGCTGGCAAACCCCAAGATAGAAGTGCCACCATTGTACTTTTGGATATGTCTTGCTGTGCTGTTAGGATTCCTAGGCTTTCAAATGGGTTGCTGGTAATTATGTGTTATTTAATGGTTATTACAAAAAAATAGACTGTCCTTTAAAACAGCTATAATAAAATCTTATATATTTTGATATATTTAATACAAGTATTAATTTCAAAGCAAATGAACAGAATATATTGATATGTTTATATTCTTTTTCTTGCTTTAGATCAATGAACACATTTTTAATAATTTATTTAATAATCCTTATTTCTGAGGCCATCATCAGTACTATCTTGAAATATACCTGGCAAGCTGAAGAAAAATGGGATGAACCTTGGTATAACCAAAAAACAGAACATCAAAGAAATAGTAGTAAGGTATTATGTGTTATTCATAATTCAACTTTAAGGAAACTCTTTGGGGACAGTTGATGCTTTGATGGGAAGGGCCATGGTGACCTCATCACAACATTGGTATTGACAAGTGTCTTTGCAGGAGAACACTCAGCATGTTAGTAGTGGTGTACTTTCCCTGGTTTAGGGACTAAACTTTTTTGTGTGTTCCTAGTAGCATGGTTTGAATAATTAGATCACAAAAATTTATATGTCAATGCATGTGCATTCCACTTCAGTATTACAAATTAAGTGCTTTAAAATTCATTTATTGTACCTTATAAATGAATTAAAGAATACATTTATTTTCATTCATGTCTGAAAAATTCAAGAAGTCTTAACAGTCTTGATGTATCAAGAGATTTAACCTACAATTTTGGCAAATAATCATTCTCTAAATTTCCATTTAAATTAAAATGTACATATTAGAAACCATCTTGATCCCAGGAGACAACAAAGCAGATCAGTATAGGACTGTGTTCCAGTATCATTTACATTCCACAGAGTGCATATTGAAAGGCAGCTTTGCTATGCTATTGTTGCAGTCTCTCCAAGTAATCTGTGTTCTTCAGTTTCTATTTCTTAAAAATTCTCCCTAAAATTGTGTTCCAGTATGTGTAGATTACACTCATATCTTAGTCACCCATTATCTTTGAACAGTCGTCATAGGATGGCTAGAACACTGGACAGAGTATGGTTATAATTTGGTGTTTTAATCATGCCAGATAATTTCGGACAAATAACAAATTGAGCTATTGGAATTTAACTTTTACTTTAACCAGTAGTCTAAGTAAATGGAAATGCAATATTAAAACAATTTAATCAATGAATTTCAATTCATACTATTAGTTTACCTCAGAATATAGTTGATAGTTTACTTAGACAAGAACCTTCTGATAATTCTTATGTATGTTATCATCAAATAATCATTTCTCTCTCTTTTTTCTAGATTTTGAGATTTATTTCTGACTTCCTTGCTTTTTTGGTACTCTACAATTTCATCATTCCAATTTCTCTATATGTGACAGTTGAAATGCAGAAATTTCTTGGATCATTTTTTATTGGCTGGGATCTTGATCTGTATCATGAAGAGTCAGATCAGAAAGCTCAAGTCAATACTTCTGACCTGAATGAAGAGCTTGGACAGGTGAAGATGATCCTGAAATTTTTTTTATCAGAGAATTATATGTAAAGAGACTGATATAATAGAAAATATTATAAAGCTTATACCAAAAAACACCTTTTACTTTCCTTCGGCTAAATTCTTACTCCCACTTTGTCTTAGTGTCTTTCTTCCATTATTTACCAGTATATTTCCATATGTTATTTTATCATGATTTAAAATTTTTAGACATTATCAATTATGGGATAGATCAATTACTAGGGCTAGAGAGATGACCCAGAGATCAAGAGCACATACTTTCAGAGGACTTCAGTTCCTAGCATTCACATTGGGTGTGAGTTCAAATTCAAAATTATCTCTAACTCCATCTCCATAAGATCTAATGCCTTTGGCCTTTACAAGTACCTGCAGTTATGTGCATTACCCATACACAGACACTTATGCATACACATCATTTAAAAAAAAGGAAAGAAAATCTTTAAGGGGGGGGAGGTAACTATCACTTTATCATTTTGTACACATACCCAAAAACTTGCCCACTTTGCCTACTCTGATGTTGTTATAATTTGACATCTAATAAATATTTACATTATGACTCATAATATTGTTTTCAAACTCTTACTTCCTAATTTGTTCTTTGTAATACTATAACTATATTTTCTTTATGCATTTTATCTCCCCTGGAGTTAATTGCTGTTTCTTTCCTTGCTTAGCTCAAACAAGTCTTCATAAATTTATTTACCATCTCTGTGTATTCAAATATATCAGCTAATCTAGGATCTGCCTGCCCTACCCCCATGTGTAATTTGGGTTTGGCTTTTTTTGTTTTCTTTTTGAGATGGGGCCCCACTTCTTGCTGCCCAAGCTATGCTTAAACTTCTGAGCTCATCCGGTACATACCTTTAATAAAGCCCAGCACTTGGAAGATAGAGGCAGGTGGATCTCCATGAGGCCAGCCTGTTCTCCATAGTGAGTTCCAGGACAGCCAGAGTTACATAGTGAGACCTTGTCTCAAAAAAAAACAAAAACAAAAAAAACCCTGACCTCAAATCATTTTCCTGTCTCAGCCTTCCCAGTAGCAAAGACTACATATGTAGGCTGATATTGGGCCCTGTGCAATAAATTATTTTACACAGTAGACTTCCTATGTCTTAAGTATTATCATTACCTTTATTGTCTCCAAGACTATGGACCTTAATTTTCTCACTTTAATTCTTTGATTTTGTACATTGATCTTTTATTCTGGAATCTCATTGAACTTATTTATTAGTGCTAATAAATTTTTTAAGTGAATTCCCTTGGATGATATATATGCAAGGTCATTTGATATGCAAATGGAGATAACTTTCTCTTTTTTTTCCCTAATCAGGATAACTTGCTTCTTTTTCCTGACTAGAAATTTCAGTACAGTGTTGAGTAAAACATAAGAACAGACAACCTTGTCTTATATCTCTGCTTATAGGAGGAAATCACTCAGTATATTACCAAGTTTTGAAGAAACTCTTATCATAGTATGTTAAGTGTTTTTAATCATAAAGAGTATTGGATTTTTATCAAGTGATTTTTCTGTATCTGTTGAGATGCTCATTTTATTAATAGAATAAAGGACACATATCAGTCTGATAATTTGTACACATTAGGCTATTTGGATTCCTGAGATGTCTCATACTTGTGATATATAATCCTTTTTATATGTTTCTGGACTTAGTATACATGTATGTGCATATATATTCATGAGAAATACTGGTCTGTAGTTTTGCTTTTGTTTTCTTGTGATAGCTGCCTCCTTTTCTACTTTTTTAGTTTTATTTTTATTCTTGTCGTGTATATATGTGTATGTGTTTATATGTGTGTGTCTGTGTGTGTGTGTGTGTGTGTGTGGGAGAGAGAGAGAGAGAGAGAGAGAGAGAGAGAGAGAGAGAGAGAGAGAGAGTGAGTGTTGAGGGAGTACATTTCTGTGTGTATAAATGGAGGCCAGAGAGGGTCCTCCCCATCAATCTCCACTTTGTTCCTTTTGAGACAGGGCTTTCCCATGAACCTGGAGCTTGAATTTTTCAGCTGGTTGGCAGTCAGCAAGCTCCATCAGCTTCCCTGCCCCCCTCAGTGCCGGGATTACAGTCATTCAGGGGTGCTATTCTTATTGGAGCAGCAATTGTTCTCTGGAGCCCCACTGCCTCTCTTTTCAAAAGACTTCTCTCTAGCATCATTACAGTAGTACATCAGATTCTCACCATAAGTTCGCTGGCAAGACTTCACTGGTGTATCCTTCCCTTTCAGAGTTCATTTCCTTGGATCAGCCTCCAAGAGTAATAAAATAATTTGTCTTACATACCTTTTAAAACATGTTATTTTTAACAGTTATTTTTTTCACTGTATTTGTTTCCTGTCCTCAGTTATAACTTCCTGTCCTTTACAGACTCCTTCTCATCTCTAACACATTATTTTGTTCCTTTCCCTGTTTTTATACCGTTTCTCTTGGCCCCTGTTCACTTTCTAGGTTAGTAAGCATGCCTTCTACCCTTAATAAGTGTCAAATCATATTATTTTAAATGTACTTGTCCAAGAGATAGACAAGAAATTCTTATACCTTATTCGTAGTCACCTCTGCAAATCAATGTGTCTCAAAAGATATATATGTAATGTTTAAATATTTTAATTTGTTTTATTTTCTTTACATCAGTAATAGCTTCTTAGATTGTAAGAATCTCAGCTTTGGTATATTGATGTTAATAGACTAGACTTTAGAAAACAGGAGAAAGTTTTTCTTGTTCAACACTGACCCATGACCACAAAGGTTTCTTTTGTTCTCTGTTTCTCTAGGTGGAATATGTGTTTACAGATAAAACTGGAACACTGACAGAAAATGAGATGCAGTTTCGAGAATGTTCAATTAATGGCATGAAATACCAAGAAATCAATGGTAGACTTGTACCTGAAGGACCAACACCAGACTCCACAGAAGGAAGCTTGTCTTACCTTGGTGGTTTATCCCATCTCAACAACTCAGCACATGTCACAGCTAGTTCTTCCTTTAAAACCAGTCCTGAAAGTGAAACTGAACTAGTAAGCAGTTTTCCAATTAGTGATTATGGGTTCCTATGAATTAATTTTCTTCAATAGATGGACTCGGGAAGTTTTTATCAGTGAAGCAAGAAGTCTGCATTTGAAATCGATGTCTTGATTTAGCACCATAAAATACTATTCTGGGACTGTAGTTACAGCACAGTTTAGCTTGTCATTATTAAGCATCTTCAATGCTTTAGCTTGGTAGTTAGTAAATGCTATTACTGCCTTGAAGTGAAAAAGAGAAAAAATAAGTATTTTGTTCTTTCTAAGACCTTACTTCTTTCCAAGTACATAGTCTTCCTAGCTTGCAGTTTGTTTAGGCTTTCTAAAGAGATGCACTTATACCAAAGGTTCCTAAAACAGTATGAGACTGAAATCTCAAATTTGCAGTTTTCACTCAGGCAGCCAGGTCATTAGCACTTTTGTTTTAGCTCTCAGGGTCTTAGGTCTGGTTTATGTCCTATATAGTGTTGGGAAATTGCTTAGATCATTAATATTATGTTTCTACAGATCAAAGAACATGACCTCTTCTTTAAAGCAGTCAGTCTTTGCCACACTGTACAGATCAGCAATGTGCAAACTGATGGCATCGGTGATGGTCCCTGGCAGTCCAACCTAGCACCTGCACAGCTCGAGTACTATGCATCTTCACCAGATGAAAAGGCTCTGGTGGAAGCTGCAGCAAGGTAATTGAGCCTGATTCTTCTGATCCTCAGAGACTACTCTTGAAATAAATGTTAGAATATTAGAGAGCTGTCATACAAATTCTCAAATGTAAATTTAAGGTTTTTTAAATGATCTTGTATGAATTTTGTGTGATAAAACTTGTGAAAATACTTTGCATTGTTTTGGATGTAGTCTGACCTGTCAAATTCTTAAGAATAGTGTCATATTATTCAAAGGCAGTACTGTAAAGTACCTTGAACTTTCAATTAATGTACCTTCATTCAAACCAAGTTATAAAGGTATAGTGTGAAATATGAAATATCTTCCTTTAAATATTGTTATTTCTTTGTTCCTCTTATTCCCAGAGCTGGTATTATATTTATAGGCATTTCTGAAGAAACTATGGAGGTTAAAGTACTTGGAAGACTCGAAAGGTAAGTTCTTTCAAATATGTTATAGTCCACAATAAGTATAAAATAGGATAGGAATCAGCAAATTATGGCCTATAGGCCAGTTCTGTCCTCCAGTCTGTTTTTGTATAGCCTACAAGCTATGCTAGATTGCATTTAGAGTTGTTTAGGAAAGAGAAAGACAGTAAGGGAGAGAAGGAGAAAGAATAAAATAGCTGTGGTAGTATGGAGGTACAGCCAGATGGTCACAAGACCTGCCTAGGCCATAGAGTGAGGCTAGCCCAGGAAACTTAGTAAGACCCTATCTCAAAATTTTAAAGAAAGTCTGGGGATATAGTTTAATAGTAAAACACTTGCTTTGCATACAAGAATAAGTCCTAATATACAGCATACATATATACATATATATGTATGTATGTATATGGCCTGTAATGTCTAAAATACTGTCTGATTCTCTACGTAAAACACTTGCTAACCTTTTCTCTAGAGTGATGTCAATATTATATTGTATCTCATCACAATTACAACAGTATGCTGTGTTTTAGTTTACTGTTTACTGAGTTTCCTTATAAATTTATATTAAACACTTGAGGTTGAGATTCCATAGGTCATTGGATGAAGAAAACTTCTTTGTGTAATCTTTTGTTTTTGAAGTACTGGTGATCAAAAGCAGTGTCACAGGAATATTAGGCAAATGCTATGCCATAAAGCTGCATCTCAGCACAGGTTCCCTTGTATTGTCTATGAATTTATGCTCAAGCGTTTAGGAACACCAGTCTACTTAACCTCTTTCTACCGTAATAAGTTAGTCCATGCCCGTTGCTGTGAACCTTAATGCTTGCTATGCGTTTCCATACTAAAGAAGTAAGGCCCATTCTGAAGCTACTTTCATGAAGGAACCTGTTGTCTACTTACGAGCATTCATTGCTTACATATCCTTATAGAATTCTCTCCTGGAAAATTTTTCAAGCCCCACTTCAGTTATCCTCCTAAGTTTCCTCTCAGTTCTCTAAAGAGGCATTTGCTCCCTGATCCTCCACCCTCACACCTGCCCCAAGTTCAGAATTGTTGCTGACAAACCCCTAAGACTGCTTAAAGGTTGAATTCTAAGATGTGTTAGGACAGAAAATGATGGAGAATCAGTCAGCTGGGCAGAGCTGGGCTCCTGTCCTTCTCTACTGCTTACCAGCTTATTGGATATTAATCTCTTTAGTAGTCTTCATCTTGGCTTCTGTGGGAATTAAATGACCCAAGGACTGTAAAGTATTTATTAGTTGTTGAGGACTTAATGCCATCTCCCTTGTGTCTAGTAATATTATTGATAATTTAGAACCTATCCTCATAATAATGCACTTCTAGTTTCTTACTTTACACTTGTATTTTATCCTTTATTCTTTCTAGATATTCACATTATTACTCTAAAAATTAAGGATTATCTTTCTTAATTTTTAGGTACAAATTGCTTCATATCCTGGAATTTGATTCAGATCGTAGGAGAATGAGTGTAATTGTTCAGGCACCTTCAGGTAACCAATCTAAGCTTTTATGTATATTTACTTACCGAATATAGAGCTTGATAACTAGTTATTTTTCCTTTTAGGTGAGAAGCTTTTATTTGCTAAAGGAGCAGAATCTTCAATTCTCCCTAAATGTATAGGTGGAGAAATAGCAAAAACCAGAATTCATGTAGATGAATTTGCTTTGGTAAGTACAGATAGCTATTATTTAAAAATGAAAAAAATAAAAAGAAACTTCAAAAATATATTTGTGAAACAGTTGAGGTTTTTTCTTTTTAATAGATTATCCAAGTTCTGAAAATTCTGTAGCTCTTAGTTCTTTTGCATTAAATGTTGGCTCTTTATTCTTGTTGTAAAAGCTGATTTTTAATCTGGTAACATGTAATTCTCTTCTAAAACCTGTTTTGGTAGGGACTTCTGGTTGTGTGTACCACTCAAACTGTGCCCGTAGCAAACATGAGTGTTTGGGGCCTATATGTTTGGGGCACATAGCAAACATAGTGTTTGGGGCACAAATCCTTGGGTTTCATCTCCTGAATGGCTGTGTCTCTATTCTTTCTCTTTGCCTCTTTCCCACCCTTGCCTCTCCTTCTCTGTCCCTTCCCCTTGCCCCAGTTTATCCTGGGCCAGTGGTGCAAAGGCAGAAACAAGACAAGAGCTTGAGTCCAGAAATTCAAAAGCAACTGTGACAACATAATTAGACTCTGACTTTTAAAGAAAAAAAAAAAAATAGAGGGTGTGGCTCAGTGGTAGAGGACATATTAGCATGACAGAAAGGGACTTAGTAAAAGAATATGGAGTTATTCCAGGGATGTGGAGAAACTAGAGATTGTACACATTATATAAATCACACAGCCTTTGAATAGTTTGGCAATTTTTCAAAAGATAAAAATGAAGTTATAACCTGACCTAGCTATATATACCTGAGTGGTGTACACCAAAGAGAAGGGAAAAGATATGACCACATATGATCTAATAAGTGGATGTTCATAGTCCAAACTTGGAAAAGCCTAGATGCCCAACTGATGAATGGATAAAATATGATACAGCTATGTAATGGAATATTGCTTAGTCATTAAAAGAAATGTAATACTGATGTCTGATATATGCTACAACATGGATGAACATTGATAAGATTGCCGAAAGAAGCCAGTCAAGAGAGACCACACATTATATAAAAGATCCAGGATAGGCAGACTCATAGAAAACAAGTGAGTGGGTGTCAAAGGCTGCTGGATGAAGGGAAGAGAAGGGAGTGTCTACTAATGGATAAGGAATCTATTGGAGGTGAAATATTCTGATAGTGGTGGTGATCGTACAGTTTTGTAAGTATACTAAAAAACACTGCATGGCACTGTTTGAAAGAGTTAATTTTATGTAATGGGACTCTAATTTAAAAGGAAAACTATAGGAGCCTCATCCAAAAGCAGAATAACTGAATTCAGGATCTCTCATGCCTAGACTTCTATGTGTGCTGCATACTTACCTCTCCTTACCTACTTCTGTTACTGGTTTGGGGTTGCCTATAATCTACCTACTGTGATTTCTAACAAGCAAAGGCTTTATTGTCTAGAACAGCATCCACATAGAGTTGTTGCAGAATGAATTAACTAGTACATATATTAATATCTGATGGCATCTTGAATGTTAATTATGAGAGTGTTATTTACAAATCAGGAAATGGCACTATTTAGAAATTTGTTAAATGTGGTCATATGGTATTTTAAAATCTGCTCTTTTCAAGTTCTATTGCTAGAACATTTATTTTCAGTTTTTCTAAGAAAAATATATAGTAAGGAGTATTTAGATTTAGATGCTAATTTTCAGAGATTAAGAAAATTTGATGCCCATATAATCAAGTAGTCAAATATAGATTCCTAAGTTTGTGTAGTTCCAATTCACAGGTGAAGATAAAAGACGATTTAAAGTTAGATTGTGAATCTGGCTCTTAGAGGTGTATGCCTATCTTTTCTTTTTTTTTTTTTCTTTTTTTTTTTTTTTCCTTTAGAAAGGACTGCGGACACTATGTATAGCTTATAGACAGTTTTCAGCTAAAGAGTATGACGATATAGATAAGCGCCTATTTGAGGCCAGGACTGCCTTGCAGCGACGGGAAGAAAAATTGGCTGATGTCTTCCAGTACATTGAGAAGGATCTGATATTACTAGGAGCAACAGCAGTGGAAGACAGGCAAGTATCAGAAGTAGGCAGTATCTTTTTTTTAAAGAACGTTTTAGTCAAGTGCTTCTAGTATATTAAATACTGTTAACATTCTGTAACAAAATAGAAAACTAAAGCTTTACTTTTTCTACTCAGAATAATGCTGTTTTATTCTATCGTTGGCTATTTGAATAGATAAAGGACACACTTGTTTGTATTATTCTTCCATGTTGCTGTTCTTTAGTCAGTGTGTCATACCATCATCAGACATTGACATCTTTCTCTATCCTCACCTTCCACTAGTGCCCACTCTGCTTCACGCTTCAGTACTGCCTCACTGACGCCTATACTCCTGGATACCTGTAGCTGAAATTGTTGTGTTTATGCCTTTGTTCCTTGGCAAGGCCTTGCCTTCTGCCTGGATGATTCTTCTTCCCTGCCATGGCATTTGTGAATAAAATGTACTCATAACTAACCCTCATCCAACAAGATCTTTTCTGACAACAACATGATTGAAAATGCTCTTCTTTATGAACATTCTGTTTATTGTTTTTTGATGCTATGTTAAATTATTTGTTTAAAGATTTTTCTCCTTCTGTTAGCATATAAATTCCTTGCAACTTGTTTTACTTTTTAGAACCTATCTTCTATGTCAATTTTAGCTCTTGAATTAAATTGAATTTTGTGAGTCAAATTGATCTTTATAAGTTAAGCCTGTGTTTTCTTCTATTCCCTATATCTACAGAGGTATGCATATTTTAAGTGTGAATTTTTATTTACTTTTTGTTTGTTTTCATTAGATTTCTTAAACATATGTAGTCTTGTATTTCCTACAGTCTGATGTTTAATTTAAAAGGAAAACTATAGGAGCCTCATCTAAAAGCAGAATAACTGAATTCAGGATCTCTCATGCCTAGACTTCTATGTGTGCTGCATACTTACCTCTCCTTACCTACTTCTGTTACTGGGGTGGGGTGAGGGGAGATCTAGACTTGAAATTTTAGACTTACTAGTGCCACATTTCTTTTTTTGTGGGGGTGGGGGTCCAAAATAGGGTTTCGCTGTGTAACAGCCTTGGCTGTCCTGGAACTCACTCTGTAGACCAAGCTGGCCTCGAACTCACAGAAATCCACCTGCCTCTGCCTCCCAAGTGCTGGGATTAAAGGCATGTGCCACCACCACCCAACTGTGGCACATCTCTTGCCTAGCATGTACCAGGCCTCAATTCAACCCTCCTTCCCCTATACCACTTCCCAGTAAGATAGGTTTATGAAGGCTACCTGGTTAGTTGGGTTCATAAAAACGAGCTTTGATGATAGAACATGAAGTTGTATATTTTAATTCATTGGTTTCTTTGAACTAGATGGCCGCTTATAGTTTATTCTTGTTTCCTGCATAATGAAAGAAAATTTCAGTTATGTTGATACACTGTAACATTCTTAAAAAGAGTATACTTTATGTATATTGTGTAGCTTATACTTAACATATACTACAGGAGTATTTTTCTCTACCAATTTTTTTCTTTTATTGTTAGACTACAGGATAAAGTTCGAGAAACTATTGAAGCATTGAGAATGGCTGGTATCAAAGTATGGGTACTTACAGGAGACAAGCATGAAACAGCCGTTAGTGTGAGTTTATCATGTGGACACTTCCATAGAACTATGAATATCCTCGAACTTATCAACCAGAAATCAGACAGTGGATGTGCTGAACAATTGAGGCAGCTTGCCAGGAGGTAAAGTAGCACTGTCTTGCCACTGCTTGTTTTTTGATCAGCCCATAGCTAAAAGGTTTTTTTTTTTTTAAACTTGTAATTAAAAAAACACTTTACAGCTTTGATTTTATGTGTATGTCTATTTTGCATGCATGTATGTCTGTGTTACCATCTGCATACCTCGTACCCACTGAGGGTAGAAGAGAACATTGGATCCCGTGGAACTAGAGTTATAGGCAGTTGTGGGTGCAGGAACTTGAACCTGGGTCTTCTAGAAGAGCAGCTAATGCTCTTACTAGCTGAGCCATCTTTCTAGTCCTGTTTTTAATATTTTGATAGATGAGGAGCAATCCAAAGACTTAGTTCATGCTACAAAAATCACATGAAATTGGGAATTTAGTGTCTGTGAGTTTAATAGCCATATTCACTTGTTTCCGTGGTACCTATGGTCGTTACCATTGTACCATCTGAGTTAGCGATATGCAGCTGAACCCTTACAGGGTCTTCTCTCATCTGCTGCTTGGCACATTTTAAGAGCCACACGATTACAACTTGATAGGGTTTTGAGTGCAACACATGACACCACACTGACATTTAATATTTTCTATTGTCAGTCTGAAGTTCAATGATCAAAACAGAAAATGGATTACTTCTGGAATTGTTGACTAGTGAGGTCCCAAAGATCCCCGAATATTACAGGCTATTGCCAATGCACTTGGTTACCCTCCAGAACTTAATGGAAAGGTAAAGTCTCCATTGCTGTGGATACCACATACTTGAGTTACACAACATGGAGAAATCAAGCTTGGGACCTACTAGCCAACAACTCCGGAAGAAGTAATCCATTCCTGGGACCAGACTTGTTATTTATTAGCCTCTGATTTCCAGTAGGGGTGTTGCTGCCCTGTTTTAGGGTAACAGCATACATGTACAGATATATCTTAAGAAGCTTCTGTGGTAGTAGGTTTCTATAGGACTTTCCTGAAAAGTCTTTAGTGTTGTTATCCCTCCTAGTTTCCCTCTTTGACTCTTCCCACCCCACACCAATTTTTCCCTTTTACTCATTATACTAGTGCTTTCTGTTTCTTTTCCCACAAAAGCCCTTCCCCACAGACTCTTAGTGATTTCCTGGCCTTTTGGGGTATTCCAAATGAAACACACACATCTAAAGATCCAAAACCCACAGCCACAACCGAGAGAAAACAAGCAACATTTCTTTCTCACTCAGGATGGTTTATTTCCAGCTCTGTCCATTTACTGGTGAATTTCATTTTTCTTATTAGCTGTAATTGTATAAATATATCACTTTCATTATGCATTCATCAGTTGGTGGACATCTAGGCTGTCTCTATTTTCTAGCTATTGTGAATAGAGCAACAATTAACATGAATGAACAAAGCCGGTTTAATTTTCATTTCCCTAATAACTTACGGATTTTGAACTCTTTTAAACATTTGTCCGCCATTTGTATTTCATCTTTTGACAATTCTCTGTTCATTTATATTCTCTATTTTTTAACTGGGCATTTTGTTTTCTTACTGTTAATTTTTTTCCAATATATAGTTGGTAAAAAAAAAAAATCCTATTCTGTAGGATGCCATTTCACTCAAATGATGATGTTTTTTGCTGCACAGAAATATTTCCGTTTCATGAGGTTCCATTTATTAATTGTTCATCTTAGTGCCTGTTATTGAGGTCCTGTTCAGAAATTCTTTTCCTGTGCCAATGATTTCAAGCCTATTCCCTACTTTCTCTTCTATCAGATTCAGGATATCAGGTTCTTTTGTAAGGTCCTTGATCCATCTGTACATTTTGATTTAGAGGGCTTTGTTCTCCTAGTGTCCTCCATCCTCTCTAGCTCTTACACTCTTTCTGCCTCCTCTTCTGTGAGGTTCCTTGAGCTTTGAGAGGAGGGATTTGATGGAGACATTTCATTTAGAGCTATGTGTTCCAAGGGCTTTCTCTTCACATACTGGCTAGCTGTGGATCTCCGTATCTGTTGCACAAGGAAGCTTCTCTGATGATGACTGAATAAGGCACTGATCTATGAGTGTAACAGTCATAGAGTAATTTTATTTTAGTTTAGACCAATAGTATATTGTTTTGCCCTAGGTCTCTGAGCTATCTAGTCTCTGGTACTTGGTCACCTTAGATGCAGAAATGGCCTTTGACAAAATCCAACACCTTTTCGTGATAAAAGTCCTAAAGGGATTAGGGATACAAGGAACATACCTCAACATAACAAAGGCAATTTACAGCAAACCTATAGCCAACATTAACTTAAATGGAAAGAAACTCAAAGCAATTCCACTAAAATCAGGAACAAGACAAGGTTGCCCACTCTCTCCATATTTATTCTATACAGTTCTTGAAGTTCTAACTGGAGCAATAGAACAGCCGAAGGAGATGAGGGGGATACAAATTAGAAAGGAAGAAATCAATGTATCTTTATTTGTAAGTGATATGACAGTATACACGGTGACCCTAAAAAGTCTCCTGGGAAACTCCTATAGCTGACAAACACTTTCAGTGAAGTGGCTAGGTACAAAACTAACTCACAGAAGTCAGTAGCTCTCCTATATTCACATGACAAATGGACTGAGAAAGAAATCAGGGAAACAACACCTTTTACAATTTTATATTATTTTCACAAATAATATAAAGTATCTTTAGGTAGCTCTAACCAAGCAAGTGAAAGACTTGTATAATAAAAACTTCAAGTCTTTGGAGAATCCATCAGAAGATGGAACAATATGTCATGCTCATGGATTGGTAAGATTTAGCGTAGTGAAATTGACCATCCTACCAAAGCAGTCTACAGATTCAATGGAATTCCCATCAAAATCCCAACATAATTCTTACAGGACATTTTTTTTTCAAAAAGGACAATTCTCAACTTTGTATGGAAAAACAAAAACCCAGGATAGCTAGAACAATCCTGAAAAATAAAAGAACTTCTGAAGGTATCACCGTCCCTGATTTCAAGTTATTGTACTACAGAGCAATAGTAATAAAAAACCACATGGTATTGGCATAAAAATAGGCAGGTTCATCAATGGAATTGAATTGAAAAACCCAGACATTAATAATCCAAACACATATGGGCCCTGATTTTTTTTTTTTAATTTGGTCAAGTTTTCATTGTGTAGCCCTGCTGTCCTGAAACTCACTCTGTAGATCAGGCTGGCCTCAAACTCAGAGATCCGCCTTCCTCTGCCTCCCAAATGCTAGGATTAAAGGTGTGCACTACCACTGCCTGGCTAGGACTCCTGGTTTTTGATAAAGAAGCCAGAAATACACAGTGGGGAAAAAAAAGCCTCTTCAACAAATGGTGCTAGTCAAACTGGATGTCTACATGTAGAAGAATGCAAATAGATCCATATTTATCACCCTGCATAAAACTCAAGTCCACATGGATCAGAGACCTTAACAGTCAGATACACTGAACCTGTTAGAAGAAAACATGGGAAATAGCCTTGAACTCATTACCACAGGAGACAACTTTCTGAGCAGAACACTGATAACACAGGCACTATGATCAACAATTAATAAATGGGACCTCATGAAACTGAAAAGCTTCTGTAAAGCAAAGGACACCATTAATTGAGTCTCATTAATTAATGAGAAAAGACTTTTTACCAACTTCACAACCAATAGAAACTAATATCCAAAATTTATAAATAACTGAAGAAACTAGATATCAAAAAACCAAATAATCCAATTTAAGAATGGGGTACATATCTAAACAGAGAATTCTCAATACAGGAAAATTTAATTTTTTTAAAGATGAATAAGATTCCATTGTTATATAGTTATCTCATTTTCATTATTCCTTCATGAGTTGGTGGACATATAAGCTGTTTCCATGTCCTAGCT
Source organism: Peromyscus eremicus (assembly GCF_949786415.1). Classification (NCBI taxonomy): domain Eukaryota; kingdom Metazoa; phylum Chordata; class Mammalia; order Rodentia; family Cricetidae; genus Peromyscus; species Peromyscus eremicus. The sequence goes on from NC_081421.1 coordinate 33,706,619, forward strand.
ATTGTGAATAGAGGAGCAGTGAACATGGATGAGCATGTAGTGTCCTTGTATGGAAAATAGAGTCCTCTATCAAGGTAGGAGTGACATGACTTGGACCACCAGGTTGTTCTTCAGCAGTGGTTCCTGATGGGATGACAGGAGGTGAGAAGACAAGAAAGCTGAGGTCAAGTTTCTCACAAGCTGTGTCTTGTGCCAAGCAAGTTTATTAAGAAGTACAGCCCCTTCTGTACAGTTTGTGGGTATGGGGGAAAGGAGAATGGTGGGTGTGGGACAGTGTCAGCAGAAAATTTGCATACACTAGGATGAACACAGGATCTCTCAAGTGTGTCACAGATTGAGCACACAGTGGCCTTGGAATTGATAACTCTCCAGTCTTTTGCAGGTTATGGGAAGGAAGCCAAGTTCCCAGGAAACAAAACCTTAACTCATACAAGGCCCTGGCCTCAACCTGAACCTTGCCAAGTCTGCCCCTGAACAAGGACACAGAACTAGGTTCCCTTTGTCCTTTCAACAGGGCCCCTAGAGAGCCTTGGATCAGCCTTGTTCATAACAGTGATGTATAGTTGGGTCAAATGGTAGATGTATTTCTAGTTGTCTGGGGAATAGCCATGATGGTTTCCATAATGACTACTGCATCATTGCACTCCCACTTAGAGTCATAAGGCTTCCCATTTCCTACATTCTCACTAGCATTTGTTGTCTGTTTTCCTTCGATTTTCTTTCTTTTTTTTTTTTTCTTTTCTTTTGGTTTTTTCGAGACAGGGTTTCTCTGTATAGCTTGGTTGTCCTGGACTCACTCTGTAGACCAGGATTGGCCTCGAACTCACAGAGATCCACCTACCTCTGCTTCCCAAGTGCTGGGATTAAAGGCATGCACCACCATCGCCTGGCTCTTGTTTTCTTAATCTTAGTCATTCAGACTGGGGTAACATGAAGTCACAGAGTTGTTTTAATTTATATTTTCCTAATGTCTAATTATGGTAAATACTTTTATTACTTAGCCATATATCTTCTTTTTGAGAAGACAGATATTTTAGTTTCTTGAATTCTTATAATTTATAGATACTAATCCTTCATCAGATGTATAGCTAGCAAAGATCTTTTCCCATTCTGTAGGCTGCCTCCCCAATCTGTTACAGTTTGCTTTGCAATACAGAAGCTTTATAATTTCATGAAGTCCATTTGTTGATTGTTGATCATATTTCCTGAGTGACTAGAATCCTATTCAGAAAGTCATTACCTAATCTTATATCCTGAAGTTTACTCCCTACACTTTCTTCTAGAAGTTTCAGGTCTAACATGAGAACTTTGATCCCTTTAGTAAGGGAGAAGGATCAAATTTCATTCTTCTGCCAGCTTTTCAACACTGTTGGTTAAAGATGCTGTCTTTTTTCCAGTGTATGCTTTTGGCATCTTTGTCAAAAGTACAGTATATATAAGTGTGTGGACTTTGGGTCTTCAGTTCTCTTCCATTGATCAATGAGTTTGTCATTGTGCCAGAGCCATGGTGCTGTTACCTCTATAGCTCTGTAATCTAACTTGAAATCAGGAATAGTGACACTTGTAGCAGTGTTTTAATTGGTCAGAATTGTTTTAGCTCTCTGGAGTCTTTTATGCTTCCTTATGAATTTTAAGATGGACTTTCAATGTCTGTGAAGAATTACATTTGACTTTTATGGAAATTGCACTAAATCTGTAGATTGCTTTTAGTAAGATGGCCATTTTCACAATAGTAATCATACCAATCCCTGCTATTGGGTTGCTGCTGTCTTCTTTCATTTCTTCCTTGAGTTTTTTTTTTTTTAAAGTTTTCTTTGTATAGGTCTTTCTCTTTTGGATTTTTTGTTGCCTTTTTTGTTTGAGGCTGTTGTACATGAAATTGTTACCCTGATTCCTCAGTTTGTCTTTGGTGTATAAGAAGGTGACTGATTTGTGGGTGTTAATTTTGAAACCTGCCATTTTGCTGAAAGTGAGAACATTAACTTTTAACCTCCAGATTCTGTATGGTCCAGAGATTGATATGCAAGAATCATGCTTTTGGTTTTGAATGAATAAGTTTATTATTAAGTATATTGCAAGCAAAATACACTAAATTATTACTATATTTTAAATTTAGTAAAATTTATTTTCTTTCTCAGCACCTATATAGCATCCTGAGTTATGCCTTTTGACCAACAGACCCTAAAAAAATTGTTTCTTGACCCTTTACAGAAAACATTTGTAGTCCTTGGTTTATTTTATATAACCACACTGTTAAATTAATCTACATCTCACAGTTCAAAGATTATTTCATAATAATTTATATTCTGAATTCTTTCTCTTCTGTAAATCTATTTTTCTAAGCAGATCAAATTTATTTGGCTGCCCCCAATTACTGTAGTCAAATTTTTCATAACAAATGGAGTACTTCACTGTAGCTGTAAATGTATTAGGATTATACAGCAATCCCTCATTTGCAGTTTATGATACTGTTGTGCCCAGATCGTAACCCCCAGAGAGACCACCAAAGACGAGCATGCCGGAATGCAAAAGCAAGGTTTAATTCTGGATATCCAAAAGCAATACAAGCCTAGGAAGGGACTTCGTCCAATACATCCAACACAGTGGAGGATGGAGGAAGTGCCCACCTATCTGCAAGCTCAGTTTTTAAAGGGAAAAATCACAAGGCTACATCATTTAGGGGTGCTAGTATGGGTACAATTCTGATTGGCTCGCCTCTAGGGGCTTTCTAGAAATCATGGCTTAATCTTACTTTTAAGGGGGTGGTTGCCCACCACCATTTCTCATTGACTGCCCTCAGGTGGGGACATTTCTGTGGTCAGTTACCCTGGAAACCAGGGAGAGGACATTCCATGCATAGTCCAGCAGTCATTACCTCTTGACTACCTTGTGACTCTGTAGTAGAGTAGAAGAAACCACTTCCTGGTTTCTGGAATCTGGACTGACTTTTTTCAGTAACTGAAAGGACCATGCAGATGCCATAACAAGCTGCTCAGTCTTCTCTCAGAGATCAGGCCTCAATTTCAGTTTCCTGAGACTTGAGCAAGCAGTTTCTGGGAGGGCTATGAACAAAAGACATAGTCCTTGAAGTAGCTCCCTTTCTGCACGTACTCTGACTGCTCAAAGTTCAGCCAGATGTTTACTCTCTGGGGCCCCTCACCAACTTAGAGTTATGTGCAGTACGTGCTTGACCAGCCAGCCCCCATGGTGGCTCAAGGACAAAGCCTGGGACTTGTGCTGGACTGCCCCCAAAGTAATAAATTGTAACCACCAACCAGTAAATTCAAAAGTTACATACCCTCACCCAATTAAAAGAGAACAGAGATAAAAATAAACCAATCCGAGTTGCACCCGTGCAAAACTCCCCCAACCCCCCTGAAGGGCTTGTGGATTTTGCCTTTAAAAAGCTAGCCACATAAAGAAAAAGCAAGTTCCTCCTGGCCTCACGACTATGAGTGAGTGCTTTGGATCGAGCTTCCCTGCCCGCGGCTTGTAAACAAACAGAAATAAACCATGCTGTTGCATTCTGAACCTAAGGTCTGTGGTGAAGTCTTTGGGGTCCCTATCTGGGCATAACGTAACTATTGTTCCATTCCTAGAAGGAGAAATCTTAGGCCTTAGTTTTTGGGTGAAAGCATTTTGGTCTTATTTCTAAGATGGCTCATTTTGGTCTCACAGTACTAACCCGGGAAAACAATCCCCAAAAGGCAAGGCTGTGGATGTTAATATACATTCACTACTTTATTTATGTTTGTTATATAAGCATCGATGTGTTCTAGAGCTCATCAAAGAAAAACATTAAAGTGATACATTTTGACAGAATACTTTTTATTTATTCTTTGATAAATTTATACGTGTAAACAATGAATCTTGATCACATGTATCCCAGACTCCTTATTCTCATTCCCACCAGGCAACCCCAGCATGTCTTCCTCCTTGTTCATGTCCTTTTTATTTTTATGTTTTTGTAACCTACGAAGTAGTGCTATCTACTGGAATGCTGATTGATCTTGTGTCTTATTCAGGTAGCCATAGTCTGTAGTTCATGAGTGAAATGGTCTTGTCATGTCCAAAAAACATTTCACACCTCTCCTCCCCATCCTCCAGCTCGCACATTCTTGCCACCTCATCTTTCACAATAGTCTCTGTTCCTTGAGTGCAGTTGGGGGGATTGATATAGATATCATAGTTAGGGCTGAGCACTGCACCTCCTAAACCTCCCCAAATAGGGCCACCATCAAGGGACCAAGTTTACAAATACCCAAACTGCCACATTCTACTCCCCCATATCAACAATGCAAATGCATTTAGTCCCACTTCAAAAGTCCCTATAATCTTTCATAGTCTTAACCCTTTACAAGTCCAAAGTCCAATCTCTTCTGAGACTCAGGGTACATTTTTTAATTGTAAGCCCCAGTAAAAATCAAAAAGCAGATTACATACTTCTAACCTGTGGCACAGAATATACATTTCTATTCCAAAAGGGAGGAATGGGGCATAGTGAGGAAATACTGGATCAAAGCAAGACTGAAACACAGCAGGGCAAACTCCAAATTCTGTAGCTCTGTTCTGATGTCAAAGGTTTTAGATGGCTCTACCCCTCCAGCTATACTCCATGCAACATAAATCTCTCTCAGGGGCCGGTTCTGCTCCCCTTATACAGCTCTCCTTGGCAGATATCCCATGTCTCTGGCACCTCCAACATCTTGGGGTCTCCACTGCAACACTGGTTTGCTTCCATAGTTCCATGCAGTGGCCTCTCATGTCCTTTTGCCCTCTCAGGGCCTTCTTACAGGTAAGGCCACATTTTGTCTGGCCCCAGGGGCTCTCTGAAACCTTGGAGAAAGAATCTCTAACTCCTTCACTCTTGAATTCATTATGCCTCTAAAGCTAGTACTACATCATGGACTACACTGCCAAGTTCCAAGTTGGAATGGGTCCTGACTCCTTTGAATGACGTTAGTAGCAGCTGCAGTTTCTTCCTAGAACCAGGAAGTGCCTCAGGCTGCTTTTTACAGTGTGGAAGCTTGTCTGGGTGGGGTCTCACCCTGAGGGCACCCTTCTCTTTATTTCAGTGTAGAGCAGGCCTCTCCTTAATGACACTAATCTCCATAACAACTGTAGTTTCTCTTCTATTAAGTGTCATGGCTATAACATTAAGCTTCCTAGTGTTTCTCTCCAAACTCTCCATTTTGTATTTCTTTCTGCCCTGCTTAGCTCATTTTTCAATGTAGACCTGTATACACATTATCATTAAAAACCATTCTACAAACTCAGTGCTATGCAGTCTTGACATTTCCCCCACCGAAGAAGGGAGTCCATTACTTTTTAATCAAGCCCCAGATAAGTTCTTAGGACACAGACAGATGGCAGCCATTTTCTTTGGCAAAACAACACAGGTATGTCCTGTAGCCCAGTTGCTGTTAAAGTCCTTGCTTCTTCCTGAAACCTCTTGATTCAGGCCTCTAGTCTGCTTTGCATTCAGCAGTACCATCTTCCAGGCTCCTACTAGGGTGGCATTCTGCACTCTGACCACAGCATTGAACTGCTTTTCTAGTCCGGAGTTCCAGAGTCTTTCACATCCCTTCAAAAACCTCAACACGGTCATGCTCTTCATAGCAACAGCCCACTCTCTTATACCAACTTTTGTATTCATTACTTTTCTATTGTTGTGATGAAGCATCATGACCAAGGTACCTTATAGAAGAATAAAGTTATTTGGGTTTATGGTTCCAGAAGGTTAGAGTCCATAATTGTAAGGACAGCATGGCAGCAGGAAGCTGAGAGCTCATATTCTTTACTGCCACCATGAAACTGAGAGTCAGAGATATTTTTAAAAGACAGTATAACTTTTAGGCAAGTCTTTGCTTGGATATAGAAGGCACTTCATCTTGGAAATTGTGTTATTTTGAGAGCATGTTAACACCATTGTGGTGAGTTAATAGTTAAGAAGAATAATGTCAGGGAGAAATTAACTGTTCAAAATAATTTACTTTATATATACCTTCTAAAATTATTTATTGGTTATTAAAAGTTACGTTGTGCCAGTGAGATGGCTCAGTGGATAAATGTGTCTGTTACCAAGCCTGACTATGTGAGTTCAGTCCCTGAGACCCCAAGAGACAACCATCTCTTTCAAGTTGTCCTCTGACTTCTACATGAGTATATACACATATATATATAAACAATAAGTAAATAAAAACAGTAAAATTTTTAAAAATTAATGTCTCCTTAAAAATACTGAAAATTGTAAAGAAGATACAATGTTGATAACACTATATAAGTATGTAAAGCTTATTAATTGTGTTTTCTGTAGGTCTTCTATATAGGTTCTTTTGGTAAATGTGTTATAACCATTAGTAGTATTCATTTCTCTTTTTGTATAAAAGCTGTATTTTATCTTACCTTTCAGATAATACAACTGAGTTTGTTCACTTATGCATAAGTCATTCAACAGTCGTCTGGTTGACCTGTCTGTCTTTAAATAAAGTAAATAATCTGACATCAGTGTGTGACATAGAAGATATAATTGTACTCTTTTTTAGAATTACAGAAGACCATGTGATACAGCATGGACTGGTAGTAGATGGGACCAGCTTATCTCTTGCACTCAGGGAGCATGAAAAGCTATTTATGGAAGTTTGCAGAAACTGTTCAGCTGTATTATGTTGTCGTATGGCACCTTTACAGAAAGCAAAAGTAAGTATATACCATAAAAAATTCCATAAAAATAATCTTCAAAAGAGGGAGAAAGGGAGGGAAAGAGATAGGGAGGGAGGGAGGGAGGAACGGAGGGACGGAGGGAGGTAACGAACAAGACAATTCTATGTTAAAAGTTATCAGCCTCAGCATTGTGGCACACACCTGTAAATCCTAGCATCCAAGAGACTGGAGGCAAGAGGATTGCAAGGTTGAGGCCAGTCTCGACTAACAAAGTGTGAGGGAGGGAGGAAGAAGAGGAGGTGGCTGTCAAGTTATACATTAGGAAAGTTGAATCCAGTTCACTTTTTGTCATCATCATGTGTAAAGCTGGATACAAGAAATGTTTAAATTTCAGATGCCTATGATGCAACCGAAAACCCACTCAGACAACTTTTATAGGTCTACAGTTTGGAATATTTTGAGCTCTTGGACTGTTTCCTTCAAAAACCATTCTTGGTAGAGGCTAGCAAGATAGTTTGCTCATCAGATAGCACCAGCTGCTAAGTCCCACTACCTGAGTTCCAGCCCCAGACCAGACTCCCACAAGTTGTTCTCTGACTTCTCTTTGTGCACCCATACGTATAGACACACATGTATACACACATGAATAAATATAATCTCATAAAATTTTTAAAGAAATAGCTTATACTATTCTTAGCAATACCAATATAATAAGTACTGGTTGTTTTGCACACAGATATCCAGATTTATTTAGACTCATGGAATTTTGTTACAGTACTTGTGTGTCCCAGTCTGTGGAGATTAGAACTAGAGCAGACATGTCTCTGCTCTTGTAAAAACATATCCAAGAATTCCAGAACAAGGGTCAGTGGGAAAAGGTACTGTCAAGTAAGTCCAATGACCTTGATTCAGTACCTGGAACTCACATAAAGGGTAAGGAAAGAACCAACTCCACAGTTGTTCTCTGACCTCCAAATACTGGCCATCTCATGTACACCCACACCCACCCACCCACCCACACACACACACACCCACCCACACACACACACACACACACACACAGAGATTTAGAAATATTTTTAAAGAATTCCAGATAAATTTGTTTTGATTTCACTTAATTTAATATTTTCTTAAAGCTTGAGACTTATCTAATCAGACTAAATAGGTATCTTTTCTTTGTACAGTTACTTTCTTTCTTGTGAATTTTGTTTTGATAACTCAGTGAAGTGTAGTTATTTATTTAAATAACTTATTAGTCTTATAAAAATTTTAGAATACATTTTAGAAATCTTCTCTTCCTAAAATCCAAAAATACAACTATTTTGTTACAACATTTGTGAAAGATATAAACCCTTAATCTCCATACCCCTCAAAGAGTGAACTTTACTGTGTTACTGTCCAGCGTGAAGTCAAATGTTGTCTTCACCACCATACAACTGCAGAAAATTTCAGGTGAAAGATGGTACACAAATACAAGAGAGTTAGAACTTTATCACAAAGAATGAATTCATTGTATGTTTTTCAGGTAATAAGGCTGATAAAAATCTCACCTGAGAAACCGATCACATTGGCTGTTGGTGATGGTGCTAATGATGTAAGCATGATACAAGAAGCTCATGTTGGCATAGGTGATTGACTTTTTCTTGAATTTTAAAGTGATATAATTATTGGATAGTTTTGAATTTTCCTTTTTGTAAAGTACAATGCCCAGTGTTTGAATGAAAACAAATACAATATGACAGTACATGATAGTATATCCCCATAAGAAACCAATTATTATTTAGGCCACTGTTAACATTATTTTAATTCATATTTTTGTTATTTTATTATTTAGCACATGTGCACAATAAATTTTATTTAGCCCACTATTTACATTATTTTAATTATTTAATTAAAGGAAGTGGTATCACATTAGTGAGTTTTTTCTTTGCTTATTCTCCTAAATAATAAAAGTAATTTTATTTTTACATCCCATTTTGTACCTGACAAAGAACTTTCACACATCATTTTATCCTTTAAACTTACATAATTGTTATTAAGGTTTTAAATTCTTATTTTATAATTATTATTACTATTTTATAATTATAATTATAAATAAAAATAAAAAAATAAAAAATCTTATTTTATAATTATAATTATTATAATTATTATGTATTTGTGAAACTATAAAGATTATTCTGTACATTTTGAGGGTAATTTTAGAGAAGAGAATTTATACCAAAAATAGATAAAAAATAAAATTCCAATACTTTTGATTTTAATAATATATCATTTTCTATATTCTTAAGACCATACTGTAGTTATTCCTCAAAAATATTTTCCTTGCTCCCATTCTTATTATAGAATCACTTTATTGGCTTCAGTGTACTGTTATTGTATTGTCAGTGGTTCACCAATGGATGGTTTACTACTTAACCTACTCTGGTCTGTCAGTGTTACTTCACAAGTGAACAACAAAGGGGAGTGTGAGTAGTAGTATGTGGGTGGCTCCACTGAGGGTTAAAGTCCCAGCAGAGAGGAGAGGCTTGGCTGCTTTGTCTACGGTATGCTGGGCTGATAGTTTATATTTATCTCTTAAAATCAATCCTCCCTGTTTGGGATAGTAAATAACTCAGTACCTGAGTTCAGATCTCTAGTAAAAGCCAACCATAGTGCACATCTGTAACCCTGCATCAGCACTTAGGGTAGATCCAGACTGCCCCCAGGGGTTTCTGGACAGCTTAGTCTAACTGAAGTAGCATGCCCCAGGGTCAGTGAGAGACCCTTTGCAAATCACATGGCAGCGTGATAGAGAAGGGTGCTTTGTATCCATGTTTGTCCATTAGTTACATACACATGTTGTACATGGGCAAGTGTGTGTACCCAAGTACGTATGTGCACACATATACAAGGAAGCATTGCTTAGTATAGCAAAGGAAATTCTTAAAGCTTCAGTAAGAAAGCAACAGCAAATTATTTGTTTGACAAAAAAAAAAGAAAAGAAAAAATTGTATGTCTTTTTTAGTACCTTTACCAAAACAAATTCCAGACGAAATAAGGATTTAAATAATTCTTTAAAGCCATAAAAGGTAACTGAAGAAATTTTTATGAGTAATTTTGTTATTTAAGTTATGGAAAGATGTTTGAAGCACAATACCACACGAAGAAATTTTCATTAACTATAAGGAAAAGATCACTGTTTGTAGCAGGGGAACAAACTCCTTGGAAAACAGTTTTAAAGACAAATAGTAAAGAATAATTAGAAAATAGATAGCAAGGCCTTAGTCCTCAGGATGTAAGATGTCAGCACACTAACAAGAGGAAGCACTTGATAGACACATGAGAAGAGGTGAGCCATCAGCTAGCATAAAATGAAAAACATTGAAATGAACACCAAGTGTATGAAAACAGTCTCTCAAACAAAAATGCAAATTAAAATTGTCTGATTGCAATATGCAATAATGATAAAAATTGATAAATTTGGAAAAATTATTGAGAATATAAATTGGTACACCATTATTGTACAAAACAAAAATTTTAACTATGTACCAATTAGCCTTCCAATTATGTGTGTAGGATTTTATTGCAGGAAAGTAAACATTTAAAGTAATTTGTATTCTTTGACAGTTTCTACATGTATGCATATATAATGTATTTTTAATCATACTCATTCTCCATTCCGCTTTCTGTCCCACTCCCCCTGAATTCTTCCCAACATGTCACCCAGGAAGTCTCATGTCTTTGGACTCTTGGTTTTAGGTTTTGTTTAAGAAAATAATTGAACATATCCATAAAGGTGTATGTGTGTAGCAAGATGTAGTGGTTCACATCTGTAATCTCAACCCTTCAGAGATGCTGGATACTGAGATAGACTGTTAAGTTCTAGACCAGCCTGACTACACAGCAGAGTTCATCTCAAAAATAAATACATACACATGTACATGCATACATACACATAATAAACAAATGCAAGTGAAAAGCAAATAATCACATTTGTGGATGATTGTTTATACATTAGTTATATATGTTAAATATAATATACAATATGCTGAAAGAATTTCAGCAATATAAGCTTTAAAAACTGGTTTTCTCTAGGTGTTGTAAATAAATAATTTTCTTTGCCTACCCAGTTAGAACATTTTTTGTCTTCATGACAAAAATTTTAATTTAAAAAATATTTTTTTAAAAGTTGCTTTGAGATACAAAAAAAATTGGGATTTTTATCATTTTATTTATTTATTTATTTATTTTCAGGCAGGGTCTCACTGAACAGCTCTAACTGGCTAGGAACTCACTATGTGGATCAGGCTGGCCTTGAATTTACAGAAATCTTCCTGCCTTGGCAGTTTTTCTTCCTCTTTTAGAACTTAAAGGGTTATCATAAAGTTAAAACAAACAACAACAAAAAACCAACAAGCACTTGGGATTGATGTGGATAGTAAGGAAAGGGCTTAGTTTCCTGTGTGCCTTGACAGCAGTAAGAAACTCCAGTAAAACATGGCAAGTATACTTTCTTCTAGAAGAGCCAGAGGTGACCAAAGAAGGCGGATACCCAGAGAGACATTGAAAATCATTAGATGTCAGTAGGACATGGAATGGGATGGAGCTGAACCAATCTTACCTCCATCATCTCTAAGAACCAAATGGGATTCTGTCACAACAGAATACTTCTTAGCAAAAGTATTTGACTGTGATGACTATTGCACAGTTGGCAGAAAAGCTAAACTTCCTTTTTTAGGTTTTTCAAGACAGGGTTTCTCTGTGTAACAGTCCTGGGTGTCCTGGAACTCACTCTGTAGACCAGGCTGGTCTTGAACTCACAGATATCTGCCTGCCTCTGCCTCCTGAGTGGTGGTATTAAAGGCGTGAGCCACCACTGCCTGGGCGAAAAGCTAAATTTTTAAAAACAAACAATCTTTGTGTTTGTATTGTGGCGTATGAAGAGTCCCAGTGGTTAAAGAGCAAAAACCAGGTCCCTTCCACAGAGCCCTGTGTGTGTGTGTGAGTGTGGTGTGTGTGTATACCAACTTCAGATGATGTTTTATTTAGGAGATATGTCCTGATAAATATGATTTTTGTAGCTTATTTACTTATTTAAATTATTGGAAATGGTATAAGAAATATTTTGAAAACGGTTCGACTTCGCAGGGTGTTCCTAACTGCAAAGTGTCTCTTCACATGAATAGTAGATGGACAAATAGCGGGTTCTAAGCTTCCTCCTGAAAGTTAGAGGCCGAGGTTGGCACTCTAGTCACTAATGTTAGCCAAGGCATGGCAGCAGCTGTCTACCTTGGAAGTGCTAATGTGGCTAAACTGTGTTTGGATGCTGCTGGGACATGGTATTCAGAAAAGCCCTGGTCCCTGGCCAGAGCCTGCCTTCTACTGAAGGCCATTTATAATTGACTAGCCTTTTCTTGTTTGATATGGAACTCTGGCTTCTGCTCTGTGACTCAGATGAGCCTGGATCATCCAGTGTTGGGTCTTGTCTAGTTGCTGTCTAGCGTCTAAGTGAACCTTCACAAAAACCTTTGCTTTTAGTAATGCCTCTCAATACAACACCACATCACCACATATTTGTTTTCACTGTCCTATTCTTTTTTTTTTATCAGTTTTGTTTAAGAATTTCCAACAGTTACAACTCATTAAAAAAAAAAAAAAAGCACAGGACACAGAACTGCAGCAAACGGCATCCTTATGAGCAGCTAACAGACATGAGAACCTCCACCCCTCTCTGAGACACTTAAGCTCACTGGTGAACTCTTCCTCCAAGTTCTCCTGCAAAGCACACCACAAGCTCAGTCTATGTTCGCAGTCCATCAGCTTCAGTTCACATTCATCCCACACTTCCAGATCAGTAGTGGGGAGTACACACCACACAGTATTCACAGCAGGTGGCACAGGGAGGGAAATACAAGTATGTCACTGAACACATTCAACTAAAGAGGGGTTTGTTTTGGTTTGTTTTGTTTTTGGTTTTTTTTGGTTTTTTTCAAGACAGGGTTTCTCTGTGTAGCTTTGGAGCCTGTCCTGGAACTCGCTCTGTAGACCAGACTGGCCTCGAACTCACAGAGATCCACCTGTCTCTGCCTCCCTAGTGCTGGGATTAAAGGTGTGCACCACCACCGCCCGGCCTGAAGAGGGTTTTCTAAGTACAGAACTCAGAGTCTTCCAACAGATGTGGATGTCTTGATGCAAAAACATTGGTGCATTCTTTGCTGTCATTGCTGTCTGTACACTTCCTCACCAAAGCCACACGATTGAGTGACACATCTGTCCGAGTTAAAAAATATCCATTTTGCACCACCAAGTCTCTACACATGCTCTCTCCTTTTCTCTGTCTTACTAACCTTTCATGCTTCAGCACTACCGTCAGCACTGCTGTCAGCCCTGCTCTTGATGTTCATACAGTAAGTACCAAGGCCATGGGATGGCTTGGTCCCCAAACAACTTATCTTCATGGGATGGCAAAACCCAGCCCTGGAAACACTGTGAGTGAGCCCTCCCCACACCCATTCTGAGCAATCTGGAGCCTAGTTAAGTGTGACTAACAGCAGTACAGCCTTCAGCTTGGCTTTCTCTAGCCTGCCTTTCCCCAGGAGGAAGAAAAACCTGACTGCTGCAATTGCCATCTAGCTGTAGCCAGCAGGTCCAGGTCCGAGGGATTAGGCCAAGTGATGCTGTCTTGGAGCCAAGGTGCTGGTGGCTACTATGGGAACCAAAACCATGCTGGGCCCTGAGGGTCCTACCTGTATTGTGATAATCTGCCTGTTACCCCCGAGTTCTGCAGCTTGGGTGTCCTGGGTTGCTGTGATGTGGTGGGCACTTTGTGGCTGAATTCTTTTGGTATTCTAATATGGAAGTAAGTTTCTTGTGCACCTCTATCTTAATCATAATTCACTTCTGTACCTAAACATAGATTTAAAACTCCCATCATCCTCAGTGTCTGTTGTATTGTTGCTTTGACTCTTGGCCTCTGTGGTCCTCCACTGTCCTGAGCAATACAATAGATTCTATGTGCATATACATTCACTTAAGTACTTCTGGAAGAGACATCTCTGTCATTCATACTCAAACTTTATTTTTCTTTTAAATGGGGTCTCACTATGTAGCCAGGTTTGGCCTAGAACTCTTTGTGGACCAGGCTGTCCCTCAAACTCACAGAGCTCAACTTGCCTCTGCCTCTGCCTCCTGAGTGCTGGGATTAAAGTGTATACCACCATAGTCCTCACTGTAAATTTTTAAAAAGTGTTTTTACTCTTGAGAGCAAAAATCATCTTATTTTGTAGTTTTGTATGTAAGACCTATTGGATTTTTTTTATTAAACAAATAAGCCAAGCACTGTACATACACACACACACACACACACAGACACACACACACACACACACACACTTGAATTTTTATTATGGTTGATCATTCATTATTTTAAAATAAAAATAAAATATTATGAAAATGCATGTTTTTTAAAAAACTTTTATTTTCCAGTTAAAACGATGCATTGCTTTCAGGGTATACATTTTTTACCTATTTTATTTATTGAAAATTTATAGAAAAATCTATTTTTTACTTTTAAAAAACACATTCAATTATACATTACAGCTTTAAAATCATAAAAATATGCTTATTTCTTATTGGGTTCAAATTTCTGAATTTTAATCTTTTTATAACCTTTGAAACTGGTGAATTTAAGGATGTCCTAGAGCTGCCTGCTCATCAGAAGTTTAGCACTTTGTGCTTATTAGTGTGTGATCGATATCTCTACTAGATCTGAACATTTCAATACTATTTTTGTATTTATTTTCTTCTGATTCTTTGAAAATTGATGTTACATGCCTGGTGTATAAGGTGTATAAGGTGTATTAGCCTTTATATTAAGTACATTGAAGTAGAACAGCCTTTTGAATAGCTGCTAACCACTGTATATTAGGATTTAGTGTGACAGCAACTATAAATAATTGAGAGTGATCTATACTGTGAAAATTACACATTGGTTATCTGCGAACATACCTTTTTGTCTTCTTTATTGTAGGAATCATGGGTAAAGAAGGAAGACAAGCTGCAAGAAACAGTGACTATGCAGTGGCTAGATTTAAATTCCTCTCCAAGCTACTTTTTGTTCATGGCCATTTTTATTATATTAGAATAGCTACCCTTGTACAGTATTTTTTTTATAAGGTGAGTTTCATTGGATTATAAGAATCAGTTTTTGATATTTTAACTTGAAATTCCAATTTAAGAATGTTACAAGCATTCAAATTATTCTTAAAATAGTTTCTTTAAACAAAACTATCTACTTTGTAATAAATTTATTGCTGGCTGACTGCAGATGAGTGCTTGTACGTGCCACTAGGACACGGGGTAGGATTGTTTGAAGGGCTGTTAGAGCAGTCAGTGAGGGTCAGTGAGAGGGCTCGATGGGTGAAGGGTGTTAATAAACCTGACACCCTGAGTTCAAACCCAGGACCCCATGGTGCACAGAGAGAACTCCTAAACGTTGACCTCTGATTTGCACATATGTGCCATGATGTGGATTTACTCACTCTCTCTTGTCTCCCTGTCTCTTTCCCCCTACCATGTCTTTCTCTCTCTCACATACACACAATAAATATGAAAAATGAGCGTGCATACACACACACACACACACACACACACACACTTTTTGGGAAAGTCCTCTAATCTTATGGTATGTAAATTTATCAAGCATCAAAACTTACACTTAAGATGTATTATTCTATGCAAATTCAACTGCAAAAACATGTAATTTGCTTAATACTATTTTATGTTGGTCTAGTAAATTTAATTGAACCTCTGATTTCATGGATTCATAGCAGAGCTCCTTAATCTTTTTAGTTTCAAGGGTACCATGTGGTAAACTAGTAAATGCATAAGCCTCTTAGTTACAGAGGGTTTATTTGTATAATAAAACAGATTATAATGTTGAAATAATGTTCTCTCATTGGACCCTTCCAAGGAAGGTGAGATTCAGTGGAACGCATGTTGATCCCCTGCTAATAAACATTTACTATACCAGAATAGCTTATGTTGTATGTGTTCCTGTAATTAACAGTCGCACACTGATAGAACACAAATATGCATATTACCATGAAATGATGCAACAGTTGTCTTCTAGCCTACTGTTCTAGCTTTCACTTGTGATATGAGTAGTTTACATGTTTCTGGAGAGTGATGGGGATGGGGCTCTTCAGCCTTGTTCTAGCTTCACTTCTGATATGAAAAATATTGAGATAGAAAGATGTTATGATAGTCCACTTACATGCTTTAAATAGTTTGGCAATATCAAATTATATAGCCCTGAAATATAAGCAACTATTACATATTATAATATCTATGATATGAATTAAGAGTTAAAAACTTATCTTTTATTGCTTGGAACTGATGGGAACTAAGAATTTTCATTGTAATGTCTATATGATTCCTTAAGCAGCTTCTAGACATGATTTAGTAAAATGAGAATTCTATTTTCTCATTTTCCGTAGCCAGTCTTTAGAGAAAGTGCATCTTACAGTATCAGCTGAGAGTCTGTTTCTGGATACTTTAGGAACCACTTTAATACTTCTTTCTCTTTAGTTATAAGTATTTGAATTACTTCCTATTTTGTCCTGTTTTTCAGAATGTGTGCTTTATCACACCCCAGTTTTTATATCAGTTCTACTGTTTGTTTTCTCAACAAGTAAGTAAAATAAGTAAAATTTGTGTTTGTCCTTTTAGAAAAGTAATGTGTTCAAATCTTGACAGGTATTTAAACAGACTTCATTTTTTTTTTATTTGTTATGTAAGTAACTAGGTATATTTACTTAATCCACTTGATATTCATAATATTTATTCTGACTTTGAATTTGAGATTACTGTTAATACCAAAATATATGTTAATTGTGGACCCCCTTTTTTTCAAACTTACATTAATTCTCTTCATTTATTTTTTTTTTTGTGTGTGTGTGGGGGGGTGTTTATTTATGCAAGGTTTTATGTAGCCCAAGCTAGCCTCTTACTATGTAATCAGGGATGATTTTTAACTGGTGGTCCTCTTGCCTCTACTTCCCAAGTGGTAGGATTGCAGGTGAGAGTCACCACAACCACCTCTCCAGTTAATGTATTTCTAGGTGTTGAATTCCAGTCAAGGACTCTTAATAACTGACTCACCTTCCCAACCTTGATAGCCGCGCTTTTTTTTTTTAACCTATTTGTGGCATTTCTGTAGAATCGATAGCAAGTCAGACCAAGGAATTAATAGAGGTTCACTTAATTATTTTGATTCCTGATCCTGAGGTTTTAAAAATTTGGTGAGAGCCTTGGTGATTTGGTTCAAGGATTATATAAATCTCACCTCAAAAACTGGTTTTATATTATTAACCTTTTCACATAGCTCACTATGGATCTTAAAATGATTGCTACGTTTTTTCTAATCTATATTTATGAGTTAAATTTGTGAATTCCTCTTCATAATTGCTTTTTTCCCCTATTTACAGTACAGAGCTTTAACTTTTAGATGGCTTCATAGACATCGATTACTAGCAATTGGTTACCTGAATTAAATACTTTAATCTAAGATCATATGACAATAGGAACCTGATATATTTTGACTGGGTTTTCAAAGAGACAGTATTAGTAAGTGTCTTCATTAGAGTTTATATTACTGTGATAAAACATCATAACCAAAAGCAACTTGGAAAGGAAAGCATTTATTTCATTTTACAGCTCTCAGGCCACACTCCATCCCTGAGGGAAGTCAGGGCAGGAACTCAAGGTAGGAACCTGTGGCAAGAAGTGAAACAGAGGCCATGGAGGAACACTGCTTACTGGCTTGTTCATTCATAGTTGCTCAGCCTGCTTTGTTATACAACCCAGGACCACCTGCCCAGGGATGGCACCACCCACAATGGCCTGGGCCCTCCCCCATCAGTCATTAAGGCAATACTGCCTACAGTCAATACTATGGAGGCACTTTTTCATTTAAGATTCTCTTCTCCCATGTATGTCTGGTTTGTATCAGGTTGACAAAACCAATCAGCACAAAGACAGTAGGAACAGTGTGTGGACCACAGGTAAACAGCAAAAGCATTAGTACCAACAGTAACAACTAGAACACTTGAAAGTAAGATGGTATCATCGAGGACTTAAGCCACTTTAAAAGAAAAAAAAATAGCTTCCATGGGAAAAAAGGAGGTTTCAGTACTCTAACCAGTACAGAAGAAGGTAGGTGGGAAAATGATGTGTTGTCTGTCAGAGAACTACCCAGGATCCTAGGATGCATATAGGAAGACTGTAAAACTGTATCACACGGACCAAACTGGAGACTCATGAGATGGAGATCCAAATTACTTCATTATGAAAAAACAATCTAACAGCAAAATATTTCAATCCCACAGACAACATAGATCTAGGAACAGTATAGGTTTTGTACTAAAACAAATCACATTGATTAATTGAAAGTCTTTAAAATGGATTTTTGTATGAATTTTAAAAACTAAGGTACTTATTTTTAATATTTCTCCAGTATTACATGTGCAATAGAAATATATAATTTATAATCTCAAAATTCCTCCAATTTATTTCTCTTTTTAGACACTATATGACAGTGTGTACCTGACTTTATACAACATCTGTTTTACTTCCCTACCTGTTCTCATATACAGTCTTTTGGAACAACATATAGACCCTCATGTATTACAGAGCAAGCCTACCCTCTATCGGTATGTATTTTCCAGTATTGGATGTGTATAGGTAGTGTCTTGGTATAAATACTAAAGCATGATTGCTGCATGGCATGAAGTTTTTCAATATTAAAGAGAAATTTCCATAAATTTCTGGTGTTTTTAGGAGTAAACACTTCCACCCTTGAACTGTTATACACAGCGTTCTATTCCGTGTACACAAGAGAAGTTACTCATTTGTTAATAGTATCTAGAGTTCCTAAAAAATTGTTTATGTTCTACTATTATATAATTAATTAGTGTTAATCAAAGTTGAGTGCAAGTGAAGGAGAATAGTTCCTGCTCTTTCTGGAACTACCCCAAACCAAGTAATCCTAGAGCTGTTGAGCCTGTCAGGTCCAACAGTGATCCTCATAAACTGTTGTAGGGACTGTAGAAGTGCCAGGTGCAGACACAGACAGTTATGATGTGGAGTCGCTTGCTCTTGTTTACCAGAATTCCTAGGACAGTCTGTTATTCGCATAATGGTTAAGTTCTAAAATGAAGATAATGAGGAGCCTGGGTGCTGACTCCAGCTTGTATCTCACTAAAGAGATTGTTATGGCAGAGTGACTGAATAAGAACAGAATATAATACACATAATTCATTTTTTTCACAATTATACTGAAGTACTATGCCTGCATTGTGTTTTATTATCAAATGAAATGGTACTAGAATTTATTATATGAACTCTCCGCTGTTACAAAGATACATGCTATTATTAGAAATGGTTGTTTGCAAATAGGTTTATTTTTATGCTGATATTTTTTAGCCATCTTGAAATTATATTAGTTCAAATTAATTGTCTAGAAGATATAAAAAAATGAATCCTAATGTGTTCCTTTTTCTTTTAAAAAATAATTTTAGGGACATTAGTAAAAACAGCCTCTTGAGCATTAAAGCATTTCTTTACTGGACCATCCTGGGTTTCAGCCATGCCTTCATTTTCTTTTTTGGATCCTATTTTCTTGTGGGGAAAGATACATCTCTGCTCGGAAATGGCCAGGTAAAAAAAAAAAGAAGAAGAAGAATGCTTAAAAATGTTAACAATGTTGAAAAAAATGTAAGCTTAAATCACTTCTCCTTAGCCTGATCCTCCAAATGCCTCTGCCTCACCTGTTGCTGAAGAGGATGTCAGTGTGGAAAGAGGTGGTCTTTATGAGCTTAATCCTCACCCTCAAAAAGAAGTCACCAAATGTGACTTATACAAGCAAAATGCTGTCTGCCTTCTTTCTAGGGAGATGTAACATAGCATATCTTAAGGAAAACCAGATCCTCAGGATTAGGACATGTAGTTTCTACCAGAGGTCAAAGTTGCCTGCTTATATCAAAGTACTTGCCACCATTTCCTTGAAGAGAATGGCACTCCTGGATTTTAGTTGTTACCCATTGATTTTTGGAATTTCTAAGTCTGCATATTTCAAAGATTGAGAAATAAGCATTGGTTTAATATGATTTCTGCATTTATATCTTCTTGGTAGACTACAAGCTGCCCTCAAATAAAGGAATGTTAATTGCTGTTCCATTGTTGATAATCACATGTATTTACCATTTACTTTTTATGTACCAGAATCTTTATCCTTTTTGCATATTTTATAATTTACTAACATCTGTGAGACTTACCCTCATTTTACAAATGATGTGAGAGTCAGGGAGCTTGAATAATTTGTCGGGTAATCACTGTTAGAAATGTATTTGTTAAAAAAACAAATTGGCCTTTTGCATAAAAGTCTAAATGTCAGGATTATAACTGCTTTCTTTGTAAACTAAATTCATATAAGCTGCATACTTATGGTCTTAATATGGAAATAAGATCTTGATAGTCTTGGGATTCTGTGTGTGATGGACTTTGTAAGTTTGGACTATAAAGACCAAAAATACTTCTGATTGACATTACTTGCAGTCACATTCCATTTTTATGTGGAATCATTTGAAGAATAGTTCTGTTAGCCATTATTTTTTTTTATTTCAGATACTGGTTTTAAGTTTAAATATAATTTTTTTTTTTTGCTTACTAAGGTTTTCTATCCAGATACATTGTAGCAAATGTTCTGCTATAACTTCTGGTTAGAAATGTTTCAGAAAAATAACTGGTGAAGCAAGGTTTTATTATCATTTTTACGGGGAACAGGAATAAAGCAATCACAACTATATCATCCTAATTAAAAACAGTCTGTGATTCACAGTTTTGAATTCTGAACTGTCTTTTGATTTCTGGTATTATCCAAAGGGTCATTATCAAGAATAGTTACCATAATAAAGCTTCATTATTTGTCCTCGTACTTACAACTTTATTAATATTGTCAGTGTTCATGTGTATATCTGTCTTAAATAATTCAGCTAATTTTTTGTAAAGAGTAAAATTACTTTTACCTTACAGTGAGATTAACCTGTTGATATATATAAAACGGTCTGTTCCTTGTATTTAGATGTTTGGAAACTGGACATTTGGTACTTTGGTCTTCACAGTCATGGTTATTACAGTCACGGTAAAGGTATGATACCATGTGAGAAACCTGTACACACTTTGTATATCTCATTTACTTTATCTTTTAGCTATGCATGTAGTTTCCCTTTTGCTTTCACTAAATTTTAATCATTCATTTATATTTTGCTATAAATTCTCCTTCCTGTTCAAAAGCTTCATATGGTTTTGGTTGCAAATCACTGAAATTTTGCTTCACTGTGTATCACCTAAATAACACAGTTTATTTTGTACCATAGAATTGAGGTAATGTCATCACATGGTATTTCAATTCTGCTTTCCCTCAGAAGGAAAATATTACATTATTTCCTATGAAGACTCTTTTATTAATATTATATCTTCTAAGGAACTATGCCATGGGGATAGGAACTTCTAGACATCTATAATTGATAAGTATAATTCTTAAGTAAACTATTATTTTATATTGCTAAGACACTTATTTTTTTTTTTTTTAGATGGCTTTGGAAACTCATTTCTGGACTTGGATCAACCATCTCGTTACCTGGGGATCTATTATATTTTATTTTATATTTTCTTTGTTTTATGGTGGAATTCTCTGGTGAGTGATTGCAGTATGTCTTAATTATGTTGATTTAATATAGTGAACAGTTATTGTGATGGGTTCCTTGATAACCAAATTCTGCTCCTAATAGTTTTTAGACACTGTGCTGGTAAGTTCATTCCTTTGAGTTGATCTTCACAAAATTCCCACTGTCCTCATTTTTCTGCATGAAAACTGAACCTCACGGACACAAAGTTGAAAACAGAAGAAAGCTAGGCCGTAAACTATTTGTCTGACTTCATAAGTAGTGTTCTTTATACTAACCATTATTACTTTTAAATTATTTTCTCATGTATGTAATAAGTCATGCAAACCCTTTGGCTTTTTATTGCTTAATAGTATGCTTCATCTTCATTAAGTGTAGATCATTAGCAGGCTTTTTGAAAGATTGATAATTATGCTTCCCTAAGATGTTTTTGGTAAGTGTTGGTAAACTGATACCTTTCTTTTGGAGAGCATATATATTACAGTGTCTATTGTACCTTAGGTCCACTTAGCAGGCAAAACTTTCTCAAGGTAAGCACGAAGAACTTGAATTGACTGATCATTACCTTCCATAAAAGGATCACAGAAGAGCACACTTATGCATACTGTTTGTCTGTAAACCTTTCCCTATTCGTTTCCATATTCCCGTATAGTCTCTTGAAGTTGATATATACAAAACCCCAAAAAGAATGCCTTCATAATACCATGATCTAGCATCTCTGAGTGTGTTTATAAAGAAAAGCCTAGCTTTCAGTCTGGTGGTGGTGGTTGTAGTGACACCCCTGTGGATAGCAGAGGACAGCTTTATAGCACCATTTCTCACCTTTGACCTTGACTGGGTTCCCAAAGAAAGCTCAAGTTGTCAGACCTAGGCAGCACATGCTTTACCTGGCTGAGCCATCTCATTGTCCCAGTTTTGTTTTGTTTTTGTAACCTGTAAAAAGTATATCCTTACATACTATTTCTTGTTCTCTTATTCCTATAGTCTACATTAGTCTATTCTTCATTATTCTTTTAATAACTTTCCAGGAAACTGGGGTTAATCTAGTTAATAGCTTGTCATTTCCCTATTAGTAAAAAGGTATAATTGTTAAAAATTATTAAACTGGATTTTACATGTTAGCACACTCAATCTCATTAGTTTATTTAAGTTCTTCCAGTTTCAATTTAGAAAATTTTCCTGACACTCTTAACATTGTTATTTTTCAGTTATTTGAGTTTTGGCAAAGTCTTGATTTAACTCTTTGAATTTTTATTTCACTTGTTTGTTTCTAAAGCAGCATCTCCCTGTGTAGGCCTCAAACCCAAGGTTCTGCCTACTCTTCCAAGTGTTTAGATTACTGGCATGTGATACTGTGCCCAGCCAGTGTCACTTTTAATGAGACTATCTTTCTTTGCAGGCCGTTTTTGAGCTCCCAGAATATGTACTTTGTATTTATTCAGCTCCTGTCAAGTGGGCCGGTGTGGTTTGCCATGCTCCTCATGGTTGTTACTTGTCTAGTTCTTGATGTTGTGAAGAAAGTGTTTGATCGACATCTTCATCCAACAAGTACAGAAAAGGCACAGGTAGGCACTTTTCATACTCAGTAACTCTTTAGTCAGAACAGTTAATGATGGGTAACTACAATTACAAAGTTCTTTTGTCAGAAAATTCTTATTTCTATATCAAAGAATTTTCCAGTATTTTTAAGTGTGATACTTTTAATTTTTTTCTTTCTTTTTCTATTAATTTTTATAGCTGCTAGTATTATAATTTAAATATTTAAATATCAAGCTATCAAGTTATGTCCAGATGATAATAATACTAAATCTGCTTCAAATGCCACAGTATTGCATCAGCTAGCTATGACTAAGGTATATAGCCATGTCCTATTATTATTATTAGCAGACATTAACAGTATGCTAATGCTCAGGGATATGATATTTGGGAACTGATACTGTTTCAGCCACCACCTATGCCACTAAGTAGCACTAGGACTTTGAGCCTTAATTTCTTCATTGGTGAAATTATGATAGAAATATCTTTCATTCCCTTTGCAGTGAGGATTAAAGGAAAGAATGTTTAAGCACAGTAAATGCTAAAGAAATGGTTCCATTGGTCACATCAGCATTTATTTATCATTTAGTTAGTTTGGCAATATAATTCTAGTGAATGTGTATTTGGTGCAGTATAAAATGGTGAGGATGAGAATATTACTCTGACATACTGATTTCTAAATGGTGCTGAAAAAGTTACATGATTTCTGTGGCTACCTGTGTATATATGTGCATTAGCAGGAACAGAATATTATTTATATCTGTATCAGAAAGATTTATCTTATTTTTAATCTTCAGAAGTAAATATATATAGTCAAAGTATTAACTTTTAATATGTTTATTATATTTGTTTAGGCTTTTCAAATGAAGATTTTGTTTTTAATTTTCAATTATATATATTTGTATAGAGGGTATGTGCACATGAGTTCAGGTGCCGTTGGAGGCCAGAAGAGAGTATTAGCTCTCCTGGAGATAGAGTTACAGGTGGTTGTGAACCACCCATAGTGGGTACTGGGAACTGAACTCAGTTTCTCAGCACGAGAAGTATGTGTGCTCAGCCATTGCTCCAACCTCACTTTTCCTGACTTTTATGGAGGATAGTTTGTCTCACACTGCGGTCTATATTACATTTCCCCAAAAAGTTATGAGTAACAAGATATTAACATTTATTTGCATTTGTCCTTAATTGTTCTGTGGTTTGAAAGCTTCAAGTGTTATTTTCATAGGGATTGCTTACTGATCCAAAAGGTATGATATTACTTATGTTAAAAAAAAATACTCCATATATTTGTTTTAACATAAGTTAAAATTTATTTTAAAAAAGGAATTTACACTAAATCATTTTATCATCTATGAAGTCAGAATAATTTTCCCTTTTTTCTATGTAAATTAGTGTCCAATAATTAATGAGACGGCTGGTTGTTCTCATTTGAGAAAAGGAAGGAAAGTTTTACTTCCATTCATGGGTCTTCCAGCCTGTTGCTGTTATGTTGTGTTTCTTCTTCTCTTTTCTTTTTATACTGAGACAGTATGTGTCATTTATATCACAAATGTGATATTATTCCTTTGTTGTAAGCAGTAATCATTTCAGCTTCTACTGTCACTTCTGGTTTCAAATGATGAAGAAATGGATACTAAATTTTCAGATGCCTCATTGTTTACCAAAGATAACAAGAAACGTCACATCAAAGGGAGGGCTGCCAGCATTCATTCTGAGTGTGTTTTTCTTCAGAATAAGAACTTTTTTTTAAGGCCAGCATCCTACAAATACCAGTTGTATGTGTACCATGCATATTTCCTGATCTTGTGGGAACAAGTGTTTGGTATTTACAAAGCTTGTCCTGTGTCTGTCTCCCAAATGATGAATACAGCTCACTGACTTGTGTGTGTCCCATCCCTTTTCTGTCCACTTATAGATGTACTCCAACACAGTTGCTTTAAGTGACGAGTTCATCGCACTGCAGCCTTTGTCGAGGGCAAGGAATCAGCTGAGCAAACTTAGGTAGAGTAGGAGTAGAGCCTTGCTAATCCTTGTGCATGCCAAAGGTCAATTAAATAATACTCAAAAGATGGGCAGATGCATCAATAAAGAGTCGAGCATTTTTGTTAACACAGCTCTGTCTCTAATTTGACCTTAATTAATACATATATTAAAATTTAAAAGTGATATCCATTCTTCTTCAAGAAGAAAATTCGGTGGAAATTGAACATGAGGACAGAGAACTGTACCTTGTTGCATATTTTTACACCTATCTTTTCTAGCATAATTCTAATGCTTCTGCTTGTCATAGTCATATGTAAGAATGCTCCTGCATGTTGGGTAGTTAAAAAGTTATCACAACATTTAAACCTAAGTTGTAATCACTTGGAAGTAAGAATTGCCCGTTTTTTGTCTTTTTTTTTTTTTTGTCTTGCTTTAATCTGTGATATAAATAATGTGCGTGTGTGTCTTTGTATACTATGATGGCTGCGTAAGTATCTCATCTTTGCTGTTCTTTACTGCATCTATAAATTGAAATGTATATTTTATATATCTTATATTTAAGTCTATCTCCACAGCCATGCCAGTTTGGAAGTTTGCAAAAAACAACCACTAATCTCAAGATGTCTTTTGATAGAAGGAAATGAAAGCTGAAATCCTAGAACTTTTGATACTATAACACGTCATATATATATATGTGTGTGTGTGTGTGTGTGTGTGTGTGTGTGTGTGTGACATATATATGTGTCATATATATATATATATATATGACAGTTGTTTTTTTTGTTTTGAAACAGGGTCTCTGGCTGTACTGGAACTCACTATGTAGACCAGGCTGGCCTCAAACTCTCAGAGATCCACTTATCTCTGCTTTGTGAATGCTGGGATTAAAGGCATATGCCACCAGCCTGGCAATTATGTATATTTTAAATTATTTTTAATTCTCAAAATTTCTAATTTATGTGTATTCACTTTATCAAATGAACAGCTTTGACATAATACCATTTAACCTTCAGGTGAGAGAGTATGAATTTATAACTTACAAGGTGTTTTAAAGTCTTACTAACCTTTTTATGTTTTTATTATTGGCTTTAAATTTCTTCAGATGTTTTACTTTGAATGATAACTATAATAATTATGCTATTATAGCAAATGAGTGGTAAGAAAAATAGCAAATGAGTGGTAAATCATTTTCCATATTTACAAGATCTAAGTGTATATCCCACTTTTATCAATAGCTGGTTTTCTATAATCAGTGGCTCTCTATCTTATATTTGAGGATCTGCCAATAGGAGAGTTTATTATACAAAAGAACACTGACCAGCTCTTGTTAAGGGAAGATAACTTGCATTGTGATTAACCATATTGTTATGAATTCGTAGTTTTACATATTTTGGCTTAAATCAAGCCCCCTTTTAAAAAGCAATACTAGACATAAAAGAGTGAAGAAAGGAAATGGTATTATAATATTGTAATTAACTAGTAGCATTACCATTCTTCTGAAAGATGACCATGAAAGCAGCTCTTTGGGTCAGGTGTCACAGAGGAAGGACTACTACTCCCCTCACAGCTGGCCTGAGTGCTGGTACTACACTCTGTCCTTCTCGTGTGTTGCTCTGTACACATCCCAACATGTTCTCCTTCCTAGAAGTCTAGGTTTGTTACATGGATGCTTTTTATACTGTTAACTGAAAATCAGCAACAATGAAAAACACTAAGAAGCCACTGCTCTCAGCCAAAGCCAGACAGAAATAGGGTGACCTTCCCTGGGCTGGAGAGATGGCTCAGTGGTTAAGAGCAGTGGCTGTTCTCTCAGAGGACAGCACCCACCTGGTGTCTCACAACTGTTTATAACTCCAGCTCCAGGGGATCTAACACCCTCTTCTGGCCTCCACAGGCACCAGGCTCAGGCTCATATATGCATGCAGGCAAAACACTCATACACATGAAAAATAAATATTTCTTTAAGTTGACATTCCCTGAAGAAATATTTTAACTTAATTTTATTAACCAGTGAATCATGCCCTCTTTCCGCATTTGCTGTTTATGGGCCACGTGACCCTTCTGCTCTCCAGTCCAGTTAAAAGTAGAGCAGTGTCCTGAGTGTATGGGTGAGAAAACAAATGCTAAGGCTTGATGGCACTTAGTTTTACAGAAGAAATAGAATTTAAAGAAAACTTAGTTTTTACTAGACTGTGTGCTTCTAAGAGCTTTGCACTCATGGCTTCGTATGGTATGCTTTGCTGTATTCTCCAGAAGCTCCTTGGCTCTTTCTGTCCTGTGACAGTAACTGTGCTGTTGTGTGAACTTTCGTCTGTGCCTCACAGATTGTAGCCCCACCCTACTGCTTTGATTTTAAACTATATACTGTGAGAGTATTATTCTAATATAAGACTTACTGCTTTTCTGTCCTTCTAGATGGAAGAAGATAAGGGTTCAGTCGGCTCAGCATATGAATTTGCTGAAAGCCAGCACAGAGGGGAGGACAGTAGGCACCTGCTAGCTGAGGTGCAGCCAGCAGGACAGTGGTTGCGTGCACTAGGTAGTACTTTGCTGGGCCTTCTTGGGGACTCTACACTGCATTCTCATGCTTGGGGTATGCCATGGAGAATCGGCATCACATTTCCATTTCACTGTACTGATTCTTCACTGTTCCTTGTTCTTTACCTTGTTTGTACCCCATAACTTTTTTATGTTTATCCCTGAATTTCTTATTCATGTTTCTTTGGATTTACAGTGATAAATCACACTTCACTTCAGATTCTATCATAGTAAGGTGTTTTCATAGCCTGTTGTCTTACATTCAAGAAGTTATTCCTTTCCACTTCTTTTGAAAGTATGTCATGCCTTATCATTTTGAAATCATTATCCCCTTTGAAGTTGTAATTGTGTATTTTTATGTGTATATTTTAATGTGGACACTGAATTACTGAAGTCTTCCTCTCTTTGGAGTTGAATAATCAAATGAGCAAGTGTGCTTAGACTGAGTGACTGGTTTTCCACTAACTGGCATTTAACAGACTTGTCTTTTTCATACATTTTCATAGATGTAGCTCTATAAAAACATTAATTGTTGAGGCTGCAGATGTCTCAGTGGTTAAGAATACTTGCTGTTCTTGCAGAGGACCTGGGTTTGGTCCCCAACACCCACATGGTGACTCACAACCATCCCCAGGCATGTACATGGTACACATACATAGATGCAGACAAAACACTACATGAAATAAGTAAATCTAAACAATATTAATTGTATGGGAATAGTTTACTCCTCTTTTGAAGAATAAATCTAAGCTACTTCTAGATATAATTGGGATATGAACAACATTTTAGTTTGTAGTACTTATAAATCCTACCACCAGTAATTGTATTTTTCCTTACTTGTCATTTTATTGTGATTTCTGTTGAAGAAGGTGCTGTAGTCCCATCTGTAATAAGCAAATAGAGGAACCTGAAGACAGAGCCACCTAGAATATAAGTCTTTCAGCTTTATTGTAAATCAGATCATGGAACATATGCAATAATTTGAAAAAATAGGAATTATCCTGTGAGACATATTTTAAAGTTAGATCCCTTTAGTGGATTGCCCTCAATGAGGGCAGTTAATTGGATCTCAATAATTAGTAGTAGTAGTAGTAGTAGTAGTAGTAGTAGTAGTAGTAGTAGTTAGTAGTAAGAGTAGTAGTAGTAATTCAGAAGAAATTTAAATAAATTCTGAATTTTCATTTTGATTTGATGTTTCAAAAGATCATAGTTAGGTGGCTGGAGATGTAGCTCAATTGGTAGAGTGCTTGCCTAGCCTGCACAAAGCCTTGAGTTCAATCCCACCACTGCATAAACTAGGCATGGTGGCATATATCTTCAATCTTAACACTCAGGATATGGAGTCAGAAGGGCCAGGGAGGAGTTCAAGGTCATCCTTGACTACATAGCAAGTTTAAGGTCAGCCTGGGATGAATGAGACCTTGGACTTTATAAGTCAAGTTCCTCCTTTTCACCTAGGACATTTTAGTGTTTAACAAATACTGATGCTCTTCCTTACCCAAACTATAAATTCCCAGCGTATATTGTTAAAGAACCAGTTGAATAAAAATATCATTTATATAGAAGGATTCTCCAGTCTCCTTTGAAACTAGTAATAAATCAGTTGTTAAAATATTTATATAATAATCTAATCTTTCATTTATTTTAGTTTTACATGTGTGGTGTGTGTGCATATGTGGAGTATGTGTGCATGTATATGGGTGTGTTTAGGCATGTTCATGTGTGGAGGCCCCAGGCTAATGCTGGAGGTCTGTCTCCACTTTCTCCAGCAGGGTCTCCCTCTCACTCTCGCTCTCGCTCTCGCTTTCAGTTTAATCTGGCATTCCCCATTTCAACTGGTTGAGCTAGCCAGCGTACTCTAGGAAAAAGAGCCCTGTCTCTACTTTCCCAGTACTGGAGTTACAGACAGGCTGCCACGCCCAGGACTTTCCTGTGGGTTCTGGGGCTCCAGTGCAGTCTCCATGCCCACACTGCAAGCTCTTTGCCTGCTGTGCTCTCTCCCCAGCTCCCAGTCAATATAGTTTTAAATTATATGCTTATTTTGGTGTTGAAGTGAGGCACCATGTGTAGAAAGCTCCCAAGCCAGCATGGAGAGATTTCATTTATGTTTGTAAATGTCTTTCAAAGTTTTATCATTTTGGAGTTGTTTGTGTCACTTAGAGGGAAAGAGAACCGAAGGGTGATTGATCAAACTGTAAGCTGGAAACAGGTTCTGGATCCAGAAGGATGGCCAGCCATCCTGAACCATCCCCAACTGCTGTATGAGGAAATAAAGCTCTTGCTTGTTCTAGAGAATTTATGATTCTTAACAAAATTTGAAATTCAGCAATAATTTGTGATCTTTGATTTCACATCAAAAAGAAAACATTTCTCTAAAAGCAAACCTTAAATCTTTTTTTTAATATCCTGTCCATCAAGTACCAATACTGTTATGCTTGTGATAAATATGAATTCTTAAAAGTATAATATGTAATGATATATGGAAAATAATCCCTGATTTTAAAAAAGTTGTTAGGTTTAATAGTTACAGGGTTAGTTTGTCAAATTGCTCTAAAGTTTTTCTTAACTCTGTCTCTACCAGATCAGAAACACTTACCTCATACCCAGTGAAAGTCTTTGGAGGTTAGCATTGAGTCACCTTCGCACTGTGACTCACTGCTACTCTGACCTTTCACCCTTTCCTTACCCTCACCTCACTAGATGAGTGCAGGGTTGCTCCCTCTGAGAACTGCCACGGTGCCTTCTTTTGACTTTCAGGACTTCTACCATTCAAGGGATGTTCCAAAGCAATAAAAAGAATCCAGAGAGATTCCTGCAGTTGGAGTGAGATAGTAGTATTTAACCTGAACCATGCCCATGGGCATGAACAACACCTTCATCAGCTGGTGTGGAGCATAGAGCAGGGCAATCCCATCAGGAAAGAAGCTGGAGTCCAGTGCTTTGCCTCAGCTTGAATGCGTGGGAACACAGGAGTCAGCAAAGCCTAAACTGAGAACTGATGAGAACCTGTTGCCTAGGGCAGGATTACCCAGACTCCTTCGTTGTACATTTCTATTACTTCTGTGGTAGTGAATGGGTCCTGGTTCTTGGTACATTGGGTGGGATAAGGGAGCAGTTTCTGTCCAACACAAAACGGATTCCATGGAGTGTGGGGTATGTGTGTGTGTGTGTGTGTATGTATGTGTGTATGTGTGTGTTTGCGCGCGCGCGCGCATTTTTTTTGTATTGTTTTGGTATCTTTTATCCTACTGGTTTTTGCTTCTTTGTGGGTTCTTTTTGTTTTTTGAGAGAGAGAGGGAAGGAGAGAGAGAACATAAAATTGGGTGGGTAGGGCGTGGGGAGGATCTGTGAGGAGTCTGAGGAAGAGAAAGAACATGAAATATATTGTATGAAGAAATGAAGTTGATTGTAGAATGGTGGGCTCAGGCTCCATCAGTTGAGGCTTATGCACAGACTCTAAAGTCTGTTTGAAGCTTTGTTGGGTTGGTGTTTCCCAAGCTCCCTATTTGGCCATAGGAAATCCTCTCTGAACTGTTTATGCAAATATCTCACAGAACACAGTTAAAGCAATGGTACATTAAATAGGTCCTGAACCACGATATTTTAATTAAAGAATATGTGAGCTCTGCTCTCTCAGTGCTTCACAGGGCCCAGCGTTTGGGTGTGACAGGCGCTGGGCAAACAAGAAACCCTCTTCCACTCCCACCACTTGGAATGAGCAGGGGCTCCATACATGGATCTTGTAGAACTCCACCATTTGCTTGCTTTCAGAATATCAGGTTATTTACATTTCACATGTGTGTCTCTGTCCATTGTGAGTTTCCACAGTGTCTTCTGTTACCATGCCTCACATGGCACAGTGATTCCCAACCTTGTAGATGTGAGCTTTACCAAATTTATTTCATTCTTATTCCTGATACAGGACATTATATACATAAAGGAAAATAAATTCAAAAAAGTTTTTTAACTTGCACTCAGAAGGTAGAGGTAGATGGATTTTGTGATTTCAAAGCTAGCCTGGTCTACTCACTGAGTTCCAAGCCAGCCAGGACTACCTAACGAGAGCCTGTCTCAAAAACAGACAAAAAACAAAACAAGAATACTCTTGACTACCACAACCAAGGTTGGGATTCATTCAGCCACATGGTCAGACCATTTACCCTCATTTTAATAATTAAAGTTGCTAGGTGTATGGGTTTGGATTATCTTGCTGAGCCTGTTTATGCCTGAATCAATATAAATCTTAGAAATTTGATACATTCAACTTTAAATCTTAATAGTACTACTAACTTGCCTGACAAATTTTGATCCATGTTCCACCTGCTCACCATTAGAATGATAACTTGATAATGGGCAAAGGTGGTATCTTAGAGTTGTTCAGCACAACTTAAAACCTTAAAAGGTAAATGAGTATGGAGTAGCTGTGTTGAGTATTTGTTCATGGCACATAAGAAACACTACTAAAGTTCTTACTAATTTGTTGATCTTATTCTTACCAGACAATGTACATCCTGCCAGGTTTATTTCCCAGTCTTCAAGATAGTTTATACTCCACTGTTCTCAGTTGCTGGACATTTGTTCTTTAATCATAACTGCAGGAACATTGCACCTAAGCAAAACTCCAAGATGAATTAGAGTTGTAGTTGACATAAACCAATTTACCATAGCAAATTATTAAGTGGCAAAATAATAAACCTTTGCAGACTTAAATACCTATCTACCCATCTTTATACCATTATTTAACTAGGCATCTGATTATGATTGTACTTCAAAGAGTTCTGTATATTCCATATTGTAGTAAAACATGTATGTTTGTATCAATCACTTTCAGTTTTAAAATACTTATTTTGATTTCTTAATGGTTTTGTGAAGTCCACATCTATGAATAACTAACTTATGTTCTTCTGCAGCTTGCTGAAGCACGTTCAAGTGTCAAGTGCTTGGACTCCATGTGCTGTTTCCCAGGAGAGACCCCTTGCACATCTGTTGGAAGAATGCTGGAGCGAGTCATAGGAAGGTGTAGTCCCAACCATATCAGCAGGTGTGACATTTCACTGCATAGCCGTTTGTACAGACGAGTGTCCTGTAAAGGGACAGAAAGAGCCTTGCAGCTGCAGATACCAGGGAGTCCGCTGGTTTTACCCAGTGGAGGAGGGAGCTTGCTGTTGATTAACTCTTTGTAGTTTTGTGATGTGGTCCTTTGACTCAAAGGAAGAGAAGGCATCTTTGAGGAGACTTTTCCATCCAATGAACAAAATAGTGGTTTTCGTCTTTGTAAGATGCAGTGAATTGGAGTGTGTGTATGGTACTCTTCCCTGGAGTACTACTTTAGTCATTATTAGTTTATCTACGCTCCTGTTTTCTTCTCTGCTAGGTGTTTGGTTTTTGTTGTTGTTTTTCCTACTGCTTTTTGTCATTACAAAAATAACCTCCACACTCAATGTCAAACACTGTTGCTTTCCTTATTCCTTACCTTTGTTTTCTAAAGCTAGTCAGTGATCCAAGGCTACACAGGAAGGCTGTTCTGTTCCATGCTCCTTCCTCATGTCTGTAGTGAAGTTTTAAAAGGAGTTTTGATTTTTAAGTTTCTTTGATTTGGCATTTATTGTCCAACTGTATGTTAGAACAGATTTTAACAATGCTTCTAATATTAACTTTGATAAATTATGGATCAGAAGAATCTGGGGTTTTGTTTTGTTTTGTTTTTCCATCCATTCTGAAGTCGATTTCTTAATTAGATTTATCACAGCTTGTTTTTATGGATCACAGCCCAAAATTTTATTTAAGGGTAAAAAGCATTTAAAATTCTTTCTTTCTTTCTTTCTTTCTTTCTTTCTTTCTTTCTTTCTTTCTTTCTTTCTTTCTTTCTTTTTTTCTTCCTTCCTTCCTTCCTCCCTCCCTCTCTCTCTCTCTCTCTCTCCCTCCCTCCCTCCCTCCCTCCCTCTCCCCCCCCTTTCTTTCTTTGTGTGTTTTCCTAAGATGCAGATGATTATTAGGCACTAGAGAGTGACATCGCCTTTGTGCTTACTCTCACACCGCTTCCCCAAGTCAAAGCAGCAGCACACTGGGTATCGGCAAAGGTTGTGATTGACACACCAAGGTGCTAGTTTCCCTTCTCCCCGTGTGCCCTGGGAATATTCAATCAGTGGCTTAGGAGAGCCCAAGAGTACCCTAAAGAGAGAAATGAAGTGGGCAAGCATTGTTTTTGCCTTTTGGAAAAATTACTTTTAATATTTGGTTAGCTTTATATTTTGAAAAATAGCAGGCATGACATCACTCATATAACATGAAATATAGTCTCTTGTGAACATGTTCTCAACTCACTTTGCATTTGGCTTTGCCATGACTTGGTGAATACACTGCCTGTGGCTTCAACCCTCATTTGTCCTGACTTGAATATAACATAGGATCCAAAATATTTCTGTGATGCAATAGTAATTTCATCCTACATGAACGGATTGCTATGAACAGTAAATGTACTGGAATATTGGTATCTTACATACAGACATTAAAAAAATTATAAGATAGTTCTATAGTGTTCCTAGGTAATAGTTTTACCAAAAGATATTTCAGAAGGGTCTTACATTATTGTTTTATCTATTGACATTCTTTCTTGCTTGGAACCTAGATAGGGATTAGATTAAGATAATATACTAGAACTTCTACATAGTTTTTACTTTTAATAGGAAGTTGTCTTTGATGGTGGTACACATATTTGCTAGTGATTAAAAAGACTAGAATTAATTTTAAATGGACCTTTTCCCCAATTTTCTGTATATTCTTGCTGTCTTGCTATCAGTTGTGTTCTGTGTCCCCATTCTTTGTACCACTATTTTTCTAACTGTCCCTGCTGGAAATCTGTCTGCCTGGGAGTTACTGGATTTATTTTAGCATGTCTTCTTAAAGGTGATTATTACTGCAAGTATTTCTGTTTACTCAGAATTATACCATATTCATTTTCTAAATTAGTTTTTCCTAATAAAATGTTCACTTTAGTCGTTAATTCTTTGTTTGGCAGGCACAGTGCCATCAGCATCTCAGGTTGTACCATTGGCTACTGTTGCCATTTTCTCCTCATTGTAGCTAAGCAATCCAAAGAATCTGGGCAGATTTTCCTGCAGTACAGAGCTGGTTGCTGTTTTTCAAAGGGCTGTATGACAGTTGCTGTAGCCTATCAGCATTGTGTGAAACTCCTAACAGTCATAGTTTCTACGTATTTGTATGAAATAGTTTTAGCATTTCTGTTTTGATATGGAACAGCCACTATTCTACATCTGTGTTTCATGTCCAGTTTGAAGGGATAGGTCAAGGCTGAGCCTTCCAGTGCAAGATGTGGCAACTTAGGACTGCTTTACCACTAACAGTACTGAGCATATCTGGAGATAAAAACAACTTCCATATGGCACATGGGCCTGCCCACTAAGTTCTGCCATCCAGACACAAAAACTTGGTGTGTTTTTTAACTGATGTTGTTAAGGCAGCATATTCTATGGCAAGCTCAGTTTCCAAGGGAACAGCATGGTGCTGTGCCACATGTATCCTAAGGAGCTATACTTCAGCAGTGACTGGCGTTCTGTGTGTACTTCACTTGCAGTTATAATGAGTTACCTACTTGTCATCACAGGTACTTGGGAGTTTGAGACAGGAGGATCTTATTTTGAGGTCTGAGCCACCTCATGAGCACTCTCTCTCATACACACACACAAAGGGGGTAGGGAACTAGCATTGTGATTGTCTTGTTTTCATTTCCTGTTGATGTGGTAGACTCTGTGACAAAAGCAGCTTTAGGAAGAAAGTGCTCCTTCTGCCTCCTAGTTAAGGGCATAGGCCATCATGGTAGGGAGTCAAGGGAAAAGAAGCTTAAAGCAGCTGGCCACACTGCATCCATAGTCAGCATAGAGAGACGAATGCCAGGGTGAGGGAAGGAGGACACTCTTAGTTCAGCAGTGTCTCAGGTGTTTAATACTCTGTCAGAGTGAATGCATGTGTGTTTCAAAAAGAGGAAAAACTAAAGTACACTACCTAATGAATTTGTTCTCTGTAAGCAGTGGTTTAGAAAGAGGAAAAATTAGTGAGAGATTCTTGCAGATTAATATTGGACATTCGACTTCATCGGAGTGTAGGCAGTTAAAATTAAAACAATACTGTTTCCCGAATACTCACAAGAAATATTCATATTCTTACTTTTATTCATTTTCTTTATAATTGTTAGCTGCCT
The DNA here is from genome assembly GCF_949786415.1 of Peromyscus eremicus. NCBI lineage: Eukaryota > Metazoa > Chordata > Mammalia > Rodentia > Cricetidae > Peromyscus > Peromyscus eremicus. Next base: position 33,742,280 of record NC_081421.1, read on the forward strand.
CCTACCTGCTAGATTGAGTTCTCAGTGATTGAGAGAGCTATAAACAAGACTGCCCTGAAGTCAAGGTGGAAGGTCGCAGGCTTCTGACAAGCACGAACACAAGGCTGTTAGCATTGATGCTCACTTTGTCAGTGTGTCTGCTAGCTCACAGACCTAAGTGACATACAGAGAGTCATTGGGAAACAAGATGCCACATACAAATGACTCAGGGCTTCTAGCTTTAACCCTGTCTAAGGGAGGTGGAGGCCCTGGCAGGAGCTGCGTGCTGTGTGTTTAAAGTTACACGCTTTCTATTTTTATAAAATTCCTTGGTAAGTCTGCTAGTGTTGTTGGGCTAAGGGCATGTGTTTTGAGCTTGGCAGACCGCTTGTGGAGTTGTTACTTCATCTTCAGTTAATTCAGCTAATTCAAAGTGACAGCTGCAAGTGAGCTATTATATATTGAACTGCTTAACTTAAGGCCTTATCAGTCAGCCAGTAGTTACCTTTCCAGACTAGTAAAGAATCTGCAAGTGTCTTTGATACCTTCTGATGCTAACCATTTATGACATTCATGCTAATTAAGCTGAAATTCTTAGAGTAGAATTTATACCCAAAAGTGACCAATTGTATGAATGCTTCGTTCCAAGGCTTTTGGTAAGTAAGAACTATTTTTTTTTCTGTAATGTCAAAACAAAAATTGACTTGGTTTTCAGTAAAATTGAATGTATGGGTTATTGTTTTTTACTCTTTGCCAGTTGTGTGTGTGTGGTGTATGTGTACATTCCTGTGTGTGTGTGTGTGTGTGTGTGTGTGTGTGTACGCACACGAACATGCAGGAACTGGAGGCAGGTGTCAGTGCCGTCCTTAGTCATTCTCCACTGTGTTTGAGACAGGTCTCTCACTGAATGCAGTATTTGCCATTTGGTAGGGCTGCTCACCAGTGAGCTTGTGGGACCTGCTTGTCTCTGCCCCACACTGGCATCCCAGGCTCACACAGCCATGCTCAGCTTTTTTTGTAGGTGCTGGGGTTCCAAACTGAAGTTGTGTTTGCATTGCAAGCCCATTATCAGATCCCCAGCACCCATCTCTCTAGCACCCGGATGTGTATAATTCTTAGTAGTAAACTTACTTTTCACTAGTTACTAAGATTTCAAAAGTGCTATGTTTACTACCTGTAGAAACCGGGGTTAATTTTTGTATATGATAACTAACTATAAGCATAATTTTTCTCAAGCATTTATATAATCTAGAGTAGGGTTTATTGCTAATTTGGAGAACTCCTTCGTATTTAGAAATGAATCAGTGATTATTTTAAACTTTAAATTGTATTTTGGTCCTATATTTTAGGTCCTGGTTTTTGGCTTGTTTGTTTTTCAACTAACCATGGATTGTGATGAGCCAAACTTTTCTCTTTGTTACTTTAAGGTTGTGGAGTGCATCGGATCCTTTCTATACCAATGACAGGAGCATCTTGACTCTCTCCCCAATGGACTCATCTACTTGTTAAAGGGACAGTAGGACTCTGTGGGGACAAATTCACCGGTCCTCAGATTTGGGGTCATCATCCTATAAAAGGCCACGGTGGCTCTGAAGTTACTTTCTGAAGTCTCTGGAGGAGTTGGGAGCTTCTTGAAGTTCCACGGGAAACAGGAAGTTACAAGAACCCTGCTCTATTCTTTTTCATTGGAATGTGAGCATACTAAAATTTGGGAATAGAGATACTTCCAATCTCTTTGACTGGTTTGTCCCTTCTGCTCATGGGACTCCTGGTGGCATTGCAGCCTTTGCTGGGGCCACTATACTTTTAATATCAAGGTAGAAGAAAGGGGTAACTCCTGGGTATGTGTATTTTTAGGATTAGTGTGGTTCGGGACTCTTCTATTTAAATCTGCTTCTGTAAATTATGCTAAAGATTTGCCTTGAGAACTCTATTTTTTTTATTAGATTATATTTGAAGCTTTTCGTGGGGAAAGTTAATGTGAATATTAAAGAATTTTGGTCCTTCAGTGACCTGTGTTGTTAATTCATTAGTGCTTTTTAAGTCACAGAGCAAACTGGGAGAGCACGTTTCTAAGCCTTGTCTTCTGTAGTATAGGTAGGAAGCTTGTACTGACACCAGACTTCTTTACCAATACTGTAACACAGCCAGTGAAGCTAAACCCTACAAGTGTGAGAGGAGTCTTACATCTCATGTCCAAGTCAGAGCTAGGGCCATCACTAGACTTTCAATTGGTGTTTGCTAATATTTTTGTGGCCAACTATTTAAATCTGTAGTGGGTCAATTAGATACCATTATCACATTAATTTACTGAATCTGTCTTATCTTTTGCATGCTTCAACCTGGCTAATATATTTAAACTGCCCCCCCATTACCCACTCCCTCTCCAAAGACTCTGTTCATAATTTTATGACAATGTTGTAAAGTTCAATTGTATCAATAAAAAAACAAGTTTGAACAGTATTTAAATATTGCAGATACATTTAATTAATACAAATTAACATATAAGCCATAAAATCTTTCTATGGTCCACTGTAAACCAGCCTTGAGAATAAAGGATTGTTGTTAAAAATCTTTTTTTTTTTTAGGTTATTGTATGTTATCTAATTTAAAGCAGACTGCTACAATAAAGTGAATTATGCTTATAGTCTCATTGTAAGGTATAGTATCAAGTATGATTGTTGAATGAAAATGACACAAAGTTAAAAAGGCTAAATTTTTGTCAGCAAAAATGAATTTTATCAGCAATATGTTAATATGCTATGGATGATTAATCAGATACATATTATTCTTAATTCCTTGAATCTCAAGTTTTAGTTTCCAGATGATCTGTCACTGAGACTTCAGTGTTACTTATTTTATGTAGGAGTAGTGTATTAAGATTTGTAAATGATTATGAGAGAACTACCACCTAGCTCTAAGCATGTGATTCTGTACACACCTAAGGTCATAGAAAACAATGCAGTGAGGCTTTGTCAGTTTCTCTCAGAAGCTGGTAATTGCTCAAAGGCTTGTTCTGCAGCCCTCCGGAGCTCATTCCTCCTCACATGAGTGGGACTTCTATCCTGGGCTGCTAAGGCAAGAATCACAGAGGGAGAATGAAGATTGCCTGTGTGCAGATTAACTGTTTGCTTATCTGTTTCACTAGTGCAAGATATTATCCATGTTCTCTGAATATTAATTTTCATAAACAGCCCTTCTTTAATTTACACATTATAGAATTATATTTCTGATGACCTGTTATTCTGGAAATACCTTAAAGGGATAATACTCTTATTCTCTTATTCATGATCTAGAGATGAAATATTACATACATATTCAGTATAATAGTTGATAGATAATAAATGCTTTAGCCCTTAGAATATCTTAGAGAGCATACATGCAACAAAGTGACATTGAATAAGCATGGTTTACCTGTCTTATGGTGTTGATTATTAACAAAGGACTGCAAAGTCACCAAGAAAAGGCCAGGGTTCAGCTGGCCTAGATGTGGCCTAGCATTGATTGATAGTAATTTTGAGCATTCACCATATTTATTTAGTTATGACTTCCTTTTATTATTTTTTAATATTTTTTTAATTTTATGTCCATTGGTGTTTTGCCTGTGTATGTCTGTGAGGGTGTTGGATTTCCTGGAACTGAAGTTACAGAGAGTTATGGGCTGCCATGTGGGTGCTGGGAATTGAACCCCGGTCCTCTGGAAGAGCAGTCAGTGCTCTTAACCTCTGAACCATCTCTCTAGCCCCCTCCCCCTTTTTTAAGTGGTGCTGAGGATCAAATTCATGTCTTTGTACATGCTGAGGAGGTGCTCAAATGCCAGCATAAATCTACAGCTGCAGCCTATGTTCTACATAACAATGAATAGGGCTGGGCCACAGCTCAGTGGTAGAGTGTTTGGCTAACATGTTCGAAGCCCTGGATTCCATCCCAAGCGCCACAGTATACAAATGAGACATCCACTGGTATACTCATTCTGCTTTTTAGCTCAGAGCAATTGTTTCTAAAAGGAAAAGTATTTTCTACTTTCAAGAACATGATTTTCTTGCATTTGCATAAGAATGTAATAATGCAGTGGAGGCTTTGTTTTGCTTTTGTTTTTAGTATTCTGGTGCTAATATTCATATGATAAAACTTTACTGCAAAATGCCAGAAGAGGTCTCCCTTGCATATTTCTGTCCAAGTCTTTGGACAGTTCAACACTAATAACCAACTTCTTTTATCTGTCAAGGGAGAGTACAATGCCAAATGTTGCTGTAGTTTACCAGTGGTCTCAAATCTGTTTGCCTCATCTGAAGGCTGTAGACCTGAAGATCATGACAAGCCCTAGGTTAGTTGGCACAGTTGCCAATCAGCACCCTGTTCAGCTTGAACAGTACAGGCTCGCTCAGGACAGAGTCAGCTATGGGCCAATGAGAACTGCAACTGTGAATGTTTGCTGTGGGGTAAGGAGATATGCAGAATTTATGATGTTGTTGCCTCTACCTTTTCTTTGGAATGCAGAAAAGCTCCCAGAGTTGAACCAAACCCCAGCAATCTCCTGAGAAATGTAACTGAGATAAATTGCCCTATTGAAAACACTGCGATTCCCTCCATTAGTATTAGGACAGGTTGTTTTTTTTACAGATTATTCAGGAACTGAACTTTCCTGAGATGCTTGAGACTCTTGTTGGACAGGAGTTAAAGCTATTACAAACTTTACAACTGAAAACAGAGTCTTCAAAACAAGTTTGGAGCATGGGGGAAAGGGAGTCTTCTATGTTTGTGTTTGCTCTATAGAAATCAGTTTGGAATATAATATAAGCAAGTATAAATTAACCAACCAAAGACATATATGTTGTAGTCATTTTTGGCCTCCCTTTATAGGCATTTTTATTTCTATCTTAAAATGAATCATTTTCATAAAATTAATGCATTATTAAAGTGCTGTTTGATGTGAAATAACTTGAATGATATTCTACAAAATAAACCATCACTGATGATATATTTGTGGTGGTAACTGCTAGATTCCTATGAGGAGTGAGTAGCTAGAGACATGCAGCAGTGTTTAGTGTTGGCCTCAGACACTGTAGCTGTCCAGTGTCATCTTTTCAGTTTTCTGCATTATCAGTGACCATACTTACTTACTGTACAGCTCTAGTTTAAAGTTTATGAAATTTATCAAATAAAAACTTTGCTGTATATGAATGCTTCTCCATTATTTGAATTCATCCTTTGTCTTCTCATCATAGCCAGCAGTACCAAGCTTGTTTCAGGTTAGTTTCCCAAGTTAATTCTCCATTATTATATAGGAATATCAAGGCTTTCACTGGCTGTATTGTGGGACCTTGTGGGTGTTGCTTTTTGACATGGGGTCTTACTCTCTATCCCTGACTGGTCTGGAACGTATGTAGAACAGGCTGACCTTGAACTCTTCTGTTTATGCCTCCTGAGTAAGGGTGTGCATCACAATGCCCCTCATAAAATAATGCTTTTAAAAAAGAGTAACTATGAGATTCGGGATGTGGCTCTTTGAGTAAAGCACTTACTGTTTAAGTGTGAGTATCTGAGTTGAGATCACCAGAATCTGCATTAAAGCCAAGCCTGGTAACTATCTATAATCCAAGTGTTCCTGTTGATGACATGAGAGACAAAGACAGCAGAATCCCTAAAAGCTTGGAAGCTAAGCGGCCTGGTATATGTAAGCGCAAATATCAGAGACCCTGTCTCAAGCAAAGTAGCAAATAAGGCAGTTTAGAGAAAACCCATAGCCAACATCAACTTAAATGGAGAGAAATGCAAAGCAATTCCACAAAAATCAGGAGCAAGATAAGGTTATCCACTATCTCCATACCTATTGAATATAGTACTTGAAGTCATAGCTAAAGCAATAAGACAACTTCAGGAGATCAAGGGGATACAAATGGGAAAGGAAGAAGTCAAAGTATCTTTATTTGTAGATGGTATGACAATATACATAAGTGACCCTAAAAATGCCACTGGGAAATTCCTACAACTGATAAAACACTTTCAGCAAAGTAGCTGGATATAAAATTAACTCACCAAAATTAGTAGCCATGTATACAAATGACAAACGGATTGAGGAAAAAATCAGGGAAACAACACCTTTTACAATAGCCTCAAATAATATAAAATACCTTGGACTAACTAATGAAGCAAATGAAAGGCATAAATACTTCAAGATATTGGAGAAAGAAATTGAAGATATTAGAAGATGGAAATATCTCCCATGTTCATGGATTGGTAGGGTTAACATAGTAAAAGTGACCACCTTTCCAAAAGCAATTCAGTGCAACCCCAATCAAAATTCCAATACAATTCTTCAGGGATCTTGAAAGGACAATTCTCGCCTTCGTATGGAAACTAACAAATCGATAATTTTCTCAACGCATACCACTTAGCAAAGTTAAGTCAAGATCAGATAAACAATTTAAATAGACCGATAACCCCTAAGGAATTAGAAGCAGTCATTAAAAGGCTCCCAGCCAAAAGAACCCCAGAGCAAGAAGGTTTTAGCACTAAATTCTACCAGACTTTCAAGTTAATGCCAGTATTCAAATTATTCCACGAAATAGAGAAGGAACATCGCCAAATTCATTTTATGAGGCCACAGTCATCCTAATACCCAAACCACTCAAAGATTCAACAAAGAGAATTGCCAACCAATTTCCTTCATGAATGTTGATGCAAAAATGCTCAATAAAATACTTGCAAACCAAATCCAAAAACACATAAAAAAGATCATCCACCACAATCAAGGCTTCATCCCAGAGATGCAAGGATGGTTCAACATATAAAAATCTGTCAATGTAATCCACCATATAAACAAAATGAAAGAAAAAAAAAACATGATCATCTCATTAGATGCTAAAAAGCCTTTGACAAAATCCAACACCCCTTTATGATAAAAGTCTTAGAGAGATCAGAGATACAGGGACATACCTAATCATAATAAAAGCAGTATACAGCAAGCCTATAGCCAACATCAAATTAAATGGAAACTCCATATCAATTAAATATAGCATTTGAAGTCTTAGCTAGAGCAGTAAAACAAAGGAGATCAAGTAGATACAAATTAGGAAGAAGTCAAAGTATCACTATTAGCAGATGATAAGATAGTATACATAAGCAACCCAAAAAATTCCACCAGCGAACTCCTACAGCTGATAAACACTTTCATCGAAGTGGTTGGATACAAGATAACAACAAAAACCAGCCCTCCTATATGAAATGAAATATGGACTAAGAAACACCACCTTTCACAATAGCCACAAATACTATAAAATGTCTTGGAGTGACGCTAACCAAGGAAATGAAAGACCTGTATGATTAAAAACTTCAAGTCTTTGAAGAAGGAATTCAAGAAGATATCAGAAGATGGAAAGATCTCCCATGCCCATGGATCAGTAGGATTAACATAGTAATAATGGCCATCATACCAAAAGCAATCTACAGATTCAACACAATCAAAAAAATTCCCACACAATTCTTTACAGACTTTGAAAGAACAATATGCAACTTCATATAGAAAAAGAAACAGGATAGCTAAAACAACTCTATACAATAAAAGAACCTCTGGAGGTATCACCATCCCTGATTTCAAGCTGTACTACAGAGTTACAGTTTTAAAAACTCCATGGTATTGGCATAAGAACAGACTGATAGATCCATGGAATCTAATCAAAGATCCAAATGTGAATCCACAAACCTATGAACATTCAGTTTTTGATAAAGAAGCCAGAAATATACAATGGAAAAAAGAAAGCATCTTCAACAAATGTTGCTGGTCAAACTGGACATCTACATGTAGAAGAATGCAAATAGATCCATATCTATCACCCTATATAAAGAAGTCCAAGTGGATCAAAGATCTCAACATAAAACCAGATACACTGAACTTTATAGAAGAGAAAGTGGAAAGTTCAAACCCATTGGCACAGAACACCAATAGCACAAGCACTAAAGATCAACAACTGATAAATGGGACCTCATGAAACTGAAAAGCTTCCATAAAACAAAGGATACTCTCAATAGAACAAAACAGCAGCCTACAAGATGGGGAATGATTTTTACAACCCCACATCTGACAGAGGACTGATATCCAAAATATATAAAGAACTCAAGAAACTAGACATCAATTAACTAAATAATCCAATTTAAAAATAGAGTACAAATATAAACAGAATTCCTAACAGAACTCAAATGGCTAAGAAATGTGGTGGTATTGTGTTCCCCAAAATATTGTGCACTCTAATAAACTTATCTGGGGTCAGAGACAGAACAGCCACTAGATACAAAGGCTAGAAAATGGTGGCACTCACCTTTAATCCTAGCATTCCAGAGGCAGAAATCCATCTAGGATCTCTGTGAGTTCAAGGCCACATTGGAAACAGCCAGGCATGGTGACACACGCCTTTAATCCCAGGGAGTGATGGCAAAAACAAAAAGATATATAAGGCATGAAGACCAGGAACTAGAAGCATTTTGGCCTGGTTAAGCATTTGGCTGGTTAAGCATTTGGCTGGTTAAGCTTTTGCCTGGTTAAGCATTCAGGCTTTTGAGAAGCAGTTCAGCTGAGATTCATTCTGAATGAGAACTCAGAAGCTTCCAGTCTGAGGAAACTGGATCAGCTGAGGAACTGGCGAGATTCATGCTACAAAGAAACACTCAAAGAAATGTTAAGAAATGTTCAACATGTTGTAGAATATTATTTTAAGATGTGTTACATTTGCCGGGCGGTGGTGGCGCACGCCTTTAATCCCAGCACTCGGGAGGCAGAGGCAGGTGGATCTTTGTGAGTTCGAGGCCAGCCTGGTCTACAGAGTGAGATCCAGGAAAAGGCGCAAAGCTACACAAAGAAACCCTGTCTCAAAAAACAAAAAAAAAAAAAAGTGTTACATTTGTTTATGCTGTGGAACATTTGTTTAATGATGTAAAGATGTGTTGCATTTGTTTATGTTGCATTTGTTTAACTCTGTGAAGCTGTTCATCTAATAAAGAGCTAAACGGACAATAACGAGGCAGGAGAAAAGATAGGTGGGACTGGCAGGCAGAGAGAATAAACAGGAGGAGAACTCTGGGAAGTGAAGACTGATGAATGAGAAAAGAAGGAGAGAGGACATGAGGGGCCAGCCACACACTGCCAGCCACGGAGTAAGAAGGAAAGAAAGGTATATAGAATAGAGAAAGATAAAAGCCCAGAGGCAAAAGATAGGCAGGATAATTTAAGAGAAGTTGGGTAGAAGTAAGCCAAGGAGAAGCTGGTAAGAAGAAAGCCAGGCATTCATAAGAAAGTATAAGCCTTCATGTATTTATTTGGGAGCTGGGTAGTGGGACCCCCCAAAGAGCCTAAGAGTAAAAAACAACCAACTACAAATCTACCTCATGATCCTGCTCAACCATATTCATTGCTGCTCTGTTCATAATTGGAAACAACCTAGATGTCCCTCAACAGATGAATGGATAAAGAAAATGTGGTACATTTACACAATGGAATATTACTCAGCCATTTTTTTAAAAATGAAATCATGAAGTTCACAGGTAAATGGAAGGAACTAGAAAAACTCATCCTGAGTGAGGTAATTCAATCGCAGAAGACAAATATGGTTTGTATTCCTATATGTGGATAGTAGCTGTTAGGTTGATGATAACCAAGCTACAATCCACAGAACTACAGAGGTTGGGTATAGAGTCAGGGACTAGGGCTGGGGACAACAGATAGCTCTCACTAGAAAAAGGAAATGGACTTGAGAGTTTTGGATGGATTGGGTGGGAGGCTGGAACAGGAGGGTCAATTGAGGACAGGGAGGGAAGAGGAATACGAGAGAAGCATTACAGGAAGAGACATCTAGGTCATTAAGGTTCATTTGAGGGGTATTATGGAAACCTAATACAGTACAAAATTCCTAAAATATATACATATATGAAGGTGATCTAAAAGAAATTGCCAAATAAGGGGAGAAAGAGACTCAATGGGACATCTCTTGTCACCAAATGCAGCTCACAGTACTGGGTTGGATTACATCTAATTGGATTATTGGCTAAAGGTGTCCTATAGGAACTCCCAAACAAGCCAGGCTGTTGCCAAGACAAACTGCTCTAGACAACTGAGAGCAAGGCCCCATTCTGGAAGTAACACCTACACAACTCACTGACCATGGAGAAGTCATGCTACTGCCTACCTAGAATCTTCACCCCTACGTGCTTACATCTTTGGTACAGGAAGGTACTCTGCAGGCTACCAAAAGAGAAATGTAAACACCAACCTGAGGGGGACCCTGTAGTTGTCCAGGCAGGGAAGTGAATCCTTGAAGAGATGAAAATGAAAACTCAGTTGCGATTGACTTCATCAACCTGGATCAGACTTCAGAGAGTCTAATGCCAGGTGGGTCACTGTCAGGATATTTAAAACACAGTACAATTTGGGGAAAAGTTTCCAGGCAACAATCATTCCACTTCCAGGTGCATAACAAAGCTTACACTCTAACTACATAGAAACTCATTTGCAAAGTACACATAATTGTGATGGTGGGTTCTATAGCTAAAAGACCTAGAATATAATATGGTCTCTGACCAAGATAGCATAGAGGTCAGCAGGACATAAAATATATGTGACACTTCTTCCAAGGCTAGGTTCTGTTAACTCTGGGAGCTAAAGATAACAATCTAGGAAGGGAGAGTCTAGGATAATCATTATGGGGAATTTGGGTGAGGTCTGCCTCCAAAGACAGCAAAAAGGTCACCAGGTTGTTAACAATGTCCACTCTCAGCTTTCTGGATGGAATGTGGGTATTTTATTTTATTTCCCCCATTGTGGAAACCCCTGTGTGATTAACATTCCTGGTTCCCTAGAGTGCTCTGCAGGTGGAAGGACCTTTGACCCCCAACACCAACCCAGCCACAAACCCTTTGACCTGCAATGGTATCCAGCCTGCAAGATACGCTAGTGCAATGGTGGCACAAAGCTGTGGGAGTCACCAGCCAGTGTCTGATTTGACTTAACGGCCACACCATGAGATGGAAACCACACTTGGCACTGCTTTGGTGACCAAGAACCTGACACTAGATGGCTCTGGGATCTAGGGTAAACCCAAGTGCTACTGTTAAAAAAAAAAAAAAAAAAAAAAAAACAGCACTAAACTGACGCCTAATGACATTCCACTATACCCATAGGTCAGTGCTTTGCTCAGTCATCATCAGAGAAACTTCCTCCAGCAACAGATGGGGACAAATACTGAGACCCACTGTTGTAGCCCACTGGGATTCCTAGTGGCTGTACCAGCAGGACTTGCATAAGAGGTTGAGTGGACCACAGGCCTGAGTACCAGGTATTTGTAAGGGTCTACACCTGACTGTAACTAGCAAGGGGGAGGTCTTTTGCTCCACCCCTTGGCATTGTTATAAATAGACCTTTGGAATAAAGTTCTGACAAAGTTGTATTATACAAAAAATATAAAGAACTATTGCATCTCAAAAATAAAAAAGGAGCTCAACTAAAAAATGGGCACACTGCCTACACTAGACCATGAAGAAATGGGAAATTTGAATAAGGCCAATAAAGGACATTAAATCAGTAAACAAAAATATCTTCATAAATAGAAGGGAAGACCAGATAGATGGCTGAAATCTTCCGAACATAAATTAAATAGAATTAATGCCAGTCATCTTCAGACTCATCCCAAAATGGAGTGTTTCCAAACCCAGCAAAGAGTATAAAAGACTGATATCTGATCAATATTGATATGAAACATCTAAAAGAGATAATAGAAGCTGTATCAACAGCATCGTGAAGGATGACAATGATCAATATTGATATGAAACATCTAAAAGAGATAAAGAAGCTGTATCCAACAGCACTGTGAAGGATGACACACAACTCCTAAATGGCGATTGTTCTTGAAATGAAAGGATGATTCATCATAACAAAATCATGGAAAAGCACATTAGCAGAAAGACAAAACACATGATTGCTTCAATGGATGCAGAAAAAAGTAGAAACAATTCACTACTTGACTGTTAAATAAATAAATGAATAAATGAAGGAAGGAAGGAAGGAAGGAAGGAAGGAAGGAAGGAAAGAAGGAAGGAAGGAAGGATAGAAGGAAATTATCACAATCCAACAGAAAGGCTCTGTATAAACTGAATGAAGGATGAAAGTCAGCTTTTCCTCCAAGATCAAGAGAAAGGTATGAATTTCACCCATTCTTTTCAAGAACTGAACACCTAACCAGAGCAATTAAACATCCAAATTAGGAAGATTATCTGTGTTCACAGATGAAGTTTTATATATTACTAGAAAACTCTAAATATCCTATGGTCTGGGGCTAGAGAGATGGTTCAGGGGTTAAGAGCACTGGCTGCTCTTCCAGAGGTCCTGAGTTCAATTCCCAGCAACCACATGGTGGCTCACAACCATCTGTAATGGGATCCGGTGCCCTCTTCTGGCATGCAAACATTCAGACAGAGTACTTACATACATACATAAATAATTTTTTTGCCTTTAGTTATTTTCTTTTTTTAATTTATTTCTTTTACACCCCTGTTGCAGTTTCCCCTCTCTCCTCTCCTTCCAGTCCCTCGTCCTCCCCAACCCTCGGTTCCCACCTCCCAATTCACTCCTCCATTTCTGTTTAGGAAAGGGCAGGTCTCCTGTGAGTATCAATAAAAACATGCCATATCAAGTTGCAGTAAGACTAAGCACCCCCCCCCCCCGTATTAAAGCTGGGCAAGGCAACCCAGTATGACAAGTAGGGTCCCAAAAGACAACAAAAGAGTGAGAGACAGCCCCTGTTCCCACTGTTAGAAACCCCACGAGAGGACCAAGCTACACAACTGTAACATATATGCAGAAGGCCTAGGTCAGTCTCGTGCAGGCTCCCTGATTGAGTTTCTGGGAGCCCCTTATGAACCCAGGTTAGTTGATTCTGTGAGTTTTCTTGTGGTGTCCTTGACCCCTCTAGCTCCTACAATCCTTCATCCCCCTCTTCTTCAGAATTCCCTGAGCTCCAAATAATGTTTGACTATGGGTCTGCATCTCTTTCCATCAGTTACTGGACGAAGCCTCTCTGATGACAGTCGGGCTAAGCACCAATCTATGAGTATAGCAGAATATCACTAGGCATCATTACATTGACATTTTTTCCTCCAGTCTTGTTTGGTTCTATTCTAGGTCTCTGGGTCATCCGGCCTGTGGGTCCTGGTGTTCCAGGCAGTGTCAGGGATGGGCTAACTCTCCTGGCATGGGTTTTAGACTAAACCAGTCATTGGTTGGCCATTCCTTCAATCTCTAGGCCACCCTTACCCCAGCACATCCCATAGGCAGGACAGACTGTAGGTTGAAAGTTATGTGGCTGTATTGGTTTCCCACTCCCTAAACATGAAGTCTTGCTTGGTCATAGGAGATGGCCAGTTCAGGCTATATATCTGCTATTTCTAGGAGTCTTAGCTGGGGTCATCCTTGTAGATTCCTGGAAGATTCCCTTGCATCAGGTTTTTACCTGAACCTGAAATGCCCCTCTTTTTCAGTAGTCTCTTTCAGTACTCTCCCCCTCCACATACCCCCAATCTGATCACTCATGTCCCCATCCCCTCCCACCTGCAGTCTACTCACAAAATCTTTTCTATGTCCCCTCCTAAGGGAGATCCAGGCATCCCCCCCATAAACCCTCCATGTTACCTAGTCTTATGTGGATCTGTGCCAGAAAGTGGGTGCTATATGTAAATGGAGGTAGAACTTTCTGTCCCATACACCTGATTATACCTAGCAGTTACTTCCCAAATTATCACTCAGAGGCTTATATTAATTATAAATACTTGGCCAATGGCTCAGGCTTATTACTAGCTAGCTCTTACATTTAACTTAACCCATATTTCTTACCTATGCTTTGTCATGTGGTTTATGGCTTGTTACCTCATTTTCTACATGTCTTGCTTCCTTGGTGGCTGGCTAGCATCTTCCCCAACTCTGCCCTTCTTCATCTCGGTCCTCAGTTTCATTGTACCACCTAATCTTATCTTGCCTCGCTATTGACCAAAATGCTATTGACCAATGAGAGCAGCACAACATTCACAGTGTACAGGAGGATATCCTACAGCACCTCAGTTTGATTATTTCCTACCATCTACTATTCTTGGGTGTGTTTGCTTCTTTTTGTTCTAGAGCTTTCAAGTGTACTGTTAAGACAATAGTATGTGATCTCTGCAATTTCTTTGTGAAGGCACTTAGTACTACAAACACTCATCTTAGCACCACTTTCATTGTGTCCCATAAGTTTGGGTGCTGTGGGATGGTCTGTATGTCAAGTGTGTTGCTGATTGGTCAGTAAATAAATCACTGATTGGCCAGTGGCTAGGCAGGAAGTATAGGTGGGACAAGGAGGAGAATAAAGCTGGGAAGTGGAAGGCTGAGAGAGACACTGCCAGCCGCCACAATGAGAAACAGCATGTGAAGATGCCGGTAAGCCATGAGCCACGTGGCAAGGTATAGATATATAGAAATGGATTAATTTAAGCTGTAAGAACAGTTAGCAAGAAGCCTGCCACGGCCATATAGTTTGTAACCAATATAAGTCTCTGTGTTTACTTGGTTGGGTCTGAGTGGCTGTGGGACTGGCAGGTGAGAGAGATTTGTCCTGACTGTGGGTCAGGCAGGAAAACTTTAGCAACATTTGGGTATGTTGTTCATTCATTTTCATTGAATTCTAGGAAGTCTTTAATTTATTTCTTCCTTGACCCAGTTGTAACTCAGTAGAGAGTTGCTCAGTTTCCATGTTTGTAGGCTGTTTTTGATGAAATTCAGCTTCAATCCATGGTGGTCTGATAAGATACAGGGGGTTATTTCATTTTTTTTGTATCTGTTTAGATTTGTTTTGTGGCTGTGTATATGGTCAATTTTGGAAAGGTTCCATGAGATGCTGAGAAGTAGATATATTCTTTTGTGTTTGGTTGAAATGTCCTGTAGATATGTTAGGTCTATTTGAGTCATAATATCTATTAGTTCCATTGTTTCTTTGTTTAGTTTCTGTCTGGATGACCTGTCCATTGATGAGAGTGGGGTATTGAAGTCTCCCACTATTAATGTGTAGGGTTCCATGTGTGATTTAAGCTTTAGTAATGTTTCTTTACAAATGTGGGTGCCCTTACTTTTGGGACATAGATGTTCAGAATTGAGACATCATCCTGATGGATTTTTCCTTTGATGAGTATGAAATGCCCTTCTCTATCTCTTTTGATTAATTTTGGTTGGGAGTCTATTTATTTAGATAAAGCTTAAACCAGCTTGCTTCTTAGTTCTGTTAGATTGGAAAATTTTTTCCAATCCTTTACTCTGAGGTAATGCCTATCTTTGATACTGAAGTGTGTTTCTTGTATGCAGGATCCTGTTTTTGTATCCATTCTGTTGGCCTGTATGTTTTTATTGGTGAATTGTATCCATTGATATTGAGGGATATTAATGACCAATGATTTTTAATTCCTGTTATTTTGATGTTGGTGATGGTAGTGTGTGTGTGTGTGTGTGTGTGTGTGTGTGTGTGTGTGTGTGTGTGTGTGTTTGTGTGTGTGTGTTTCCCTTCTTTGGGTTTTGCTGGTGTGAAATTATCCATTGCCTGTGTTTTTGTGGGTGTAGTTAAATTGCTGGGGTTGGAGTTTTCCTACTAGTACTTTCTGTAGGGCTGGATTTTTGAATAGATATTGTTTAAATTTGACTTTGTCATGAAATATCTTGTTTTCTACATCTATGGTGATTGACAGTTTTGCTGGGTAGAGTAGTCTGGGCTGGTGTCTGTGGTCTTTTGAATCTATAAGACATCAGCAAGATGCTTTTCCGGATTTTAGGGTCTCTATTGAGAAGTTGGATGTAGGTCTGTCTTTATATGTTACTTGGCCTTTTTCCCTTGCCACTTTTAATATTCTTCCTTTGTTCTGTATGTTTAGTGTTTTGATTATCATGTGACATGGGGATTTTTCTCTTTTGAAATCTATTTGGTGTTCTGTAAGCTTCTTGTACCTTTATATGCTGTCCTTCTTTAGGTTGAGAAAAAGTTCTTTTATGATTTCATTAAATATATTCTCTGGGTTTTTGAGCTGGGTTTCTTATCCTTCTTTTGCTATTATTCTTATGTTTGGTCTTTTCATAGTGTTCCAGATTTCCTGGGTGTTTTATGTTAGGAATTTTTTAGATTTAACATTTTCTTTGACTGATGAATCTATTTCCTCTATCGTGTCCTCAACACCTGAGATTCTCTCTTCCATCTCTTGTATTCTGTTGGTGATGCTTGCATCTGTAGTTCCTGTTTACTTACCTAGATATTCCATTTCCAGGATTCCCTCAGTTTGTGTTTTCTTTATTGCTTCTATTTCCATTTTCAGGTCTTGAACAGTTTCCTTCACCTATTTTTTTTCTCAGCATTCTTTTAGGGATTTATTTATTTCATCCTTTTTTTTTTTTTGTCTTTTCCTCAATTTCTTTAAGGGATTTTTTTCTTTTCCTCTTTAAGGACGTCTATCATCTTCATAAAGTCATTTGTAAGGTTGTTTTCTTGTGCTTCAGCTGCATTGGATTGTTCAGGTCTTGCTGTCATAGGATAGCTGGGTTCTGGTGGTGTCATATGGCCCTTTCTGTTATTGATTGTGTTCTTACACTGGCATTTAGGCATCTGGATTTGGGATGAGTATAGGTCCAGATGTTGATCCCTGCATTTGTCTTTCTTTGTTGGATGGGTGTTTTGTTCCTTAGTTTCTCTTTCCTCTCTGGTTTTTCTGGCCAAATGGCCAAGGGTTATGGTGACTAGTGAGTCTTTAGGTCCAGTAGGGTGTCCCCTCTGGGATTTGGGGAGCCTGGAGTCCCTAGATCCAGCCTGGCCTCTGATAAAACAGAAGTCTTTTACGTTGTAGAAAAGGATATGGAGCCCAGGGGAGGGAGTATAGTCTGGGGTTGTTGGGCAGGCTTAAGGGGTTTTAGTGGGTAGTGGTGGTATCTTACTTGGGATTCCTAGGACCACTTTGACCTCCCTTAAGGCTGCCAGGGCTGTGGGACCTAGTGTGGAGCCCAAGGGAGGGGGGGTCCATACATAATTTTTAAAAATATCCTATAGTCACACAGACACATACACACCATTAGAACAATGACTTCTGGGGAAAAAAAATACAACATAAGACCTGCAGGCAAAAATAAATAAATAAATAAATAAATAAATAAATAAATAAATAAATAAAAAAGACCTGCAGGCAAAGGAGCATGCCAACAAGCCTGGCAAACTAGGTTTAATCCCAGGACTGACACAGTGGAAGAGAACTGAAGTTGTGCTCTGGCCTCTACAAATGCGCCATATAGCACACATGCATCCACATGCATGCACTATAAATAAATATTTTTAAAAGATACAAGATACAAACATTAAAAGTTAGTCCTATTTCTATACATTAACAACGAATAATCAGAAAGGAAAGGCTGAGCACGGTAGGACACACCTGTTAAACTCTGACAGAGCACTGCTTGATTGGGACAGGAGGATCTTGAGTTACAAGCCAGCATGAGTTATACAGCCAAAGCCCACCCCTCCCTCAAGAAGCCCCATGAAAACAAATAAATTTGTGTTTACAAAACCATCACAAGAATAAAGTACCTTGGAATGAGCCTGAGCAAGAATTTTTTTTTCCCTAAAGGCTTTAAAGACTAGGTGAATGTCACATATCCTGTGTGCATGAGTTGACTTAATGTGAGGATACTACGACTGCTGGAGCAAGCCACAGAAGTGGTGCGATTACCATGAAAATTCCAGTGGTATTCATTACAGGAACAGAAAAACCAATCCAAAAGTTGATGGGACTGAGGCATTCCACACAATCAAATAAAATTCTACTTTTGATGACAAAAGTTTGTTGTTTCAGTAATTAATATATGTAATCACCAAGACTACTATATGTGAAAAGGAAAAGAGAGCATTGGTTTGGTCTTTTCTTTCTTGGACAGTCTTGATGAGCACTGCTTGCCTGGAGTATGTGCATACTTCCTTGATCTTAGGCCTTCAGGTTTCAGTGAGCTGGATGCTTCTTCCTGGCATAGCCTGCTTTCAACTGGAAGATGTGTTCCATGAGACCCCTGCAGCATTTAAACACAGCACACTTCTAGAATGTAGGCTGTGATGCACAGAGACATCTTGGATTTGTGATACGTTCTCCACTGTCTGCACAGGATCCACTCCTTACACAGGTTCTCTTCACAGGCATTGCACATTAATCCTTCCCTTGTGCTTACTAATATCCAAGTGCTGTGCTTCTGTCTGGGCAAACCAGGAAATAGCCATAGGCTTGTGAATGATCAACTGTCTCCAACCAGCTTCTGGACCTGCTGGTGGGAGTTTGCTCTAGCAAGCCCATTGGTCCTGGTGGGACCCCATCAGATATTCTAGACACAGCACAGGATCAGCACTAGACACTGGACAAAGTCAGAAGCTACAACTACAGTGGATAAAGGATTTAGAAAATGGACTTTCTAAAAAAGATGCCAAAACACTTTTTAGAAGGAAAAATAACTCGGAGGACTAAGTATTTCTGATTTCAAAGCATATTACAGAGTGAAAGCAATGGAAATGACCCTAGCATGAAGACAATCACAGCACAGTGCATCAGGAAGCCCATAATAAACCCTCCTGTGTATGGTCAGGGCCTCTAATAGGATCCATATACATTCAAAGGGAAATGGTAGCTTACTTAACCAGTGGTGTTGGGAGAATTGAGACTCATATGCAAAACAATAAAGTTTCCCACCATATGCTGCTTTACATTATCTATAAAAATTAAATTGACTAAGGATGTAAACCATAAATCTAAACTTGAAAAATTACAGAATAAAGATGAAAATATTCATGACGTTTGAGCCTAAACAACACATACCTATAATCCCAGCATGGGATCCCCCAGAGACAGGGGGATACTTGGAGCTTGATAAACCAGCCAGCCTAGCCAATTACTGACATCCAGGTTCAATAAGAGACCCTGTCTCAAAAAACAAAGTGAGAAAGTGGTTGGAGAGAACATCCAACATTGACCTCTGGCCTTCATATACATGCACATCATCATCATCATCATCATCATCATCATCAGAATGGAAAAAAGAATACCTGCAAATCATGCATCTGTTAAAGGGTTAATATCCAGAATATATAAAGAACTACAACTTTATAAGAACAAAATTAACCTAATTTAAAAAGGGCCAAGGACTTGGACATTGTCAAAGATGATGTGCAAATAGCTAGCAGATATGAAAACATGTTCAACATTTCTAAGAAATGCAAATCAAAACTGCAATGTGGGACTGGAGAAATAGCTCAGTGGTTAATAGCACTTGCTGCTCTCTAGAGGACCCAAGTTTGATTCTCAATATCCGTGCCACATGGCTCAGAACTATGTGTAAATACAGCTCCAGGGAAACCAACTCCCTCTTGTGGCCTTGATAGATACCCACAATGTGTACATAACCCACTACACAGGTACACACACATACACAAAAATAAAAATAAAATTTTAAGATATTGGCCGGGCGGTGGTGGCGCACGCCTTTAATCCCAGCACTCGGGAGGCAGAGCCAGGCGGATCTCTGTGAGTTCGAGGCCAGCCTGGGCTACCAAGTGAGTTCCAGGAAAGGCGCAAAGCTACACAGAGAAACCCTGTCTCAAAAAACCAAAAAAAAAAAAAAAAAAAAAAAAAGGTATTATCCCACACCCTTTGGATATCTACTTTGAAAAAAGAGAAAGAAAAAAAAGTGTCCACAAGTGTTTGAGAGACTGAAAAAATGGATACCCTTGTGTACTGTTGGTAGGACTGTAAAGTAGTAAAGCCACTATAGAAAACAGTATCAATTCCTCAAAAACTTTAAAAACAGAACTACCACATCATCTGCAATCTCACTTCTGGGTATATCTCAAAGTGGGGTCTCAAAGAGGTATATGCACACCTAGGTTCATAGAAGCACTGTTCAAACAGGTCAAGAGTTGATAATCATCTTTCATCTACAGATGCACAAATAAACAAAATGTAGTATGTGTATATACATACTGTGGAACATTATTCAGTCTTGAATAGGAAATAAATCCTGACACATGCTTCCACATGAAGGAGTCTTGTGGGCATCATGATGTGAAATAAGCCAATCACACAAAGACAAATGCTGCATGATTTCATGTTTCTATCTAAAGTAGTAACTTCATATAAAAAGAAAAATTAGTGTTGACCAGGCCTAGGGGAGGGTAGAAGAGGGAACCTTCTACATGAGGACAAAGGTTTTGTTGTTGTTTCAAGCAGTGTGTTTATCATTCCACAAAAATCAAGACAGAAAACAGAGTTTAAGGAGAACAAGAGCATAGGCAATTGCTATCCTACAAACACAACCTCTGTTGACGGCAAAAGACCTTTCAAGTCTTTTTGGCCATCATTCCCGTCTTAATTCCCACATGGAGGCTTGGGCCCTCTGGCTCGTTTTGCATGATGGTCTGACTCATCAGTACAGTGACTGCAGTAATAGTGGCCAGTCTGGTAACCCTGTATTTTCCTAGGTGAAGATCTATAGCACCAGTTTCCAGTGTGTCTTTTACAGCAAGAACTTTGTCCTCAATAGCTAATCCAGTACTTTCTGTCTTCTTGGTGCACTACACAAAGTTTAGACATTATTTCACTGTCCTCAACTCAAGAATTCTCTGTCAATGCCCATGGAATAGCTTCAAACACTTCTACAACATTCTTAATAGTATATTGTTGAAGTCCAGGACATATATTTCCATATGATGTGATCTGTTTGGCTAATTTTGCTTCTGTTACCCTCCACCAGGTATAAAACATGCCTTTGAAAACGTAAGTATCACTGTCTACTGCGCTTTCTATGTCACCCATCAGATTCTCTCCAGAATCTCCAAGAACTATAGTAAAAATGGCATCCTTTTTCACGCTGGAAAATCATCACCTCTGTCTCCAATTTCTGAGAGTTAAGCTTGTAACAATTCAAGGATAGGGGTCAGTCTAGGAAGAGCTGTAGTGTCAACTGTTTAAGTCTTCTGAGATCTTGTCTTGAATCCTGCTGGTGGCCATGTCAGAGGAACAGCAGGTGGCAACTGACTTCAGGGGATTGGTCCACCAGGAAGCAAAGTTCCAATGGGTGAATCTCCGTTAGAGCAGCAAAGACCAGCCTTTTCAACATATTTTGTTCACACAGTGAAGAGCCATGTCTGCCACTTTGCCACCTGTCCCTCTGGTGCCTGCACCAGTTATGAACCCACATTTTCTTCTCCCTCACTAAAATCCTTCAGCTCTCCAGTGGTCTTGGCAAGCACTGTCCCTTGGTCTCTGTTACACCATCAGAAGGACAAGTGTAGACTGTTATTTCTGCATCATTGACAGATTACTTCCCCTTCAGTCTCCTTCTTAAAACACATGCCATGAAATACTCAAGAGGAATAGATGCCAGAGCCCAGAATTTCACAAACTGATTTTATAAACACTGAAATAGTCAGAATCAAGAAAATAAATATACATGCCTCTGCAATAAACTTGGCCAGAAAGTTTCACTCATTATGGGAGTATGAAATAGAGATGGCATTCATCAACATCCTGAAGGATTGTTACAGAAAAACAATTCAGGGAAGACTTTCATGGGCTTGTACAAGATACTTCACAACCTATGACCTCTGAAACTGATTGGCCAATCCTAGACCATTCTTCAGAAAGTTCAAAAAGAGCTCCAGCAAGTACTGGGACAAAGCACATGCCATCTTGAGCCTTTGGCTGGCTCTTGCACATGAAAGGCTTTGTACAATCATTTCTGCAGCTCCCTTGAACTAGTTGCTTCATCATGTGTCACAAAGAATTTGTCATTTATAAGTTGAACGTATAAATGGCTGGAGAGTTGACTCCATGTAAAAGAGCACTGGCTGCTCTTCCAAAGGACCTGGGTTCAATCCCCAGCTCTCACATGGCAGCTCACTACTGTCTGTAACTCCACTTGTAGGGGATCTGACAC
Organism: Peromyscus eremicus; assembly: GCF_949786415.1. Classification (NCBI taxonomy): domain Eukaryota; kingdom Metazoa; phylum Chordata; class Mammalia; order Rodentia; family Cricetidae; genus Peromyscus; species Peromyscus eremicus. The sequence goes on from NC_081421.1 coordinate 33,764,265, forward strand.
CCTCACATAGATGTACATTCAGACAAAACACCAATACAACATGAAATTAAATAAATAAATTAAAAAGTTGAACACGGGCTTACTAGACTACAGAAGTCTAAGTATATTTCTAAACATTTAAACAAACACTTGTATATAAATATAGATAACACTATTATTCATCCTAATATAAAAAATGAAACCCAGATTATCGATCAACTGTCAGATATATAAACAATGTAGATCTGTATAATGAAATATAATAATTTAGTCATAAAAAGGAATGAAGTGCTGATATTTGCCATAGTACATAATAAGCCTTGGCATCATTATACTAAGCAAAATAAACTAATCACAAAAGACCATGTATTTATGATTTCATTTCTGTGAAATGTTCATGAATGATGGATCTGCAGAGACAACGGATTAGTCATTGTTAGGTACTGATGGAAAGGCAACCCAGTGACAGCTAAGAGGTAACATCTCGGGTAGAAATGTTCAGAGACTTAACAGTGGTGATCACTGTGAGGCATCAGGAAAATATGAAAAGCTGTTGAAATTTCACATGTTAAGCAAGTGAATCTTATTAAATTATATCCTAATAGAAATGTTTGCAAACTCATACAATATATAAAAAAGACACACCATAACCAAGTGTGTTTGATCCAGAAATGCAAGTGTTTTAATATCCAAAACAGTTAATCAGTGTGGTTCATATGAAAAAAGAACAAACAAAATAATAATGTTAGACATTAAAAACTCACTCAGGAAAAATAACTAGGAAAAATGGAGTCTATAGCACTTACCATACTTAATAGTGAAAATAGATGTTTTCTCTCTCTTTAAAATTGGGTAAAAGACAGGACACTTTTACCATGTCCATTCAACATTATACTAGACAGCAAAATAAGATAAAACATAAATCCATATGAATTAAAACCAATTAAGTGATCCTCATTCGCAAATGGCATAATGATGTATGTAGTATATTGTAAAGAATTTATTAAAGATTAGAAGTTATAAAGGTATTTAGCAGCATCACAGGATTCAAGATAAATGGACAAAATCTGTTTTATTTCTATTCATCACAAAATACCATACATGAAATTAAAACAAATTCATAATGATATCAAAAATAATTTTTAAAATAGTGCAATACTGATAAGTCATAAAACCTGCTGCTAGGGAAATTTAAAGATCTAAGCAAGCAATATATGTTATGCTTCTGAGATAAAGTTTTCCTTATTCCTAAAATGACAATTGTCTTTCATATTAATGTCTACGTTTACAGCAAGGCTTCAGAATAGTATTACTGATATGCCATCAGACCGGTCCTTGTAAGAGACGGTGCTGTGCAACTGCCCTTGCCCCACTGGGTTCCAGGCATCCTGCTGCACTCCAGCTGTAGTAAAAAGTGTATGAAAAAGTGCTGTGCTTATTTTATGACTTATTTATTTTTATTTTATGTGCATTGGTATTTTGCCTGCATGTATGTTTGTGTGAGGGTGTCAGATCTTGGAGTTAAAGACAGTTGTGAGCTGCCATATAGGTGCTGGGAATTGAACCCAGGTCCTCTGGAAGAGCAGCCAGTGCTCTTAACCACTGAGCCATCTCTCCAGTCCCCACTTCTGTTCTTATTTAACTTGACAAAATCATAAATGTAACAGAGTTGGGAAATAAACCCCACACAGTGGGCTATTGGTCCATCGACAGAGGTTTCGCTATAATCAGATTGGGCAGGGGAGCCTGATCAACTGGAACGGGAATCTAGACTCTTGCACCACATTCAAATTTCAGTTGAACCATAAAACTCAAATGGTCTAAACTACAAAATACATAGAAAAGTAGGAGGGAGTCCTAGTGACCTTCAGTTAGCCCAAAATTTCTTAAGATACATCGCAAAACTTATCAATTGAACTACATCAGTTTTTGGTCAGGGAAAGAGAGGGGAGAGGAGGGGAAGGGAAAGGGAGGGAAGGAATGAAGGAGTATTGGGGAGAGATTAAGAAAATGTAGTTATTCCAACACACACACACACACACACACACACACACACACACACACACACACACACAAAAGACAGCAGATGCAAAATTATGAACAAAATATATCTGGAATAAAGGACTTCATCCAGAACCTATTTTAAAAGTCGTATAACTTAATAATAAGAAACAAAGCAAAAAGATGAAAAATTCAGTGTCAGCTTGGTCCACAAAGCAAGAGCCTTCTCAAAAAAGTTTGAAGTTGTCTACACAGCCCTGTGACATGCTGTGTCCTTTAGAAGTCACAAGGAAGGATGCAGTTGTGGAGATCTCTCTGGGTGAAATGCAGAGCCAGCCAGTTTCAGTGGCAGAAATAGTCTCGAAAGGACCCAATTTTGGACGGATTGTTATTTTATGGAAATGGTCACCAAAATGGAGATCTCTTTCAGAACTAAACGATTCTTAAATGTGCCGTGACAATGGAGAAACTGAAGTGAGAAGAAGGCTCCAGAAGTCATCGGAGACTGAGAAATTGGTGGTGTCTGTGTGTGTAAGCGAAACAGGCTTTCTGAATGGATCTGGTGAAGCATATAAACCAACCTTAGTACTGACTTTACACTGACTCCCTCATTCCTCTGTAGGGATACAAAATCTTGTGATGTGACTGTAAAACAGTTTTCCTGTAGAACATAAGGCACTTGAAGTTCTTGCTCTGAACATCTGCACTCAGACTCCATAGACCAACCCACAAAGCAAACCCAAACTGCACTGTTCCTGTAAGTTTCCGAGTCATCAGGACAGACAGACTGACCGGCTTCAGCCTGCCTTCAAGTAAGTCTCTGAGCGAAGATAACTCACTACTGAGCTGCCTGCCCCTGCTACACTTCCTTCCTTGCTCATCTCCTTACAAAACCCAGCTGTTCTGCCAGGCCCAATGCTGCTCCTTATTACATGAGATGTACCCATTCACAAATTTCAGACAAAAACCTATTCGTCTATGTAACTAGTTTTGTTGGAATTCTGTCATTCCGCAGTTAGAGCTCAAGGAATACTTGACTCCTGCAAGATACTCAGCTTTCCAGTACAGGTGTTTGCTGGCATGGAGCCAGCCAGACTGGACTGCCTAAAGCAGACACCTATACTCTGAGAAAAAGAGACTCACTCAAATTTACTATGCTGTGCTCAGGAAGCATGCAGAATCTACCCTCCCATGTTATACATCACAATGCTATGAAAAGTTAAGGATAAAGGAGGAAGGTTCAGAGAAATTCAAAGACTTCTCTTAATGTAGACTTCCCGGCTTCTTTTGGAAACCCTGTAGGGTATCAATACAGTTTATGTCACTCATCCCAGGTAATAGTAGGACACAGGAATGAACACTTCTCTCCTGCTGCTCAATGGTGATACAGCCAGGAGATCCCCAAACCGAATGCAGCTCAACATCTGGACAACAGCTCTCATCTGCAGGGCAGCCTCACTGCTCCACTGAGGGCAGCAAGGCGGAGCCTGTCCCAGGCCAGCCTCTTTCAAAGACTCAAGAACAGCACAAGCCCAGCACTCAACTGGAGCTTTATCAGCTGGTTCCCACTGCAGGTCTTTACCAAGTTGCTTTCATCAAAGATTACAAAGGCACGGGAACATTTTTTAAAGGGAACATTCTGGAGGGGGAAATCGAGGCCCCCTGTGCACCAATCCTGCATATTGTCAAAAGAAAGCTAATGATAAACAATTTAAATGCCATTCTAAGGCATAAGATTCAGTGTATACAATTATCTAATTTCAGAATATCCTCATCATCCTGCAAAAAAGCCTGCGTTCATTAGCAGATGTCCCTCGCTCCCCACCATGCACTCCAGTCAGACTCTTTGCCATGGTGTTGCCCACTCTAGACATTTCTTACATATGTAATCATACTGTAAGACTAGTTCTTCTCATCTACCATGTTTTCAAAATCATTCATGTTGTAGCATCTTATTTCATTGTTTTAATTAGCACACAAACGAGTAAGTGTAATTACAGCATCTTCCTCCCTACCACCCTCTGTAGCTCCCTTTCTATTTTACATCACATGGTCTGTTACTTCCCCTTTCTCCCTCTCATGGTCCTCTTTCCAGTTTTATAGCTAGTAGCTATACTCACACCCACATATATACATGTGTATAAAAATCAATAGCTAAGGCCTGCATATGAGAACAGTTCCTGAGCCTGGATTACAATATTTTCTAGATCCATCCACTTCCCTGAAAATTCATTTTTATTTACAGCTGAATAAAATTTAATTGTGCATATTTACCATATTTTCACTATCCGTTTATCTGTGGCTGTGTCCAGTGTGTCTAGGCTGGTTCTATTTCCTTGTTCTTGTAAATAGAGCAGAATAGACACTGTGGTGATTTCTGTGGTAGGGCAGAGTCCTTTGTGTATATGTCCAGGGTGTATACACAGCTCACATTGTAGTTCTCTTTTTACTTTTTTTTTTTTTGAGCTGAGGATCGAACCCAGGGCCTTGCGCTTGCTAGGCAAGCGCTCTACCACTGAGCTAAATCACCCACCCCTCTTTTTACTTCTTAAAGGACCCTCTGTACAGATTTCCATAATGGCTGCACTAGTTTACATTCCCACCACTAGTGAATAGGGTTATTTCCCCACAACCTCACCAACATTTGTTGCAGTTTCCTTATGACAGATGTTTGAACTGGAATGAAGATCTCAAAGTAGTTTTATTTTGCATCTCTCTGATGGCTAAGGATGTTTTAGAAAGAACACTTTGAAATTTTTTATCAGCGTTTTATATATTTCATTCCTTTTTGTTGACAAATACCACTGAACTGTGTAGGTACATATCAGCCAGCCAGTTGGTACTTGCATTGCTTCTGCGTTTTTAGCTACTATGCTATTAATATTTTTGTATTTTTTAAAGAAACAGGTGTTTTCCATTCTCTTGAGTATACCTAGAATTCTTAGATCCCATGCTAACTCCGTGTTTAAAGTATTGGGGAGCCGGGCGGTGGTGGCGCACGCCTTTAATCCCAGCACTCGGGAGGCAGAGCCAGGCGGATCTCTGTGAGTTCGAGGCCAGCCTGGACTACCAAGTGAGTTCCAGGAAAGGCGCAAAGCTACACAGAGAAACCCTGTCTCGAAAAACCAAAAAAAAAAAAAAAAAAAAAAAAAAAGTATTGGGGAAAGGCTCATCATTTTCCTAAAGCCATTGCAAGAATTTACAATCCTTCCCACAATGTACAACAGTTCACTTCTCCACAGCCTCAGCAACAATGGTCCTTCCTCCTCCTCCTCCTCCTCCTCCTCCTCCTCCTCCTCCTCCTCCTCTTCCCTTTTCGGTGCAGAATCAAACCCAGAGTGTCACATGCATGAAGCAAGTACTGTCACTGAGCTACAAACTCAGCTCCTGTCCCACTCTGATAAGAGCAGTGCCGCTAGGTTAAGGAAGTCGGTTCTCTCGGGCTTATTTACATTATCCTATTAGTGGTGTGGAAGGTCTTTCCTTAGGCTAATCGAGCCACTTAGAGACTAAAAAACATTACAGAAATGTCTACTTCATTTATTTAGAAACTGGGTTATTAAGATCTAAAAGTCCCTAGGCCAGTGAGAGGGCTCAGTGAGTAAAGACACTTGCTGTAGAAGCCTGATAACCTGAGTTCAATCTCTGGGACCCACATAAACGTGAAAGGAGAAAATTAAAGTTGTCCTCTAACCTCGAAGTATATGCCACGGCATGCACACACACACACACATATACATCGTGCACACATACAATAATAATACATTTTTTAAAGATCTAAGAGTCTATTATATTCTCTGGATCTATTACATTGTATGTTCAAAGTCTGCTGACCTATTACACTAGCTTATGTCACATTCCATTAATTTTCAAAGTATGTTCAAGTTCAGATACATATTTTTACTAATTACATCAAAACTTCACCATAAATTTGAAATAGCACAAAAAAATTAAAGCCATGGTAGCTTTCTCAAATAACTCTGTAAGATATAGGCGAAGAGACTTGCAAAGACATATGTAATGTATGGATCGTATCTAAATACTGACTTGAAATGTTGTATAAGGGAGTGCAGTTTACATCCTAGTTACTAACACTAAGAAACTACTGGTAATTAAATGGAAAAATAAAAGATGGTGATGTTTAAAAATCCTTAGACTGAAATAATTCCTAGCTAAATAATTTGCTTTCTGGGAATTGCTTCAAAATGAATCAAGGTTCCAAACACAGGTAGCATGCATATAAGTTAAGATTTCCATGAACCAAGCAAGTTGAAATGGACTCATTACACCATTTTTCCTTTTTGAAATTTTTCATTAAAAATTTAAAAGACACAACCGCATAGAAAAGCACAAGCAGGTTGTCGTGTTTTATTTATTCATTTGTAGTAGTGGACTGAACTCAGGGCCAGCCTCACATGCTAGCCAGGGACTGTCTGCAAGCTAAGCTTCATCCCAGTGCCCTTTAACCTATGACCAGGGACCACTGTAGGCTGAAGCAACCTTATACAGCTGCACAGGCAGCTGAATCAGAATGGTAACTAAACCTTTAAGAATTTAACTAAAATCTCAAAGATACGTTGAAAGTAAAAGATCTGAAAACTTAATGAAGTGATAACTGCAGGCACTTCGTGTCATTTTAATGACCCTCACTAGTGACTGTCTAACATCACTTACACTTTGTCAGCCAGAGCATCAGCCACCAGCACCAACCCTCAAACTCATCTCTCACACACTCACTTGCACTTGCTTCAGAAAACACTGGCTTCGTGGAGGAGTGTAGCCTAGACTAATTTCACTTCTTTTTACCAATTCTACAGCAATTTCTCAGACCTTCTGAAAGTCACCCAGATTGTATATCTTGTAGATAAGAATGCTAATTTGAAAAATATATCCCCCAGTATGGGCATGTGTATGAAGGACCGACAAGGATGTGGAGAAACAGCAATACTTGTGTGGTGTAGAACATTTCTAAATGGTACAGCCACAATTCCAATGCTAAATATGTGAGAGAAATTAAAATGGATCCACACAAAGACAAATAGAGGAACATCCATAGCATCATCACTTTTTAAAAAAGTAAGACACATTAAATGTCTACCACAAATGAGTACAGAGATGGGATCTGGTTCACTCCACAGTGGAAGCATGCAGCAGTCTGAGAAGCTAACCACATACATGGTACAGAAACAGCACACCACAAGGTGATGCAAGTCTAGGAACTGCATGACTCACCCTAAAAGGGAAAATGTATTCAGACAGCAGATCAGCCGGGTTGCCTAGGAAGGGACAGAAGCGGCTCAGGGGACATTTCCAGTCAGGTGACAATGTTCTAAAACTTGACTGTGATGATACAATGCTCGAATCTGCTGAGCCACTGAACTGAGTTTTACAGCACACGGATAATCCTTTACTGGAGCCATTTCTTATGTTGGCACCACTGAACTGTACCCTCGGCTTCATGTGAGCCTATGAAGAGCTATGAAAACAAACACCGAGGAAGACTGCTAAAAGCTCTGGCTGGCAGTCCAGAGACTCAGTAAGAACTCTAATGACGGGAGGACACAGCCCACATTTGCTTCAAAGTGTGTTGCCTGCAAAGGATCCCGTCTCTACATCCTGTTCACAATGATGGTTACTGTCTGCCGAGTACACAACGCAGCCTATAGAAACCTCCACTGTTCACGGCAGCACAGCATTTTGGCCATTTTACACAACTGTTTCACTCTAAACTTACCCCGTCACTATTGCTATTTTCTTTTGGAAAATTTCTTGCTTGATATCACCCAATTTTTTCATTAGACAAAATTTTCTGAGTAGTAACCCAAAATAAAATTTTAATATTTGCATTGAAGATGCCTTTAAATACACACTTTCTAGATGTAAAATGGCTGTTCTTTCTCTTCTTCCACATCTGCTAATTAAGCTGTTCCTTGTATGCTTCAAACACTTGCTTCAAATCAAACTTAGTTTTCACTATTTGGGTTCAAAACTCTTCTGTTTCCTTGAATTTGCTGGATTCTTTCTTCCAGGAAGGGCCAGCTTTCCTCTTAGTCTCCATGTCTTTCCCTTGGCTAGCAGCTTTGTCAAAGAGGTAACGCTACTTTACCCTCTCAGTCAACTGCTAACACATCTTAGTGGCAGGTGTGCAGCTCAGGAGGCCCTGGGTTCCCTCTCCAGCACTGCATACCAGACACAGGGGTTCATGCCTGTGATCCCAGCATTCAGGAGGTAGAAGAGGAGGGTCAGGAGTTCAAGATCATCCTCAGTTATACAGTGAGTTCAAGGCCAGTCTGGGCTATGTGAGACCACTTCAAGAGCAAAAACAAAACATTTTAAGACACAAATATTAAAAACCAACCAAAAGAGCTGGAGGGATGTCTGGGCAGTTAAGAGCATTGGCTGTTCCTCCCTAGGAAGAGTTCCATTCTCAGAAGCTACATAGTGGTTCACAAGCATCTGACTGCAATCTCATGAGATTTAATGTCCTCTTCTGGCCTCCTTGCACAGGATGCACAGACATACGTAAAGGCAAATCACCCACACATGTAAAATAAAAGGGGGGAAGAAAAACAGCCCAAACTGGGCATGATACCACCTGCCTTTAATCCCAACATTTGGGAAGTTGAGAGACAGAATTAAACATTTGAGGCAACACTGGGCTATAGCAGTGATCCATTTCCAAAAACACAAAACCAAAACAAAGTTTAAAAAATCCAATCCTAACAAATCTCATACAAAACACTTATAAAAGAGAAAAGCAGTAGGATGTGGTGGACACTCCTTTAATCCCAGCAGTCAGGAGGCTGAGGCAGGTGGATCATTCTGAGTTCACGGCCAGCCTGGTCTACACAGGAAAATCCCGTCTCAAAACAAAACCCACACTACCAAAACAAGCAAACAACAACAACAACAACAACAACAGAACAACCCATCCACAGAAGATGAAGCGTAAACGCAAAGCTCTGAATTAAGTAGGGACATCTGTATCTGATGGCTCAAATGCTTTACATTATAGCAGACAAAGAAGTATGAACTACTTGATGATCTCGGAACAGCATCACTGCAAAAAAAAATCAAAGTTACTGATACAACTTTGTGAATGAAGAGAAACTTTGTATACACTTAAACATATTTTTAGTCTCAGTATAAGAGTAGGGGATATAGCTGAGTAGTTGGTACAGGAGTTGCCTAACACACACAATGCCGGCTTTGATCCCCAGCCCCAAATAAACCAGGTGTGGTAGTGCACACCTGTAATCCCAGCACTCAAAAGATGGGGGCTGGATGATCAGAAGTTCAAGGATATCCTTGGCTACACAGTGATTTTGAGAACAGCCTGGAATACATGAGACCCCATCTCAAAACAGTAACAACAAAAGCAAAAGTGATAACTACGAAGTAATTCTCTTTCAATCATCCTACACAACCACTACCTTTCAGGCAGCTGCAGAAGCTGTCTTCTTTTCACCATAATTGACTTATGAGTTGTTGTCTAACTAACCCGGGGCTGGAGAGATTAGAGTATGCTTGTTGGTCCTGTCAGATCTCAACAGCCACATTAGGTGGCTCCCCACTGCCTGTAACTCCGGCTCCTGAGGATCCTATGCCTTCTTTCGGCCTCAACCTGCACCTGCACCCATGTGTACATTCCCCCAACAGAGGCATATAATTAAAAGTGAAAAAGTCAACCAAAGAGAAATAAAAAACTGCATTAACACCAATACTGAGCCCAGGGCAAAGCTGTCAAAGAGTTGATCTGCAGGAAATGGTACTTTCCAAACAGGTAATGCAGAAACTATGCCAAAAGTGCTCTGAGAAAACCATCTGTGACAGTTCTGAGCTTGTCTGTACCTGCCTCCAGAGTGTGGTACAAATAACATGAATTCAGTTAGCCAAATGGAACAAATGGAAACCAGAAATTAACTTCACTAAATTCCTAAGAAATAAAAATTACTGCCATGATTATAAAAATAGAAGCAATGAAAGGGTTGAGAAATACACTCAAGTTTATAATCAATTCAATGGTGAGCCATAATTGGACCCTGTTCATCATCTGTTATATAAAAAACACAATTCAGTTATTAAGATATATGATAAATAGTTCACATTTAAAAACATTTATCATTACATTATCAAATTTGATAAACTCTTATCAAAACATCTCAGCATTCAATATAAACCATATTATTAAAGTTTAAGGTAACAACAACAACAAAAAATCTGGAGGTGTCAGGTAAATATTTCCTAATAAATACACAATTGAACATTCAGAGCCACATAAATTCTCTACTAAATGTTGAATCAGTTTTACAAAGGCATACTTTGTAAACAATTATAAATTTTCCCAACACCATTTTCCTTTCTTAATTCCAAAATTGTTCTATCAGGTCAACTTGCTCCTATTTGTATGTCAAAATTACAGGCTTCCAACCAATCATCCTAACAGCAACATACCTAAACACCTAAGCAGGGTGAGCACAAAATGACTCAAAACTTCTCATGATCAAAGAAAAAAATAAGTAACTCTTCACGCAGATCTTTGAGAAAAAAAAAAAATAGTATACCTTGTTTAAGAATTGTTCAGGAGAGATATTACATGAAAGGTTTCCGATGTTTTCATTGAGTGAATTTACTTTCACTCACTAAAACTTTTGAAGTGTATGATGAAGGATGCACACTCACAATGCCACAGGATATAACTAGCACAGTTCATAAATAAAGCAGCCGAGTACAGTTGTAAACATTGATAGTAAACACTGTCTTCTCTTCCCCCCGAACATGCCATTTCAATGCTCTTCCATGAATAATTACTCTTCCTGGAAGTCCTCAAGTATATTTTAGTTTTGTGAAAAAACTAAAACACTGAAATAATATGTGAAAAGATTTAGTCACGGCAATTTCACTGAAGCTTTTATTGCCTCTATTGGTGATATGACAGGGATTGTAAAAGACACACTTGAGCTTACAGAGATATGCAGATGATAGTCACTGAAGATAACCTTCATCTCAAGTATTTTTATATGTGGGTACTTCTCATTTTACACATTTTACTATTTAAAAAGCATTACATTTAGAAATGTGTACCTGTTCTGACATTTGGCAAAAAGTAAACTCTCCCTATGGTTCTGTCTGGGGGAAAAAAAAAAAAGATTCAGCATGGAGATCTGACGCAAACAAAGACCAAAACCTGTGAACTGAAGCAGTTAGGCTGGCTGTGTGTGTGTCGTTTCTCTCCAGACTCACTGATGCCCCTCCCCCAACAGTGTAAGCATTTCAGTACAAAACATTCCCTATAATCAGATATTTGTCCTCAGAATAAACACATTCAATCAGTCTTCTTTTTTGAGCCCTAGTAATAGTTTTGTTTAATTCTAAGATGCCATCATTGTGAACAACCTTAACTTTTTTTGCTACATAATTATATTAAAGCTTTATATATTTTTGTTTATAATTACACAGTAATTGTAGATGTTTAGTACCAAACCGATGACAAAGTGGAAAAGTCTTGCATTTAAAAATAAAATCTGTAAAACTCAAAGCATTAGGCCACAAACAAATATTAAGATTTTTTATGAAGAAAAATTTATGAGGTGGGGAGAGAAGCTAATGGGCTTTCATTTGAAAATTAATCATACTTGAATCAATCAATCTGAAAACAATACCAGAACTCAAAATATTCCACGTAGGAAATAAACAATATGTCTGTAAAACTTTTAAAGATATACATATGTATGTATACCTTTAATTTTTTTCATAATTGAAGTTCTTCATATTTACAAAATAAAATCAAGAAATACTGAAAAAAGCAAATTCTTTTCTCTTTTTAATAGCCAATTCCTGTAAGGTGAATAGAAATGTACTCCAAGCTTTCTTTTGGTATTTGAAATGTTTTCTAAATTAAAGTTATGATTGGAAAAATGATACATCTATAAGGTAAGCATTCTATGCAATTTCCAAATCATGTGACTAAAAAGCAGTTTTAATCATTTCCATATCCGCATAAAATGCCCTGCTCTCCCAAAGTACATTCCTTTGTGCCCTGAAGAGGACCTGGATACATGGAGCAAACTCTGTCCCTATCGAAGGCCAGTCATCCAACATCTAAGTTCATCATTTTTAACATCCTCCTGGAAATATTTATGAAGACCCCTTTGCACATGTCAGTGTGTTAACAGAGAAACAAGCATTTTCATCAGGAGAGCGATTCATGGGTCCTGTCATGAAAAAAATAAAATACAATCAAGACAGCGTTCTGCTTTGACGTGGAAATAGCAAATGCAAGTGAGACAAAACCAGTCAAAAGTCCAAATAATTTATAGAACAGAGCCATTGGTATTCCGCACCAGCACTCGCCTGTTTGAAAATCTCTGCTCTTGGAGGAAGGATTTGACAACCACAGTGATTTAGCGGTAAAGCCATTTCAACACAGGAAGAAGTCGTACAGGCTGGAGTATTGCCTGAAAGAGCAGTGCCTATATGATAAGTATTGAACTTCATGGCTCATCACAACCACTTCTAAAATGTAAATCCTACTATCTTCTTATAAATTAAGTGAACTGCATTGTGTTCCATAGTGCGATGACAAAAATTAAAAAAACAAAAACTAAACCCTCATGCCTAAATTTAGAATATTGTATTGTATAGCAATGCAAAACATTCAAAACAAATGAAATAGTTTAACTTATTCAAAAGGCGTAGAAGCATTTCAGAAGCATAATGAAATCCAGTTCTGTGGTGTGTGATGCATTGAGAGTGGACTCTAACACTATGTCCTGTTACAGCATCTGTAAATAAAAGCTCCCCACAGGACCACTGTGTCTAAACACGGGCGGGACAACCACAGACTGTGTTGGAGAACCTTTGTGAGAGTCTGAAACACAAGACATATTTCAGGTAGTCACCAAGTCATCCTAAATTTTCTCATGTGTTGGTTATTTTGACATTTCTTTCATCAGCTATTTCACTCACATCAACAGTACATGTGGTTTACCAGGAAAAATACATTCCCTCAACCTAACGCCATTCCAGATCCGGTACACTCAGATAAATCACTCTCATTTGAAGTGCTACCAGCAGAGTCTTTGCAACTAGCCCAAAGCATATACTTAAGAAGTTTTTATAAATTGTTTGTGGTGTTCATTATTATGTTTAATTCTTATGCCAAACTGTTTTCTGATGAAGACAGCATTGTGCTTTATGCAGGAATGGAACCCTCAAATCATCACCATCGAGCTTCTATGACTTATGGGAAGACAAACTAAGATGGTCCACAGGTAAGATGAAATCCACAATGTTGGAATTATAAATGTTTAGAGTGGCCCAGACTAGAAGACAAGCCCAAACCACCAGTAGAAGATGGAGTACGATATGGTCCAAGATGTATCCTTAGAGTTTGTCTCAACCCTCAGTTCGAATCGTGAGGATTGATCTTCAGTTCGGTCCAGCCAGCAGAAATTGACTGTGCATTTTTCCGTTGTATTTATTGTACAGACTATGTACATTCTAGAAGGTTCCTTTAGTGCTACACTGTTGTACTTTTTGTCCCAGCAATTTGAGGGCGTGCAAATTCCACAAAGTCATCAATAAGAACAGGCCATGCTCCTGAAGAAAAAGAAAAGAAAAATATGAGAGGAAAGGAACTAGAGAAAAGCAGGATAAAAGCTAATATTTCAACAGAATCCTGGTGTTTTTATAGCGTCCTCATAAGAATTAAAATGTTACTCTTCTTTACTCCCACTGATCCATCTTTAAAAGACTCCATCTTTATGTCTTCTTCTCTCTAATCTGTTACTCTAAAACGGGGTTATTGCTTGATAATGAAAACACCTCTTTGGAGCAATACATCAGGTACATGGAGTGTGGTTTTCTGAAGGCTTTGCTAAAGTCAGGCAGCCTACCTCATGATGCAGCACCAAGTCCTCCAGCCCCTCAGGAGCACTTGTCACTCTTAGTGAGGTGACCACAATGAGAAGGGGGAAGAGAGACTATGGCTGGCTAAGCCAAGGGTCCCAGGGGACTTATACGGAGATAAAAGACACGAGGGATTTTCCAAAGAATATCCTACATTTAACAATCTCAAAAAAATCAACAGTTGGTTCTCATGAGGGACTAGATAACTTCGAAGAATTAACTGGGAATGCTGCTGGGGAGGGCTCGCTGACCACACAGATGGAGAAATGGTGAGAAGAATTTAATAGATAATGGCTGAATGCAACTAAGACACCAGGCAGTTGAAGTCATTTCAAATTCTACAAATCCAGCACACTTGATGAGTTTACAGACGAGACTAACAAACAAAAACAAAAATGAAAAAACCCTCACTGGATTCAAATGAGTATAAAATACATTAAGAGACTATAACTCTTACAGTAAACTGACCATGAAAGATATGGGTGAATATTTCTTATGCCCTTCTAGAGGAGAAATACTGGTAAGATTTTTTCTCCTGTAATTGTTCAGTGCAATGGAGAGGGCCCAGGCTCCACAAATGCTCTGCAATTGAGCTATGACTTCACCCACCCTCCTTCATGGCAGTTGAAAAAGAGGAAAAACCAAGACTAGGAATTTGGTTCTACTTCTATGTTACAGCAGGTGTTCAGCAATTCTGCCTTTGTTTGGTCTCCAGCGCGCGCGCGCGCGCGCGCGCGCGCACACACACACACACACACACACACACACACACACACACGAGGGAGAGGGAGGGAGAGAAAGAGAATGAACAAAAGCTCAGAACAGGACTATCACTTCCATGTATACAGTGGACAGAAGTTCAGGTAAGGCAAATATTATGCTACCTTCTTCATCATAATTGGACATGTCATCTGCAATCATTGAGCTGAAGTCTAACAGAAGATTCCACGTATCTTTTGGTATTGATCGTTTATGATGCTCCTATTAAAACATCAAAAAACAAAAAGCCTTTAAACCTTGGAAACAGTTGGGAAAAGTTAGTCCAGCTGCTGCTAAACATGGGAAAATGTAACAGCTGCATAGTGCAATTCTGGTAATCAAATTTCTCACTCTACATCCATGACATGCTCTGAAATTAATGATGCCTTGAAATAAATTAATATTTAACTACAGTATAATCTTAAGATAAAACAGAAACTGTAGAAAACGTTAACTTACCAACAAAAATTTATTCCATAAGTCTAAGAATTTAAATCTTCCATTAAGCACTAAGTTCCAGTAAGCAATGGCCATTTCTAGATCTGTAATATTAAAAATAAATTATGAACTTTAATGCTTTGAATATATGTCCCTGCAAAAGAACAGTGAGAGAAACAAAGAAAGCCATTTGCATCTGAGTATCATAGATTAAACTTTTCTTAAAGACCCAAGTCCACGCTTGACACCTACTTCCTTCCAATGAGCTCCCAGGGCCTCTGGGGTTAAGAATAACACGACTTACCTTCACAGGGTGTTGATGCTGAAAGCGGATGTCACTGTGCACCTTTCCACTGTCAAATACTAATGTGTGGAGGTCCCCAGGCTCAGTACAGACCCTTCCAACATTCTGGCTGTAGGGGCTATGTATGCAAGATGGACCACTTAGCTGTACCCAGGCCTTTATCATCAGATACCAATATGTCCCCTATATAGCGGAAGACATTCTTGAGGGCAAACTTGCCCCAATTAAGAATCCTAGGTGCACATCAATTGGTTGAAATGCAAAAGATTACTCAATTCCCAATCTTAGAAATCTTACACCCTAACAGTTGATGTCTCACTTGTCCTAACTACAAGAGACCAGAAAAATATTGTGGACTTTTTGTGTTTGTGTTGCTCTTTTGGCTCAGTGCATCAATCTTATAAAATGCATGTGCACCACAGGGTTCATTCCCCAGCACCATGGAAAAATAAAATAATTTAAAAATTAAATAACAATAAAAGTAATAATCTAAGTTTTTTTTTAATTTGCCAAAGACATTAAAAAGTTCTTTATTTAGACACAGGACAGAGAAGGCTAAAGAAGTGATCCTGTCAACATTCACCGTTACAAATTCTAGACCTGCTCTGTGACAGAAGAGACAAGCTGGATCTAAAGAAGTGATCCTGTCAACATCCACTGTTACAAATTATAGACCTGCTCTGTGACAGAAGAGACAAGCTGGATCTAAAGAAGTGATCCTGTCAACATCCACCATTACAAATTCTAGACCTGCTCTGTGACAGAAGAGACAAGCTGGATCTCTTCAAGGAACTCAAGTAGTTGAAGCTGCCTTGCTTTCAAGAGAAACTGACATACCTCGGCTAAGTCACAGTGCGGGAACCTTAAAAATCCTTTCAAGCTGTGAAGTCAAAACCATTGAGCCAATCTGAGGGAGCCTAAAAGGCTAGTAAAGACTAAAATGGACAAATGTTGCTCAGACTTGTTAAAATAATGAAAAGAAATTCAATGCTTATTCCCTGACAAAAAGCACAGATGGTTTTTAGGAAATCCGTTGTAAACCACAAATGCTAGAAACCTGCACGGATCTGTGGTGGTTTGAATGAAAATGGCTGCCATAGGCTCATGTGTTTGAGTGCTTGGTTCCCAGTTGGTGGGAAAGTTTGAGAAGGATTAGAAGGAGTCTTGTTAGAGGAGTGTCACTTCAGGTAAGTAGCCCATGCCATTCCCAGTTAGCCCTCTCTGTCCTGTGCTTGTGGATCGGATGTGAGCTCTCAGCTACTGCTCCAGTGACGTGCCTGCTGCTGCTGCTGACATGCTCCTCGCTATGATGGTCACAGAACTGCCCTCTCAAACTGTAGGGCCAAATTAAATGCTTTCTTCTGTAAGTTACCTTTGTCATGGTGTCTTAGCAGTAGAAAAATAACTAAGACAGGCTCCCTCAGTAATTAGACAAATACAAATTACAACAACTTTAACATTTTGACTTACTGAAGTCAGAATAGCTAAGACTAGGAAAACAACCCATAACAAATGTTGGCAATACTTGGGAAAAGGAGAACCCTCATTCACTGTTTATAGGATTGCACTGTGGAGAATTCTCAAAAAGCTAAAAATTAGTCTACCAGATGACCTACTCCTTAGCATGTCCAAAGGGATTGTGGTGGTCTGAATAGGGACAGCCTCCATAGGCTCATATATTTGGATGCTTAGTCATTAGAAAGTGGCACTACTTGACAAGGAGTAGGTGTGGCCTTGTTGGAGGAAGTGTGTCCCTGAGGGTGGGTTTTGAGATTTCAAATGCTCAAGCCAGGCCCAGTGTCTCTCCCTTCCTGCTGCCTGCTGATCCAGATGTAGAACTCTCAACTCCAGCACCATGTCTGCCTGCATGCTGCCATGTTTCCCACCATGATGGTTAATGGACTGAACCTATGAAACTGTAAGCAAGACACCCCAATTAAATGTTTTCTTTTATAAGAGTTGCTGTGGTCCTGGTCTCTTCACAGCAATAGAATATTGACTGCCTGAATAAAGTCCATGAACAAAACTGTATGAGGAGAATTCTGAGAGCTTGTGAGATAACTCCAAGGAAACAAGAAAAAAAGTCTTTTAACCTCTGTTTCTCCATAATATGGTTGTTCTTGGGATGTACTTTTGTGCTCCTCCCAGGTGTAGTAAATAGGAGTGGGTTACTTCAGATAACCCACCATATCATTCAGAATGATGTTTCCAAGCACAGGTTGTCCTCACAACTGCATACAGCCTAAACTCATGTGATCTAATACAGCTTGAAATCAATTGAACTTTGCTCATTTGACCTTGCTTAACCCTCAGAATGCTTCAGAATTGAAATTATCTGATGCTTTGTTAGTGATTGCATGAGACCTTAGTCCACCTCATTTTTAAGCTCTGCTCTTCCACATTCATGCCGCCAACTAGAGCAGTAACATCTGACTAAGACAGAAGTTGGTACCAGGAGTCGGGTATTGCTATGAAAGGCCTGATCATGCTTCTTGTTGGCAGGATGTGAACTTTGAGACTTTGGATTAAGAAAGCAGTCCAGTGCTTTAAGTAGGGCTTAATAGACCATACCAATAGGAGCAGGGAAGACAGTGGTGCTAAGAGCAATGGAGATTATGATGACCCAACTCAAGAAGTTTCAGAGGAGAAAAATCTAAGTAGCCTAGAGAGGTTTTTGTGATATCTTGGCAAAGGATGTGGCTGCTTTTTGCCTTTGTTCAAAAAGTTTGCCTGAGGCTAAATTGAAGAGTTTTTGGATTAAATGGCATTGGCAGAGGAGATATCAAGGCAGCCTAATTTTGACTCTGTCCTATGGCTATTAGTGATTACTTTTATGCAGATCTATAATGAAAAGGAGGAAGCTGAGCAAAGAAAGATACAAAATGTACAGTTTGAGGACAAAAAGGAGCACCAAGAAGTATAACAGAGCTAAGCCCAGGGCTCAAGGAGAGAGGAGGTTTAAAGAAAAGCCTGATCCTAAATGGAATAAAGGGAACAGTAACCTCAAGGGAAGACCCCACCCAGCTAAGCTCCTAACTTGTGAAAAGGAACTAAAGAAAAGCTGAAGCAGTGAAGGAAACCACTGAAAACAGAAAGCTGATGCAGATGTACTCCACACATACTTGCTCAGCTACATTCATTGTTGTTCTAGTCACAATAGCTAGGAAATGGAAACAACCTAAATGTCCTTTGACTGACGAATGGGTAACGAAAATGTGGTCCACATACACTATGAAAAGCTGTAAAGAAAAATTAAATCATAAAATTTGTAAATAAATGGATGAAACTAAAATTTTTTATTGAGTGAAGTAACCCAGATCCAGAAAGGCAAACACCACATGTTCTCTCAAATCTGTAGCTCCTACCTCCAAATCTTCAGATGTGAGTATATAATTTGGAGTAACTGTATAACCAGGAAAGGCAAAGGGGACCATGGGTAAGAAAGGAGCATTAGAAAGGGTAAGAGCAGGATACAGGTTATGTGAAAGCTAAACATGGGAAAAACTGGGATGGGGAAGGGAGGAAAATAGGGAAGGAAAGAGGGAAGAAAGATAAATAACACTAAAGATATGTGAAATAGTCACAGGAAATGATATTGTTTTTATCTACTTAAAATTACATATAATGTATATAGGTCTATGTGTACATGCACAGACGCAATTTAAGTGAAGTTATGCTACTTGGGGTGCTAATGCCTATCTCCAAAATCCAAAGACTAAAATCTTAAAGACTTAAAACAGCACTAGGCCAGGCTTGAGAAACCTCCTTTAGAGTTGTTGGCTGGGGGAATCCAAGACTCCCAAACAATTGCCTGCGGTTGCCTCCAAGAGGTTAAGGTAATTCCTACTGCTGAGGACAACATGCTTTGGTAAAAGCCTCAGAAGATGGAGCTGGGTCTGACCCGAAAGCCTTCTTCTCCCTGAGGCTCAGTTTTTCACAGTACCAGAAGACGGTATGCAGACTGCACAGACAGAAAAGTGGTCAATCCTCTCCCCCAGCTGTGATGTCTCGGAACCACAATGACCAGCACTGCATGGCAGCCCTACGGGTGCAATAGTGCACACATATCTTGACAGTCCACCAACAGTCCAATGGACCTCAGGCCCACCTAACATGAGAAAATCATGCCTCATACTATAAATCGAACCAGTCATCTGTGGGTAGTGAGGTCATGGCTCTTAGAGGAGAACCTACTACTTCTACTCTATAGGCTTGCATGATTCCTAACTGCATTCTAAACACTTACCCTTATACCCACAGTTAAGTGTAGCTTACATACACACACACACACACACACACAAAATCAAAGAAGCTTCTTTTTGTATCAGACAGCGAGACCATTACAGTCACAACTGGTCAAAATGTAGACAACAACTGATGTGGTGTGCCCCAACTTACCATCTACAATATAACGCATATACCTAAGTCTCAGGGAACACTGTGGAAGAGGAGGTGGAAAGATTACTGGAGCAAGAGAACCAGGATGTCTGCTACAAGACTGTGTCTTTTAGAACATGCAGGGCTTTATTTCTGAGGTTGTGTGAGTTTGCTTAATATTATACATCCTAACTCCATCATTTTTTTCTGTACATTTTATGATTACAATTTTCTTTGTTTTTATATTTTTACAAATTTCTCTAGAGTTGAATAGTCTCACCCACCCACCCCATGTCTCTCCTCACCCTCAATTTTCATTACCCATTCATTTGTGGATGGACAACTAGGTTGATTCCAATTCTTTGCTATAGTGTAAGATTAGAAGCTAGGACCAACAAACAAGCAAGAATATGCATTAGTCGTTCTGGCTCTGGATTACTTCAATCAGTATAATCTTTTCTAGTTCCATTCATTTACCTGCAAATCTTATTTTTCTTTACAGCCCAAAGAGTATTTTCACAGTTTTATTATTGAAAACAACAACAAAAAAGACCTAGAAAATAAAAATCTCACACCAAAACTAACCAAACCCACTCTACACACCCTAGTGAATTTCTGTACATTTAGAATCACCTATTCCGAAGCTGTGGAGCTTCACATTGCATTGTACACTTTGACTGCTGAATATATTTTTATGCACTTAACTACCACCAAAAATGAAAAGTCCATGACAGACTCAGAACTAGAAAATGATTAGCTTCGTTTTTCTCCTCATAACTCGTGTCTCTTGCCTGCATTCACTCCTTCCTTGTGTCCTATATTTAGCCCTTCTTTTCCTCTTTTCTATACTGAACCCATATGTGCATGCCGTGTGTGTTTAATTGGCTGGGTTTCCATGTATGAGAGAGAATATGTGCCTCAATTCTCTGTGCTCTGTGAATTCTGGCTGTTCCCAAAGGACTCTAATTTCTGGTGTCATTTTCCAGTGAGTGGTCAGATATCCCTCCCACAGGAAAACATTTATTCCATTAAATCACTAAAACCACCTGCCCATTACACTGTCACCCTTGGTGTAGACAACATGTGATCTGTGAACACATGCTGCCATCTAGCTCTTATCATTCATCCTATTGCTATCAATCTACCACACTCCTAACTGAAATCCTCTGGACTCACTGGTGTCGTTGACACCTGGTTTGCAGTCTTCCTTGATGCCACACTCTGCCATGAACCTGAAGGTCTTCAGTGTCCATATCAAACACATAACCACTGTAACATACTAAGATGGCACTTGCCTCCACTCTAATCCAAAAACAAGATCCTGTAAAAGAAACTCACCAAAGATTATTTGAATTGATGAAAACAGATTCAGTGAAGCTGTGAGACCAACAGTGTTTTTGAAATAATAATAAAGTTGGTGAGAAAGAAATCATAAAAACAATCCTATTCACTATATCGTAAAATTAAATCACTAACGTTAACCATAGAAGAGAAAGGCCTCTAAAGCGAAAATTTATGGACAATGATGAAATTGAAACAAAAAGATGGAAAGACCGACCTTCTGTGCTCATGCATTAGAAGAATTGATTTTTCTAAAAATGTCCCCAAACACCTAAACAATGTACAGGCTCAATGACATTCTTCAAAGAACTAGGAAACCCAACCTCAAAATTCATGTAGAAACATCCTGAACAAGGAAGGGGGCAGAGGATCTAACTCAGTGGCACACCAGTGTCTAGCATGCACAAGAACCAGGTTCAACCCTTGTCCCACAAAACAAACACAACAAAAAGAAAAAACAACAATGAAAACAAAATCAGAATAGTCAAAGCAATCTTGAACAAAAACACTAAAATCTGGGCCAGGTAAAGCATTTGCCATTTGCCATACAAGCCTGACAACCTGACTTCAAGGCCCCAAAGCCACGTAAAGGTGGACACAGAGAGCCAACTCTTCAAATTGTCCTCTGATTGGATGCACACCATGGCATGCACGCAACTACACTCCCACATGCACACACACAATAATAAGTAAACAAATCAAAGACATCAATGTAGACATTGGTCTTCTAGATAAGACCTCAAAAACACAAAGAAAAACTGAACTTTTTTTTTCAAAGGAAGAAGCTTCAGCATCACTACAGAACTAGAGTGGAGAGACAATCTATGAAAATGCTTGTCAACTGTTCACCTGGCCAATGACTAATTACCAAAACTAAATGGAGAACTCAAAACAACAGCAACAAAACATTCCTAGAAATAAAGATGGGCAAATGGTCCGAATAGTTATTTCTCAAAAGAAGGAACACAAATGGCCAACAAAAAATATGAAAAAAAGCTTAATAAATGCAAATCAAAACCACAATTAGGAAAGACAAAAATCAACAAATACTTGAGGCTGAAGTGGTTAAGAGCATCTCTTGCTCTTCCAGGGACTCAGGTTTGGTTCTTCATACTCAGTTGGGAAGCTCACAACCTCCTGTAACTCCAGTTCTGGGGGATCCAGTGCCCTCTCTGGCCTCTGCTGGCACCCTCCCACACTGTAAACACCTCAAGTATACATACTCATTGAAAAAAAGAAAAGAAATTGACAAATATTGACAAAAATGTGGACAAAGGGGAAGTGTGGGACTGTAAATGACACAACAAAGCTCCTCAAAAGATTAAAAGTAGGAACCGGGGCATGGTGGTACATTAAAAACATATATTCAAGACATTAAAATCCTGTCTTAGCCGGGCGGTGGTGGCGCACGCCTTTAATCCCAGCACTCGGGAGGCAGAGCCAGGCGGATCTCTGTGAGTTCGAGGCCAGCCTGGGCTATCCAAGTGAGTCCCAGGAAAGGCGCAAAGCTACACAGAGAAACCCTGTCTCGAAAAACCAAAAAAAAAAAAAAAATCCTGTCTTAAAAAAGAAAAGAAAACAACCAAAATAAAAGATCTATCATATGACCCATCTATCTTCTAGGGCAACATCTGGATATCCAAAGAAAATTAAACAAACCTACCAAAGAGACAACTGCACTTTCATGTTTACTGTACTGCAGAATCAACCTAGGCGCAAAGATAACTAGAAAAGAAAATGTGGGTATATTCCACAATAATGAATTCCTATAGGACTGAATTAGAACCAACTCCAAAGATTTTAAAAGAATAATTATAAGAACATCTAATGAAATTAGAAGATACAAATAAGTTACCTAAATTCAAAGAGAACACAGACAAATGTATTCTATGCTCTGAAAGTAACTGCCAACTAAGATTATTATATTCTGCAAAATTATCTAGCATGATTAATGGAAAAGGAAAAACTTTATCTGGTAAACAAACTGACACAACTTATGAAAACTAAGCCAGTATTACAGAAGATACCCGAAAAAGTTCTATGCACTGAAGAGAAAAGCGTGTATATAAAGATATAGGAAAGAAACACCATGACAGAACAGTAGATAAGCAAATAAGGAACATGAAAAGGGGGGGGGGGGATCAATAAAATGATGAGAATTAATACACACCCTTCAATAATAATCTAACACAATAGGCTTCAAAGCATAATTAGAACAGATCAATTCATGCTGAATAAGGGAGTATTCAAAACAATATAACCATTTCAAACACACGTGCCTTTTATTTGTTAAATTAGCATATGATGCACTAGATATCATGGCATTTTCAAACAAAGTATATTTGGGTAGATTTTCTTTTCCTCTTCTCTCCTCCATATTCCTGGCACGGCTAGTTCCCTCATGACCTCTGCTACCCCGGTCTCTTCCATGTCTCACACGTCCTTCTGCCCACTCTTCATCCTTCCTCATCAGCTATTTTTACCCTCACTGCTGGGCTGAATGAGAGCAGCAAGACCCCTGGATGTGCATCATCTCTGGTGTAGGACTGAGTCCTCCTCTGAGTATGTGCTCAGAAGTGTGACGGCTGGCTCATATGACAGTACTTTAAGTTCCTGAGAAACCTCCATACTGAATTCATAGTAACCTCCCTGCCTTGCACTCCCACCAGCATTGAATTAAAGTTCTTTTTTTGCCCCCACCCTCTTCTCAGCATGTCGTAATAAAAAAGGTCCCAACTAGAAGCTGCTGAGATGGTGCTTGCCATCCAGCCTGATGATCCCTAGGATCCAGAAGGCAGGAGAGCATGGAATGCAAGAGTACTCAACAGTACTGACCTTTCATGGTGCGTGGTGAGGTCGGAGTTAATACACATAAACCCTTACAACAGTGCCTGCCAATAACATATGAATCATTGCTATTATTTACTCACTTAAAAACATTTTAAAACATCAGAGATTCTGGAGTCCTGCTGCCCTTGAAAGCTGTCCTCGTCCTGCCCCCTTGTGGGACATTGGGGTCTACCACCAGCTGTCAGGTCTGGGCTTCAGCCCCTCTACCCACTGGGCCATCCTACTGGCCCGAGATTTTATTCACAAAGGTTCACAATCACAATGGTCCTTAAAATGACAGTTCTGTTACAGAATGTATATAATCTCTGACCAAGTTAGCAGAATCAGCAGTCTCCCGCACTGGACTATTTCACAGCCTTCTTCTGAAGACTGGGTCCAGATTTTAACACTCAATTTTGAAAGAAACCAAAAACCTAGAAATGTGCTTGGGGGAGAGCACCAGGAATAACCAACATCAAATGACGGATAGTTGGAGAAGCTGGAATCCTGACCTGGAAAGGACGAGGATGAGAGGTGGCAGTCTTTAAATGGCTACCTTTCTCTGTTTTAAACAGGAGAGCAAACTCAGCTCAATAAGAAAACTATGTAACAAACAGCAAACGCACTCGGGACAGGAATGGCAACTTCTAAAACACTCCTCACCTTGTTGCCACAGAGGCAAAGTGAAAACTCAACTGTGCTCCTAAGCAGGGCTAGCACTTTGGGTAGATTAGACTTCATCTGGGCCTACAAAAGTCTCTTTCAAATTGAGGATACACAGACTAATCCAAAACTGCAGGTGACTGGAGAGATGGCCTCTAGAGACAGGAGAGAGGGAAGGCAGGAAGCGGAAAGTGGAATAAGGAGGCCCAGCCTCCCTGCACCAGCACAGCTCAGTGCCACCACTCTCCGTCTTTCCCACCCTTTGGGACTTAGATGTCCTCCCGTAAACGCCACACTTGGGAACCCTCAGAAAGGCTGTCAGGAAAACTCTCCTTGTTAACTAAGCTCTTCAGTGACACAGACCACTGCATTCCCTGCCACCTAACATAATGCACAAAGTGGAGAGCACTTCCTTCTTCCCATCTGCTCTCCTTCCCTCTGGAAACTCCTCTCCCTCCTACAGAGTTCCTGCTGCTGATAAATCCACACAGATACACTATTGCTAACAAACCCCACATTCTACATTAGGGTTCATTTCACTGTAAATGCTACTGTCGGGGAGTGTCATAAATACATGACACAGAATTTGCCTCTACCTTTAGAAGTAAATGGGTGACAGGCTCATTATTAAGCAATCTCCTGAATACTCATCTTACAAAACAAACTCTACAACCATTGAACAATGTATTTTTTCTTAAGCATAATACTAGAAAACAACTATTTTTCAAAATCTGTTTTCACGTAATTTTCTTAATTCTTTTCTAATCTAAAAATTCTAATTTATCATCATATTACTATACCAAATAACCATAAAATGTTGATTTTCATTTTAACATCAAACTATTTATTTACTCAAAATGCTATAAATAAATATATATATATATATATATATATATATATATATATCCTGTAAGGGGCAGGAATGTAACTAAGAAATTGATTCCTTTAAATCAATTTGACATCCATAATACTATGTATAATCTTACCAAAATGCTGTTACATTTCTAAATACCACAAAACAATAGTTAAACTGAAAAGCTTTACTGAATTTTCACCTGAGGGGCGGACGGAGACAACTAGAACAAGAAGTGCCTGGCTAATGGGTGTCTAGCCATTCGGACTGCAGCGATTTCTTTCTCATCCTGCAAGGGAGGCCTTCTGTAATGAAATCCAGCCCAGCTGATCATTTTGTACTGTAGAAGTACACGGACGTCACACTGTAACCTACTAATTGTACAATTATCTGTTCATTTCAAATGCATTTAAAGAAAAGAGTAAGATCCAGCGTATACTGAACAATCAGTTCATTAGAATTTTACAAATATTTTGAGCATCTTTAATCAGTTAAGTCCTGTTTCATCTCTCTTTAGGCTAATTCTCCATTATACACACACATGCATCCCATCTTCTCTAGCTTTTAGTTGCTTCCTTGGTCTAATTTTGAGTCATATAATTGATCTGTTTCTCGATGTGCAATCTAAAGTACAAGGCAAGATTAGTACCAGAGGCCCCACTAGCCTCTTCCAAAGGGAAACCACTGACTGGGGTCAGCAGTGATGAGCACTCCGCAACAGAGGACCAGGATCAACCCCTACTGATGGAAGAACAGCAGAACTGAGCCTGGAAGCGCAGGCTCCTAATCTAGCTACTTGGGAGTCTGAGGCAGGAGGATTGAAAGTTCAAGTTCTGCCGGGGCAAAGTGAACTTCAGGCCAGCCTGAGCAGCTTAGTGAGACCATCAAAATGAAAAACTGAGAGAGCAGGGACATGGCTCAGTAGGTCACGCACTATCCAGCATGTGTGAGGCTCTGGTTTAATCTCTAGTATCACAAAAGCAAAAAAAACCTCAATCTCACTTACTATTTAACTTTCTGTGTATAAGTTTCTCATTTGCAAATTAAGAATAAAAACGTCTAGATTCTGTAACCGTGTATGTGGTACTCAGCAGGTAATAATTTATTGAATGAAAACATAAAACTCGTGAGCATTGCTGAAGCAGTATTTGAGAAAGACTTAGCACACTATCAGGGACACTAAAAGCTCCCATTAAATACTGTCACCACCCAAACTTTCAGTGTGTCCTATTTCTCATACTCCAAAACATTTGTGTTCCATTTTCAAAAGAAGTCTATGGTTATTAATTTAGCCTTACTGTGTCTCCAATGCCTTCTCTTGCACAGAGTCTCGATTTATGTCTACGGTTTGGAGCCCCACCCCTTAGTACTACCTTTCTTTGTCCATCCAGATAACAAATCTTTGCTCTTACTTCACAAAGCCCAGAAAGCCCTTTCCAATCTCTCTGGCTTTAGTAACACCCCCCCCCACCCCCCCCCACCCCCCCCCCCCCCCACCCCCCCGCGCTTCTTGGAACTCTATCTTTATTTACTTGGTATTATCTACTGCTGTCTAAGCTTTCAAAGAACTTTGTCAATTCCATTTCACCTTTCCTGTCACCTAACTGGCCCCCAAACAAGTGGATGCACACTGCATTTAGTCCAAACTGGGTGATCTAAGCTATCGGTAAGATGAGGCAACACGGGGGTGGGGGGGGTGGGAGGGTGCTCTATGCTGCTAGTGTGTTCCCAGGAAGATCATGAGTGATAATCATTTTCTTTCAGCAATGTTATAACTGTGTTTTTACAGACTCTAAGGTCCTAAGAGCCTTCTTGAGCATATATGAACAAAAGAATGCATAAACAGATGGCAGTGAAATATTAAGGGCTACTTCTTTTCTCTATTTATAATTTTTGTGTTTTAATAATTCAGTGATTCGCGTAAGACATCAGAGTGATCCTCTGCTGCACTGTGCCCAGTGTCCCCTAACTAATGTTTACTGCTCAGTGTTTTCCAATAACTGGTATTTCATAACGTTATGTTCAAAACACAAGACTTTCTATTGCAAAAGTGATACTATCAATGTATTTAAATATATGTAAAACACCAAATATAATTTTAAAATATTCTTACCTAATCCTTTTTGTCCTGGATTCTTTGCAAAATTAAAAGTAAACTGGTAAAAATCCTTAAATCGTCCTTGTTCTTTCAATTCTTGTTCCATCTTGGGTATTTGGGCCTTTAGTTTTTCTATGCTGTCACATCTACATTATAAAATTAAGTTTGTAAACGGTTAACTTTTCACTAGAAATTAAAAAGCTTAACTTAATTATTCCTATGAGGGCTTGCATTTGTTTCCTAGAACTTATTTTTTAAAATCAGATATATGGGATTTCATCTTTTTACATATATTAAGAAGGCAGTCTCCCCTTAGTCACAGGGGATGTAAGTCCCTCACTGACCCCTGAAACCTTGGTGAGCATCATGCCTCAGAGATATGCAGCTTCTTCTTGCACATACAGCGCTATGATACAAAGTGTAATTTACAAATGAGACAAAGCGAGACATTAATCAGAACTAATCATAAAACAATTACGTGGTAATGAAATACTATGCATGTATTCTCTATATACTTAGAAGGAATGCCTCTCTGGCACATCCTAACTGCCAGCATCACTGCTCCTACACTGTTGGATCACTGTGAAATAAAGTAGGGTCACCTGAACATAAGTGCTAGGATAGCAATGGTAACTGAGAAAACCACTAAGGGACTGCCAGACAGGCAGGTTCAGTGAGGGTTGCTGGACAAAGGGCAGCTCATCCTTCAGGCAGGACAGCAGGACAGTTTAAAAATCTTACCACTCTACTCAGAATGATCCCCAACTTAAAACTTAGGGATTTTTTTTTTTTCCTGGAAACTTTCAACTAATAATTTGGGAACAGAGTCAACTATAAGTCACTGAAACTTCAAAAAAGCCACGGATAAAGGGTGACTCTTGTCTAGAGTTAGCTTAATGAAGACAATGGAATGATGAAATGTTAGAATTACTTTTTATATATATGAACTCACCCAACTCAACACACTGACGTACAGACTGCACTTCTACCTCAGTGAAGGGATAAGAACGGACACACTCAGCCCCCAGCCACTACTCTCACTGTGGTGGGCACAGCTAGCACTGCAGTTGGTCACGGTCTAGCTTCCCCACAACCAGAACAAGGCCTCTTGCTAAGGAAGCCTTCTTCTTGAAAACTTGCTTTTACTAAATATTAGCGAAAGCTTGTACTGCCTTCAACTGAATTACCTAAAGCAGGATTAGGATGTTTTTTTCTATTTACAAAACTTTCAAAGAGCTAAAAAGGTCCATGTACTTCATTAGTTCCTCATAACATATGGCCTTATGATAGAAATGTCTCATTTCTTAAAGACTCTACAAACAAATCAACCTGCTCTCTCCTCTAAATCTTCTGCTTTTTATCTGCCTTCTATGTTCTAACATTTCAGGTCATATTTTATATTGCATTCTCCATAGACCGTGACATTGCTTTTCCCTAAGTTCCAGTGGCATCTGCCACAGAGAAGCCGAGCAGACTCCAGCTGGCTCGGTTTGGCTCAAAGACAGGGTCCAGGCACATTATCGATTTATTCTCTCTTTGTGTTATGCCCACCATTCTCTGCCTGCTTTGCAGTGGTCAGCCACAAACCACTGAACATTATTTTTTTTGCCAGCTCGCCCAATGTCAGGGTCTACTGACAGGGCTCAAAGGCTAGGGGAGGAAGGGAGATTTTTACCCTGGTTGTTGTCATACAGGAAAATGGTCTTAATGTGTGAAAGGTCGCGTCTACCAGTGGGGGCAACTCTTATAGCAACCCACCCAGTTGCTAACCAGTTTTTATTCAGCATTGAAGCAGCTTCTCAGCAGGCAGCAGCCCCTGCAGCCCTTCCTCTCCCCCAGGGACTGAATTCCGGCCTGCCTGGCTCACTCAATGCAGTCCCAGGGGTGGCGAGAGCGACTGCCACCTCTTTACACCTAAGGGTTTCTTTTACACAGTCTAGTACTTCTTTACACTTTGTGGTCAAATTACTGGTGAGGCTGTATCCTGACTGGGCCCAGTTTTCCTATGTCCCTAAGACTCAGTAAGCAGAGTCCTGCTTGTGTCCTGACTGGAATATCACCTGGTGTTATTACCTGTTATGGTTCGGTAAGTACCTCCCTCACAGAAGTGGTTATGAAGAGGTAGGCAAAGCAGGTATTGGGATGAAGCCATGCTTGGTTAATGTGAACGTTTTTTTTGTTTTGCTAGATTTTGGAGACAGGATCTCATACGGTAGCCAAGCTGGCCTTGAGCACCTGTCGCTGAAGATGACCTGAAATCCTGCATCTGCCTCCCGAGGGCTGGGAATTCCTGGGCTGCCCACCAGGCCCAGCTTTCAGACTATTCCTGCAGTCCCATCAAACAGAGATTGTCAGCAAGACTTTTACCTATGACTTTTCAATCTACCTATTCAAACACATTCAGCTAAACTAGCCAGCAAGGCACTAAGTAGAAGAAAAGCATTTAATACCCTCTAGTTTTTAAATTCTATATTTTACCAGTTCAAAGTACACTGCCTCAAATTAGGAAACAATTTACTTGCTCATTTCACTTTGTTATAAATATTAATGTCAGGTAATTTGAACATTAGTGACTCTCCTAGGAACAAATGACTCCAGGACAATACGGTTAGAGGAGACTACAAAGTTATACAGGTATTTGGCAAACACAGAAAATACCAGGGGAACAATATACTGATTCAGTACTGTTTTTGTGGGCTAGTAAAACTTAAATTTCCATTTAAAAACAGATGAAAAACTGAGCTCCATCCTCCTCCTAGCTAGTCCTCATCTCCTACGGAAGTGACATACTCACCCTAATTCTGTCATACCATCCATGAACTCCTGTTTGGAGAACTCGCACTGTGTGGCTGCCCTGAACTTCCATGCAATGATCAACACACTAATGCTGGCTGGATCGAGGGCCAGATCATCACAGAACTGCTGTATACCATCTATTCCAATTTTATTTTCATCTTGAGGATCTTTAAAAATACCAATACAATATAAAATTAGTGCAATACTTATAAGGTTATAGTCATAACAAAAAGATGCTGTTTTATTATTTATCTTAAAACAAATCACAATATACCAAAGACATGAAGCAATATTATTTTTATAGCTATTTCCCCATATAACAACCAAAGTCACTATTAAAGTGTACAGGATAGTGTAAAAGTAGTCAGACATTTCATGTTTAAAAGTCTCACTTATGGAGCCACAGGCTTGGTGCCATACTCCTTTAGTTCCAGTACAAGGGAGGCAGAAACAGGTGGATGTCTGTGAGTTCCAGGCTAGCCTGGTCTACATAGTGAGTTCCAGAATATCCAGAGTTACATAATGAGATCTGTCTAAAAACAAAACAAAACACAAAAAACCCACCTCACTTATTCATGTGAAAAAGTTATACATACAAATAAAATAAGATATACTTAACGAAGGGCAAGGGATTTTGGGTCAACACACCCCTATTTTATTTAATCAGGCATTCAAAATTAACAATATTAAATTAGAAAACTTTTTTTCTTAAAATTAATTTTACCATAATCACTTAAGTTCTAGTAAAATTAAATATACAATTCAATCTTAATCTCAACAGTATAAATATCTGATGTTTACAACAGGAAAACTGTGAAGTTTTAAAAAAAAGACATATACAAAGAGATTGCCCTATACTGCTACCAAATATGATTTGCTAAAAAATCTAAAGTATCTGGTAGTGACTCTAGCAGATAAATGATGCATATCAGGCTGGGTGTGTAGTTCAATGGTAGAGCATTTGCCTGGCCTGCACAATGGTAAAGCCCTAGATACTCCCAGTATTACTAAAAAAATGAAAAATAAAGCGACACTTTGGAGAATGAATTATGTGTATAATATAATCCCATTTGGGTGAAAATTTGAAAATGCCTCTATATATGCTTGCATAAACAAAAGACAGGAATGTACTCATACTGAACTACTAAATATAGGTTACTCTCAGGAGAATAAGGAACAGCTAAACTATTAACCTTTTCCTCTTTTTTTTTTTTTTTTTCTTTTTTCCCCTTTCAGAGATGGTCTTATAATTTAGGCCAGGCTAACCTTGAACTCTCAATCTGACTGCCTCTGCCTCTGAGATACAGGATTATACCACTATGCTTAGCTTTTCAAGTTCTTTAAAGTATGTGTTACATTACAAAAAGTTATGACACAGACTTTCTTAAAACCCGGCTCAGCGAATTTCACAAACACAAGGTTAGGAAGAATTGCCTCTAATCTTCCATTCTCAAACTACGTGATGGGGATAGGCCAAGAGAGATTAAGCGCCAAGGAGAAGCATTTGTAAGGTATTTCTAGTTCCAGGATCTGCTGTAGCTCTGCTGCACACACTGAACTCCACAGTCTGTGGAGCTGATGTCTCAGAACCAGCCCTTAGCTTGGAAAAACTTTGCTCAACACAGTTAAGTCACCTGGCACTCACCTTTGTATCTATTGTACAGTTGTTCTAACTTCTTCCTGTCCAAGGATCCTTTTACACTCTCCCGGATATAAAGTTCTGGATTTTGAAAAAAGTTATCTGTTGCAACATCTAACTTCCAGTCATTTTGAGAAAGACAACTCACTGCAGTTTTCTCGCTAGATTGTGTGAAGATCATAAACTGACGAACTTTATCCTTCTGCGATGATTTCAACTTGTTCTAGGAGAACCAGAAAACAGACTGAGACTGTGCAAAGTCACACACCATGACCCATGTCACGCAGCTAAGCCACGGCCATTAGAACGTGTGCTTCACAAACCATGAAAGCATTTCCACTATGACTTACTTGTGATCGGTCATCAACCAGCAAGACAATTTAAAAGTATCTGAAACACCAAGGGTGGCACCCTCCTGGAAGGGTAGCCAGCGTAGACAGAACAAGAGCACTCAGCCAGCGGTAAACCACCACGGCAAGGAGAACTCACAGGTATTGCTGCAATCCCAATGCCCAGGCCAGCACTGCCTCCTGAGTGTGTGCTCTTTTCACCAAAATGGAGGAGGCAGTGGCACAGGACAACCTACATTTCTCCTAGGTGGTGTTTAGGAAACATACGATGTTACCAGAATCCCCTCAAATCAGAAGCACCCACCCTACTTAGACACTTCCTTTAGACCGGTCTTTGAATTATACATTTATTTAGTGTGTGTACGTGCGCACATGTGTGGGGGAGGGTGTGCACACACATGTGCACATACTTGTGGGCACACACGTGTCAAGATGCTGATGTGGAGGGCAGAGGACAGTTTACAGGAGTCACTTCTCCCTTCTCCCATCCATGTCCTAGGGAGAGGACTCAAGCCGTCAGAGTTGGCGGCAGGCTTTGCCAGCTGAGCCATCGCTGGTCCCGGAGACACTCTTACTAAGAGTCTCCCTTTGTTTCTCTAGAAGGAATCATCTCTTTTTCTGTGCTTGTGCCTAAGAGGCCTCAAGTTTTCCCTCGCCCTACACTGACAAAGATTCACTTCTCTGACTTCAACCCAAAGCAAAATGAGACAGGGCCATCAGGCTATCCACTCTGTCCTGCCGTCAAAGACTGCGCTCTCCCCTCCCACTCAAGCTGGGTTCCTGGACAAGGCTCCTGCACTCTTCCTCCTTGCAAGTCCCATTTCTGTTTTCTTGGTAAAATACTTGGGCTTTTCTAATGCTATAATGTAAATAGAGGGTCAAACACATTAAAGAGACAGCATTCTGTCTTTTAAGCAACACAACTAAGACCCCCTGGAGCTCTGTTGTGGCCCAAACTGACAACCTGGAACTCCAACATCTGAACATGGAGAAAACAGACCTGGAGGCTAAGTTCTGGGTTCACCAAACTTGCCCAGCTTATACAGGAAAAATGAGGGAAGAACAGGAGTAGCCTTCAAAATTCAAGTCCTGGTAATTTTCCAGGACCCTTCCTGCTTGACGGATATTTAAAAAGCTTCTGAGAGTCTCGGGGAGACTAGCAAAGATAAAGCATTACCACTGTCACAGAGAGAAACTAAGACTGCAAAATCCAGTAAAAAACAAACCGTCCCTCTCTGAACATGAAGTCCAGCGATGCCCAGGAGCCTCATCTATCACTCTCTCCTCTCTCGGCAAATGTTAATGCATGAAGTTACAGATTACAACCTCAACCACTATCCTCCACTGAAAGAGAAATTGTAAAATACACTAGCTGCCCTTCAATTATAATCCTACCACCTCTGGATACCACCTCAGTTATAGCCCAGTGGTTCTCAACCTGTGGGTCATGACCCCTTTGCCAAGCCTTTAGCTCTGAAAATATTTACATTACAATTCATAACAGTAGTAAAATTACAGTTATGAAGTAGCAACAAAAATAATTTTATGGCTGGGTTCTCCACAGCATGAGGAACTGTGTTAAAGGGTCACAGCATCAGGAAGGTTGAGAACCACTGCTCTAGCCTATCACATGAGATGCATCTCTTAAAGATCCAGGATTACCCTTATCCTTGAAATGTATTATTCAGTGACAATCCTAATGAAATAACGGGAAAGGAAATAATTTAAATTCCTGAAAGTTAATTAACTGAAAGTAAACAAGAAACCCATTTTTATTTCAACCTTGGAAATTATTCTGAAATATGGCACAGTTTCTCCCCCGAACCACAGGGTATGTGACATATTTATACCTTTAGAGTAGCTGGGTGTCACTGTGGTCATCAGGGCCACTTATGTATAATGTAGAAAGTGAAGCTGGAAACTACTTTTCAATTCATCCTGATAAAACTTCTTACATAGCTCCCCACACCCATCCCCCACTCCCCACCCGCCTGCCTCCCTGCCTAGTCTTCTAAAGTTGGAGGTAGCAAGACAGTCTGGCCTACCTGGGATTTTAATCAAACAGTACTGAGCCCAGTACACTGTCCCTGCTGAAGACAGGAACTCCAAAAGCACAGCTTAAACTACTCTACAAGTCGAGAATCACTCACTGCCTGCCTTGGTGACTTCCTGACAGAAAGCTAGAGATTAGAAGACAGAGAGGGAAAAGATAAATAGACTGTCTTGTCCAACTAAGCAACAACATTACATGAACTACTTAATTTCATGTCACACCACTTGTTTTTAATACAGTAACTATTCCATCTGGTACAAATGTAAACTTACGGTCTGTGGGGAAATAAACACATTCTTCAAAAGCAACTAGTTACCCATTTGTAACCTCATAAACAACTGGGCAGCACCTGGCGAAGATCGATAGAGGGAGGCAGAGAGCTGAGAGGTCACGTGATACCCGTTTCTGCCTGCTCCTGCAATGTGCGATAAGCACCACACTTCTGCCATGGCTGTGGCATTCCTCTCAGCTCTGCACCTAGAGCAAGTTTTAGCACTCACTTTCCTCCAGAAGGATGCACTTTCTTCAGACCACAGGGCTCTCCTAGGTAAACTACATCTGCCCTCTGCTCAAGCTGGTTAGAATCCTAACATGCCCACCCTCCTTTCCCAGGCCAGACAGGTGGTATTGGGCAAGGTGTTCCAATCCAAGAGAGAATGGCATCAAAAGTTGGCCAACCTCAGGAGAAGGGTCACTAGATTTAGCAGGGCATCATTGAGAAGCAGCAGATAAGAGGATGGATTAAAAAAAAACTGAAGAGGAAGAAAAGACAGATTTTTCTTTTTTAAATTTGGTTTCTTGAGACAAGGTTTCTCTGTGTAGCTCTGGCTGTCCCGGAACTCGCTCTGTAGACCAGGCTAACCTTGAACTCACAGAGATCTACCTGCCTCTGCCTCCTGAGTGCTAGAATTAAAGGCGTGCACCACAATGCCTGGCTGTAGATTTTCTCTATTTCTATAAAAAAGCTAATGGAGACCATTTTCCATGAGACAGCCTCAAAGGCTCAGCAGTCAAATATGTGCAGTGGATTTCCTTTACTATGTATTGAAAAGGACTAGAGCAGAGTGGCTGGTAAATCGGATAGGCCGTGCAACCATCCATCAATCCTCCCGTGTTAGAGTCACTCAGACATTACTGAGTTTTCAAGAAAAGTCAACAGTGGTAAGCAGGAGAAGACATATAATACTCAGGTTGTGTTAGGATTCTTACTTTTATTCTAGAGCAAAAAAAAAAGAAAGAGAGAAAGAAAGAAAGAAAGAAAGAAAGAAAGAAAGAAAGAAAGAAAGAAAGAAAGAAAGAAAAGAGAGGGGTGGGGAGAAGAAAACCCAGAAAAATCCCATAATCTGAACAATAAAACTCATCTATTTTCTTTACAAAATAAAAAAAATGCCAAGAGTGTGAACACATACCACTTTGTACCTAAATCTTCCCTCCTTTTTTAACTTAATAAACTTAAGACTCAGATTAGAAAACAAACAAACAAAAACCAACCTTTCTGGAAAGACGGTGTGGCTCAGTGGTAGAATACACACTGCAAGTTTAATGTCCAGCACCAAAATGAGTAGTTTATCGGAAAAATTCAAATACAGTGTTTGGGATCTAGCCAAGCACATCTTCAAGCATATTTTACCACTGAACTCACAAAACAGTGATTAGATGGACAGATTACAGCAAATCATAATAATGACAGCAAAGTCTTCCTAGTATGCTCCCCAAGAAAAACCACGTACATGGAAAATGACCTCCTGGCCAACTAACACCTCAAATTTCAAAACAAAAAGTAACTTTACTGAGAAGTGGTGCTTGTAAATGAAAATTCCTTCATTAATTTTCACCCACAATGTTCATATTCTTCCCTTTCCCTCAGCCTCAGCCTCAATCTCAACTCTAGAAGGACACTCGGGTCCACAGTTTCAAAGAACTTTTTCAAAGTGAGCACCAGTGCCTGCAGGCATGCATGTATATCAAGTACCTATAGAAGTTGGATGAGGGAGGGCATCGGATCCTCTGGAACTGGAGTCACAGATGATTGAGAGCTGCCACGTGGATACCTAACCTGGGTCCCCTGTAAGAGTGCTAAGTCTCTTACACTCTGAGCCATCTCTCCAGCTCTGGAATTACTTTTTGAAATGCAATTCTAGTTAGTTGATATCTAGTTCACAAAAGTCAATGTTTCAAAATATCAGAATACTTTAATGAGGCCAGGTATATAGGTATAGTGGCACAAAAGGCAGATCTATGAGTTCAGGTCAGTCTGCTCTACATAGCGAGTCCCAGGCTAGCCAGGGCTACTTAGTGAGATTCTGACTCAAAATAAAAACAAAACCACCTTAATGATCATGTGTCACTTTCATGAAAAACTCTGTGTATAGCAGGTGCCACTAAGATAGCTCAGCCTGTAGAGGCACTTGCTACCAAACCTGCTGAATCGAGTTCAATCCCCAAGACCCACACGGGTAGAAAGAGAGAATTAACTCCCACAACTTGTTCCAAATTCCAAATGTGTACTTTGGCACATATGCACCCCCACACACAAATACATAAATGTAATAGTTTTTAAAAAGCTCTGTGTGGCTAATGTGATTAGGATGTGATTAACATTTTTAAATTCCCATGATATTTATAAGAGCTAGCTTTAGTCTAGCAAGCTATGTTTTCTTATGTAAGACCAAGGCTGTGGCAGACACAGTCCAATGTTACCCATACCCAACCACTCAACTACAAATGGCCTTCCCACAGATCACAGGTCAAAAGTGCAGGAAAAGTCAATTCAGTGAGGTGATCTGCTGGAAGAGAATACTTTCACCTAGGGGCAAAGTTCTACTCCAAGGAAGTAAGGGTAAATGCCTATGCCTTTCCTTTGGCTGCAGAGGAACACTATAATATGGTTTGTCGACACTGAAGAGTCTCCTCTCAGGCCTACCTGGCAAGGGTTCCACTCCACCCATAGAAAACTAATCTCTGCTGCAGTAAACAAAGTTTTACAGTTCTAGGCATTTAACATGAATTAAATTAACCTTAACTGGTATATAGTAAGGAGTCTTATAGGTCCATAAATTAAGCAAGAATAAGTGGGGAGTGCAAAACAAAATTATTTAAATAGTAAATGAAAAATAATGACCATATTTATTTCAGCTACTACTGTGTCAGACCTTATGCTAGCCAATTTTTTGTTTTTTTTTTTTGGAGGGCAGGGATCTATGGGGAAGAGATAGGATTGACCTTTGTGGCCACAGGCTAGCCTGAAACTTGACAGTACCACCTCAGCTGCCCAAGCTGAGTTAGAGGCAACAGATCATCCCGATTTACATATAACAACTCAGAAAAGGGGTCTCACTGGGCCCATCTTACAGGGAAGGAAAATAAGGCTCAGGGTAGGAGCTACACTCACCCAAAAGAGCAAAGCCAGTACCCAAAGCACGGCGCCTTCCTTCAAAGAATGCAGTCTTTCCATTTATTCTATGCACAACTTCATGGGCAAATGAGAACAAGGTTACAAAGTGCAGCCACTGATTCAGCACAAAGTGAGGGGAGAGGAGGGCAGTATTCACCTCCTCTAACAGAACTGACTTTTCCCTTCTCAATGCAAATATCAGCATTCAAACTGCAAATGCCCTTTAAACACTGGCTCCTTATCTAGTCCCCAGGCTGACAGAGGGACTGGGATGGGACATCTATTTAGGGCTTTGCTGGGGGAGTAAGGGGATAGGTTATTTTTAAGACAAGTAATAAAACAAGATGAAAAGTATATTTATGGTTCCATGACAGTCTGTTTTTTAAACAAATGACAGTCTATAGCTTTGACTGAAGAGACAGAAAGACCTACAGCTACTGGAAGTCATGGTTTCCTTTTCCAATGAAAAGACTGGACACAGAAAATATAAACAGACAGGTTATGGCCAGAACTTAAGGGACTGAGTACAATTTCCAATACTAAGCTAAAACAAACAGAGTTCTTAGAGTATTCTTTTACATTCTAAAATAGAGTATAGAATAATTACTAAAAAGTTATGAGCTGTGCAGCTTATCATTCATTCTTTAGTTTTCTGCACCATGAAAAATAGTTTATATCATCTAAGAGGCAGGTAGTACCCTGCCACTGAACAGAAAGTCAAGAATGCTGTATAGTTACTATGTACAATGATCTAATCAGAAAGTACATCTATACGATTCAAAATGGTTGCAGAGAATATTCCTCACAGGGGTTGTCTGAGCAGTGTCTTACTCACATTGTAGCCCAGGCTGGCCTAGACCTCACCATGTAGCCTTGGATAGCAATCCTGTCTCATTCTCCCCACTGCCCACCAGAAGCACGCACAATCACACCTGACCCTCAAAGATTTTTAACAAGTGTTCTACTGATAGGCAGTTAAACAAGTTTCTCTTCATTACACCTCAGAATTGGGAGGTTAGTCAAAAGATGTCTGTTGTTGAAAATGGAATAAGGTCTTGGTTTTCCACAGAAAGTGTTGGACTACTTAAAAGTTATTTTCGCTCATTTCTAGTTAACTATGATAAAAGGACAGAAACAAGTTCCTCTAATTTGACTGTTATTGGTCACATTTCCGTTGATCTTCCCTAGCTTACCAATTGAGCATCTAACAAGCAGTCATAATAGGTAACTTTGTTCTTCAAGTTGGTGTAATGATTACTATCCCAGCCACTTAAGAAACTGAAACAGAAAGATCATTTGAGCTCAGGAGCTGGAGACCAGCCTGGGAAATCTCACTTCAAAAATAAATTAAAAAGTAAATAAACAAACAAACAAATAAATAAAATTGCTTTGCCCTTTTCATAAAAATTTTTCTACAAAAAAATTCTAAAAAACAACAACAACAAACCCCCAAAGAACTGTGTATTTTAAAAGTTTCATAGATAACCACAATGGTTAGCATTCAATAGCCAATGCAATATTTGTTTCATAAAAATCCTTAAAAAGTGAAATCTAATTTTAAGTTTTCTTATCTACTCAAATCTTAAGCAATACTCTAATAATGCAATAAATACTCTAAATGGGAGATAGGGACTGCTCATGTATCCCATACATAGCTAAGAATGACCTTGAACTTATGACCCTCTTGTCTAGGCCTCCAGGGTACTAGGATTATCGGCATAAACCACCATGGCCAGTTTATACAGTGGTAGGGTGAAACCCAGGGCTTTATTCAAGCACTCTACCAACATTCCAGCCCCTTAAATGTTTATTAAAATTAAAACATACCAACCTAACAAGGGATGGTTATATATATTTCTGCAACTGATCACTATGCTCAGTAGGGAGGGATTCAAAAGTGTAATTCAATACAATTCTTTAGAAAATTACTATTTGAGTAAATCTCTTAAAATTTTACAATGCAGACCCCCAGTTTAATGCTGACATACATCTAGGCAAAACACCAATGCACATAAAATAAAAATAATAAATCATTTAAAAAATTTTAAATCACAAAAGTAATGAAAGATGGCTTTGGAGGTGCTTTTTCTTGGTTGAGGGTTACGAACCTAAAATAGTGAGGTAAGTCAACCATTTAGCTACTCAGTAACTTGTTTCTGTCCACACAGCAATTGAACCCTATTCGGAATCACTCTCTTCATCAACTGTTATGGTTGACTCTGTCATGGCCTGAACACCACATAGTACTACTTATGTCTGTATTGTTTCCGCCTTTGTCTGCTCGCTTTGAGGTAGGGTCTTACTATAGAGCCCTGGTTGTCTCTGAACGCATTATATGTTACCCAGGCTGGCTTTGACTCCCACTTGGGATCCTCCTGCCTCAGCCCCCGGCATGCTGGGATAATAGGCACCACCATATCCAGAACCTTACATCCTGTACTTTAGAGACTTTCTTGGCAGGGATGTAGCATGATGGTAGAGTACTTGGCTACCACGGACAAGCCCCTGAGCTGGTCCTCAGCACCTCAGAGCTGGGTGTGAAAGGGGCTGCCTCAGACTTCCTCTAGGTAGGTTCACACCCACTAAGAGACTGTACTAAAGCACTTGACTCAAGTCCTGGTCTTTTACAAATTAAGAAAAACAAAACTCTCACTCAGTTAATTTTATTTCCAATGTTTTTCACTATACACCAAAGAGTTTTAATTTTCAATTACATATTTAATGTTTATATCAGACCCTTTGATTTATTATAGAATTTAACATACAAGCAACTTGGTTGCATTCAATATAAGAAACTAGTCAAACTAGCCAGAGATTCCATACCAGTAGTGAAATGTTGCTTGATTTTTCTTTCTTTCTTTCTTTTTTTCAAAGGGGAAAACTGAGGCCTGGAGGAGATATCACGTAAGAATCAGGACGGTGTCTGTAATCCCTGCTCTTTCCCAAACTAGCTCTTCACCTTGCTTAAATCACCAAGAACCACCAAGACATTTGCCAGCCATGCTGACAGGAGGTGGTAATACTGCCTAGTCCACAAGTGGGAGTAGGAATGCACAGTTAGAAGCTGTAAGACGAGCATGTGCTATGTTCTCAATAAATCTCAATTGCTTCTCTCCTCAAAGGCCTAGTTTTCTGTATATAGTCATTGATGTGCATACAAATCACCAAAACATCTAACTTAAGAAAAACAAATTTTTAAAATTAACCCTGGAACAGGTAGAGGAAAATGTTGTATTAAACATCATATAGTGAAACAGAATTCAAAACTCTGTACACATAAGCTACAGAAGAAAAAACTTTAGCTGAGTAGTGGTAGCCCATGCCTTTAATTCCAGCACTCAGGGAGGCAGAGTCAGGTGGATCTCTATGAGTTCAAGGCCAGCCTGGTCTACAGACTGAGTTCCAGGACAGCCAGAGCTGAAAGAAAGAGAGAAAGAGAAAGAAGGAAAGAAGGAGAGAAACAAGGAAAGAACGAACTTTAATGACAGTCTTGAATGGAAAGGACTGTCTGAAAATATCATGTTGTAACAGGATACCTGAGACAAAAGAACCACCACCACAGCACTCAGAGTTTAGCAGGGCTTCCCGTCTGCCTCTCTCTCCGAAGCAAAAGTCTGATATCTTCCCAATGTTCACCAAGACAAAGCCCCAGCTATCACTCCCTCCCACTCCAGCAGCCTTCCTAACACTCATACACTGCTACAGGTCTCGCAAGCTCTTCTCCACCCTATTTCTGCAAGGCTTACTCTCTCAACTCCCAGTTTGTTCAAGTTTTCTCTCCTCCGCAGAGCACAGACACTATTTTGCTATTTTGTATCCCCACTTCCACCATGCCCCAGTATGTGTCTAATCATCCTCTGTCCTAATAGGGTCTTTTCCCCACCCCAGGAACACTTAACACTTCGTAAATAGTAGCAGGAAAATATAGACAATGTCTACTCTTTGACTTTCCCTAGATTTCTGACTTTCCAGGTTTCTGTCTGATAGATACAGATGTATCTCAAGGCTTAGAACAGCGTGAGGAATAGCAGATACCTAATGAATGCTAGAAGCAGTCAGGCCCTGCTTTACTTGCCGCTATACAGAAGATATGCAACACATTCTAAAGAACAACCCAGGACAGATTTACATACTGCATTTTTAGAGCCTGCAAATAGCAAAAAATACAATATACATTTCAAAGTCCATATATTTTGAAGCCATTAAAAACAATAATTAACTATTAACTACCCATTAATTTTAATTTTGCTACTTAACATATTTATTGTAATACTTATTTTCCTATTTAATATAATTTAATCTCAAGTGCAATTTTCAGTCATTTTTCTAGATTTCCTTTCTAGTCTTAATTTTACAGACTTATACATGTACCACAAATACTAGGAAATGACAGGCTGGGAGAAAATAGTTACATTTTTGTAACCATCTTACAAACTTGAACCTCAAAACCTTCTTGAGCCTCCATTTCTACTTTTATAAAGCGGAGGGGACAAGTCAGATGATCTCTTAAGACACTATAGGTCTAAAATCTTCTGATAATTTATAAAAATCAAATAGGCTACACAATCTACATAGATCTTACACATTTAAAAACCATTAGAATCATAAAATTATTAAACTCGGTACAACTTTAGAAGCTAACAAACCCAGTCCTGCCATCTTATTAGGAGAAAACTCAGATGTTTTGAGTACTTCTTAAAATACACATGCCTATCAGGCATGAAGCCCTGCCTAGGTTTGATCCCCAGCCTGGGTTATTTTTGGTCTCTCTGTGAGTGTGAAAGACAGGTAACTGGATTTTTTCTTATAGCAATATTTCAGATATTCTGTCATTTATGTCTTTCCTAAAACTGACAATAATTCATGTTGTAGAAAATAGACATGGTGCACCTACCAGAAACAAAACAAACAAAAACTCCTAACAACCTACAACTGTACTAAGAAAAAAACCTACAAATTTATAATGCAATAAACTTACTCTAAGATTCTTATGGGCCTATGTTGACTTTCTAAACTAACAAGACCATACCAAGACAGTCCTAGTGACATAAAATGAGTTAAGGCATAGAAAGTGCTTTAAGTGTGCATCTTGTCACAACCAGTACGATTGCATGACTTGTGGCTAAGTTCCAAAACGGGCTAATTTAATATTAACCAAAGGGACAGAAGGCTACATACAAGCCCAAACCCAAAGTGAGCTCTCATCTAAACAGCATGAATCCTACATTCCCGAAGAGCATGGGCAGGCACTGGATTCGAGGAGACTCTGATGTGGGCTGTTGGAAGCTGCATACACACACCGCGATGATAAATGTTCACCGGAGACCCGCACTTCATTAACTCAGCCTGCTACAAGCACCTCAGTAAGAGGGTGGAAACTGTTAGGGGTTCAGGGCCTGTCCAAGAAGAAACTGCAGAGTCTCTGTTGGGTCTTTGAATTTACACTGTACTCTCAATCCAAACACTAACCTGTACTTTACAGGAAAGCTTTCTTACAAATATAAAGTTTTAAGAACTTAGCACAGAAGAGAAATCTTTAATATGTGGGACCAAACTACATAATCCACACATGAGACCAAAGCAGCTGAGGGCTGGGGCCACTTAAGTGTCACTGAGCGAAAAACAACCCCCCACAACTGAAGACTGGAGCACACACCCTCCTCCCCAAAGAGGCCCTTCTGTTCTCCGGAGCGACAGGACCCTATCACTTCTACTGTTCACCCAGCAGCCTGCCTGGAACTCCAACAAGGTGTGACTGTATACTTCCAAACTGAAAAACAGTGTCCGGCAGCGCCAGGTACTTAATGACAAAGGAGTCAGCTCACTACAGCGTCCTCCAGCTTCCGTGACTTT
Organism: Peromyscus eremicus; assembly: GCF_949786415.1. Classification (NCBI taxonomy): domain Eukaryota; kingdom Metazoa; phylum Chordata; class Mammalia; order Rodentia; family Cricetidae; genus Peromyscus; species Peromyscus eremicus. The sequence continues at coordinate 33,807,902 of NC_081421.1, forward strand.
TTCTCACCCAAACAAAAACCAGGAGAGGAACAACTTGACAAACTGTTTTTTAAGAACCTCAAATGGTCCCTAACTGCTATAATAAAGCAATTACTCCTCCCACCCCAAGCAAATAGAGCAGGCGCTCGGAAGGCAGCAGGTCTCGGGTCCCCCGGCTGCACTTCCGTCCGCAGCCCGGAGCTTCCCAGTCCTCTAGCGGGGACCGAGCCTCTGCCGAGCCGCCTAACTCCCGGGCGCTCCAGCGCGGACCGGGAAGGCCGACGCCGGCTCGCCGGGGCCGCCAGCACCGAGGGGCCCGGCCGGGACCAGGCAGCGCCGGGCCCGCTGCCCAGGCGCCGCCCGGCCGCACAATGGGGCGCGGGCCGTCCCCCAACGCCTCCGCGCCCGGCGCCCGGCCCCGCTCCGGCGACTAGGCCCCGCCGCGCTCCGCTGCCCGGCCCTCGCGTAGCGGCGGCGCCGGGAAGGGACGGGCCGAGGCGGGCGCCGGCCGAGCAGGGGTAGCGGAGCGCGGCCGGGCTGGGGGCCCGAGCCGGGCGGCACGGCGCCGCGGTGCCTCACCATGTTGGTGTCCTCCGGACTTCTCCCCTCCTCCTCCGGCTCCGCAGCGAATGGACGGCGGCGGCGGCGGCGGCGCCTCTCACGGGCTCGCCGGGCTCCCGCTCATGCGCAGTGCGGCGGCCCGCGGAGCGGCCGGGCCGCGGGAGGCGGAGGGCGCGGGCCCCCGGGTGGGCGGCCTGGCCTGCGGGCATCCGTGGCGCGAACAGCCGGGCGACCCGGCCGCCGGGGCTGAGGCCATGCGCCGAGCCCCGCACGGCGTGCGACTGCGAGCACGAGCGGGGCGCCGGCCGGCGCGTCGGCACGCGGGGCGGCGGGGCCCTGTCTGCGCCCCCACTCAGGGCGCCCCGACCACGGCCGCGTCCTGTCCGCCGTGCGCTCCTAATAGCTCCACGGCAGAGTTCCCGGGTAAGTTTGGGGAAGAATCCGGGAGACTATTGCACCTAGAGTCACTGCCATGGTGGACTGTCCAAGCTCGACCTAGCCGGGCTTCTGAGCTGCGGTCCCGAGGACGCGTGTGTGCTGCAAGGAGAAGGAAACACAGTGCTCCCTGCAGAGGAAGGAAATAAAACAGCAAGTTCGGCGCTTTAAAAAGCTGTCCAAGATTGCCCATGTTTGTGTATATCACCCAACAGTACCATCCGCATCTTCATCACCAATGTGGGGCTCCCTTCAACACAGACACCAGATCAGCCCTGGAAGTTAGTTTCTACTAAGACAATTGTACTTAGTTTCTACTAAGACTACTGTAACTCCTTGAGGCCTCCTATTACTGCTTAGAACTAGCCACGTGTTGGGAGCTCCCAGAGCCCTGCAGAGGCAGATCTTTGGCGCTACAGACCTGTCACTCATTCATTCTTTCCAACATCAGCATGTGTACGCTGATGTGGCTAACTTCTTGCGAGGCCCTAAGAAAGTAACGTGTAGCAAGTGTGAAACTGGGTCACACCTGTGGATATTCTCTAGGAACTCAACCTAGCAACCTAAAATATTAACGAAGAAGACTCTGTCTCTTGCTGCACTCCATCAGACGTTATTGCAGCGGTAGCTTGTAGGTTTTCTTAAAGCTCTTTCCAAAGTGCCAGTTCCAAGGGACGATTCTTAGTTACACTTGACCTCTTTCTCTCCTGCATTTAAACACTTCCTCCTGGAATTTCCATCATGTTCCATGACTCGATTTGCTTCTAGTCTCCCCTCCTCTGACCATACTTCTTGGCTAGCTAAACTCTTTGGCTTTTCAGTGATGGGCTTTTCAGAACCAAGCCCGAATCTCTTCATTATTGTACTTCCTAGACTCCTGTTAATATCCCCAATGAGTCCAAAATCTTTACTGATGCTCTGCATGGTGTCCTAAACACTAATTCTACTCATTCCACAGACCCCCAAAAGCCAAAAACCTACCCCAAACCTCCTTTCCCCCCTGCTTTTTCATCATGCAAGCTAAATATCAGAACCACCCACAATGGCTCAACCTCATTTCCCTTAGTCTAAGCTTGCCAATTTTATCACCTGAACAACCTGCCTTCTACTTCTGTCCCTTAGCCATTACCTCTCATCAGTTGTTTCCTCCAGCCCCTTTTGAGATGGTGGTGTCTGACCATGTAGCCCAGGCCGAGCTGCCTAGGATATGTGTCCCCCGTCCCATCTTCTCTATACTTTTCCTTCTGTCCCAGAGTTGTCCGTCTGCAATGCAGACCAGAATCTCTTCCTCAGCAGTCTCCAAGAACTATCCTAAGGGAGCCTCTCTGGAGTCCACGGGTTTTCTCCAAGAACTATCCTAACGGAGCCTCACTGGAGCCGTGGGTTTTCTCCAAGAACTATCCTAACGGAGCCTCACTGGAGTCCACGGGTTTTCTCCAAGAACTATCCTAACGGAGCCTCACTGGAGCCGTGGGTTTTCTCTAAGAACTATCCTAACGGAGCCTCACTGGAGTCGTGGGTTTTCTCCAAGAACTATCCTAACGGAGCCTCACTGGAGCCGTGGGTTTTCTCTAAGAACTATCCTAACGGAGCCTCACTGGAGTCCACGGGTTTTCTCCAAGAACTATCCTAACGGAGCCTCACTGGAGTCGTGGGTTTTCTCCAAGAACTATCCTAACGGAGCCTCACTGGAGTCATAGCGGGTTTTCTCCGCTTGTCTTTCCACTGCCTTTGTCATAGCCCTCCACACAAATGCAGCTCAGATTTCAGTGTTTGCCTGCTAAGCATGATATACTTCATATTTCCTGGCTTGGTCTTCTTTTGTCCCTGGCACACTAGCCAACATGAGTGAGGGTTCCCTGTGTATCGTACTGTCTAAGCCCATGAGACTCATGCAAAACTTTAGGTCTAAACTATGCCCATTTGTAGGGAGCACTGAAGCACAGAGTGGGTAAGTAATATGCCTAAGGTTACACAGCAAATAATAGAGCTATGACTTAAACTCAGACAATCCACTTATAATGTGTTCTCTTAACTACTGCAGTTTGTCTCTTACTCTGGACTTCCACAATTGGGGCATCTCGTTTTACCTTTCTATGACCCCTACTGTATACTGTTAGATTTAAGGCATCATCTGATAATCTTTTGCCTCTGGCCAGGGCAAAGGCCTGATCATGTACATCTTTGAGGTAATTTTGTTTGTATGTGGGGTCAGTGATGCATGGCATTTGTCTGGAGGTCAGAGGGCAACCTCAGGTGTCATGCACCTTCAATGTTGTTTAAAGTGGGGTTCCTGTTGTTTTCTACCTCATATTGCCAGACTGACTGACCCTTGAACTCTGGGGATTCTCCAGTGTCCACCTTTCATCTCCCTGTAGAGGTAGTGGGATTACAGACACATGAACTATGTGCCCTACTTTTCCATACCTTCTGGGAGTTTGAACTCAAGTCCTCATGCTTATTGAGGCAAGGGTTTTACCCTATCTTTCAGTTTTTAGTGTTGGGTGAAAAGCTGACACACACACACACACACACACACACACACACACACACACTCACACGAGGTGGGGGGGTGTAGCAGTTGGATAAATTAAAGGAAAATAATCAGATAGCTCTCTGTGGGCCTTAAGACTGCATAGGATTGTGGGTGTACAGCTCAGTGGTAGAATGTTTGCCCTGCACTTAAAAAACTCACAAAAAACACTTACAGCAATAACTGGACCAGGTGTGGTGGCACATGCTTTTAATTCCAGTACTTGTTAGGCAGATGCAAGTGGAGGCCAGGCCAGTATACATAGCAAGTTCCAGCTCAGCCAGGGCTACACAGTGAGAGCCTGTCTCAAAAGAAGTTATAATAATGTGTCCATACTATTTGTTACTGTAATAAGATATTCATGCTCCTTGGCAGATGCAAATTATACACATGGTCATATGATAAATGCAATAGCAATGGTACCCATCACTACATTTCCAGGTTACAGAACTGAATGTGAAATGGAGAATATTAATCATTATTATTGTGTGAGATAAGCATATTTGTGAAACTTGTTCTGGTTATTTTTTTAAATGGCAGGTTCTTGGAGATAAAGCATAAATTACAGTATTTGATTAACAAAAGGTATTCATTAATATGTTGTTTCGATTGCTTTAGTTTTTTTTTTCAGATACAGAAATGTGTGTGTGTTTGTGTGTGTGTGTAGTATATTTGCAGATGTGCACATACCTTTGCACACATGTGGAGGCCACTGAGGAGATCAGATGACCTGCTATATCACTCTATGCCTCACTCAGCCTCACTCTGCCTCACTCTTTTGAGGCAGGGTCTCTTAATGAACCTGGAGCTAGGCTAGCTTCCAGCAACCTCCAGTGATCCTCCTATCTCAGCTCACCCCCACCCCAGCAGTGAGGTTACAGGCTGGCATGCCTTTGTATGTGGATGCTGGAATCTGAACTCAGGCCCTTGTGTTTAAGTAGCAGGCTCCCTTACCTACTGAGCTATCTCTCTGGCCCCTCAAATACATAATTTTAAAAACTACTTCTATAGCAGGAATTTTGGCTCAGTAAAAAGAGATAAGATAAAAACATCTAGCTGAAATCCAACCTTGTGTACATGCATATACACACATTCTTTGTACACCCATAGCTATAATGACAGTATTTGTAGAAAGGTGACATTCCAAGGTAAACCAATTTGGAAAATGTTGGTGCAAAAGCTTATATTTTTCATGTTAAGGTGAATATTCACTGATAAAAATCATTGCAACTCTGTTTAGAGAAACATGTAAAACCAAAGAGTCTATATTTCTAGAATCTGTGATTGGCAGAAAGAGAAGAACTCTGAAAAGAAAGATTGCTAGCATTTCTGATAGTTCATTTAGCTAAAATGAAACCTACAGGCTAGTTCTGTAAGTCCATCTTCAGTTCCGAGGCACAAGTCTGAGATATGTAGCCACCAGCCTCTCACTCATAACTTAGGTGGGTGCCATTTAGTCCTGCGTTTACATAAAATGTGCTTATTGAGCCCAGGCTTACTTATTTAATGTGTAATGAATTTGTTACACCATATTTTAGCCTGAGTAAAGTAACATGCAGAGCTTATTGATGCAGAATTATAGCATGTTTGTGTCTGTGTGTGCTGGAAATTGAACTCAAGGCCTTATACATGCTCACACCTGTGCCTCTGTACTGTACCCTCAGCTTCCAAAATATAACTTTTAAGGGCTTTTTAAGGATTAGGCCTTATGGCCCACAGGAAATCTATGGGGGCCACGGGCCCCAATTCACACCAAAATTATGAGAGAGTGCTTAGAAATAAAAGCCTTTGCTGTCCCCTGCCCCAGTAAACGTTACCAGTGAAGCTGAAGGAATGACTGCCTGGGACTCTTTCCTCCACATTCTGACTCATTCGAAGAGGAATCCTTAATCAGGACAAAGGGAAAACCTCAGGGAATTCGGCATCATTATCCACTTCACAACAAACATGTAATACTGCGGTAGGTCACCTTCTAAATAGAAAAGAGGAATATTCACCAGAGCCAGCCTGTCACCTCAAGGTCCATGTGGATCTGCTGATTTGAGCTGTTTCACACGCATGGTAGAGGAATGGGCTTGGAGCAAGTAACAGCATGGACTGGGTGGGTCAGCAATAGGAAATTCAGAGACCATCACTGCTGATGTCACAATGTCCCACTGTCCCAGAGTGCACCTACCTCTCCTCCCAAGTAGGCTCAGCCCTTCCTAGACGTGATCCCTCTGCTCAGGTACTCATCCTGAACAACTCTTCAGTTTCAGTGAATGAATTAACGGGGAGAACACAGCCTCCGACATGAGTCCACAGAGCACCACTGATGGCCCCTGACTTTTCAGATTCCTTCCTCAGGCATCTTCTACCAGAGACACAGACGGATCCTGCACTGAATTCTTAGCACTGTCCTGTCTTTATTAAACGGACAGAATGTGGGGTATAAAGCTGCCTTTCTAGGGCTTGGGAGTCTCAAGTACAAGTAAAAATATTGTGTCGATTTGTAATAAAATTCACAAAAATCCTGTTTGATTCGTTGCCAGTGAACTATCCCCAAGTCAGGGAAATCGCCAGGTTTGCACACCTGTAACCCCAGCATGGGGAGACTGAGGCAGATGGATCTCGAGTTCCAGGCCAGCATGAGCCACACCGTTGAGACCCCATCTCACAGAACGAAAGAAAGAAAAAATTGAAGGAAATTTAATCATTCTCACCTTTCACTCTTGAGTGTGTGACGTTCACAGGCCACTACTGCCTGCTGACTAATGCCACGGTGTAGGCAAATGGGAAACTTCTAAATTTTCTTATAGTGACATTTAAAGGTTTTTTTTGGTTGATTGCTTGGTTGGCTTTTGTTTTGTTTTGTTTCTTGGTTTTTCCAGACAAGATTTCTCTGTGTTGCAGTTCTGGCTGTCCTGGAACTCCTTTGTAGATCAGTCTGGCCTTGAATGTGCAGAGATCTGCCTGCCTGTGCCTCCCAGGTGCTAGGATTAAAGATATGCACCACCACCACCACCTGGCAACATTTAAATTTTTTTAAAGACATTATCTATTATTTAACACCTCATTTAACCCAAATAAATATTCAATGTGAAGTATTACTGAGATGTTTTATATTCTGTTTTCCAGGTAGGATTTGTGTTAGGTGAGTATTCATGCCTTCAGTGCATCCTGATTCAAACAACTGCCTTTTCAGCCCAGTTGCTGTTTGTGGGAGCAGCCCTTACTTTGGGCAGCTCAGGCCTGGGCAGTAGTTGGCCTGAAACAGATACTGAAACAATCATGGGAGCTTAGTATTCTTTCAAAATTATTATTATTGAGTTTTAAAATTTTTTATATGTACGGATGTTTGCCTTGGAGTAAGTATGTCTATGTACCATGTGCATGTAGTACCCGTAGAGGTTAGCAGTAAGTGTTGAATCTCCTGGGACTGGAGTTAACAGACAGTTGTTAGCTATCAAGAGGGTGCTGGGAATTGAACTCAGGTTCTCAGGAAGAACATCCAGTGCTCTTAATCACTGAGCCATCTCTCCAGCCCCAAAGTTCTTAACCTTCAGAAAATAAACAGAAATCAAAGTAAACCTGGAATATTTATGTATAGCCAATAGAAAGCACAGAAATTTAGCACTTGGAAAGTTAAGGTAGTTCAATTGGAGCAAACTTTGGACAAGAGAGAAATAAAATATAATCTTAGAAATAAACATCTCAGAGCTAGAGGTGTAGCTCAGGTAGTGAACGCTTGCCTACCATCGCACAAAGCTCTGGTTCGTTCCCCCAACAACCATACACTAGGTATGGTGACATACCTTCTAATACCAGCACTCAGGTAGAGGCAGAAGAGTTAAATGTTTATCGTCGCTGGCTGTATGCTTAGTCTAGGACAGCCTGGGCTATAGGAAAGTCTGTCTCAAATGTGTTTGTGTGTTTGTGAATCTATATGTCGACCTTGAATACATGTTTTTAATATGTATGACAATTTAGGAAAACCGCATAAACAAAATTTATTTTGAGGTTTTGGGAACTGAACCTCAGGTCTGTGTATACCAAACAAGCAAGCCCTCTACATGGAGCTACATTCTCAGCCCTCTTTTACATTTTAATTTTGAGCAAGCCTCCCTGTTACTGAGTCTGACCTTGAACCCCTAATTGGCTCCATCACAGTGGGTAATAATTTCAAAGAAATTATTTAAGATGAATAAGAAGAGTTTTGAGAAAAATTTTCTTTGCAAATATTAGAAAGCTGAGAAAATACAAATATCAGAGTCAGATTAGCCTAAATGAATGAGAATAACAAAAATAACAAAATGCTCATATTATAAGATGATCATCTTGAGGACATGGCTATACAGAAAGAAGGACTGTTAATGGAGAACTCAAAAGGCAGAGTCCGACTGTTTTAATGTAGTGTGAAAGACTAGGGAGAAGCTTTTAGGACAGCTGAGCAAGGAAATGAGTGGGCTGAATTCCTTATGGGTGAAATGCGATGCAGCAGCTTTGAGCTGACCTGCAGCGAGGTGAGTAAAGGCTGTGACCACAGCTTCCTAGGATGGCCCCAAACGTAAATTTTAGAGGATTTGGTGTTTGGAGGTTGTCTTCGCTTTTGTTTTCTGTACTGCTGTAAAAGAGGTCCCATGGCTTTTTTGCTAACCTTGACCACAGATGGGATGGGTTGGGGTGGGTGTTGAGTGGGGAGGAAAGGAGGCCTGTGGCTGGGCAGGCCTGGTGAGCTCTGGGGTGTGGGGGGATGACAGCACAACCAGCAGGTCAGGCCTAGCTGGAAGGAGCAGCCAGTGGGAGGGGTTGAGAGAGAGAGAGATCATATTTATTCTTCATCCATAGGACACAGCTTGCAGAGTAAGACCATAGCTGTGAAGTAGGAGAATGCTATGCTTGTCTATGCAACTGTGCTGGGCTGCATATCTGAGTGAATTTTATTCCTCACATCTCAGGCTCTTAGTTTACTAGCACCGAGAAAGGAGTTAAGTTGGCTGGTTTGGGGTCTGAGAGAGGCCTTGGTTTATTTCAGGTAGGGGGTGATCTTCAGAACTAATAAACAACTTTGATAGGTATAAAGTCAGTGATTAGAATTTTCCACAGTGCCTCTGATATCTTAAGTTCAGATCCCTTAGGTTTTTTTTGGTCTTTTTTACTTTTTTTTTTTTTTTTAAACAACTTACAAACTGTTGTATGGCATCAGCTTTGCCACTTCTGAACTAAAGTCTGAGGGTTACAAGAAATAGTCATGGGTGGAAAACATGTTCTACTTTATCACTGTATGACTGGGTAAATGCCACCTTCCTTCTTTGAGGCTCAGTTCTCCTGACTGGTAGCAAAAGTTTGTATTAAATAAAAACTTAGTTTCCTTCTATGTCAAAGTTCTGTAAGTATAGTTGTTTTCAGTACATACAGAATACCTGTGTGTCACTACACTTTAGAATGCTAGAAATACAAACTAGAACCAATAACACAGTTCTGGCAGGCCTTCCCAAGCTACTCAACCAGGAGTTCTGTGTCAAGCCATATGGAATCTGTGAGAGGTAAGGTCTCTGAGAAAACTATGCAAGTGTTGGGGCAGGGAGTACCCGGCAATCAGAGGGCTAGTGTGGCAACAGGAGAGGCTAGCCTGAGTTACCTGAATTTGTGTTTAAACCAACTGGTCATTATACTGTAGAGATGATAATGGTCTATTTCCTAACCTCTGTGGGCCCCCAGGGTCTTTATCTGTAAAGATAAAGATCCTCATACTCTTTTGTGAAGCGTAAAGGAGACAGTACACATAGCACAAAATGACAAGTAGGGGCTGCTCATTCTAGAAGAGGTGACATGTGAACTGAGGTTTGAAAAATGAACAGCAGTGAATATCAAACTGAGATGATTTTTGTTTTGTTTTCAAAAACTGAAAATAACTTAATGAATTACATATGCGATCAATTAATCTGGAAAGAAGCAGTTCCTTTCCATTGCATTATTTATAGCACTGCACTTCACAAACTAAACAATAACCCAGATCAGTCATGATCATAACAAGTATTGTGGATACGTGATGAAAGCAACATTGACTAGACAGAAACAATGTTTCTCTTGAAACACAAGGTTGACACATAGATTCTTCTGACAGCTGATTGGCTCTTGGCATCTAGAGACACTAAACAGCAGAGCTATGTTTGGTTGTTCATAAATATCTGTGTACCATTATTACACATCTCCCCCAAATCTCGGGAGAATGTGATCTCAAGATAAGAAGCTGTGGTGACAATGGCCAGTGACAACTCAGGAAGTTTTTTAAACACTCCATGATATGGAAGAAAAGTAGGAGGCAGCACACGCCTCTCCTGTCTAGTCAATGGAGCTGATGCTGAGGTACATAAGTCCTGGCATATCATCTGCCTCTGCTCTTCTCTGCAACAGGACAGTATAAGACTCTAAATGTGTTGCACCAATTAGATGGTGGTCAGACTAGTGACTGAGATCTTGCTTATTCCTTAATGGTAACTTGGGAGTTGGCTGAGACTAGGGTTCAGTCATACAGGGCACTCTAGCATGCTAGATTCAATCCAAGCACCAGATGATGGTGATAATGATGATGATGATGATGATGATGATGATGATGATATGATGGTTTGACTCACAGAAACTGAAACATTACAATTTATAAATTATAACAATGAAAATTCCACTTCTGTGGAAGCATGCTGCCATTCTATGAGCCAAGATTCTGACTCCAAAATGAAAAGACAAATCATGAAATAAAACTGAAAACTAACATCCCTTTTAAATATACATGCAAAAAAATACTTCAAAAGTATTAGAAGGCTGGGCATGATGATACATTCTTGAGTACTTGGTACTCAGGTACTTGGAAGGTTCAGACAGGAGAATCACAAGTTCCAGACCAGCCAAGGGATATAGTAAGATCCTTTGGGAAATAGCAAGCAGCTTGGAGGGTAGCTACTGGTGATAGACATTTAGGCCTTAAACTGAATGCCCAGCACTCACAAAAAATTGGCGTATTGAACCAAATACTATATAAAAATATTTACACAGTATGACCAAGTACCCAGAAATTCAATTTGATTTTATCATTGAAAATCAACTAAAGTCATGTATGATTTTAACAGAATCAAAGACAAAAACCTCATAATCATGCAGAAATAGCATTTAATAAAATCCAACACCCATTCATGGTATCTGTATTGGTCAGAGTTCTCTAGAGGAATAGAACTGATGGAAAGAATATTTATATGGGAATATGTTAAAAAGAAATTTATTAGGGTGGCTTATAGGCTATGGGTTAGCTAGTCTGGCCGTCTCCTTTCTGTCGAAAGGCCAAGGATCTAGTGGTTGATGGGTTCAGGAGATTGGATGTCTCAGCTCAGTCTGTGTTGAAATCCTGACAAAGTGTGTTCGAATGGCAACAAAGTAACGCCTTGGCCACAAGAAAGAGGAATTTGCCAGTAAGAGTGAGGGCCAACAGGCAAAAAGCAAAAGCTTCCTTCTTCCATGTCTTTCTGTATAGGCTGCCTGCAGAAGGTATGGCAGATTTAGGGTGGGTCTTCTCACCTCAAATTATCCAATCAAGAAAATTTCTTCAGAAGCGTTTCTAGCTGCTTGTGTTTTGATTGAATGCAAATGAAGTCAAGCTGAAAACCCAACTTAGCCATCACAAGTCCACCCCTTGTCAATTTGTCACACTTCATTATGTCATGCCTAATTTACAAATGGAAACAATAACCAGGTCATAATTACACCTAACATGATATAACTCCCATGAACACCCACCAAGTATCTCATGTATATCTGAGAGTGAATTATATATTTTAGAATAGGTGGCAATGTCACTTGAGGGACATTCTTTGAGTGTCTCATAACTTAAATATAACAGGCATTGATATTATATGAATTGTTACATTACATTATGAAGAAACAGGAAAGAAAAAACACAAATATATGGGGGGGTGTGTGTGGGGGGGGGTAATATACCTCACCAGGTCTTGGATCTTAGAAGAGTGACCCACACACACCTTCATTCCTTTAGGGTCTGAGTTCTCTGTCAGCTAACTTGGATTGCATTGTTGCAGTTTCCCATTGACTTTAATCTCAGGATATTGCAACACCAAGGTAGACTCCCTAATGGACCTCCTTCATTCTGGACATAATCTTACCTTTTTTGTGGAGAAGCAATCCAGTTTCCCCATGGTAGTCTGGATCAATCACTCCACCTAAACACTGATATTCCCTTTTTAGCCTGTTGGTTTAAGGGCATCAGAAGCCCAAAGTGACCAAGGGAAGTCTGAGCTTCCAGTTCAATGGAATATTTATTGTGTCTCCTGGCAGGAGTGCTCACCCATCTGGAACTAAACTTCCAGGCCATCCAAACTTCAGGCCATAGAAACAAGGAGCGAAAATTTTCCTAATGGGTCACTGGAGGTGATAGTGAGTGGAATGATTCCCATTTCCACCCCTGGAGTCCTGGATCCTGTGAATCCTGACTAGAAGGGAAACTATACTGTATATTGCATGTTGATTCCAAGCATATACAGCCTTCTTGAGAACCCTGCCTCAGCCCTCCAGGCTACTGCCACCTAGACGGTACTGTAACTGTTTTCAAAAAGTCATCCCACTGTTGTATCAAGCTGTCTGCTTCAGGATGGTGGGGGACTCTGGCTGTGAAGTGAGTTCCTTGGTCAGAAGCAATGTTGTGTGGAACACCATGACGGTGGACAAAAACATTCTCCAAGTTCACAGAGGTGGTTTTGGCAGAAGCATTACTCACAGTAAAGGCAAATCCACAACCAGAATAAGTATCTACTCCAGTAAGGACAAAGTGTTGTCCTTTCCACAGAGGAAGTGGGCCAGTGGAGTCAACCTGCAACCAGGTTGCTGGCTGGTCACCCCAGAAATGGTACCATATCTAGGGCTCAGTGTTGGTCTCTGGTGTTGGCAGATCTGGCACTCAGCAGCAGCTGTAGCCAGGTCAGTCTTGGTGAGTGGAAGTCCATGTTGTTGAGTCCATGCATAGTTCGCATCTCTGCCACCATGGCCACTTTGTTCATGCCCCACTGTGCAATGACAGGGATGGCTGGGGAAAGAGGCTGACTGTCCACAGAAGGGGTCATCCTATCCACTTGATTACTGAACTCAACTGAAGTCACCTTTTGATGAGCATTTAAATGGAACACACTTATCTTCACATCCTTTGCCCATTTAGAGAGGTCTATGTGCTGCTTTCCCAGATGTCTTTCTCACAGTTCTCCATTCATGCTCTTTCCAAGTCACTGGCCATCTACCCATGAATCAGTAAACAATCGCACATCTGGCCATTTCCCCTTCCAAGAGGAATGTATGACTGCGTATACTGCCTGAAGTTCTGCCCACTGTGGAGGTTTCTCTTCACTGGTGTCTTTTAGGGTTGTCCAGAAATGGTTTGTAATAGTGCAGCTGTCCACCTCTGAATGGTGCCAGCATAGAATGCAGAACTATCAGTAAAGCAGACCCTAGCCTTTTTCCCCTCAGTCAACTGACCATAGGCCACATCCCCTGACGCTATAGATGCATACTAGGGAGCAGAAGGCATTGTAACAGGAGTAGAACCCATAGGTGTTAGAACATAGTCCAAGAATATAATTCCTGAGTGCTTTGAGAAAACTCCAAGAAAACAAGACAAGAGAGTCTTGTGATCTCAGTTTCTTTAAAAACACGGAATTGTTCTTGTATTATGCTTTCAAGCCCCTCCAAGGTGTAGCAGATAAGAGTGAGTTTACTTCAGATTATTCATTACAACTGGCTATTGTTATTTGTTTACATGCCTCTATGGAAAATCATGTTTTTAATGCACGCAGGTTATCCACACCACATGCGGCTTGCCCTTGTGAGTGTACATTTTACTCTTTACCCTTAAAGTATAGATCGGTTGATGTTCTGAATAAAGTTGGCTATTGTATGAGACTTTAGTCTGCCTCATTTCTTGGCTCCATTCTTCCAGGCCCCACTGTAGCTAGAGTTTTTCTCTCTGGGTCCTGCCAAGCCCCGGTGGTCCCATAGTCCACTTATAAAATAAACATACTGACGCTTATATTATTTAAACTGCTCGGCCATTAGCTCAGGCCTACCATTGTCTAGCTCTTACTTTTGTACTCAGCCCATGAGCCAGACAGAACCAGAAAAACTCTAGCTACACCCCACCACCTCTAGAGTGTTAAACAGTAGGCATTTGGGCAATAGCTTCATGTTACTTTCTCATGCCCTCAAGATCACATATATACCACTTCAGTTTAATAATGAGTTTCTGATGTGTATATCCTACTTTATGATTGGTGGGTCAGATAATAACCAGCTCAGGTTGCTTAATAACTTGGTGGCCCATTGGCAAACATTCAATTTATGCTAAGGCCTAAGAGCTGTCTCTCAAAGGGGGAATAGTTGTCTCCAGATGATGATAGAGCCTTGTTCCAAATCCCAAAGGTCTCTTCTGTGATTCACCTATGTGGTCCTGCTAAAAGCTCCAAACAGCATCCCTATCTGCCACTGATAACTCAAGTACCGCTGGATCTGCTCATCCAAGTGATCACAGCAGGCTGGACCTGTTGAAGAGCCTTCTGTTCCAGGCCCCACACAAAGCTAGCAACTTTGAGTCATTTGGTTTACGGGCCAGAGTAACACATCCAAATGTGGAATGTGCTGTCTCTAGTATCCAAATAGACCTAACTGTGGTGTCTTTCTTGGTAGTAGGAGGGGCCAAATGCAATAACTTATCCTTCACCTTAGAAGGAATATCTCTGCATGCACCACACCACTGGACTAAGAATTTCACTGAGGTTGAAGGATCTTGAATTATGGTTGGATTATTTCCCATCCTCTGATTCTCATATGTGTTACCAACAAGTCCAAAGTGCTTACTACCTCCTGTTCACTTGGTCCAGTCAGCATAATGTCATCAGTATAGTGGACCAGTGTGATATTTTGTGGAAGAGACAGAGACCATAACTATCTTCAAGCTATGTTATGGCACAGGGCTAGAGAGTTATTATACCTTTGAAGTAAAACTCTAAAGGTATAAAGCAAATTGCTTCTGGTGGTCCTTAGAGACAGGTATTAAGATAAAGGCATTTGCCGGATCAGTAGCTGCATATCATGTACCTGGAGATGTGTTAATTTGCTCAAGTAAGGATACCACATCTGGTACAGCAGCTGCAGTTAGAGTTACTATTTGATTAAGTTTGTGATAATCAGCTGTCATTCTCCACGATCCCCTGTACTGTCCAGTTGGAGAGCTGAAGGGAGATGAGGTGGGAACCACCATCCCTGCATCTTTCAAGTCCTTTATGTGGCACTAATTTCTACAATTCCTCCAGGTTCAATGTAATCTTTGGTTCACTGTCTTCCCTAGTAGAGGAAACTCCATTTGACCTTTCCAACCATAATAGCCTTTACTTCACTCCGCAGGCCAGGGAACCAATGTGGGAATTCTGCCAGCTTCTAATTATATCTATCCTAACTATATATTCTGGAACTGGAGAAAGAACCACAGGGTTAGGTTGGAGACCCATGGGACCCGCTGTAAGTTGGACTCAACCAAAACTCCACTAACCACCGGACCTCCTTAAGCTCCACTTTAACTGGAGGATCACGATGCTCCTTGAGGTTTCCCAGAATCAGTACAGTTTTAAACCAGTATCCACTAGACCTTGGAAAATGATTGTTTCCTTTCCCCAAGTGCACAGTTACCCTTGTGAAGGTCATAGGTCCCTATGGGGAAGGATGGGGAAAAGACTAACATTAAAACCTTTTTTGGGGGTAGGGTGGGGGTGTACTTTTGAGACACGGTTTCTCTGTGTATCGCTAGCTGTCCTGGAACTCACTCTGTAGACCAGGCTGGCCTTGAATTTACAGAGATCTTCCTGCCTCTGCCTCCCAAGTTCTTGGATTAAAGGCAAGTGCCACCACCATCTGGCTAACAACAAAACTCTTAAGTATTTTAGCAAGGTCCTTCCTCAGGTAGACTAGCCATCCCTTCATTTAAGGAGTTTTGGGTCTGCACATTGGCTCATCTGGAAATTGGTTTATAGGCCAAACTTCCACTTACTATGATCCAGGATAGCCTTTTTCATTTGTTCCAAAATTTTTCTGCTTATACAAATTAAATAAAAATGTAGTGGACTGATCTGTTTCATTCTTGGAAACACCATGACTGATTGGCCAATACCAAAGGTCCATATAAATCATGCCACCATAAATACCACTTTGTCTGTGCTGCCTATAATGATAACTATAGTCATCTTGTTTTTAACAATTCAATGCTGCCACCTGGTCCCTGCTACTCTGGGGCCCAATTAACCCATCATACATATTTAATTCATCCAATTGAGTACCAGCATCTCCAACTCTAAGATCCAGCACAAGGAAAAGAGGCACCAAAAGCTCTTCGGATATGCTGATGCCCCTCTCACCATTTTGGGTCTTATAGGATTAGTGAAGGGCCTTCTCATTGTGGAGGGTAAGGTTTCACACATCATATCCACTTTGTCACTGTAGTTTTCCAGAGCTTTCAAACCCTTCATCAACACTAAACCAAGGGATATTAGGCATCTCCGGCTCCTATTTAGTAGGCCATCTTTTGACAAGTGCTTCAACCAACCAATAATTCAAACTTTTTTTTTTTTTTTTTTAAATTATTACCTTTTTTTTTTTTTTTAAGATTTATTTATTATGTATACAGTGTTCTGCCTGCATGTATGCCTGCAGGCCAGAAGAGGGCGCCAGATCTCATTACAGATGGTTGTGAGCCACCATGTGGTTGCTGGGAATTGAACTCAGGACCTCTGGAAGAGCAGCTAGTGCTCTTAACCTCTGAGCCATCTCTCCAGCCCCAATAATTCAAACTTTTGACACCTTTAAAAACTTGATCAAGCTTCCATATTAAATCTAGAATCTCCACACAGTAGATCTATATGTGATGGCTAATCTTTATTGTCCATCTAAAATCAACTAAAACACAAGCAGCTGGCCATGCATCTGAGGAACTTTCTTTATTGGATCATTTGGGATAAGAGGAACCACCCTAAATCTGGGCCACATAGAAGGACATGGAAGGAGGAAGCTTTTGGGTTCTATCTGCTTGTCCTGTCTCTCACTGGCAAGGTCATCTATCATGCTTCTGAGGTATTACTTTGGGGCATTAGAGCCTACTTCATAGGGATTTCAGCATAGACTGAAGAGCAACTAAGACATCCGGTCTTGTAAACTGAACAACTACTGGATTATTGGCCTTTCCTTTGGGAGTCAGCCATTGCTGAACTAGCTTGTGAGCCACTCTAATAACCCCCAACCCCTGTTTGTGTGTATTCAGTTAGTTCTAGTCCTCTGGAGAACCCTGACTAATACTGATAGTGGTACCAGAAGTGGGGTAGGTCTTCTCACCTCAAGTGATTCAATCACAAAAACCCCTCATGGTGTGCCAGCTGCTTGTGTTTTTGGTTGATTCCAAATGTATTCAACTTGACAACCAAGATTGGCCATCACAGGCACTTTTCTCAGGAAACAGGTAGTAAAAGAAACTTCCACACCTCACAAAGGGCATGAAGAAAAATCCTACCACCAACATCGTCCTTACCAGTGAATAAAACAAACCAAAACCAAAAACCTGAATGCTTCTCCCTAAAATGGCAAAAAGACCAGTATGTCTAGTATCACCATTTCTATTGGTCTAGTTCCCATGGCTGTAATAATATAGTTAAGTGTATTAAGATTCTCTAGAGAAAAAAGTACTAATAGAACAACTCTCTATATTAAAGTACTTAGGAATAAATTTAACAAACCAAGTGCAAGGTTTATACATTTGACAATTATAAAACATTGCTAGAAGTTAAGGGTGATGTAAGCCAATGTTATCTCACATTCATGAACATGCAATGTTGCTGGCACAGCACACGCACCCCCAAATTAATTTTCTGGCTCAGTGCAGTTCCTATTAAGATCTTAGTAGGATTTATAGGAATTGATAAGCTGAATCTATGAAAGATTTATATGAAAATTCAAAGGACCTAGAATAGCAACACAAGTTGGAAAAAACTATAACCAAGTTCAATGACTTACATTTCCCAATTGTGGATCTTACTAATGAAGCTGGAGTAACCCAAACATTATAGTAATAGCATTAAGATAGACATGAGAACTCCCAAATAAACCTTTACATTCATGTTTAATTGATTTTCAACAAAAGGATCCAGGCAACTCAGTGGGGGAAATAACACTCAACCAATGTTGCTAGGACAACTGGAATTTCAAAGAATCAGTTTGATGTTTCTTTGTGCTGTGCTAAAATAATTAAATTAAATATGGATCATAGGCTGAAGGTAAGAGCTAAATCTATAAAACAGAAGAAAACAAAAGAACATTCATGGTTTGGTGAGCTCTTAGAAATGACACAGAATCACAATTTATCAAAGAAAATGACTTACCAAAAATTTTTTTTAAAAAATGACACTTCCAAAGACAGCAGTAACACAATGAAAAGATGAGTCACAGACCACAGGAAGCATTTGCCAATCCTGTTAGATAAAGGATGCCTGGAATGGGTAAAGAATTCTTGCAGGCAAAAGGTCAGAGACTCAACCTTTAAATGGACAAGAGTTGAATAGACATTTCAAGAGAGGTACCTGAATGGCTAACAGACATATGAAAAAGTGTTCCTCATTAGTCACTAAGGAAATGGAGACGAGAATCCCAGTAAGACCCTATTACATACTCATCAGAAGGGCTGTGTAGAATGGTACTTTTTCTGTGAGTGGGGGGAGTAAGACTCCATGCTACTTGTTCTGTGAGTGTAGTGAAGTGCCAGGATACACAGGAAACAATATGCTTAACTGCTGATGGATGTAGAACTGGCTGGGTAGAAGATTATTCCCTACATTTATTTAATTTCAAATATTTCATTCTTTGAGAATTGTATATGTGTACAATGGATTTTGATTATATCCACCCCCTCTTCCCATTTGAACTCTCTCTGGACCCCATTCCCAGCACATCTTCTCAACTTCATTATCATCTCATCTTCCTCATCCTCCTCGTCTTCTTCATCATCCTCCTCCTCCTCTCAACCCAATGTGTCCATTAATGCTGCCTGCATGTACCTGAGGGTGGAGCCATCTACTGGAACATGGGCAATTTATCAGCAAACACACTTTTCCAAAGACAGATGCTCCCTCCCCGAGCACCTATCAACTGCCCATAGTTTCTCAGCTAGTGGAGCGGCCTCATGAGCCCTTCCCTGCCCATGCTGTTCTTTTCACTGCCTTATCTTGTGCAGGTAACTACAGCTATGGCAAGTTCATGAATGCAGCTGTCAAGTTATGTCTAGAAGGCAGAATTTTACACAATTTCCCCTATCCTTTAGCTCTTAGGCTTTCCCCTCCTTCTCTTCCATGATGTTCTCTGAGCCTTGTGGGACAGAGTTGATATAAATGATCCATTTAGGATTGATCACTCAGTCACTTATTCTCAGCACTCTGACAAGTTATGAGTCCCTGCATTAACTGTCACCCACTCTAAAATACTCTCACAGAGGCTGAGAGCAGCACAAATCTATGGGTATAATCAGAAACATTAAAAGGTAGTTTGCCAATATGGCCATTTAGCAGAACAAAAGTAGTAAGTTTTCCCCTAGAGCTTTGACCTCTCAGCCATACATAGCCTTTTGTCCAGCTTTACAGTATGTGCTGGCTGGGTTTTATGTCAACTAGACACAAGCTAGGGTCATCTGGGAAGAAGGAATCTTAATCAAGAAAATGTCTCCATAGGATTGGCCTGTAGGCAAGTCTACAGGGCGTTTTCTTGATTAATGATTGATGTGTGGAGGCAGTTCTACCCCTAGGCAGGTGGTCCTGCGGTGTATAAGAGAACAAACTGAACAAGCCATGAGGAGCAAGCCGGTAAGCAGCACCCCTCCATGGCCTCTGCATCAGCTCTTGCTTCCAGCTTCCTCCTTTGAGTTCCTGCCCTGAGTTCCCTGGCTGATGGGAGACAAGCTATAAGATGAAACAAACCGCTTTCTCCCCAACTTTGTTTTGGTCATGGTGTTTTATAATAATAGTAAGAGAAACCCTAAGACACAGTACCAGGCATGGATTCTCTTTTGTAGGACAGGCCTTAACTCTAGTGAAAAACAAAACAAAAAAAAAACAAAACCAACCAACCAACCAACCAAACAAACAAACAAAATGACTACCCCTCTAACCATTGCCACCCCTATAAATCTTCATGCCTCTGTTACATCAACAGGCAGATCTTGTCTGGAAATTAGTGTTGTGGCATACAAGGTCCAGCTCTGGGTAAGATCATGAATTTTTTTTCCTCCGGTACCTTCTGGCCTTATGAAAGCTAGCCAGTAGGGAGGAGATTTTCTGATCATTTCCAGATGAATTTCTCTGTCCTGAAACCCAAATGTGTGCTGCCTTCAACTGTAGGCTCTTACCATCTAGTTCTGGTGGGCAACCAAGAGCAATGACAATAGCTTTTGCTGGTTTGGAAGTCTCTAGGACCTCCTTGATCTGCAGCTTACACTCACAGGGAGTGTCTCATGTCTGCTGATGAGACTGTCTTTTGGGGAAATTGCTGTGTCCCCCTGCTGTGTACTACCATTCAAGTTCCTTTTTTTTTTTTTTTTTTTGAGCTGAGGATCGAACCCAGGGCCTTGCGCTTGCTAGGCAAGTGCTCTACCACTGAGCTAAATCCCTAACCCCTCAAGTTCCTTTTTAAAAAATATTTTTATTAGCTTATGAAGTAGTGTGTTCCCATCAGGTTTTTCATATATTCTCTCTCCCTTAAATTGCTTTTATCAGGATATTTTAAAACAGCAATGGAAAAAGTAATTAAGTCAGAGTTTGCACTAGGGATTAATCCCAGGACCTTACATGGGCTAACCACATACTCTCCTACTGAGCTACACTGCCTAACTCCTCGAGAAATATTTCTAACCTAATCTAAAGACTTAATAAAGCAATAATGAGGATTGGTATGTATTAATAATTGAGTTAACCATTACTTGGATTATAAGGGAAAGAAGGAATTTACATCATTGCCGAGGCTTGTGGGTTTAAGAGGAGAGTGCATATCTTGGTAACACATCATAGGAAATTATGGAACTAAGGCATTCTAATTCCAGAAGCTGTGAGATAAATATCTCGTGATGAGGATAATCTGGGAATCTCATAGCCCAGAATGAATAGTGTCCTCAGAGACATCGCAGGGTCCTGGAAAAAGGGCAAGATGCTTCCACTCAGCCTATGGATTGAGAGCTATGAGCAGGGCTGCCAGGGTGCCTGGTAGGACTTAAAATTCTACTATCATGGATGCAACCTGAGAAAGTGTGAGCAAAAGGGTGTTCAGCAGGTGTGGAGCCATGACCAAGGGTTTCTTCCCTGCATTGGGCACTGTGGTAGATCAAATGAGAAAGGTGCCCCTAAGCTCATATCATAGGTTTGAATGCTTGATCTCTGGTTAGTGGAACTGTTTGGGAAGGATTAGGTGTGTCCTTGTTAGAGAAGATGTGTTGCTGGGGTTGGTCTTTGAGGTTTCCAACCCCCCCCCCCAATTCCAGTACTCACTCTCTGCCTCTTGCTTGCTAATCAAACTATGAGCTCTCAACTATTGTGCCTGCAACCATGTCTGCCTGCCTGCTGCCATGCTCCTCACCAGGATGGTCATGGCCTCTAACCCTCGGAAACTGTAAGACCCATACAACCCTCCTTTTTAAGTTGTCCTGGTCATGGCATTTCATTACAGAAATAGAGAAGTATCTAATACAGACACAAAGCAAAGCATTTGGAGACCTCCATCTCTTCTCTTCTTGCACATAGTTCAAACCACATTTTCCCTGTCTTCCTCAGAGTTTTAAGCCCTGTGTGAATTTCTAGGAGTGTTTCTTGAGATCATTTGATGAGAGGAACAACAGAAGTGCCAAGTGTTGTTATCAACACTGCAAGTATTTTACCCGCAACGGAAGTGCAGGGCCGGGAGTTATATTTCCACTTCTGACATACCGAAGGTTTTGTTTTGAGGGTTAAGCACAGCATGTGTGCTGATGTCAGAAGAGCTGACAGTGAAAAGCAAGGTAATGAGTTCAGCTACAAGTCAGCCCTTCTCCGCTGTCCAGGGAAGTAGTGATGTCCACCCACACTGAAGCCAGACACAACAGCATCCCTCCACTGACAGCTATGTTGGTATGTTACAGCTAGCAAGCAGATAGAACAAATCCAGGCCCAGCCTTTGTGCCAGAGATGAGCTGCCCTTGGGGCATACTGATACCCCTTCTGCTCAAAGCTTCTAGTGACATGCCAGCCTGGCAAACACTGGGAGCTTTCCTAGAGAGACATATAATCTGCTTGTGGTTGACAGATGTCATAGTGTCACTGGAATAGACTAGAAACAAAGAGGGGAAAAAGGAACTGGCTGATGCATGTCTAGCCAAGGTTCATCATCACCTAAGGCTGTGATGTTTGTAAGAGTAACCAGCTAAGTTGAACTTAGCTCTCTTTCCCAACCCATGAGACCCAGAGTCTTGTACATGCTAGACTAGCACTCTACCCTGAACAACACCTCTAGCCCAGAAGAATACTTCTAAATTAAGGACTGGGTATAATGTTTCAAGCCTGTAATCCTAGTATTTGGGAGATTGAGGTAGGAGGACTGCTTGCTATGAGTTCAAGGCCAGGCTGGGCTACACAGAGATCCCATCACAAAACAAATATAAGAATGGTAGCACATACCTGTAATCTTGGTACTTGCCTGCAGAGGCGGACGATTCAAATTTCAAGGCCACCTGGTCTATGTTGTGTAACAGTTTCCTTGCAGGTTGAAACATTCAACCTGCAGGGAAGCTCTTTAAACAGGAAGGTTGCATAACTCAAAGTTAGCTTCAGGAAGTTCCTGAAACCGACCAGATTCACAAGGCCCCTTTCTGCCAGAGTAAGCAATAAAAGTTGAGAGTTATTCTCAGACTGACTAAGCAAAACTGCAAAGACTCTCAGACAAGCCAGTATGAAAAGAAAACCCTGAGATCAGACCAGCTGCCTGGAAGAAAAAATAGGAACCAGCCTGGAAGGGGTTTAGACCAGAGTCACTTGGAAAGCACACTGTCGAACCTGTTGAGCTGCCTTCAGACTGTGCAGTGTGCTCCAGGTCCCAGCTTTGTGAGCTGTCACCCGTGCTGGAGTGGGCTTTGATGATGCAGCTGTCTCTGAGTCATTTCTGCTCTTGTAAGTGACCCCTCACCTACAAGTAACCCCCATAAAACTCATTGGTTCACCAAATGACTTTAGTGGTATCTGTACTTTGGTCTGTACTGGGATCCCTATCATGGGGTGAGTATGTGAGTTGCATCCCCTCAAGGAAAAATCTTGTCACACCACAGTTTACATAATGCGTTCCAGGCCAGCTCGTACTACACAGCAAGGCCCTGTCCCAGAGAAAAATAAATAAAAAGAAGTTAAGGTGTATGTATACCAAAGTTTGTCTTCCCTACTCCTCCAACCTTAGGCCCTGCATTTGGTCTCCTCTGGACTGTCTCCACTTTCTCCAGGGTGCACTCAAGATTGTGCACATTATACAACTTGCAACCAAAAGCTGTTAGGAAGTCTTCAGCAGCCCCCAGGCTCCAGGAACAGACAGCAACACAAAAAGCCTTGGGCAGCTGCTTCCTTGTCTATTGTCCAGTCCATGCTGGAGCACTCTGCCCCAATACACTGTAGCTTTCCTGCCTTCTTCTTAGCCTCTGCTAGTCCATATGCCTGAAGTATCTTGATACTACCCACCTACCTATCATCTCTCTTTGCTGTGTGACAAATGGCTGTCCTCTAAAGTTCAGTTAAAATGTCACTCCCTCTCTCACTGTCTTGATCTCCAGTATGTTTTCTCCTCTTTTGGTCCCCATAGCATTTAGTGCCCGGGTACTTCTTACTAGGATTTACAACCTTTTCCTATGTGGCTGCCTCACTTCCATTAGATGGAGCCAGAACAGAAGCAGTTCTTCCCATCTTTGTTTCCAGGGACAGAAGCAAACATCAAATGTCTGTAGAGCTGACATGCATACATGCATGAGGGCTTGCTACTGGGTCAAGCCTGCTGCTCACCTCACACGGGCTCATTCAGTTGAGAGAGAGAGAAAAAACAAGAAAGGCAACTTTCAAGCTGGTGTAATGGGAAGATAAGTGACTCCTGTCCCAAGCCCATCTTGTGGGAAGGCTGGTTTAGGAATGGTTTGGATGGGCAGAGGGTGTTTCCACACTGGAGGGCTGTCTTATAGCAGCCCAGGGATGCATACCCGATCTTAACCATCTAACTGTAAAGTGCTTTTCAATTCTGCAAGAACAAAGATTATATCCTCACATTTTCACCTTAAAGCAAAAACCATAAGGTCTCAATGTGTAGCCCAGGTGGGCCTGCAAATCACAATCCTGCTCCAGAGTGCTGTGATTACAGGCATGTGCCACCACACCAATCTCTCCATCACTGATTAGTGCACTGCTTGCTATCCAAGTCCTGACACAAACTGAAGGCTGGAGGAGTATCTGCCCCATGTCCCTTTTGCTGGTTGTCAAACTTGTACTAATAAAAGAAAAAAAATACTTTTCTTGATTACTTCTCTCCAGCTCCCAAGCTTGGGCAGTCCCGCAGCCCACTTATAAACAACACACAGACTTATATTATTCAAACTGCTTGGCCTAATGGCTCAAGCTTCTAGCTATCTAGTTCTTACATCTTAAATTAACCCATTTCTATAAATCTATACCTTGCCACATGGCTCGTGACTTACCAGTATCTTACATGTTGGCACTCATGGCGGCGGCAGCTGGCAGCATCTCCTGACTCAGCCTTCCTGTCCCCAGAATTCTCTTCTCTTCTCTGCTTGTCCTGCCTATACTTCCTGCCTGGCTACTGGCCAATCAGCGTTTTATTTATACAGAGCGATATCCACAGCACTGCAGTGTCCAATGTGTGCCCAAACCATGTTCTCCCTTTGCTTGCCAACTGATTGTTTGTAATGTGGCTATGAATCCGTGTGTGTGTGTGTGTGTGTGTGTGTGTGTGTGTGTGTGTGTGTTGACCTTGCATACACTAGGCAAGTGTACTACCAATGAATTTCAGTTTACTGTGAGTATGTCTAGTGCACAAGTGTATTTGGAGTTTTCTAGAAGTAGAATGTTAGATTATAGGGCATGGAAATATTTAACTTTATGAATACTGTCTGTGTTTCTCAGAGGGGCTCTAAATGCCAGATAGATTTCCCCCTCAAATATCACTGTGTTCTGTTAATCCCAACAGCAAGAATAAGACCACTACCACAATTTGAGTCAAATTTGAAGCAAACTTGATTTTTATTGGGGTGTACCCAAGAGCTGGCTAGCAACTGCCTCCTAAGTCAGGTTAGAGAGAGCAGCCCCGAATCCATCTCTTGGGCCCCCTTTAAGAAGTAACATCACAAGTAGTTTTACAGAAGGGAGACAGTGGGGCCATAAGCAAATACCAAAAAAAAAAAAAAAAAAAATCTTTAAAAGAACGTCATGTGGTTACCCATGTGATTAGGGAGAGGTCAAGGAGGGTAAGGGTATTCTCAAAAACAAATCAAGGTCATGGATCAGGTTCCAGGAACCAGAGAGCAACTCAACTCTCAAAGTAAATAGAAACTTATTTTTAAAAATACAGTATAATGACTCCTGCCTTCAAAATGGAGTCAGGGAGGTTCCTTGCTAAAAAAGTAATTCTACATAATCACTCTCACCAGTTTCTCACCTCATGGCAGGACTTTTCCTCAGCCTCCTTGCACACCTTGGCATCTCTCCCCTAGTTGTGCAAATCTGCTCAGGCACAGGACAACACCAGCTCACTGTCCGGTTAGGCGCTGCTGCCGCCTCACACTTCTTAGTCTAAACCCCCCACCCCTGGGTTTTCCTTAATGAATCTTACCCTGGTCACACCTGCTCACAAAGCTTTCCCTGAAACACCCATTTCCACACCAGCCAGCTGCTGTGGGATGTTCTGTATGGCAAATGTGTTGCTAATTAGTCAATAAATAAAACACTGATTGGCTATTGGCTAGGCAGGAAGTGTAGGCGGGACAAGGAGGAGAATAAAGCTGGGAAGTGGGAGGCTGAGTCAGAGAGACACTGCCAGCCACCACGATGAGAAACAGCATGTGAAGATGCTGGTAAGCCACGAGCTACTTGGCAAGATATAGATTTATAGAAATGGATTAATTTAAGCTATAGGAACAGTTGGCAAGAAGCCTGCCATGGCCATACAGTTTGAAAGCAATATAAGTCTCTGTGTTTACTTGGTCGGGTCTGAGGGGCTGTGGGACTGGCAGGTGAGAGAGATTTGCCCTGACTGTGGGCCAGGCAGGAAAACTCTAGCTACAGCCAGCTTTCAATCACATCCAGGAGATGTTACCTTGATGAATGAATGAACATCCTAACTAGGGCAGATAATCAGACCATGGGAGACCCCACTCCTGTCTGCCACCGTCGTCAATACTGCCTTTGGAACCACTCCCTTGACATCCAGGGCATAGGGTTTGGAAATTCTGACATGATTATGCCCACCTCCGATTAGATGATTGACCAGGTGATCCTCACCCTCCATAACACCCAGCCCTGTAGCCGTGTGCTTGCAGATGCCTCTCCTCCAGCCCTAATTCCATTCCCTGGGACTCCACAGAACTTTGCTGCACCCCCAGCCTTCCTCCTTCCCTTCTCAGCCCTCCTCTCTATTCCGTCCCCATTCCTTTGTGTCATCCATGTGTAGAGGCCTGAGGTTGATGTCCGGATCTTCCTCAATTCTGCTTCCTCCTCACTGTGAGGCCAGGTCTCTCAACCAAACTCAGAGCTCACTGCTATGGCTGGTCTTGCTAGCCAGCTCATACCAAAGATCCGGTCTCTGCCTTCTGAGGGTGGAACTGTAGGCAAGATGGCATGCTTGCCTGGCATTTTCAGGGCACTCCGAATCCGAACTCCAGTCCTCTTGCTTTTGTGTAGGCACCTGAATCACTCTGCCATCTATCTCCTTGGCCCTCTAGCCAATTTGTGCAAAACCATTTTTTTTAATTTATCCAAATTAAAGATAAATAACATCCGAGTATGATACAAACGCTTTTTAAGATGCCCACTTAGTGAGTGCAGTACTGCCATGGCCAGCACACCTCCAGGGACAGACCTGATTGGGGTGGTAAGGGAATGAAGAAAAGACGAGCACCAGAGACACCAGAAAAGACTGGGACTAGATGGACTGGACTCTCCATCCATGGAGAAATCACATCACCTTGGATGCTCAGAGTGTTAATTACATAGAGTTGAACAAGGAGGCGAGGTTATGGTATACAGGTAAACAAGGAGGCAGCATTTATGGTATACAGCTGGGTCGAGGCCACAGGTTAGCTAATCTTAGTAGGAGTGGTCTCTGCAGGAGAGCAGGCTGTAAACATCCTGGGAGTAGAAAGCTATGGTGGACAATGTTTGCACACAATATCAATATCTGCACAGGAAACAGAGGAAGGCTTTGTACAAAATTCCCCTGAGCCTCACCCCGCAAGGGAATCTCAGGGTGGAGGTGGGTGGGGTGCCATTTTCCTTGGGTCTAAGGCTAAGATCCTTGACATGGCCATGCCCAGATCAACAGGACACATTCAGTCAAGACGTCACTCACTCAGGGCTTCCCAGGCTGCCTGCAAGTACAATAAAGGCAGAAGAATCTAAAGAGAAACTTTCCAAACACAAGGACTAGAAATAAGTGACACTTGTGTCTTAAAATAATTAAGTGACCTGTGGTTGAGTTCAGCTCTGTGACCCCTGCCTCTGAAGTATGTTACTGTATTTTCATCAGGGGGAACTGGAAAGCCATTCACTTACATGACTTTTCCTTTTAACTTCTCTCTTAATCAAGCTGCCTTTTACCCTACTTCTAAAAGAGTAAACATACAAGATCTAAGGCAAACAATAGTTTCTTAAAAAAAAAAAATACAACTCAGTTTTATTTCTACGAAATCTTTTGAGATAATTTGTAAGTATGAAAGGGTTTTACAATCACATGATCATTTATTTAATAAAGTTCCTCTTCCTGGGATCTAGAAATTCAAGAGGCACTTGCTGTATCCAGGTAGGTAAGATGCTGGGCAGCCGCTTTCTTTGATGGACACAGTTCATTACAACTCGAATTAGTCAGATTCCTCCTCAAACTCCACTAAAGGTGCATGTCTGTTGGCCTGGGCCCCTTCTCTGAAGAACACCTTTTTTATCCTGCCATCCTTTGGAGCTTTTATGGTATGCTGTAGGGACATAAACAACAATGGTAGTCATGCTATTGAGGGCCATGCCCACACCAAGCCATGAGAGGCAGACAAAAATGAAAAAAACAGCTAATACCTTCAATGCTTTATGGTTTCTCAGTTTGTTTGTTTACACACATCGCCATCCACAGAGAAAATGGAGACACTTTCACAGTTGAGAAGAGTCAGTACTGAGCAGTAACACTATCAAGGACGAGACTGGGAAGCTCCTGTCTAATGAGCAGTCTCAACCAGGTTTTACAGCACACTTGCATGTGGGAAGCTTATGTGAAGGACTAGGACTTGGGGTGCCATGAGTGTGGCCACCTAGCTGCACGGAGTCCTGGGCTCAATCCCAGTATTACAACGTGGCCTTCCTGCTGGAGGGCCCCGTTCAACTCGGGAGGCAGGTCTACAAAGCTTCCAAAGTGAAAGTAGGAAGCTACTGGCCTACCGTCTAACACTTGTCATCCTTAATTCAGCTTTAGGAAATAGCCACAGTGAGTGTTCGGCTGTGATACTGCTGATGATAATTTCAGTATGTTCAGAATGGCAGGTATGGCTTCACAAGATGAAAATGAATTTACCAGAAGGATGGTTGCTTTAGCTTTTGCAATTAATACTTAGAGACAGCTCATGACTCTCAGTATTTTAAATGTTATTAACCTATCAAATAAAGCAAAGCACAGCTAGGCTGGGTTGCTCCCAAGGCTTACTGGGCAACTGAACTTGGGATTTCACATACCTCCATCTTCATGGCGATCATAACCATCAGAGAGTCTCCGGCTTTTACTCTGTCTCCAGCTTTCACAAACACCTAGAGATTGAGGGATGCATTGAAACACAGGTCCTTCTTGTTCACAGAGCTGGTATGTGAACAAATGGAACAGGAGCACAGGCCTACATGTCGGGGTTATTTGCCAAGGACAGATGTACCAGGGAAACTGGACTCTGCCAGGTCCACCCAGCACTGCTAGCACTGTTGAGTGTATGTGCTTAGTCTCTTTAGGTTGTGACCTACCTTTGCTTGACTCAGATGAATGGATTTTACATAACTTTGTACTGTTTCGTTTTTCATGAATATAATCAGGACAGACCTGACATCTGGTACAGGGAAATGTATACATATAAATGATACAGGGAAGGACAGATATCTGTTAATGTCTCATACAGGGTGGAGGATGAGGCTCTTGACTAGTTTTCTAGTTTGGGAGTTGCTTATGATGGCCTTTCAAAATGTTGAGTCTGTGTTACAAGTGTGTAACTAGTCCTCATGTGAGAAAAGGATGTCCATCCCTCTCTCCAGTTCTACCAGACTAATGAGCTGATGTAGACTAACTGTCTTCTTAGTTAATACAGCTACCGAGCAGTCTATAAAGACACCAGCAGGGAGTTAGCTCTCACAGTCATAAGCAATAAGCATCTCTGGATGCTCCAAAGATCACCCAGTTCTTGGTGACGCTTCTTCAGTACAGTCTCACAAAGCCACTGTGTGTCCACCTTCAGACATAAGATGACTATTCTCTGCAGGCATCCCTCACTGTGGAAGGCTGGTGTGAATAGAGACTGACCAAGCTAAAGGCAGATCTAACTCTGTCAGCTCACACACCGGAGAACGGTGGGAGACTAAATAATTCTTTTCCTCTTTTTTTTTTTTTGTTCTAAGAATATACAGCTAAGTTTTACTTTTTGCAGTGCTGGTGAATGAACCCAGGACTTCACCGTATGTGAAGAAGGTTTTCTGTCACAGCCACATCTCCAGCCACAATGGAATTGGTATGACTTAATGTATTAGGGAGACCAGATATCTACCCCAAAGAAATTAGATTGTCTTGTGCTACCATGTGAATGTCTGTATCCTGCTGAAATTCATGTTGAAATAGTAAATCCAAGGTTTGAAGCTAGGGCTTCTCAAAGGTGATTAATTAGGTCACCAGGGATCTGTACTGTCACCGAGAAAGCCCAAGAGAGGTCCTGTGCCTTTCGACATGTGGGGACACTAGGAGGAGAAGACAGTCTGTCCACTGTGATACCAAGAAGCAAACTCACTAGTCACATGATCCAAGATTTTCCCAACCTCCAGAACCATGAAGAATAAACTTACGTAGTTTCATGTGTGTGGAAGTTAGTGCCAAGCAACAGTCAAGTGAGTACCCCGACTGTATCCTTAGACTGTATCAGATCACGTGGTTTGCTGGGTGTGGAAGTGTGTGCTTGTAATTTCCTCACTCGGAGGAAGGGCAAGACAAGCGCTCTAAGTCTGAGGCCAGCCTGGCTACCCACTGAAACCCTGTCTCAAAGCCACAAAAACAACTTCCTCTCCAACCTGCACCCCACCCTGAGCCACGTGGGTCCCCAACCAGCCTTCCAAACTCATTTTAACACATAGGCAATTATGTCATTATTTCATGACAAAATCTTCATTCTTAAAAATACATTCTGAGTTGGGGTTTGTGGCACCTGAGAAGCTGAGAGAAGAGGATCACTTTGGCCCAGGATTCAAGAGCAGCCTGGGAAACATGACACTATAAAGAGGAAAAAATGCACTGATTTGTCCTTTATTCACGCCTCCTATCTCCTTCTCTCTTTCTTTTCTCTGGCACCAGGGATTGAAGCCAAGTCCCTGGGAATGCTAAGCACATGCTCCACCACTGAGCCATGCCCCTCCACTGAGCCATGCCCCTCCACTGAGCCATGCCCCTCCACTGAGCCATGCCCCACCACTGAGCCATGCCCCACCACTGAGCCATGCTCCTCCACTGAGCCATGCTCCTCCACTGAGCCATGCTCCTCCACTGAGCCATGCTCCTCCACTGAACCATGCTCCTAGATGGTGTTAGCTGTACTTCTTTCTTTTGTTGTGACAGAGTCTTGCTGTGTTTGTTGCCCAGGCTGGCCTCAAATTCAGGTGACCCTCAGGCCCCAATCTGCCACGAGGCTGACATCATAGGCTCACGGAACCAGGTAGGACACACTGTACCATGAAGTAAATTCTTCCCTTCAAACGCACTGTACCATGAAGTAAACTCTTCCCTTCAAAATAGCGGCCTCAGAGCTGCAGAGATGGATCAGCGGTTAGAGCGCTGGCTGCTCCTCCAGAACACCCACATGGCAGCTCACAACTGTCTCTAACTCCAGTTCCAGAGGCTCTGATACCTTCTTCTGGCCTCTGTGGGCACTGCACACACATGCAAACAGGCAAAACACCTCCACACATACATAAAATTAAAATTAAAAAACAAATAAGCAACCCTCCCCAGCAGTCTTGGGGTGGAGCTCAGGTGTAGGGTTCTCAACATGTATGGGGCTCTGGATTTGAACTCAGGCTCATGCATGTAGCACACACATACACATACACACCCCCATACAAAAACCCACTAATCTTTATCAAAAACTGGTAGTTATATACATTGAAAGTTGAACCATTATATTTCACTCTTCTTATTTTCTTGAAGTCACTGCTTTCCAATGAGCAAAATTTAGGAGAGGAAAGGATATACCAAGCTCCAAAAGGACATTTACGAGCCATTTCGGACATCATTTCACAGATGCCCCCTAATTACCTTTTCAATAGTTCCAGTCATAGGAGCGATGGTACCGCCCTGAGTTCCTTCTGAGCTCGCTGAGGCCAAGTACTTGGGTACTGGAATGCCAATTTCAATACTTCCTTCCTATACAAAACAGTGAACATAGAATCAGCATCTCATCTCTTTATGTTCAGTAGGACACCCAAGGGATTGATTCATGCTATTAGTGACTATTAGTCACTACTGACACCCAGGTTCTAATGAAGCTTAGTGATCTTAAGAGGCTACTAAGCCTCGATCAGTCTCATCTCCCATGACACAGAGGTCATGGTATAGATGCCTGGTCAGGGATTAAGAATTAAAGGACAGGGCTGTAAGTGACAGGATGGTCACTTTCTGGAAGTGATTTTTAGTGGCATCTTTACTGTGGATAACATAATCTACAGTAAGAACTTTACACTTACATACACACTATGCCATTAATTCTCGATTCTATAAAGTAAGTCTGCTAACTAGTCAAGGTTATAGATGGCAGAACCAGAGCCTGGAAAGTTTAACTGTACAAGGTCACACAGCTGCCGGGTGGCAGGGCCAGGGCTTGATCCAGGACAGCTTTACCATCCAGAGCTGTTTGCCCCTCCACGGCCTGCCTCTCAGCCTGGCACTGTTATAGCAATGTTGGCTGCAGAAGAGAGCTACTGGAAAAGCTGCACTGTCCTTGACTTTAGGCACAGTGCAGTCACTAAAGTCATTTCCCCATAAACACCGTGGTCTTGATATGGCCCCATCTCTCTGATGGACAGTTCTCTCCATGGCCCAGGAGCTGAGGGCTCACTGGTCATCAGGCTCTGAACCAAGGCCAAGCCAAGCTCGCCTTGGCTCTCTTCTGAGTGCCAAGTCACTGCCACTAACCCCATCCACTTTTTTATTGCCACAAGCATCTGGTCCAGACTGCTCTCCCGTGGTCACCTTGTCCCCAACCCCAGGATTCCAAGTGACACAGGGATGGGTCTGGATACAGTATGGGGGAATGCCCACGCCGAGAGCAGAGCCTCTCACAAGGAGAGGGTAAGCTTCATTTCTGAATTCTAAGAAGAAAACTGTCATGTGTAACAATGAGAATCTGCGGGAACAAAATAGATGAATAGAACTAGAAAGGTAGGACTGTGGCAAAGAAATGTGGAGGTGGAAACTGGGCGAACATGATCTCAGTGGCTGAAGGAAGTGGGCCTTTCAGTGAAATGCTTCTGGTTAATCAGTTCCATCCCAAACCCCAAGAGGGCTATCATGAAACCCAGACATGGTAGCCTACACCCAATCCTAGAACTCGGGGAAACTACAGCAGGAGGATTTCCATGAGTCCTAGCCCAGCTTGAGCAGCAGACTGAAACCTCATCAAAACAAGACAAGAGTGAGACATCACCATGGAAAACAGGTAGATGGTGTTGTCGAGGATGACGAACTTGGATTTACTGGCTACTCCGTCAACAGAAGACTTCAGGTAGGTACAGCCTCCTTCATTGCAAAGGTCACCAAGGACTTGGAAGGTCTGATTTTCAATCTGGGGGGGAAAAAGGCTTTAAAATGAATGACTATGTAGAGTTAATAAAGTCAAAATGTCTTCATCATTAGCAGTTTCAAAGGTATATTTTTCAAGGAACCATGCAGAACCCCCACCCCCAGATTCCTAACCAGAACAATTTAGATACAAATACCAGTACAATGATTAGAAGAAAAAAAATAACTATATATGTTATTCCTATCAGCATAATGCCAGATGAAAGTTCACTTAAAAATGGAAAGAATAACATAAACAGGTCAAATAAAAGAACACATCGAAGGGCTAGAGAGATGGCTCAGCTGTGAAGAGCACGCTGCTCCTACAGGACCTGAGTTCGGTTCCCTGCACCCATGTCAAGCACCTCACAACTGCCTGTAACTCCAGCTCCAGGGGATCCGATGCCCTTTTCTGGTCTCTTCGGGTAACTTCACCCAATTGCACACACTCCACCCTCTACATGCACATAATTCAAAATACAACTAAATTAACAGAAACCAGACAAAATGATTCAATTCCCCTGGCTATATTACATGCTGGTACTCATTCCCGAGTTCTTAAGTTAAATGCAGTTTTCGTGTGCCAAGCTCAGCCATGAAACAGAATGAAACTGGACCCACACAGAGGGCACTTCCTTTATCTCAGCAGCACACAGGGCTGACTGACTCCATGGACTCTGGTTGTGATTTGAAAGGACAGACGAGCTGGGGACTGGTCACAGTTGTCTTGCTCTCAGGGGCTATGTCAGAAGACAACTTATGTCTCAAGGGAGCTGGTAAAAGGACACATTTTCTTGTTTTAAAGAGTGTTTTCTTGAACATACATGCAAGAGAAAATTTCCCTCACACAGAAAATCCATTTAATCTATGTTTTTCTTTCCAATTCCCATCATATTAGTATAGAATCTGTATCTATTCTTCACAAATATGCTGCTGGGGCTAAAGTGACGTAGGTTACATGGTGGAATTTGTATTTGTTCTCATCTCCCTTAAGTTAAACATGACATTGACTCCACCCTCCAAGCTACTAAAATAGCTATTTGAATATCTGTGAAATCTCAGGGTATAAAAGTTTTGTCTAAAAATTCACAAAAACACATTTATTCCCATGAGCCAACCAGGGCAACTGTCAATTTACTAGTCATCAAGGAACAAGAAAAGGTCCCCAAACCAGAGGCCAATATGAAGGAAACAGTGTACGTATCCAAAGTGGGTGACTTCCCATGGCTGATCTGAAGCGCAGACAGAGAAAACTGCTAGGTCTCAAAGTGCTGGGAATTCTACCACATGTAAACGGTAAATCCATTCAGAATTGGAAATCCTTCAGTTCATATTAAATGTGATATATTTACTGAACTTGTAGCTGAATTCCTACATTTTAACATCCTCTTAAGGAGCTAGGCAAGATGGCCTGCTACCACACCTGATGGCCTGAGTTTCATGTTTGATTCCTAGGACTCACAGGAAACAGAGAACTGACTCCTGTGAATTGTTCTCTGACTTCCACACAGGCTCTAGACTCATGAGTGAAACATCCACAAATGAATAAATAACAATAAGAACCTTTTTAGCATTTCATTTTGCCAACAGACTTCTTTTAATTAAAGGCTAGCCTAAGCTTTGCCCTGGAGTGACAATGACTTAGATTCCTTGAGTTTTCCAACAGCCATTTAGAGAACCTGCAAAATTAAACCGTTTTCATAATAGGACCAAGATGCTGTCTACCTTTTAAAACATTTTCCCCCATAAGCATGGAGGAGAATTCTGTAGAAGCCACTGGACCTGTGAGAATATAACACTTATGATGGCTAATGTAATGGGTACTTGATATTAGATTTTATATTTTTTCTAGTTTTCCTACAACTCAACAGCAACAACAAAATAACTGGATTAAAATACAGATAGGCAAAGGTTGCAGAGAGAAATTTCTCCCAAGAAGACATACCAGTGGCCAGCAAGTACACACACACACAAGAAGAAGCCATCATCCTTAAGTCATTTACAAATTAGAGCTTCAGTGCCTGACCACTGCCACCTATCAGGATGGTTGTTATTAAACAGAGGGGGAACCCACAAGTACTATGGCCGGGATGCAGAAACAGTCCTGTGCACTACTGGTGGGAATGCAAATGCTGCAGCTGCTTCAGGGAACAGCATGGCACTTCCTCAAAAATGAAAAACAGAATCACTGCATGATGTAGCAATTCTACTTTTGGGGACACACACACACACACACACACACACACACACACACAATTAAACAACTTTGAAGCACTCCCTGTGCACCTGTTCCTAGTGGCATTTTTCCAACAGCCGTACCTGCACAAGACTGGTCTCTTTAACATTTTATCATGGATGGGGAGGGGCCTATGAGGCCCCAGGTCTACCAGGGGAGAAAGAGGAGGAGGGGGGAGAGGGGCCATTGGCAGTTAATGGTTGCTTGGGAAGGGGTATCATTTCCTTTAATGGTGTAAGCAGCTGTGAGTTGCCTCTAGCAAATAGCTCCCTACCCATGCTTATACAAGCAACCCTAACTAGCTCAGTGGATTAAAACAAAGACATGACAGTTGGGGGGGGGGGGACTAGTTGGGAAGAAGGAAGTGTTGGAGGGTGGGGTGGAAGTAGGGAATAAGAGAAGGCAATGGAAGAGGTGTTCACAATACATTGTATTTATGATGGAAATTGTCAAAAACTAGAGGAAAAAGATAGGAAAGTTTTTGTTTTATCTGTTGATGGGTGGTGGCAATGGTTATACAACATCTGTACCATTAAGCTGTACACCTAATTTTCTTAAATTTTCTAATAGCTCTTTGCACATCTGACCTCTCAATAATTTTTAAATCTGTATTGGGTTCCTAATCTCAAAAATCTGAGTGCTGCTATTTTGGTGAAATGTGTGCACATACCTGAGGGGCTTATTAGCTATTTAATTCGAGGTTATTCTTCTTGCTAAGTTTTTATGCTTAAGGAAATCATAGCCAAACTGAATAAACAGGTTAGAAACAATACAGGGGTGAGTCCCTCAAACTGCTCTGAAATAAAAGCACATGGCATTCTCATTACAGTCATAATGGTCAAAGGCCGAAGGAAAACCTGAGAAGGAAAACCAACCCCACTCAGTATGAGAAAGATAGGATTTGGCTCTGAGCTAAGACCAGAACCAACAAGGCTTACCTGCATGTCATATGACCCATCATGGTTATACGTCACAGCTATGACTATATCTTTATGGAATAAGGGAAAATTGAAGAAGAAGAAGAAAAAAAAAAAAGAAAACATTATGTAAACAATGGAGATGATTAAATTCCCCCTCTCAACTCTAAGTTATTCTGGTATTGCAAGAAAAGGCACCATCTTAACTCCAGGGGATACAATGTTTTCCTTTGTAGCCTCTGACCAGGCTCAGCACAGGTAGATTGGCAAACGTTTCTCTTTTGAAATGTACTTTTAGTATTTTATATATTTTCCCCGGCACACAAAAGGTTATAGTGATAGTGCAGAAAATGCAGTCAACTAGTCAACTAGCAAAGAGAAGGTCTGGCTTGAGACCCAAACCTCCCATCTGATTGCCTCTGCGGTCTTGGCTAAGTCACTCTGTCTGTGTCCCTTCATTGTCTGGCCATTAAGCAGGCATGGGAATGTTAACAATGACATTTTTGTGACTAGAGCTGCACATGTTAATAACATTTCTTTCCTTCCAAAACCTGTCCTATGAGTCTCCTCCTTGCCTTCCTGACCTAGGCTGACTGGCTCTCAAGGCATCTTCTGGGCCCTCCCTGCTTCCCATCTCAACCCTTTCATTTCCATATTCAAATTACTGTCCTGGGAATTTGTAATTACCAGGAATTTTTAATTACAAAAATAATTCAAGCCAGAGTTCGACCCCACACCCTGAGGAATGTATACTTACATAACACTACACCCTGCTAAATTGCCACGCCTTGTTACATGTATCACAAACTGTTTAAGATTCTCTGGTGGGAAACAAAAGGAACTGGGGGGGGGGCGGGAATAACAATTTCACTCTGTGAAGTTATAATCAAACCTTTACTATAATTCTGCTTGCTTTCATGTCACTTAAACACTCGTAATGTTTTGAAATGGAAAGAAAATTGATCTGGTGTAATCGGAGGCATTTTCTCCTAAAAAACTTAAAGCATGATCATAATATGTAGAGTCCAAAACTCTCAGCTTTGTTTTCTACCTATCCTCTATGTGTGACTCAGCTCTAAGCAAACTGGAAAATGGACCAGTTGACACTCCCAAATGCCTCTTTGCTCATGGTTCCTACTTCCCCATCTCCTCACATCACAGTGGTGCACACTTATTTACACCAGGTTCACAGTGGTAGGTCTTTGAACTCACTCTTTTGAACATTAATAGACTTCTACCTATAAAACAGTTAGGATTCTCTCTTCATCCCAGTTTATGAGCAATTTTCTCTTTAAAAAAACCCTGAAAAGTTGAAACTGTTTACAAATAAACTCCAATAACCTCATGGCCTGCACCTTCAAGTACTACAACACCCACATTCCAACCATATACACTTCCTAATGGCATAATCCTAGGCACACACACACACAAGAAACTAACTTACTTTTGTCAACATCTATCAGCATAACTGTTTTCAAAAGCTTTACACTGGGTGGGTGAAAATTCTCCACCCTACATATTATAAGCATGCTTTAAATTTTTAAATGCTTCCAATTACACCACATCATTTTTCTTTCCACTACAAAATATTAAGAGTGTTTAAGTGACATGAAAGCAAGCAGAATTATAGTAAAGGTTTGATTATAATTCCACAGAGTGAAATTGTTATTCCCTCCCCCAGTTACTTTTGTTTCCCACCAGAGAATCTTAAACAGCTTGTTATACATTTAACAAGGCGTGGCAAGGTTATATAGTGTTATATAAGTATACATTCCTCAGGGTATAGTGTTATATAAGTATATATTCCTCAGGGTGTGGGGTCGAACCCTGGATTGAATTATTTTTCTATGACCTTTGGAAAATGATTGATATCTGAGCTTTGTCCTTGGCTAAGAAAGATTAGTTGTTGATAATAAATGTGGCACTAGTAATAGCATGACTCTTATTGGCCTGTTCTAAAATGCAAATGAGATAATCTCTGGAAAATGTTTAATACTGTATCTGAAAACATTCAATAAATGTAAGCTATTATCATTATTATTGAGAGCCAACACAGGGTTCCGAGAAACATGGCCAACAGTAACAAAATAATATATAAAAATTCAGGTCATAAACATAGCATTGAAACACTTGGTCATTGTCATTAAAGAAAACTGAAAATGGGTTCTACTTTAGATTCATAGATATTTGGGGCTTCCTGTCTGGGATACTCTCCTGGCCACTGTCCATTAGCAGTTTTCAAGGACTCCTTAGAACGTTTCCAGTGAGTTACATTCAGAATCAGATTATATTTGTGGAATAGTGGTAAAAGTATATAGTGAACAGCAATCATGTTGGCTTTTCAATTACATACTTACTCATTTTTAAATCAAAACATTTTTAATTCTAATAAAATTCAGCATAATTCAAAATACTACTCAGTGATTTAATGAAGACCCATGCCAAATAGCACAGCTGGCTCATATGAATTACAGTGGAATATGTGATTTGTCTGTTTAATTTAGGTTGCAAAGGTCACTGCAATTTTCCTCACTGATGTTTACAGTCAGCATGCAGGAGTTGCTCACAAGACATCCTCAGATTTTAGAGGCTGCTTTTTAGGATGATATGAGTAAACACTCTAACCCAAGATGCAGGAATAACACCAGTTATGCTGTAGAGTGGAGGGGTGTTTGCAAACTTTCTTTGTGAAGGCTTGGAGATCACCCAGTATAGTTCTAGCAATGTCCACCTAGGCTGAGGGTGACATAATGGTCACAATGCAATCGCTTTGTGAAGGAAGTATTTGCTACACTGTAATGATGTCTATGATATCTAGAGTCAAAAGGTCCTGCTCTCCTCAAAGAGGGGGACTGATCTGCTGACAGGGAGCTGCTTTAGCCAGCTCGCCTGCTTTTTATGAGAGCTGCCATAGCTCAAGGATACCTCACATCCTCATATCCAGCATACTTCACCTACTCTGGCTTCTCATGCACACTGTCCTCTAGCAGAAGGGATGGTGACTGACTATCACAGGATTAAGATCCTCTGTATCCTGCCTGGTCATGATTTATTAACCACCTTCTTCTGGCTTAGGTGCCACCATCTTCTAACTTTTTAGTTAAAGTAAGTTAGTCTTTGAGCCTTCTCAAACTAGTACACAGTTAGAAAATAAACACCAAACTACCCAACCAAAAGGAGTTAGGAAAAGCATGAAGTCAGTATCAAAAGGAGTGGGCACCCATGATGCTCTGTCCTGCCTGGCCTTCGGTAAGTTACCCTACTTCTGGGCTTCAGCATCAGAATCCACACATGAGCTGGGACTCCCTTCGTTCCCCGCATTATGTTGTGGTGAAGATAAATACTCATACGATGAGACATAGACTAAACAACAGCTCTTCAGTGGCCCAGTCCACACGGATCTCAAGGCACTGCCTGAACAGTGGGTGACCCTCTGTCCCCGACAGTTTTGAACACTGTTTTCTTATCTAAAAGTGATGTTCTTAGAGCAGAAAGCCTGCAGAGCAATAAAAAGTACAAAGAGCTCAGGAGAAAGGCCTTGCCTCAGATCAGACCCTGGTCTCCTCACTAATACTTTGTCACATTTCACTTCAGTTGTTTGTAGGTATGTCTTACGGCATATTTTTAGAATACTTAAAAGCACAGAAGTAGGGAGAGAATGTACACCATTAACCCCATGACCCTGCCAATCAACTCCACTGGCTATTTAAAATCTCACAGCTGACTGAGCATGACCGGGCTAGAAGTGTTTTTGTGCTGTGTTTCTACACTCTACATTTCTCTTGTAATGAAACGTTACTTACCACTTTTACCACTTCTCAGAGTCATGTTTCTGGTGTAAGAGATATTCAGTCTTCTCCCACTGCTGAATGAAAACGGAGAGAATTGATCTAGAAAAAATTTAAAATGCAACAACAAAATTACAAGTATCAAGCTCCCAAGTATACTCTACAAACGCAAATCTAAACCACAGGTCCTCAATTGGCAGCTCGGTTCTTACTATTTTAAACTTAAGGTAGATACTCTGACTTACGTCTCAGAGACTTTCATATGACAAGTCCCAGCTTCTCTGGAAGAATCTGATTGTATGTAAGTCAGCTCTTGTCCTCTGGTGGCACAGAGGTCCCCACCCTGCCCCAGTTTCTAACATTCATTGTTTTCCTTTCACTGGGTCTCTGTGTCACTGGCTCAGCTCTATGTGCTGAGGTGTGCATGCTCTGCTGGATACAACCCAGAGACAGTGGTGTAACTAAACTAAAGCCATCTAGTGTGTGGATGGAGCCTGTAAGCGTGATACTTATAAATTTAAAAAGTAAAGGAGCAAAGTGAGAATAGAGCAAACAAATCTAAAGACGTAGTTGCATTCTTTAAGCTTTCAATATAATGATTTGAAAACATCTAAAATCAAAGATGCTAATAGAATCCTATAGGAGGCAAGAACATTTAACAATACCAGGGCTAAAGAGATGGCTTAGTGGTCAGCAGCAGCAGCTGCTCTTCCCAACAGCCTAGGTGGGATTCCCAGATGGATGGAGGTTTACAACCATGCCTAAGTCCAATCCTAGGGTCCCTCTTCTGGCCTTGACAGGCACTGTATATATACAGAGCACAGACTCAGATACAGGCAAAACACTCATACACATAAATAAAAATAAACTAAAAACAAAAAAATTAATATAATAATTCTAATAATAAAAGAGAAAGAGACTTAAAATTATGTTTAATCCAATGTTCAACATTATCCTGAGTAAATACTGGGAGCAAGTTTGAGAATGCAGATTTTGTATTAGTTTGGGGACAGTGGGGGCAGGGAGTGGGGGACCTTTCAATGCAGAGCTGACTGAAGCTATAATACACCATCCTATGAGGCAACTGGTTGCCAGGAAAAGGTTGGGCAACCATCAGAGCATGCTGGAGGAGGAAAGCATGTGGCAACCAGAACAGATCCTCCCACAGCATATCCTCTGACACCCTGAAGGACCGAAATCTCTATTCAGACAGAAATTTAATTATGGGATGGAAAAAGAGGAAGAAGAAACTCAGTAATGAAACACGGCTAGCTCAAAGCAATCTGGATCTCCAGTGTTCTAGGGCAACCAAGGGCTTTGCTGTAGGTACAGTGGGTACAATGGAGCAAACCACCCAGAGTGCTGAATGCAGAGTCAACAGGGATCAGCACAAGATACAGAAAGAACCAGTGTTCAGCTAGAAAGAGAGCAATTTCTGCAATGTTAGGGCATTGTTCGAGCTACATTTACTGAGTTCAGTAGTGCTTATATGTGCACTTCTAATGTATGTACTTATGCTTATGATGCACTTGTGATACATGAAGAGTTCTTTTCCAGAGTTCTTTTTCACACTGAAAAATATCTGCATATAATAGGATCAGTCAGTGGAAGCAGAAAAGGCAAGAAAGACACACAGAAAGAGAAGCATGTTTCTTGCTGATTCAGAGACTATAGCAAGGGAAGAAAAGTGTGCTCTGTACCTTGTGT
This sequence comes from Peromyscus eremicus, assembly GCF_949786415.1. Classification (NCBI taxonomy): domain Eukaryota; kingdom Metazoa; phylum Chordata; class Mammalia; order Rodentia; family Cricetidae; genus Peromyscus; species Peromyscus eremicus. The sequence goes on from NC_081421.1 coordinate 33,849,440, forward strand.
GTGAAGTCTGAAAGTACTGGTCATCTCTTTCTCTTGGAGGATGAGCCCCAAAGCTGCCTGGCATACAGCCTCTTTGGCTATGATGCTGTGGGTGGGTAGGAGTGTCTTGTGATGCTGAGGGATGAAGTCAGTGTGCACATTTCCAGCTTCGAACTCTGGGTGGCCAGACAGCCGGAGCAGGAAGTCCACATTGGTGCGCAAGCCGACAATCTAGGAAGAAAAGCAAACCCAGGTCCTGCTGAGTGGGGAAAACAATATATTCAAAAAAGCATCTGCTCTATGACCCACTGAAAAGGGTCACACTCAACTGTCACCAGATTTATCACGGCATATCTGGACTTACACTTCAAAATCCAGCTTAACAAGAGAAACAGGATGTGGGATGTGGTACAGCAGGGGTGTTTAATTGGCTCAGGTTAAACATTTAATTGGCTTAGGTTAGGAAAATGATGAATGTCAAAAATAGACATGGAATTTATTTTCAAGAGATCAAAGATTGTTATTTAGAACATTCCACAAAATAGGATGACTGCAAATGCAGGCAAGATTGTGATACTGGAGAGGGAACAAGAATAAAAAGCTTGGAAGAAACTTCCTTCCAACACTAAAATCCAAAGTTTATACATGGATATAAGAATTAAAAAAAAAGGAATATCATCAATCCTAATCACCTCCTCTCAAAAAGCAATAATAAGAGGATTAAAGATAAAGGTGACTGTGGCTTTGGGTTCATGCATTCATTCACTCTATCATCCATTCCTTATTTCACTTACTGAGCAGTTTCAGGTGCCAGGGTCTGACACAGGCTCTGGGGACAGTGAGAGAAAATAGTTGCAGCCCCTGCCTCCCAAAGGCTGCGACAGAGACTGAGGCTGCCCAAGGGGACAGAGGACATCCAAGTGTCCTGCTCGAAACACAACAACTGGAAATGGAGTCTGAGGAGTGAGCAGGACCAAGGACAGTCAACAGACAGTATAAGGTAAAGACACACCAAAGGGGAGGCAACAGACTTCTCAACACTGGGGCACTCAGGGGAGAGCAAATACAATCATAGTGTGAGAGACACGGAAATTGATGCAGATTAATAACACCCAATAATTTTAAAATCATGTGTCATAAATCCTTCTATGAAGTGAAATTAAGGGGGTTGGGACTTTTGCACCAGGAAAATTAATGTGATACAGAAAAATAAACTGTCAAATGGATGAAAATAAGTATTAATTTGCTGTGGGATGGTCTGTATGTCAAATGTGTTGCTCTGATTGGTCAGTAAATAAAACACTGATTGGCCAGTAGCCAGGCAGGAAGTATAGGTGGGACTAACAGAATTGAGAATTGAGAGAACAGGAAGGCGGAGAGAGACACTGCCAGCCGCCGCCATGACAAGCAGCATGTGAAGATGCCGGTGAGCCACGAGCCATGTGGCAAGGTATAGATTTATAGAAATGGATTAATTTAAGATATAAGAACAGTTAGCAAGAAGCCTGCCACAGCCATACAGTTTGTAAGCAATATATGTCTCTGTGTTTACTTGGTTGGGTCTGAGCGGCTGTGGGACTGGCAGGTGACAGAGATTTGTCCTGACTGTGGGCCAGGCAGGAAAACTCTAGCTACATTAATTTTTTAAAGAAAACTGACGACACTCACTTCTATAGTTGGCCTTATTTACAGATGCCTATGATTTCACTAGCATGTAGCACTGACACTAACAGCTCTATGTCTACAATCCTTTTCTTCCTAACTGAAAGTGCTCAAAGCCTACACTCGCCCTTGGGGACTTTCCCTGTGAAGACTTGTTTTGTGTCTGACATTGGAATGCAGGAATGAGGTGAGAACAGGAGCCTCTGGGGAAGACAAAGGGTCACTCTGCCGAGAAAGGGCATTGGCACAGGGCTCGGCTCACTCACGTTGTACTGATGAAGGCTGTACCTCAGTTTCGACAGGGCTGACGGGCGATCTGCGGCCCAGACAACAAGCTTTGCGATCATGGGGTCATAATGCACCGAGACTTCATCTCCTGGAATTGAGAAACACTGTCCATGTCACCACTCAGGAATGAGGCACGGCAGAACAACACATTCCTCCCATCACTTCATGCTCATCCTCACCAACGCCTGCATGGCAGGTGCCCTCAGCACAGTTTGATTTCCAGGAAACCAAGGATCAGGTGGATTTAAAAGCTTCTCCAAAATCTAACAAGGCTTTATCATGTGCTTCAGTGACACATGGGCCGGCTTTCTTCAGCCTATCTTCTTTCCCTTTCTCTCTGTGGAGGTCAAGGCAAAGCCCTACCCACTCACATTAAACTTATTTCCATTCTTAGGTTCCAAGCCTTCAGTCCCCTGTGCCCATAGGTAAGAAACTATTCTCGTGTGTTGTCCCAGGGCCTCCACATGCACACATGGCATACATACAGCAACCCACCAAACCCCACAAAGTAATTAAATAAATAAAATGTAAAACACTACACACACACACACATACACACACACACACATACACACACACACACACACACACACACACACACACACACACGAGATGATAATGCAGTTAAATCTGGGTATGGTGGTGTGATCCATAGTTCACATATGGATCATAGCTCATTAGCAGGCAAAGGTAGGACACTCACTTGAGCCCAGGAGTTTAAGTCTGGCCAACACAGTATGGCCTCATCTTAGAGAAAAGTAACTTAATGTGAGTTTAATTACAGTGATAGCTTTGATCTCACTTAGTGTTACCTTGCCGCACTCCGGTTTCAATCCTCGTAGACATGTCTGCCTGAGGGGTAGAGAGGTGAACCAGTGGTCCAGCCCCTGGCATGAAGCTATTGTCAGGGTCTTCTGCATATATTCTAGCCTCAAAGGCATGGCCCTGCAGAGGAATTTTTTCCTGGCTCAAGGGAATCCTCTCTCCTGCTGCAATCTGGTAACAAAATAGAGCTTCTTATGAAAATGCACGTTAGAGTTACTAACACTAACTAACCACTGACTCACAGGTCAGTGGTCTTGCTTATACCCTGTGAAAATGGACGTATGGATTCTATAAAGCAGTCAAATGAAATCTGTGCTGTCCATCCCCTTAAGCAGAGTCAGCCTGGGGATAATCTGTTCATTACCATGGGTTCCAGAGTTTTAAAGTGGAGAAAGCCTAATTGAAGGCTAATTTCTAAGTATAAATATCAGTGTTTAATACCATGAAAACCTAACTTTCTTACTGGTAAGACACTGTTTACATTTACAATATAATACTCAGTTCCCCAATTATCTTTATATTTCCACTTGGTGTCTGGAATTATTCACATGCATGAAGTAAGTGTGAACAGCCTATCTACACTATTTTCACCAGCAAGTGAGTGACAGAGTGAGATAGAAAGAAGAACAAGATGTTTGTGTAACCCAGATCACAAGATGGAGAGCTATGATCATCCACTGTTACTATAATACTTATCGTTTTGGCTCTTATATACAATTTGAAATACATTTTACCCATCAATTAGTATGACTTGGAAAAAGCTAATAGAGCAGTGGTTCTCAACCTTCATAACCCTGTGACCCTTTAATGCAGTTCCTCATATTGTGGTGACCCCTACACATAAAATTATTTTCACTGCTATTTCATAACTATAGTTTTGCTACTGTTATAATGTAATGTTATAATGTAATGTAAATATTTTTGGGGACAGAGGTTTGCCAAAGGGGTCACAACCCACAGGTCGAAAACTGATGTAATAGAGGACATGTGGACACTTCCTCTCTTCAATTTTCCCCCCAAGATTAAAATAATAATAATAATAATAACAACAACTCATGGAAGACACAGGAGAAAAGAGTAAAATATGATTCTGAACTGAAAAGGTAAGCACACAACAGAGACGAGAACATTCCTCAGAACCTGCAACAGAAGGGTCAGGAACTGCACACAATACAGAACCAAAGTAGAAATAACTAAATCAAGTGTGTTGATGGTGTTTCAGGCCACAGTCTCCATACCCACACTGCCTGGGCTCCATTGTCCCCACACTCACCCTGCCCAGGGAATTTTTCAAGCTTTTGTATTCAGAGTCTGGCTACAGTAAGAACCACAGAAGTCCTTGCTGGCATCCTTTCCTTTTGTGTTTCAAAATGAAACTCCTGTTGATAAGCTAGTGAGTTCTAATTGTCTTCACTTGCAAAAGAAAAAAGTGTTGGCCATGCATTGCATCTTCTAGGATATAATCTAATTTCTTGTTATACAGACTATTTTCAAACTGGCTTATTTTTACTGGCTTTTTTTTCTTTTTCTTTTTTCTTTTTTTGCCTGACACTGGCTTCCCATCCGAGTCCAGGAGAGACTGGTCCTAACTACACCTTTAGGTTGGGAATGATGTGCCATTTTCATTCTCAGAGAGACACAAGTAGCTGCAGATTTCCCAGCATCCCCCGGGTCCTGCTGGCCATCTGTGCTGTAACCTGAACTCACCTGTTGAACCACTGAGTCCTCTTTTTAAGAAGTCTCTGACTGTAGAGGCAGGCCTGAAGCCTCAATTCTTGACTCATCAACTGTCAAGGTCCCCTGCTTTCCCTATGCATGACTCCAGAGCACCTCATGCCCCATGTCAGGCCCCAGTTCCTTCATTTCTGGAATGTGCTCTGGATGATGAAAGCTTGCTTCCTTTTCTGAAGCTCCTGCATTTCCCCAAGATCCAGAAAAAAACATCCCTGGTTTTCCTTCTCATTCCTAAATGCTTAAGAACACAGTTCCTCCATAATTTTAAAGTCCTATTAGGTATCCAACGTTTTGACAATGCAACATGATGGTGTCATCTACTAAGTTCATGCCTTAGAACTTTGCAATGAAGTTATAATTAAAACAACAGCAGCACCAACAACCCCTCCTAATGTTTTAAGTAACTACAATTTTTTTGTTGGGCCACATTCAGACGTGTCTTCAGCTGCAAGCAGCCCATAGGATCACATGGTTACTGCTTCAGGAAAAAAAAAAATCCCTCTTCTTGATTCTAGAAACAAACACACTTGCTAGTTTTCTCCAACACTATTAATGTTTAGTAGCTCATTGTGCCTGGATTTCTCATTTCCATTGCCACAGAGAGACCCTGAAGAATCCTTTGGCTCAATCCGAACCACTAATCATTCACCAAGGAAACATGACAATATTGTCCACAGAAGTTTTGAGAAGACAAAGTTATCCAAATGTCATGAGTTAATCATCAAAGTATGGAAAAAAATACCTTAGACTCAGTACATGAAATGAACCAAGAATCCTTTGGAAATCAAGAATATTCATACTACTACTTTCATATTATTAGAACAGTTACAGATCGTGTGTGTGTGTGTGTGTGTGTGTGTGTGTGTGTGTTAGATACATCAACAGTGTCAAAAACTACAATACCTTCTGAACACTGGCTGTGAATGGTTACTACAAATGAGCACCTACTCATGGGCTGACAGCAGTCTGCAAATGAACTTTACATGGATCACTCTACTGCTAGAAGACCATGCCCCTCGCTCTTCACTCCCAACTCCTTAGGTCATTTCATCCTGGCTAGCATGTCTTGCCTCTAAAACCTAACATGGTCCACAATGTTGCTTTCTTGGTAGATTACAAGGCTTGGCCTGTGATCAGGACCAGATATAGTGATACAGCTCACCTGCCTATAGCCCAGGGCCTAAGCGGGGGATGAAGGTAATTGATAAATTTGGAATCTGTGTTCCTAAAGTGCCAGTAACATTGCAGCATCAGATGTTGTTTGTTTGTTTGTTTGTTTTTCAAGACAGGGTTTCTCTGTGTAGTCCTGGCTGTCCTGGAACTTGCTCTGTAGACCAGGCTGGCCTTGAATTCAGAGATCTGTCTACCTCTGCCTCCTGGGATTAAAGGCATGTGCCATCACTGCCTAGCCAGTTTTTTGTTTTTTGTTTTTTAAATCTTACATTTTCCTGTCCTCATCCTAACCACAAAAAAATGAGTCATACCCAAAGTAGTTCACAGCATGATGTATTCTCAACCCTGATCTTATTTCTGGTAGTGCCAGGGACTGAACCCAGGCATCATCCATGCTAAGCAAGCACTCTACCACTAAGCTATATCCATAGCCCAAGACTGATGTTTACTAGGAAAAACATTCTTACCCTGAACTGCCACTCCACCAAGTCAGTTCCCGTGATCATTTCAGTGACGGGATGTTCTACTTGTAGCCTTGTGTTCATCTCCATGAAATAAAAATTGTGCTCTGAGTCCATAATGAATTCCACAGTTCCTAGGAGATAAAATACAGTTGTCACACCTCAAGGGCATATAAAATCAGCAGCAAATCAAGATGTCCTATCATGAGAGCTGGAAGACAGCTCAGTAGTGAAGAGCACTAGATGTCCTCCAGAGGTGCAGTTCCCAGCACCCACATGGTGACTAACACAAATCTGATGCATTCTTCTGACCTCCACAGGTAAAATACCAATGCACATAGGAAAATAAAAATATCATTTAAAAATTTCATTAAAAAAGATTTTTTTTGTTTTGTTTTTTTTCGAGACAGGGTTTCTCTGTGTAGCTTTGTGCCTTTCCTGGAACTCACTTGGTAGTCCAGGCTGGCCTGGAACTCACAGAGATCCTCCTGGCTCTGCCTCCTGAGTGCTGGGATTAAAGGCGTGCGCCACCACCGCAGGCTAAAAAAGATTTTTTACGATGCAACACAATGAGTTTTACTGCTGCAGACTTAATTTGTGGTATATGATTTGTATTTCATGAAGAAAACACCATATTTTGCAGCAACAAATGAGTCTCAGTTTAAGATAGAGAACTGTATGAAATGTAGCAATCGAAAATATCTTTGGAATTCTGAGCAAATGCTGAGCCCAAATTATACACCAGTCTTATCTGCTGTAGTAATGAGAACACATTTGAACTGTGAGTTACTGTCCCAGCATCCCTACCCCAGAAGCCTCATACCATGACGTCCCACTTTACCTGAACTCTGGACAAAGCCTAACATTTCCCCCTTGATCCCTGTGGTTCCCTCTTAAAGTCCTTGTGAGGACGGGGGCTGTCGCTACATGATAGATCTTTTATCTCAGATGCACTGGACCCTAAGTTTAATCTTCATTACTGCTCTCCACTCCCAATAAGAAAAGTCCTTGTTAGGAACACGCCGAAAAGATTTTTTAGCTGTCCAGTATCTAAGCTGTATGCCAATCCAAGTCTATTGGTAGTCTACTAAGATCTGCAATACTCCTCCAAGCTTTTTCTTAGTAGTGCTGGGGATGGGTCCCAGACCCTAGTGCATGGTAGGCAAACATCCTTCAGTTTTATTAGATTTAATTTTACACAATAGTTTAATTACCAGCCTTCTAGGAAATGTGTGTCTACATAGAGGAGGCCTATCGGAAAATAAATAAGTAAAAGTAGAATGAATTCCTAGTTCATTTGCTGGCTAGGTGATTTAATGAACAGTTTAAAATACCAGAAAGAGTGAATGTGATTATGTATGTCTCCATATATGTGCTTATGCAGAAATAAGGAGAATGACAGCAATACCAGAAGGGACAAGGAGATAGTGGAGATACCTAACTATCATTATAAAGTACCTGCGCTTATGACATGAAATAATAACACTTGCTTTATTCATTTATGGTGTGTGTCTGTCCTTGTGTGCATCTATGAGTAGAAGCGCATACACGCCATGGCACACACGTGGAGGTCAGAGGACAACTTCTGGGAGTCGGTTCCCCGCTTCCACTGTGGGTTCTAGGGACTGAGCTCGGATGGTCAGGCTTGTATGAAAAACATCGTTGAACCCAACAGATAACCTGACAAAACCCAGAAGCTTTCGAGAGCAAAGGATGAGAAAAAACACTTCAGGCAAACACGTCACAGTGCATCTGGGGGTAGGGTAAAGGTCAAAAATGAAGGACAAAGAAAGCTCGGTTAGCACAGGCTTCGGCACTGGGAGGAAAGGCGGCTTACACACACGAGACCTAGAATCTTGCATAGCACGAGACAGGAGGATTCCACAGTGCAGTATCACTAGGATGGTCTTGAGAACATCTTGTCTGAGCTTACTGCATGCAGAGTCAAAGGTCCTAACGTTTTTCTGAATCAAGGAACCCACACAAAGGTTATGCACATACACAGGGCATCAGCCTTCAGAGCTAGTTTAAGAACAGGAAAGAGACGCTGAAGGGAAACTGCTAAGAGCTAAGGTTGGGGAAGAGCGCACATGGCTGCAAGATAAACACTGGGGGCTACGTTTTGGAATATCAGAGAGGGGTTAGAGCTCCAGTGAAATCCAGCACAGCCCATACTCTCCATCAAGTATGGGCGATCGACCCAATTCCATAGCATGCTTTCCCCCACTCCACCTGTTCTCATTAGTTTTCTGTTGCTGTGATAAAACACCATGAACAAGGCTTCTCTGAACAGAAGAAAGGGCTTACTGGGCTTACAGTCCCAGAGGGCGACAGTTGGCAAGTATGGCGGCTGGAGCAGGAAGCCGAAGGCGCACATCTGGAACCACAAGTAAGAAACAGAGTGCACTTGGAATGGCCCAAGGCTTTGAAACTTGAAAGCCTGCCTTTAGTGACATACTTCCTCCAGCAAGGCCACATTTTCTAAACCTAGCCAAACAGTTCCACCAACCGAGGATCAAGTAATCAAACACCTGAGCCTGTGGGAGACATTCTCATTTCAAACCATCAACGAAGGTGCCAGAGAGGTCAGCTCTGCCTTAAGATGAGCAGAGAAATGAAAACAGTGGGGCCACACAGAGTGAGTAATAACTGGATCTCCTCACAAACCACCTCCTTTGATTGGCAGGTGAGCAAAACTCAAGAAAAGGAAGAGTAACAATGGGGCTGTGCTCTCTCCAGAGGGTATGAAAAGATTTGCTCGACAAAGGCTGAAAACATTTACTTCTGATTTCTCAACTGACCACCTTGGAGGAAAGGAAATGGGAAGTCTTATTAGATTTTGAGAGAGAGAGAGAGAGAGAGAGAGAGAGAGAGAGAGAGAGAGAGAGAGAGAGAGAGAGTGTGTGTGTATGTGTGTGTGTGTGTGTGTGTGTGTGAGACAGGGCCTCTGGGCATATAATTGAGGTGGGGAGGCTTGCCCACTGTGTGTGGCGCCATTCCATGCCTGGTGTCCTAGATTGTGTAAGTAAAGAAAGAGAACTGACTGGCAGCAGCATGCATCCATCATTGTCTGCTTCCTGTTTGTATATTCAAAGTGACCAGATGCTTCAAGCTCCTACCCCTGTGACTTCCAGGCCATGGTGAACAGGAATCTTGTAGTGTGAGCCAGAACAAACCCTGTTTCTTAAGTAACTTTTGTTAGGTATTTTATCATAGTATCAGGAAACGAAACTACGACATCGCTGTTAAGTTTGATCTACAAATTATATTAAATATAAACAAATACATGCTTATGTGTAATATATGAACACATTTAAAATATTCTCTTCCTGTATTGTTATTAAGCAACCCACCTCTATTGCTGGTGAAACCCAATCTCTGGAGGTAGCTACACTGTATTCTGGATTTTCTCATCACAGTTACTGTCATAACCCTGGCCTCCGCTGGAACACCAGCTCATGATGCCTCCATCCCTGCACTGCTATTCCTGGAAATGCCAAGACCACCAGTGTGGGAGAGGAAACCTTTGAGAGAAGACGGCAGTCTCCTGGGTGGTAAAAACTCATTGCTTTTTGATACAGACAGCAACCCAAAGCCACAGGCAGACTGGAGCCTGGACAGACCTCAATTCTGCTCACGCTTTTCTCTTTTTAACATGTAATTTTTGCCTCTAAAATGTTTTAATTGGATCATTTCTCCTTATTTTCTTTTCATAATTGTCTTTCCTTCTCTCTGGGATGCTAACTAAGGATTAGGGCAAGGATAACACATTTCTGTGGTGTTTATATTTAATTTGGTCTTCTTTTTCTCTCTTTTTTCATTTATCACTTCTAAAATTTTATTTTCCAGCCTTGTACACCTTTAATCCCACCACCTGGGAGACTGAGGCAGGCAGATTTCAGTAGTTGGGGGTTAGCCTGGTCTACTTCTGTCTTAGGGTTTCTGTTGCTGTGAAGAGACACCATGACCATGGCAACTCTTATAAAGGAAAACATTTGATTGTGGTGGCTTGCTTATATGTCAGAGGTTTATTTCATTAGTGTCATGATGGGAAGCAAGGCACCATGCAGAAAGACATGGTGCCGGAGAGGTAGCTGAGGGTTCTTACATCTTGACTCACAGGCAATAGGAAGTGGGCTGTCTCAGTGGATATATGAGACCTCAAAGCCCCACCTTCACAGTGACACACTGCTGCCAAGCCAACAAGGCCACATCTACTCCAACAAGGCCACACCTCCTAATAGTGCCACTCCCTTTGGGTGTCATTTTCTTTCAAACCACCATAACATAGTTCCCAGCCAGCCAGAGCTACATAGTAAGTCTTGTCTCAAAAACAAACTTTTTTCCTCCATTTTTCATTTCCTTTCAAATATTTTTGTTTTATTATTCTTTTGTTATTCCTCTTTTGTTACTTGTATTGTACTAGTAAAAGCTTTTAAAGAGTTGCTGTGATGTTTCTGTATCTGGATGTAATATGATGGCACTGTTACTACTGTTTTCTTCTTTCTCAATGGTAATAGAGCTAGAGCCTGATGCCTTAAGCATGATGGAGGGATACTGTGGTACAGAGTATACCCAGCCCAGCTTTAAGAACCTGTGCCTCAATCCAACCATGACATAGTTCTCCCTCAATCTTGATGTGCTCATTACTTTCCTTGTTGCTGTGAAAAAAAAAATCCCTCATCAAAGCAATCTAAGGGTTTATTTGGGCTCAAAGTTCAGGGGGGATGGTCTATCATGACAGTAAGGCAAGACTGTCATATTTTGTCCAGAGGCAGGAAGAAGAGAGTACTGAATGCTGGTGCACTGACATGAGTCCTCTCACTTCTATTACTTAATCTAGATAATCCTTCATAGGCACATCCCTATAGTCTCGCTGGTGATTCTGGAGCCTGTCAAGTTGACAATCAATGTTAACCTTCATGCTTGGCAGAGGAACTGATCATACACCAAGCCCCCAATTGATGACTGAGCCATACACAGTGAGCATAAGTAAGGAATGTCTGGGGCCCTATTCCTTCACCCCCATAGCAGCACACCAAGGAATGATCTAAGTTTAGTAGCTTCCATACACTCCAGACCACATGTGGCTGGCACATCTGGAGGAACACACACACACACACACACTAAAGCTCTGTGGAGTCAGGCTTGGTGGTGCTCACCTGCAATTCTAGCAGCACAGAAGCTAAGCACAGAGGCTGAGCACGGAGGCTGAGCACGGAGGATCACCACCACATTAAGCCTGCGTTATACTGTGAGACTCTGCCTCAAAAACAAATACAAATAAGCAAAAACCCAGTTGAAAGAATCAATAGACGAGATCAAGGAAAGGAAAGGACACTAGGGCTTGAAGATTAGAACAGACTGTAATAAAGAAAACCAGCAAGGATGCACAGAACACACAGGGCCACCGAGACACCGGAGAGAGGATGAGAGGACAACCAACGAACAACGGTGTGGTCTAATGCCACAGAAAACCCACTCAGTGAAGTAATAACAGAATTTCTCATTCTTGGGAAACACAGACATCCAAGTACAGGAGGCATTTAGAACTCTATTAGATGCAACCAGAAAGGAACCATTCTATGTGTCCATTAAACTGCCAAAAGCATAAAGAACCTCAAAAACAGCAAGACAGAGAAGTACCACATCACTTCCAAAGAGAAACCTGCCAGGATAACAGAGTTTTCTGCAGAAACTCTGAAAGCAAGGAGGGTATGAAATGCTGTATTTTAAACCCTGAGAGAAAAATAACAGCCAATGTAGAGTCCTGTCTAAAAGAACTATCCTTCATAATCAAAGGAGAAATAAAGGCTGTCAATACAGGCAAAAACTAAAGAAACTCATGGCCAACAATTCAGTGTTATAGAAAATTCTCTTATTTATTTATCAATTTATTAATTTACTTATTTATTTGAGACAAGATCTCTCTACATAGCTCTGGCTATCCTGGAACTCACTCTGTAGGCTAGTTGGCCTCAAACTCACAGAGATCTGCCTGCCTCTGCCTCCAGAGTGCTGGGATTAAAGGCGTGCACTACCACACCAGCTTTATAGAAAATTCTTTTTTTTTTTTAAAGATTTATTTATTTATTATGTATAGAGCATGTATGACTGCAGGCCAGAAGAGGGCACCAGATCTCATTACAGATGGTTGTGAGCCACCATGTGGTTGCTGGGAATTGAACTCAGGACCTCTGGAAGAACAGTCAGTGCTCTTAACCCCTGAGCCATCTCTCCAGCCCCTATAGAAAATTCTTAAATGAATCCTCTATCCACAGCTGGAAGCAATATTAATAAGCATGAGAAGAGGAGAAAGAAGAAAATTCAGTGAGAGGAATAATCAAGCAAATCAGGTATGATTCAAACACTGTTAATTCATTAAACTAGAGCCCCTAATGCAACAAAGAGAAAGGCATGAACACAGGTTACTGAAAACAACTAGAGGAAAGCATCACAATGACAAGAACTGGTACATGCCATGAGTAACAACCCTGAACATGAAGGATCTTAATTTACCAATGAAAAGATTGAGTGTCTGACTGAATTAACAACAAGAACCACCAGTTAGCTGCTACAAGAAACTCACAGCATCAATAAAAGCACATACAGACTAAAAGTGAAAGGGTAGAAAATGAAAGTATGAAGAAACAGAATCAGAAAACACCCAGGAGCAACTATACTCATATTATACAAACAGGCTTCACACCACAACTGCTCAAAAAGGTAGACATATCAATAAGAGAAACCATTCACCATGAAAACATAAAACTGTAAATGTTTGATATATATGCATCAGACATCAAAACATTCCATTTTAAAATAAACATGACAGAAAACTGAGGGGGAGGCAGACCCTAATATATCACTTTCACCTAGTGCTCATTAATTTTTGTCAACTTGACAAAAACTAGACTCACCAGGAAGAGGCAACTTCAGCTGAGGAGCTGCCTCCATCAGAATGGCCTGTGGGCATGTCTTTGGTGTTTTTCTTGATTGATGTGGGAGGGCCTAGCCCACTATAGGCAGTACCACCCCCTGGGCAAGTGATCCTGGATTGTATAATAATTCAGACTGAGCAAGCCAAGCGGAACAAACCAGTAAATAGTATTCTCATATGGCCTGAAAGTTAAGACTCTTGGGATGAAGAAGGAACTTAAAGAGGGGAAGAGGGATGGTAGAAGGGAAGGGTGAACATGATCAAAGCATCATATGTGGAAATGTCACAGCGAAAACCCACTGATTTGAATAATACACAATAGTTGTAATAATAAAAACAGACATCATATGGTATTTGCTCTCAAAAGACAGTGGTATTAAACTAGAAACCAGTATCAGAAATATACCTGAAAACTAAAGAAAACTTCGTATTTTATATTAAATGAAAATACAATTAAAATGAATGGATGTAGCAGAGACAGTGAGACAGTGTCTATGGATTTATAGCTGCAAATGTATAAGAAAGGAAGAAAGAGAGTATCAAATTAAATCTAAAAATCCAGTAACAGAAGTCAAACAATACAAATCACAACAGAGGGCTAGAGAGATGGCCCAGCAGGCTTGCTGCCAAGCCTGACAACCCTAGTTCAATCCCTGGACATGAAGAGAACAGACTCCCAAGAGTCATCCCCTGATCTCCTCTTGTGTGCTGTGGCACACCCATGTGCTTGTGAGCACACAGATACAACTATCTACTGATCTATGCTCACGGAAGCACTATTCACAGTAGCCAGTCAAATGAGCGGTTAAAGAAGAGTGAGGCTGGGAAAACGGAAATCAAAACATGTTAGGTTTCCAGTTCACCCCAGTTAGACTGGCTAATTAAAAAAAATACCAAGAAAAAGTGCACATACATACACATACACAGAGAATAAATAAATGTAATAAAAGGTCTTTAAAAATTATAGCAGGCTGGGCATGTTGACACATACACTTAATTCCAGCACTTGAAAGGCAGTTGGAGGACTGTGTATTCAAGGCAAGCCGAGGCTACATAGTGAAACCTTGCCAAAATAAATAAATAAAATATATCCAGAAATCAATGAAATAAAATCAATACAGAAAAATAAAAAAATATGTCCTTGAAAAGAACAATAAAATCAATACCATTTAGCTAGGCTGAGAGAAATAAACACAAATGGCCAATGTCAGAAATGGAAGAACATCAGCACAGGTCTCAAGGACATCAAAGGGATAATGTTACCTTTTCTCTGTTTGCTGCTTCCTATTGAGCCCAGAACCTTCCATGTGGGAGGCATGTGTTTTCCCACTGACCTGAATTGCCAGACCTAAGGGAGTATTATCAACAACTCTTGGCTCATAAACTCAATGATCTAGATAAAACAGACCAATTCCTCAAAAGGCACAATTTGCCCAAACACACAAGAAACTGACATCTGAACAATCTCAATCTCTCCTACGCACACACACACACACACACACACACACACACACACACACACACCCATCAGGGGACAAGAGATGGTCTAGTGGTCAATAGCACTGGCTTCTCTTGCATGTGATCTGGGTTGGAGCCCCAGCACCCATATGACAGATCACAGCCATCTGTAACCCCAGTTCCAAAGGATTAACATGTTCTTCTGGCCTCTTCAAGCACCATACACACACATACTGTGCACACATACATGTAGGCAAACTACTCATATACATAAAAATAAATCTTAAAAAAATGTGAAAAACCTGAATCAATTGTTGCATTAATGATTCAGGAGAATAGCAAAGCTGGAGGAGTAACAGTACTCAGCTTTAAGACTTACTATAAAGGCTACAGCTAAACCAAGAGTGTATGGTATTGCTAAATGAGCAGATGAGTGGACGAGAAAAGCAAGCCTAGACATAGAGACACGTAAATATACTAACCTATGGCAAAGGGGCACAGGCAATACAATGGCACAAAGTCTCTCTATATTGTTGAGCTAGCTATTTGGGGTCCTTTGTCTCTTAATATAAACTTTGGAATCGGTTTACGGATATTCACAAAATAACTTGCTGGGATAATGGTACTGAAACAAAAACATTCAGAAGAAAATAAGGAATCTAGACATATATTTTATATTTTTCACAAGTATTAATTCAAAACAGACAACATGTCTAAATGTAAACTGCAAAACTACAGCCCTAGAAAGTGACATACAAGACTATCTAGATAAACTGAGTATAGCAATGACATTTACACACACACACACCAAAGACACAGCCCATGGAAGAGCTGACAGGTAAGATTTCATCAAAATGGAAAACATCCCCTCTCCAAAAGACATCCTGAAAAAGCGAGAGGCAAGCTGCAGACTGAGTATTTATAAAACAAATATAAAAATGACTAAAAAATGGATGAAAGACTCGGACCCTTTATCAAAGATATATGGATGGCAAAGAAGGATGAGATGCTTCATAAATAACTCAGTAGGGAGAAAAAATTAAAACAATGGAGGCTGAGATGTAGTTCATCTGTACACGCCTGCTGCCTAGCATGCCTAAGGCTCTGTGGTCAATCCCCAAAATGCAAGATGAATGAATGAATGAATGAATAAGTAAAGCAATGGGATAATAAATGGTCAACAATCTGAAGCACTGATATCCTAGTTTGCTCAGATGCAACTTGGGGAAAGGGTGTAATTCATCTTACAGTCCATCACCGAGGAAAGCCAGGGCAGGAGTTCAAGCAGTGGTGCTCACCAGCTCACTCACTCATGGCTTGCTCACTTGCTTTTCACACAATCCAAGATGGCCTCCTCTGGGATGGTACCACCCACAGTGTGCTGGGCCCGCCAATATCAATCATTAATCAAGAAAATGTCCCACAGACACGCCCTTGGGACAATCTGATGGAGGCAATTCCTAACTGAGGTTCCATTTTTCCAGGTGACTGTAGTTTGTGTCATCATGACAAAGACTGACCAGCACAACTGACAATGCAAATGCTGTAGGAGATTGGAGTGGGAACTGTAAACTGTTGATGGGAATGTAAAAATAGTACTACATTTTGGAAGAGAGTTTGACAGTTTCTTTCAAATCAGAAAGCCAATCAGAAAAGGCTTTGCACTGCATGATTTCAACTATAGACATTCTTACAAAGGTAAACCATGAAGGCAGGATAAAGATAGATGGTTGCCAGTATTTAAGGCTGAGGAAGAGCAGAGAGGATATCTATGTCAATGAAACTATTCTGAATTATACTACTAGTGCAAGAGTAGGTACATTCATTACACATTTGTCAAAACTCATAGGATGTATAATACTAAGGGTAAGCTCTAAAGTAGCTGTTCTCAACCTATGGGTCTCAACCTTTTTTGGGGCTGGAACAACCCTTCCACAGGGATCACATATCAGATATCCTGCATATCAGATATTTGCATTACACTCCATAACAGTAGCAAGATTGAAGTTATGAAGTAGCAATGAAATAATTTTATGGTTAGGACTCACCGCAACATGAGGAACTGTATTAATGGTTGCAGCATTAGAAAGGGTGAGAACCACTTCCCTAAACTATGGACTAGGGTAGGGTGTGAACCATGTAGGTTCACACAGGGTATGACCTGGTCCAGAGATGCTAACACAGCTGGAGGCTGGGTGGGGCAGGTGATGTGTAAGTACAACTCCAGCTTTCTGTTCAGTTTTGTTGTGATCTGAAAGACTTTTGGGTGTATCTCCATAGTAACGCTCTTGCCTAGCATAATGTGAGGCCCTGGCTTCAATTCTTAGCTCTATTAACAAACAAAAACTATGCTCTAAAAATAAAAGTGAAAATTGATTTGTTTTATTTTGAAATAGAATAGGAAGTAGTAAACTTCCACATATCTGATTAGGCTAAGGACTGGCTAGGAAAAGGTTTCTTAAAAGTGTACTTCTTACTATAGATACAGTAAAAACATTTAGGGGGCCCGATTTATGTCCCTCTCATCTCCTGAAAGAAGATAATTTTTGCAAGGAAGTTTTAACATACCTGCTCCCACATACTCGACAGCCTGAGCAGCCCTGACTGCGGCCTCCCCCAGCTTTCTTCTTACTTCAGGATTAATACCAGGCTACAGGAAGGTATTAAAAATAATTTCCATTAGTACTGATCTCTATACATTTCTACCAGATGCAAAAACAATTAAAATGGACATTAGATAATATGTATATTAAATAACTGCATTGAAAGATAATATACCAATTTGTCTGTCAATATACCAAAGTTTGAATGCTTCTGCTAGTAATGTCTATGAACCACAGATATTACTCAGTACAATTACACATCTTTATCCCTTGTATTTGCATAACAACCTTCATAACTATATGAAAAATGACGAGTATTGAGCTGGAAAGATGGGTCAGCAGTTAAGAGTATGTACTGCTCTTGCAGAGGGGTAGGGTTTGATTCCCAGAATGCATATCAGGCAGCTCACAACCTGCAGAGGAACCCAAGAGCATCTGATGCCACCTGCTTCTACAGGCACTGTTTAAAACAATGTTCTACACACAGACATTGGTAATCACTGCTTAAAAACTATGTCTTACTGCAGTTGTTGACATGTACTTCAAATATCTCACATATTCTGCAACCAAAATTATATTTTGAATAGTGTAAGAACTGGCTCACTAGAAACCTCAGACCCTGATGTTTCAGAAATACATATAACACATATTTCACGAATGGCGGTTGTAAACACCACAGAAATATAAACTCAAAAATAGGAAGCCCTCGCTTTGACCCTCACAGCAACCTGAACCAAGTAAGGGATAGAAACAGTAAGGGGAAGTTGTCAAAGAGAAACTACATTTCCTCCACAGTGTAACTATTGGGCAAGAAGATGACTATCACAGTTTGGGAACATGCTGAAACAGTGGTTAAAACAAGACTCTTCTCTATGAAAAAGATGTCCAACAAACCAGATAATTCCATTTTATTCATGTAATTAATTCTAGTTAATGACAGTGTGCTCTAACATCACTGTCGAGTTGCTAACGCTTAGTCAGATACTTGCACCAAGGTAGATCTTCCTGGACTGTGTCCAGAAGGAACATGGCTCACTTGTATCTCTGTATTGTTCAGAACAATACTGCCCCCCACATCACACCCCCAACCCCCATGGATCCTCAGCTATGCACCAAAGTATTATCATTGCATTCCTAGTCAGATGCTAGGGATAGGAGAAGTTAGCTTTACAGATCTGATGTGAAAATAGGATTGAGCAAAGTTTGCATTCAAGAGAACCTCAGAAATGTCCTTTCAGGTTTCTTACCGCTGGGGCCTCCTCGATGATCTTCTGATGTCGCCTCTGCACACTACAGTCTCTTTCAAACAAGTATACTGTGTTGCCATGGTGATCACCAAACACCTGGACTTCCACATGCCTATTTCAAGCAGAAACCAATGTGTAAATATACTTCATTAAGGGTTCAAAGATTTCACATTTATCAACCCAAACTCTTGGCCAAAATGACCAAGATTCCTCCATTTTCTCTGAGGAAGATATGGTCTTCTGGAGTCCGTGTTGAGGTTACAGATTTAGAAACATAGCTACAGTCTTGTAAAGTCCAAATAAGAGGGCTTCTACTTGGATGACAAACACCAGAGAAAACAAATGTACATGTCTGAAACGACTGTTAGGTAAGAAGAGTGAAAATACAGGAGATTTGAAATTGGGGTACACCACAAAGGAAAAAAATCAAAGGCTGATAAACTTGTTTACAAAAGTTATTACAAACTATAGTTCATAAAAAGGTCAGTAATAACCAACTTTTTAAAGAAAACAAAAAACTGTTACAGTCAGACTCTACAAACATGGAAGACTGAAATCAATATCTCATCTCTAAAGGAGCTAAAAAGTAAGTCAAACAATAAGTTAAAAGTAGTAAATCAGCCGGGCGGCAGTGGCTCACGCCTTTAATCTCAGCACTCGGGAGGCAGAGCCAGGCGGATCTCTGTGAGTTCGAGGCCAGCCTGGTCTCCAAAGTGAGTTCCAGGAAAGGCGCAAAGCTACACAGAGAAACCCTGTCTCAAAAAACAAAAAACAAAACAAAACAAAAAAAAGTAGTAAATCAAACAAGTACATAAAAGATATAGATCATTAGTATTTCAAGAGTGTCCTGACATTAAATCATGAAAAACCAAAAAGGCATTTTAATATTGAGTAAAAAAAACAAAAAACAAAAACTAGCAAAATTCTGACAAGTCATACTGAGAGTGAACACACGTAATGCCTATACAAATGAAGCTCACACATTACTTGGTCCTAGCTAACAACCCAGGGCGAGTGAAGTCATGGGTCTTGGAGAAGAACATACAAGCACCACTTTACTAAACCAGTGTAATCCCTAACAACAATCTAAACATCTGCCTTCACATCCACAGGTAAGTGTTGCTAGCCCTCATCCCTCATCAAGGAAACTTCTTTTTGCAACAAATGGAGACCATTACAGAAAACCACAAATAAGCAAAACACAAACTTGTGGATCCTATTCCCACATGAATACATCTACAAATCACTCCTGCACCTAAGGCTCAGGGAACATTGTAGGAAAGGGGGAGGGACAATTGCAAGGGGCAGAGGATCAAAGCAGAAGCTGTGCTCTCCTAATTATTGATCTGTTTTGAATTGATTTATTTCTTAACTATCAAACTGCAATTAAATTTTATTTATTGTGTCAGGCTCAGGTAAAGTTCCATTATTGTTTTAAGATTTACTTATTTTTGTTTTATGTGTATGAGTGTTTTGCCTGAATGTATGTCTATGCACCACACTCATGCCTGGGGCCTGACCCACATAGCCAGAGAGGTCATTGGATCCTCTGTAACTTGAGTTACAGACGGTTGTGAGCTGCCAGGTGGGTGCTGGGAATTAAACTCAGGTCCTCTGCAAGAACAGCCAGTATTCTTACCTGCTGGACATCTCCCTCCAGCCCTCCAGTTCCATCTTTATAAAGTGTAAAACAAAACCAAAAACAACTCAGGGTCCTCTTTAAAGAGAAGATAACATTAAAGAGAGTTCTTCCTGGACTCTTTTTAAAAAAAGAACTTAGAGCTTCAAGTTCATTGCCTGCAAGGTAAAGCCTTTCTATGCATGGTTCACACATGAACTGTTCTTTCCACTTGACTTAAAAGATATATATATATCCACACACATACATATGTACATATACACATATGTGTATGTATATGTATATGTATATATATTATGTATGTATATGTATACACACATATATATTAACACACACACACACACATATATATATTAGACACAAAAATCTAGGACATAGGAAATTTTACAATCATTATCATACTTTTAAAAACAGGAAAAGCTAGGAATCTTTATGGTCCTCTCTGGTAGTATCTAAAGATGCTCCTCAGTGCAGCAGTTTAGAATGTGAACTCTGGAGTCAAATTGCCTGCACTCAAATTCCAGATTTACAACTTAGTAGTTGGTGACCACAGGCAGCAAGAGTTACTCTATTGTGTAGTGCCTTGATGCACAAACTGAAAGTAGGAATACATTTCTGGGGTTGTTAGAATTAGGACAATAAGATCACCTAGAATAGGAAAACATTGAATCTAGCACATGATTAGTGTTAGCTAGGAGGACTACTGCTTAACATAAAATGATGACAAAAATCTTCATAACTGAATCTGGTTAACTAACAAGTTCCATTTTTTTTAATCCCTCAACTAATGCCAAGAGCTCTGTAAACACAGCTGATTCTTAGAAGAACATATTTATACTGGAAGAAAATCCTAAGTTTCACCAGTAATAAACGGACTCCAGGACATCAACGTCACAGGGCCATTCTGCCTTAAACCAAAGTACTAAGGCAGAATCATTGTTTACTAATGTAGAAAGATACCTGGAGTATATCACTGAATAACATTATAATGTTATAAATGATTCTATCTACTGTTCTTCTGGGCATATTTGTTTCTTATGTGTTTGTGCATGAGTTTTCTATCAACATAGAAGAAAATATTGAGATGCAAGCATACTGTCCTCTAACCTATGACTACATATGTACAACTGGGGGACTTCAAGATCTTATACAGTGTTACAACATCAGAGCTTAAAGAATATACAGGCACTGCTTAACACACACACACACACACACACACACACACACACACACACACACACACACACACATTCCAAAGCCAAAAAAACCAAACCAGCAAGTTGACCTTGGGGTGTCCACGAACTTCTCGATCAACATAGCATCATCATTGAAAGACTTCTTAGCTTCTCTCCGGGCTGATTCTAACTGCTCTTGGAATTCTTTTTCAGATCTAATGATCCTCATGCCCTAAGAAAGCAAGAATTGTGTGACCACGACATAAACACAGACCTCTAGCTGGAAATGGCAGGGAAGGGTACCCACAACCTTACTTTTCCTCCTCCACCACGGACAGCTTTGATCATAACAGGGTACCCGATTTTCCCAGCATGCTCTTTCAGGCACTGGTCAGACTGGTCCTCGCCATGGTAACCTTCCACGACAGGGACTCCAGCAGCAGCCATGATGGACTTGGATGTGCTTTAGAGTAAAAACACCAAGATGCCCCAATTCTGTGATATCGACAAATCCTAACTGTTTGAAGAATCATTGCACAAGTAAAGGAAGGACTTCAGCCTGGGATCAACATTATAGCACACACTAAAACTCCTTGTTACACACTTGCCCTTACTTCCCGTAGTAGATCATCCCACCGTCTTCGAACCCCACACAGCTAATATATATCTTAAAAATACTAATTACTTGTATGTTTTCCATAATTCAGTGGAATTTTCCAACATGCCAGAAGAGTAACAACAAGAGTATAATTTAGAACACCCGTTAACAAAGCTGGCAAGATGGCTCAGAGGGTAAAGTGTGTGCCCTGCAAGCCGCGAGCTTGGTCTTCAGAACCCATGGAAAGGTGGAAGGCTTGCATGTGCACACACATGTACACACACAAAATAATAATTTAAAAAATATCTGCTGTAATAAAACAGACTACTTCAATTTGCCTTATGATGCTTACCTCTTTATACCCATATCTCTAATTGCAGATGAAGGAGGGCCTATAAAAATAATCCCTTCTTGCTTACAAAGTTCAGCAAATTCCATGTTTTCTGAAAGAAAGCCATATCCTGGATGGATGGCCTATAAAGGAGAGAAAGCACATAACTTACTAGCTAGCAGGGCTTTGGTGCTGGCAATGCGCCCTCCCCTGGGGAGATTTCTCCAGAGACGGCTGACAAGACACCAAAGGCTCTGTCATAGCATGCTCCCAAAGAGATGTCTACAGCATTCATGTTGGAATATGAAGTCTGTTGGCACCAGGAAAACCTGTTTCTTTCTTTCACGTGCTGCTGCCTCACAGGTGCTAGGCAGTGGTCTCCCATGGAGTTACACCCTCAGCCTAGTGTCTTCTACTGCAGTCGTATATACGAACCCTACCAGGTACCGTTCAGGCGATTTTAAGCATGTGATTCACAATGACGATGCTCTCCTATTGCTATCACCACCCATCTCCGAAATGTTACCACCATCCCAGACACGATTCCTGGGACCAAGCAGCCACTATTTTCTTTTCATTTCTCTTCTATGAATTTACAAATCTAGGTATCTTCTATCGATGGAATTCTTGTCTGTCTATGGCTTATTTAACTTAGCATGTTTTCACATTCCTTGGCAACTTGCACCAGAATTTTACTCATTTTTAAGGCTAATATTTCACTATATGTAAATTCCACATTTGGTCATCCACTAATCTGTTCACAGACATGTGAGTTGTTTCTATCTTTTTTTAAATCTATAAATAATATGACTGTGAACCTTGGTGTACAAGTATGAGCCCCTAGTATAAACTCTCCAACGTACACTTCGAAGTACAATTAATAGGCTAGTGAGAGATTTCAGTGGGTAAAGTGCCCACAGAAAGCTAGACAACTTGAGTTTGATTCTGGAAGAAATAAAAAGGTAGAAGGAAAAAAACTGACTCTACAAAGTTGTTCTCTGATCTCCACATTCACAAGCTCCCAACCCATATATCACATACATACATACACACACACACACACACTTACCAACATAATAAACACAAACACCCACACATATACACACACAAACATGCATACACACACATTTACAGACATACATGCACACATATATGCACACACATACATAAATAAATAAAACTTCAAAGTGGAATTAATGAATTGTGTGGTCATCTCTAGAACAATCTATCTTTATATACACATTAAAATTTTTTTACCTTTACACAAACTTTCTCAAATTTTTAACAACTGAACTTAAAGAATGCTTAAATCAAGAAGTGGCTATTATTTATTATAAATTAAATGTTAAAACATAATTAAGACATAATTTTCCTTTTTTGTTTTAAGACATATTTTTGGTTAAAAGAGTAATAGTTATGAAACAGTTGTTATTACATCTCTTAAGTGTGTGTTTGTGTGTGTGTGTGTGTGTGTGTGTGTGTGTGTGTGTGTTGTGGGGCATCCATGTAGAAGTCAGAGGACAACTTAGAGGAATCAGTTCTGTCCTTCCACTGAACTCAGGTTGACAGGCTTGGCAGCGAGTACCTTCACTGATGAGCCACGTCATCCGCCCTAGAAAAACCCACACTTTAATTTAGAACAGCATTGCTATTAAGGACAACAATGGGCTATAGCCCAGGAAGGGGTTTTTATTGTTCTGTGAAAAACTGGCCTAAACCCAAACGTCTGATGTTCCAAGCACCTGAAATTTGAGGTAGAGGAGCTCAATTCTCTCTTAATTCTAATTTATAGTTTAGATTCTCCCTCTACTTACTTCCCAAAAGATTTCAAGTAGAGGACCCAGTAAAATGGCTGAGGAAGGAGAAGTAATACATAAGTTTATGAAGATAACTCAATAATCACATGTAAAAACTCACTAAAAAGAGAAAATGTCTGCAAAGAAGTAATTTTGCATAAACTATACAAAATTTATTTGCTTTGCATTGCAAATTTTTTCACAGTTCTTACCTGTGCCGCAGAGCTCTTGGCCACTTGAATGATTTTCTCCATTGCCAGGTAGCTCTGCTGAGATGGAGCAGGGCCGATGGAATATGCTTCATCTGCCTGTTAAAGACCACAAGGCTAGTTTGCACTTGTATGGTTACCTGTGGAGTAATTGTTTAACTAGGCAAAGATGTGTTACATCTGTTTACTTTCTGGAGGGCTACTTTAACTATGTGAAGGTGTGTTACATTTGTTTCTGCTGCCTTTGTTAACGATGTAAGATATGTTGCATTTGTTTCACCTCGCCTGCCTGATTGGTCGAGTAAAAAACTGAACTGCTAATAGTTAGGCAAGAGAGGGATAGGCCGGGCTTGTGGGCAGAGAGAATAAGTAGCAAGAGAAATCTAGGCAAAGGGGAAGAGAAGAAAGAGAACAAGGGAGAGAGAGGGACAGGCCTGGGACGAGAAGCCAGGCAGCCGCCAGACAGACAGCCGCCAGCCCGCCAGACAGACAGCCGCCAGACAGCTGCCAGACAGACAGCCAGACAACCGACAGCCCGCCAGACAGACAGCCGCCAGACAGACAGCCGCCAGCCCACCAGCCAGACACAAGAGGCAGTGAAAGTAAGACATACAGAAGGAAAGAAAGGTAAAAAGCCCCAAGGCAAAATGTAGATAAAGAGAAACATTAAAATAAGAGCTAAGATGAGGCCAAGCACTCATAATTAGTAACAAGTCATGATTTGGGAGCTGGCTGGTGGCTTGAAAGAAAAAGTCTGACAGAGTCACTATTAAAACTGAAAATGCCAGGCACAGCAGACATGAATAATGTAAAATGAAGAAGCGGAAGAAGCAGCAGTTTGGGACTCGATCCTGCATGTAAGGAGAGTCAAATTCAATTTTCCCAAATAAACCACAGTCTAGATTTAATCACAGCATTATAAAGATCGTAAATGTGTTTAATGCCTAAAGTTATAATCTGGAAACAGATACAAAATACATTAACTGAAACATGTAGCAAGAAAACATTACAAAGTTTATATAATCTCTCATAATTTATACATTATTCTACACTATCCTTTATATTTTTCATACAATCAAAGCATCCCTCGAAGTAGACCAAAATAGAAAGCATGAATTCATTTATGCACAGGTGCCGAATGCCTACTGCGTGTCAGGCTTTGGGTTGGGCAGTGTCCCTTACAGAGGGAAGACAGCCATCGAGCATTCACACACAAATGGGAACTGTGACAAAGGTCCGAAAGGAGAAGTCAGGGATATAACAGTAATGAGGTGACTGTCTCTGCTCTGAGGGTGGCCAGGGTGAGCTAGCAGGGGCGGTCAGGACAGGCCCCTGGTAAGGACGTGGCCTGAGGATGGATGGAGAAAGCGGGCTTAGGAAAGGGACTGCAGAGCTTCCATGGACAGAACACACATATGTGAAGGTCCAGAGGTGGACAGAAACCTGGTCTGTGTATGCGACCGAGGGTAACTCATGTGACAGTCAAGGGACCAGTGATAACAGATTTCATGAGGCCTCTGGGAAGCAAAAATGTTTGGATTTTTTTCCTATTAGAATTCATAATGAGATTTGGGGAAAAAATACAAAAGGCAAAATAAATACCAAAAATTATATTTTAACTTCACAAAACACAAGTCCATTCTCATTGTGAAAAACATGGACAATGGTAAATTGGCCTTGGGTACCACCTTTCTTCACTACAGTCCTTTCCAGACATATTTTCTACTATAACCAACTTGGGACATTTTTTTTCATATCCATAATTGTATTTGTTCATATAAACATAAGTACACACAGTCTTAGTTTTATACAAATAGAATTATACTATTTGCCTATATTCTGGAATTGACTTTTGAGTGCTTCTTTGCTAACATACACATATACAGCTGTTAGAACAGTTGCACAGAATGGAGGTAGCACAGCTCATTTAATCACAAGCCTCTTCACATGAATTTAGGTGGCAGCGGCATAGCACTGGACACAGGCAAGATTGGAAAATTCTTCATATACCTCTGTGCGCATTTATATGTGAATGTGGCTCCTCTATCTTGGGGACACAGACCTGGCAGAATGTCTGCAGGACAGGGTTACAAAATGTGTACATTTTAATAATTCCTGGTTCGTCAGCACTGGGATTTCGCTAACAACCATCTCCATCAAGACACCAATTCTACCCATCCCAACCAACACCAAGTATTAGCTGTCTTGTCTCTTAAAGATTTCCCAACTTGATGGATCATAAAGCAATTAAACTATACGAACAAATTTTGGTTCAGAACTTGGTCTGGCTGAAATGCAAAAAAGAGATCCTAAGAGGACCAGGAGGGAATGGGAAGAAGGTTCAGAAGGCAATAGTAGCATTCTCCAGTCAAGACAAGACAGTGGCCTGACTTCCTGTGCAGGTAAGAGAGCGCAGGAGGAAGTGGGAGGAGTGTCTGGGAGCGGAAGTAGCAGCCCTTAGTGCTCTCTAAAAGAGGAAAGGATGACATGTATAAAGCGGGAAGAGGAGGGGAGACATTCAAACATACTAGGTCTCTGCATCATTATTTTTATCAGCAAAGGTGTTGTCAACTGGGAAGGGAAGTGTGGGAAAACATCAAGTTGAATACAGATAAAACAGCTGGAGTTCAGTGTCAGGACACAGTGGTTTGGTATCTGACAAACAGACAGCTGGTGTCCCCGGACACCCATGTTCAAAAGGAAGCCTGAGCTACAGACAGAAATTTGGGGGGTTTCCATAGAGTCAAAGGGCTAGGTAAAAGGATCTAGAATAAAAGAATCAATGAGAAAGAAGGAGGGTCAAGACTAAGTCTTGACATCAGAACTTCAACATCAATGGTCTAACTCATACAGGTAGGTGAGGTCCAGAAAGAACACTGAGAAAGGAGAGGAGGTTCAGAGAGAAACCTGAAAGGCAAGAGGAAACTTATTTCTAACAAGAGGGAGTAGTTTACTATGGTTTAAAAAAAAAAAAGCCCATCTGAAGCTGGTCCAGGAACTCAAACTGATGCATGCAGTCTTGCTGGGGGCTAACAAGAGTCAACAGCTGAACTCATTTGTGCTAGAGTTCTGTCCGGAAGATAAGAACTAGTCATAACTGAAAACACAAACTTCAGCTGGGCAATGGTGGTGCACACCTTTAATCCCAGCGCCCAGCACTCAAGAGGCAGAGGTAGGCTGATCTCTGTGAGTTTGAGAACAGCCTGGTCTATGGCCAGAGCTGTTACACAGAGAAACCCTGTCTCAAGAAACCAAAAACAACAATAAAAAAGAAAGAAAGGAAGGAAGGAAGCAAGGAAAGAAGGAAGGAAAGAAAATGCATATTTCAAAGGAGTTCAAACGAATTGAGTATTTTTAGCTTGGATTTTACTGATGAACTAAAGTTCAGAAACATCAAGTGACCTATCTAAGGTGAAAATGCTAACAGCAATTGTCTTGACCTCTGTCCTTGCATATCAGGGCCCTGGAATTAAGCAATCTTTTATGAGATCAAATACCTTGCCTGTAAATCAGCTATGTGACTAAGCACTCTGGATCACCCAGTGTTACATCTTAAAAGTGTCTCCAAGAGGAGTGCTCAGTGAGTAGTTGGAACCAACTTACACAAACCCTGTGGACACTTGCAAGCACCAACTGTCACTTTAAGGAGCTAAACTGGACACACATGCAATCACTAACAAGATTTTGTTTCCAGCTTTTAACGACATACCATATCTACATGCATGGAATTCCTGTCGGCCTCGCTGTAAACAGCCACAGACTGTATGCCCATTCTTTTGGCTGTTCGTATCACCCTGCAAGCAATTTCTCCTCTGTTTGCAATGAGGACTTTGGCAATGCTTCTTCCTGTTAAGACACCATGAAGAAAGACACAAGTGTTATTAGGAAATGAGAAATTAAAATATATTATTAGTCAGCTCCTGAGGGCTTGCTTTGATAAACCTGGCATACTGAAACCTAAAATTACCATTTTAATATTAGACAGTGGGTTTCTTTTCTATTCACTCAAGTTCATAATATCTCTATCATTGCAAACTCAAGTTACTCAGTAAGATACATAAAGCTTTAAAAAAAAAAAAACCATACTGTATGATCTTCATATGGAAGAGCTTAGGACACTGAAATCAAGAAACGCAGTGTGAAGGAGTCATGACTAGGTTCTCAGTTTTTCTTTTGACTGTCATGGAAACGTCCTGTTGTTACTTTCAAATGCTACCCCTTCTACGTGGGTAACGTCTGCACTCTCAGGGGCTCCAGTTCATTCATGTTTCTAGCTCTCCACAGTCAATCTCTGGACGTCTGCTCGTCGACCTAACATCAGAGCATCTAAAATATGGCTTCTTGTGCTTTTGCTCCAGATCTTTCCACCAGCACTCTTTTCTCAGTTCTCAAACTCCTGGAAAGTTACGAGTATCACTGAATTTCCCTGGAGGTCTGCTCTCCTCCAGGCAAATCATGAGGCTCCTCAATGCTTTCCTGCACTGTTTCTTGAAATGTTCCTTCCCATTACTAGACTCCACCTTTATTAATCTAAACCTAATCAATACAGGTGTTTCAAATATGTCCAACAACACGGGCCAATTCATTTCCAATCTGCATAGTTCTCCCAAATTTATTTCGTAAAAGGCTATTTATACTGGTTATGCCCTGTTCACCCACTTCCGATTCACCCATGAGATAAAGCTTATGTAATCATATTTTATAAAAAAAAAAGATACAGTATAGTGGGCAATGATGCCTATGCTACAGCCTGCTCTGTCACCTGGTGATCTACAGGAATTCTGAGTGACTAAGAGAGTCACTGTTTCCTTCAACCACGGTAACAAAACTGCCCGATCTAGAAAAAGAATGATAAATATTTCCATCGTCACACAGGAGATAAATGCTGACAGTTTAAAATAAAGTTTTTTCTTAAAAAATAAGGTTTTTGGCCAGGCCATGGTGGTGCACACCTTCAATCTCAGCACTCAGGAGGCAGAGGCAGGCAGATCTCTGTGAGTTTGAGGCCAGCCTGGTCTACAGAGCAAGATCCAGGTCAGCCAGGGCTATGTAGGGAGACTCTGTCTTAAAACAAATAAACAAAAAATTGAAAATGCTCTCCATCACTACACATCAAAATCCACACTCAATAGCAAAAACCGATTTGACAAAAAGTACAGCTGGTGACTTAGTAATTAATAAGAACATTATCACAAAAATTCAGAAGTCTGAAGGTTTATGAGAGCCAATTCTACTGTACACAAATTAAAGAGTAAACATTTTTTTTTTCTTGGCTCACACCCTAAAGCAATGCTAAACAAAGTCTGCCGGTACCTGGGGTTGTTCCGTACTTCATGGTTCTCTGCTTCCAAGCCCATTCCCTATAAAATAAATCCAAATGGAAGAAAAATTAATCAGAATATACTAGATCAGCTACTGCTCTTTCAAAACTTGTAAAAACAAGTCCAGATGCGGTGGAAGTTTAACCTTAAGCCCATTAGCAAAGTGATTTAGTAAGACTCCGTGGAAAGAAAGCCCGTCTAGAGCCTGGGAGGCTGAGTTCTGGCCAGTCTCCCTTTGGGTTGAGGTCTCTGAATGAGTCACCTAGCCTGTTTAATATCTGAAGCTGGTACTTGGCCAGAGAGACACTTAAAAGGGTAAAGTGCTTTAAAATCATCTACCTCAGCTTTTAAAAACATTTGGTTGGACTGTAAATAATAGTAAAAACCACCCAGCACACACACAATCAGAAGTGTCAAGGAAGATTACTCACTCTGCATTTTGATGTTATCTGTTCTGTCTTATTAAATCAAATATGCTAACCAAATTATACTTTTAAAATACAAATTGAAGCTGAGCGGTGATGGCGCATGCCTTTAATCCCAGCACTCGGAAAGCAGAGCCAGGTGGATCTCTGTGAGTTCGAGACCAGCCTGGGCTACAGAGTGAATTCCAGGAAAGGCACAAAGCTACACAGAGAAACCCTGTCTGGAAAAACCAAAAAAAAAAAAAAAAAAAAAAGAAAGAAAGAAAATACAAATAGAATGCAAACCTCTGATAAGACAGTTGTGACATTAAGCCAGAGAAAGTAAAGGAAGGAAGCTGAAATAAAATGAAACAAGGCTAGCAGAAATAAGAAATGTTGGCTATGGCCTGGTCCCCACCTGCTCTCTTCAATATGGCTTGCCCAGTCACATCACTCTACACTGGGGTTTCTCAATCTTTTTTCATTAATACCCTCCCAACGAGAAAACTTAAATAGTAAGGAATAAATTTTACAAACAGATTGAGTTTTAGAGGGCCACAAACACATGTTAGTCAAGAGCTTAACCTATATTTCCTATTCTGTAAGAGGCAATCTTGAAGATACTTCTCAGTTTTAAAGTATACAGTTTTTCCAAGCAAAAACACAGTTGTATAGAGTGAGGAGCTTAGCTCTTCCTCAAAGCACAAAGATCACAGTATACATTAGATATCATGTAGCTGCAACAATATGCATACACCCTTTGCATGTGACTATGTGAACATCAGGGTCCCTTGAGGCACACTCTATACTCACTATCCTGGGAGGGAGGCACACTTAATCAGATGCTGTCTTGAAGCCTACTGGGAAGACATACATCTTTGGCATGAGAACTCTGCAGATAGTTTCCCCAGGAGACTGGTGCTTTCTCAAATCTTCCTAATTCAGCCCACCTCATATTCTTGATCTTCAAGGAGGAAGACATTTTTCCTGATCTTTATGAGATATTTTCCAGCTTGGAGCATTGTCTTCCTTTGACCTCTTCAGGTAAGTTAAGGTTTAAGGCCTTTTCAGACAGTTGTGTCTATGCAATGACAACTTCATATGGGACCACTGACAGCCCAAAGCATTTTCCCTTCAGCTAGTAAAGACTGAGACAGGCAGAAAGACACACCCCTTAGCTGTAATCCTCTATCCTCACAATGTTTTGATTGCTCTATCCTATTTTTTACAGTTATTTTTGCTACGTCTTAAAACATTTAAACAAGATAAGTAAGTTGCTGCCATGAGATAATTACACTGATTAAGACAGCTTCTGTTCTCATGCCTAGAATCTTACAACTAGGGATTCTTTTCTCTGAGATATAAGAGGAATCATGGTTGGGGAAAAAAAAAATCTCATGCTGGTAAGATTTTTAATTCTAGAAACCATTAGTGAGATGATAAAGTGTGGCACTTCATCTCCAAAAGGATCTGGGGTACAAGTTAGTCACCTACAGACTTTTTCTACAGACAATAAGCAAGCTTTGAGAGAGGAAAGAGGAAAACGAGTCTGTGGTAGTTCTGTGGAAACCTTAAAAAAATAATAATAATTCACAGGAAAGAAAATAGCATTGACACTATGTTCACCATCTTCCGTATTTAAAATATAGGGGTGAGTCACTGACAATCCAGGATATCTAACACTGTTGGCTGAAGATTTGTTGATTCTTCAAAGTACGTTTATTGACTAAACCATATGGACCATATCTGGTTAAATTTTTATCCACTTGTTAATTTGGACAAAAGAGAGGACCAGTATCATATTAACATTATCTCTGTTGGATACGAGCACCATTACCTCTTCCTAGAAGAAACTGAAGCAAAGTTATCAGGTTACTTGGCCAAGGTCATACACGAAGTGAGCAGCTAAGAGGAGACCCAGCCCTCTGCCCCCAGGGCAGTCTTGAGGCTGCCTTTCCATAATG
Source organism: Peromyscus eremicus (assembly GCF_949786415.1). Lineage (NCBI taxonomy): Eukaryota > Metazoa > Chordata > Mammalia > Rodentia > Cricetidae > Peromyscus > Peromyscus eremicus. The sequence continues at coordinate 33,881,247 of NC_081421.1, forward strand.
TGGGAAGGTGATGATAATGATGAAGCCATCTACCTACAGGACTCGGGTTTTCACGGCAGAAGTTACTGTCCCCAAAGTGTGGAGCTTCATCGCCAAAAGAATCTGGGGTACAAGTGAGTCATCTTATACAGCTTTGTGCAAACTTGTGAACAGCATTCGACAAAACTCCTCAGCCCTCTGCAGGGTTGCTCTCATTAATTTGATTCTTTCCCTCAATAGGAAAGATCTCTGGGAATCCTTTTGTGAACTGCACTCAAGATGGGGAAGCTCAGGTGAAAGGGACTTTGGGAAGGGGGTCCTGGCCCACGTCTGTAGCTGTGCACCCTGCGGCTGGAGCGCCACCCTCCCACCCTCGGAGCCAATGACACAGGGACCATGGGAAGAGCCAACACGTAGAAGTGGGGCAGCGCCCACCAAAACCACACACAGAGACTTAAAGGGCCGCTCACACGACCCAGCGCCCCTCCACCCGGCCGCGCACCGACCCGCCGCCCCATCGTCACCTCGGCTGCAGCAGCAGGATCGGGACCCGCCGCCACTGGTTCCTGTCCACCACAGCCAGCAGCGCCGCCGCCGCCATCCCCGCACAGCCGGATCGGACACCGAAAGCAGCCTGGCGTCCGGGTGAAAGCGTCCCTCTCCTCGCAAGCCTCTTGTCCGCCCTCGGCCACCGTTGCACCAAAGACTAGGTGGGCGTCTCCGCCAGAGCCAATCACAGAACCGGGCATCGCGAAGGCACCGATTGGCTGATTGGACCATGTGCCGGGGCGGGAGTAGTGGTGGTGGTTGTGGATTGTGAGTCGCTGTGCTCCATCAGCCAGCGCTGTTGGGCGGAGCCAGCTCGCCTACCTTTCTAGGAGGGTACCTAACCGGAGCTGGAGACGCTGAAGACGTGGAGTCTTTCCAACCACCACTCAGAAGAGCAAGCATTCTCACTGAACATCAGGAAAAAGGGGAAGTCGAAACTGAGTGGCAGAATATCTAGAAAATAAAGACAGAGTAAAAATAATCTGTACATGGTTATTTGAGACAGCTGGGGCAGGGTTCATAGCGGGGAAAACAGTAAGTTGGAGAGTTACAACTACAAAAATAAATCGGGCATAGTGGCACATATTTACAATCCCAGAACTAAGGAAGCAGAAGCAGAAGGATTGTGGTGAATCGGAGGGTTGACTAGACACTGAGTTCCAGGCCAGCCTGAGCAATACTTCAAGGCCCTCCCTCAAAAACCAAAACAAACAAAATAATATAAAGTAAACATGAATGCAGCAGGAACACAAAGGTAAAGGCGAATAAGTTAATGGATTCACAGAACTAATGCCTTTGGACTAATAAATCCAGTGTGAGAACCTAAGAGATCCATGAAACAAAAATGCCTCTGATCTGCAAGCCCCTTGCCCAAGGGCAGATAGTTCCTGAAATGCTGGAGGCTATTGTTTGTGGGAGATAACAAGCCGAATTTTTTACTCCCCTAAACAAGTTTGTTTGTCCCTACACCAGATGTGCCTGATCACACGTGGGCAGAAGGCTCACAGCCAAAATTTACGTCAGGATGTATGATTGGACCTGATAGAAATACTTGAGCCCTTGCAAACCATGACCCAGGGCCATTTCCTGGGAAACCAGAGGAACAGTTCATCACCCTGGCCAGTACTAAAGCTGGCTCCAAATTTAACTTTAAACTGTGGTAGTGGTCTTGTTCTCAACTGGTGGGAGAACACGTAGGAAAACAGTCAATCAGAAACAAAGGGGGCCCAGTGGAGGCAGGAGGACCAAGAGGTCATCCTCATCTACATAGCAAGTTTGAGGGCAGCCTGGGCTATGCCAGAACCTGCTTTAAAATGTAAGATGCTGTCTTGAAAATTTTGAACTTTTAGAACTAGATCATGTGATCAAAGAACAACCCTTCCTACCATTCCACCCCTCTTCACCTCTACCCCAAATGATGAAAAAGCCCCTCTTCTCCTGCAAAGAAATTCCATATGAATAGTAAACAATGGTTCACCATAAAGCTATTAATATTTTCTAGAACACAAAAAGATGGAAAATTTTGAAGTTCTTTTTTATGAAGATAACAATGATACCAAAATCAGTAAAACAACATGTACTTCACACACATAATGACTGACAGTCTAATGTCACTTATGGGTATTAATGGGAGAATCCTATGTAAATATTACTGAAGCACAAAGTGACATGTAAAAACATAAATTTTATTGTAGAAATGTAAGATTGGGCTGTTACTGAGAAGTCGCTAATTCAGTTGACTAATCATGTTAATATTTGAAAGAAAAGAAAATAATGTTCATAGTTACTTGAAGTGTTTGACAAAACTCAGCCATAATTCTTTACTGTAACTCAATAATTCAAGAGTTGGGATTAGGCTCTCTGGGAAAAAATGTTGGATCCTTATTCACTTTTCACACTCAACACCAAATAAACCTTAAATGCACAAAAGCATATGTGTGCAAGAGCAAATACACACACATGTACACATACATATATAACTGTTTTAACCTTGCCTCAAAATACTTTAATTGCCATAAATTTAATTAAAATGTACATTAAACACGTTTGGCACTCTAAACTTTCTATAATCTCAATACCACAGGATACATATAATTTACTATACAGATGTGGAAAATCTAGTTAGCATATAATACTTTGCCCCCCTGTTAACCGTTTATTATGTGAAATGCACATACTGATTTAGAAATCCTACCTTTTAGCTGGGCCATGGTGGCACACACCTTTTAATCCCAGTACTCAGGAGGCAGAGGTAGAATGATCTTTGTGAGTTTGCAGCCAGCCTGGTCTACAGAACAAGTTCCAGGACAGTCTAGACTGTTACACAGAGAAACCCTGTCTCGAAAAACCAAAAAAAGAAAAAGAAAAAAAGAAAAAAGAAAGAAAGAGAAAAGCAAAAAAAAAAAAAAGAAAAGAAAAGAAATACTAGCTTTTGGATCTTGAAATTTAATGTATTACAACAAATAAAAATCATAGTACATAATTTAAATTTGGTAGAAAGTGTCAGGTTCTTAGATATTTTGGATAAATGTGCACTTTTCTTAAAAAAGATATCCCTGGGGAAATAGCAACACATTGGGCACTGGTAGATAAAATCACAGACACCAGGGTGAGGAAAACTCTCGCTATGCAAAGGCAGCCAGGTGCATCACAGAAGTCAAATGAATGGATCCTTCCGCAGGAGGATGATGTAAAGAGTCAAGTACAGCAGAGAAATCCAGTCAGGTGAAAGCCTATGGTCAGAGCAAAAACCACAAAGAGAACTTGGGGCCAGCCTGGGCTACATGAGACTCTCTCAAAAGATGAAATAGGTTTTCTTTTTGTGTTATTATATGAGGGCTAAAGTTATGTTTTAAGTTCAAATTACTGTGTTTAAGAGATCTATAAAACAAAAATGCCTCTAGGCTATAAGCCCCACTTGCCCAAGGACAGATAACTTCCTAGAATGCTGGGGGTTGTTGTTCATGTAAGATAATAAGATACAAGTTCTCATTCTTGTAAACAAGGTTGGTTGCCCCAACTGAAGAGGGTGTGCTTGATCACGCATAGGTGGAGGTTATGTAGTCAGGAAGTATGTCAGGATGTATGCTTGCCCCGGATTGGATGAAGATAGGCTTGTGGGTTTTACCTTTATAAGCACTGGATTAACGTAACTCGCTGCTATTCTCTGGGAATCCCAGGCATGGACCTGGCCAGTGTCCATCGTCCTGCCAGTATTTAATAAAGTTTGCTTCTAATTTGGCTCAAAAATTGTGGTAGTGGTCTTATTCTTGCCAGTAGGATTAACAAATACTTTTCTAACTTTTTACATATGATTTCAATATATTAAAGCTATTATTCTTCAGCTATGGTACTTGGGTGATTTCCAAAAATATGGCAGAGTTCTTTCATCATATCTTCCCCTCCTAGCTAGTTCTTTCCAGTTGTGTGAGGCCTATGTGGCACGGTTGAGAAGACACAGTGCCTCCCAAGACCAGCCCAGTATCACAGATGCCGAAAAGTGGCAATACACTCATATAAATTTCTATCGGAAAGATTAGAAAAATTGCACTTGATTTCAAGAACACTACAAAAATCAAGGGAAAGTATCTTATAAATTGCTTTGTAAATTCTTCTGATTATTTCTACAGCTTTTTCTTTTTCCTTTAACCTACATTTTTTCAACAAAATAAAAACACCAGAACATTGAATGTTTCTTTTTTTCCCCTTTTATATAATATATTCTGATTACAGTTTCCCCTCTCTCTACTCCTGCTAGAACCTCCCACCTCCTGTCCACTATGGATCCACTCCCTTTCTGTCTCTCATCTGAAAATAAACGGACTTCTAGGGGATAGTAATAAAATATAGTAAGATAAAACAAAAACTGACAAGTGGAAATTGGACAAAAAAAAAAAAAAAACACCCTGGAGGAAAAGAGCCCAAGAGAAGGCACAAGGAACAGAGACCCACTTGTTTGCACACTCGGGAATCCCATAAAAACACTAAACTTGAAACCGTAGTAGATATGCAGAGGACCTGGTGCAGACTCGTACAGGCTCTGTGCATGCTGCTTCGGTCTCTGTGAGTTCACATGAGCTTTGATCGTGTTGATTTAGAAGGCCTTGTTTTCTTGGTGTCATCCACACTTGCTGGTTTTTGTTTTTGTTTTTTTTTCTCTCCCGGGTTTATTAAACACAGATTCTTTTCTCATACTATAAAGCTGAAGTTTCTCTTCCCTCTACTCTCCACAGTTCCTCCCATGTATAATATTTTAAAAGTTCTAGAAGATGTTATGGTAAATAGAACAGGGAAGGATTTTGTAAATACATCACAGCACTCAAAATGTTGACTCAGGTAATGCCATCTTGTCCTAACTCCATGTTGTGTTTACCTGTCAGTCCTCTACCCTCCCAACAATCATGCCTGCCTTGAAAATGTGTTTGAGATTTCTAACCAAAGTAATTAATATAAACTAAGACAACTGAAGAAGGTGTAAGTCAAGAATAATTACCATGTTATATCTGAAATAAATACTGTACTATGCCAGGAATGACCATTTCAAGGTTCATCTGACTGTTCTCCAGTGCTGATGTAAAGTATGGTCTTTAAAGGCAAAACCTGCTGTACCCATGAACTTAAACACCGAGAGACTCTGGGTTGCCAGATAATAAAGGACTCATACTTTTCATTGGCTTAATCAACATGATTGTCTGTGTCTTTCTTGTATGGATTATTACGCTATACAGAAAAAGTGAGAGAGCTAACTTTAACTATATAAAGACGCTTAGAGCTAGTGTGATGACGTGTGCTGTACTCTCAGCTGTCCAGGAAGTTGTAGGAGGCTCAGCTGACCTCAGGGTATCAGCCTCAACAACAAACACAGTGAGGTGTAAGGATTCGGTCCTTAATTGTGTCATCAGCCTGCGACAGCGTCCCAGGCTAAAAAGCGGGTGGGCCCTCTGTGCGTCCCTCTCTTTCCTTTCCGCTCCTTCCTTCTGTCTGTCCCCCACCCGCCCCAGTAAAGCTCTAAAAAGGTAACCATGGCTGTGATTCTTCCGATCAGCACTCTCCTCCGCCAGCATGGCCGCCATGTGTCATTTAACCAACATGAGGATGTTGTTTCAAAAAAGTTTTAAAGTTAACACATCAAAACAAATATATAGAGAAAAATTAAAAACAAACTGAATAGTTTTTTAAAGTTTTATCACAGATACATGATTACTATGGGGGTTTGAATGAGTAAGTAAGTCTCAGTCATTTGAATACTTGGTTCCCAGGAGCTGGTGCAGTTTGAGGAGGTAAGTTTGAAGTAGGTGTGACCTTGCAGGAGGAAGTACGTCACTGAGGTGGGCTTTGGGATTTCAGAAGCCAATGCGATTCCCAGTTAGCTTTCTCTGCTTCCTGCTTGCTATTCAGGACGTGAGTGCTCAGCTGTTGTTGAAGTCAGATCGGCCACCTGCTGCTATGATTCTCCACCATGATGCACTCTTATCCCTCCGGAACCATAAGACCCAAGTAAACACTTCCTTCTAGAAAACTTTCTAGAAGATACTTTCTTCTTGGTCATGGCATTTTACTACAGAAGTGAAAAAAAACAATACAATAATTATATACTCTCCTTAATATATAAAGAACCTAAGATGAACTAAGGGGGAGAAATCTCTAATGCAAGAGAAATGATCAACAATATATAAAAACAATAAGTACTATTTATACTTTGTTGTTGTTCTTGGTTTTTATGAGTTTTTTGTTTGTTTGTTTTTGTTTTTGAGACAGGATTTTTCTGTGTAGCCCTGGCTGTCCTGGAACTTGCTCTGTTGACCAGGCTGGCCTCGAACTTACAGAGATCCCCCTGCCTCTGCCTCTGCTTCTGAAGCGTAGAGATTAAAGGCATGCACCACCACTGCCTGGCGACACTATTTATAAAAATTGTTAATTTGGCCGGGCGGTGGTGGTGCACGCCTTTAATCCCAGCACTCGGGAGGCAGAGCCAGGCAGATTTCTGTGAGTTCGAGGCCAGCCTGGGCTACCAAGTGAGTCCCAGGAAAGGCGCAAAGCTACACAGAGAAACCCTGTCTCGAAACCCCCCCCCCCAAAAAAAAAATTGTTAATTTGTAATTTAATCTACCAGCTTATTTCTTGACACTCAGCACACAGAGAAGACAGTAGCCGGCCACACGGGAACTATTCTGAGCTAGTGCCCTGTGCTTCAGGCTGGGAATCTTATAAGAGAGGGTTGAGCCCCTCTAATGTCTAAGCAGAAATTCAACTCAGCAAGGAAGACTGAGACACTAACACGTGAGTAGGAACTGGAGACAGCAGCATAGAGAATAATGTATGAAAGAAGCCAGTTGGCAGACAGAGACTAGAAACCCTTCCCAACCTAGGCGACAAAAAAATAAATCGAGGATGCCTGAGAAAATCCTGCATACAAACTCAAATGTGGGAGAGACATGAAGCTCTTGACACCCACTACTCCCCCAAACAGTGCCACCAACTGGGAAAGCAAACACTGGGGACTCGGGGGGACATTTCTTTGGTGAGAACGGGGTATGGAAATAACCCAGTCTCACGGTGCTGGCATCACTGTGGTTGTAGAGCTAGTAGTCTTTCTTTTATGAAGTGAGGTGCCCCTGTGTTTTGTGTGTATGTGTTTAGGATTGTAATATCCTGTTGGTAGATTTTTTTTCTTTAATGAGAGTGAAGTATCCCTCCATATCTTTTGATTAATTTTGATTTGAAGTCTGTTTTGTCAGATGTTGGAATATGTTTTTTTTTATTATATTTGTTTCTTAGAGCTATGTTTCTTAGAGGCAGAAAAAAATGAATCCTATTTTCTAACCTGATTTTTTAGTCTGTCTTTTTATTGGGGAATTGAGACCATTAACACTCATAGTCCTTGAAAAATCAAGGTCCATTTCTGTGATTTTGTGGTGTTTTCTCATACCTCTTTGGTTCCCAGTTGTGGTATTGTTTGTTTCATTTCTGTGACTCTTGGATATGGGTCCTTCTCTTCAGACTGAAGTACTCCTTCTGGCATGCTCTATAGATCTGGTTTACCTGTTCTTAAGGTTTTATTTCTCCTTCAACTTTCAGACATAGTTTTTGCTGAGTATAACAGTGTGGTCTTTTACAACTTGGAAAGAATCTTTTCTGACCCCTCTGGCTTTAAAGCTTTCTGCCAAATAACCAGGTGTTTTTCTAAATAGTCCTGCCATTAAAAGTGACTTGACCTCTCTCCTTGTGCCTTCTAATTCTCTTTCTCTATCCTGTGTTTTTAATATTTTAAATAGAGCATGCCATGGGAGTTTCTTTGTGGTCCTGTCTATTTGATGTTCTGTAGGCTTCCTGCACGTGGATGGGCATCTTTTTCTCTGGGTATGCCTTTATGGTGGTTTTCTTGTCGCTCTTTTGTGCCAATAACCCAGGCAGTTGGCAGGGCTAACAGTCTCTGGCCTTTTCCTGGTGTCTCCAGACTCTCCCACATTCCATTCATATGGAATGGAATGTTTTTAAAGTTTCTTTCTTATTGACCTTTACAGAATGGGCCAATTCCTCAATTTTCTCTTCCATCCTCAACTTTCGGGTTTTTTTTTTTTTTAATTTTTTGGTTTTTCGAGACAAAGTTTCTCTGTGTAGCTTTGTGCCTTTCCTGGATCTTGCTCTGTAGACCAGGCTGGCCTCGAACTCACAGAGATCCGCCTGGCTCTGCCTCCCAAGTGCTGGAATTAAAGGTGTGCGCCACCACCGCCCAGCAACTTTCTGTTTTTAATATGAGCAATTCTCTTGGTAAGGCTTTCCACTCAGTTCTGTAATTGGTTTACTGAGTATTAGATTTCCAACACTGTTTCAGTTTGGGTTTTCATTAAAAATTAAAACTTTATTTTCATGTATTGGATTGACTTATTTCATTTAGCTCTTTGTCATCTTTGAATTGTTTGAGCATGCTTATAATCATTCTTTTGAATTCTTTTTCTGGAAGTTCTTCCATGTCATTTTCTTTTCTTTTCTTTTCTTTTCTTTTCTTTTCTTTTCTTTTCTTTTCTTTTTTAATGCCAAATGCCATTTATTGAAGGAGGGAGGAGGTCTTAAATATAGGCTTACAGCACAATGGGAGAACCCCGGAAGGACAGAAATTTGCTACCGATGATTTACAGTCTTGCATCTAAGCTGTTAATGCCCAAATTATGCAGGATACACATGTCATTTTCATTCTGGTCATTACTATGGGATATGTATTTTTAGAGGTGACATATTTTTTCATATGGGGCCTGTATTTTTAGAAATTATATTTTTTATGTTTTTATTTCTGTTTTGGGATTTGCACAACTTTAGTTTGTTGGTTGAATTTTTATCTTTTTTGTTCAAATCACTTTCTTCTTTTAGCAGTGGTGCTCAGTGTTCAAGAGGGGTCTAATTCATATCAGGATTGCTCTGTTTAGGTCAGTTTGCTCTGTTTATCATGGTATTTGAGGCAACAGCCTCTATCTTATGTCTTCTGTTCTCTGCTACAGTCTGATGCCTTGTGCACTTTGGTCAAGAAGCTCAAAACATTTTTTTCCCCTGGAAGTGTGGACTGGCCATGGGTCTGCAATTAAAACATCCCAGTCAGACAGCAAACAGGGCTTTGAGTCTCTTTTTCACATTTGGTGGCTTGAGGGTCTCTGGTGGGGAGTGGACTTGCACTTGGTGAGTCCTATAGGGAGTACACTAAGACATAGGGTTGTTTCTCCCCTTGCAAGCAGCTGCAGGGAGTAGTCTGCCCTAATGGAGGGGAGCTGTGGCAGGAAGTGAGGTAGGCTGGGTCCATGCCAAATATGGGAACTAGAGTGTCCCTGGTAGTGGATGGGCTGGGATCAGGCTGGTCCCAAAGCGAGGGAAAGTACCCAAGAGGAGACTGTCAAGTAGTCACAGTATTTGGGTGACCAGGAAGGAGGAGACTGAAGAAACAGAGCATAGGTAGCCTAACTGGGTGTGCACTAATAGGACAGCTAGATGTTTTTTGTTGTTTTTACTACTCTTTTGGGGGCCTACCACCCAACTCCCACATAAATACACAGAGGCTTTTTCTTACTTATGAACACCCAGCCTTAGCTTGGCTTGTTTCTTGCCAGCTTTTCTTAATTTAAATTATTCCATTTACCTTTTGCCTCTGAGCTTTTCCCATTCTCTTACTTCTGTATATCTTACTCTTACTCCATGTCTTGCTGTGCAGCTGGGTGGCTGGCCCCTGGAGTCCTCCTCCTTCTCTCGCTACTTCTTCCTTTCCTCCCAGATTCTCCTTCAATATATTCTCTCTGCCTGCCAGCCATACCCATCTTTTCTCCTGCCTTGCTATTGGCTGTTGAGTTCTTTATTAGCCCATTGGGTGTTTTAGATAGGATCAGTAACACAGTTTCACAGAGTTAAAGAAATGCAACATAAACAAAAGGAACACAACTTAAAATAATACTCTACAACAGCTCGAGAGTCCCTGGTAGCAAGCAGAGTAGGATGGGGTGATTCTGAAAGGCAGGAAGACTGACTATTTGAGAGGAAGTTGTGGTCCCTAACAAATAGGTGTGGGACTCGAGTGATCTAAATCTCATTGAAAGTTCTTGCATCCATGTTAATTAGAGACATTAGCCCATAATTTTTTTTTCCCCATGGGGTGTTTGTCTTGTTTAGTATTAGCGTATACTAGCTTTTTAAAAAATAATTTGGAAATGTTCTTCATTTTCTGCTTTATGGATTCCCTTAAGCAGTACTAATGTTAATTCTATTTTGAATATGTGGTATAATTTTGTGCTGAATCCATTTGGCCCTGGGCATTTTTTTAGTTGGAAGATTTTAAATTACCATTTGTAATCCATTGAGTGTTATATATCTATTTGGATTATTGCTTTTCATCTTGATTTAGCTTTGGTATCCCACACATCTCTAGAGAGCGATTCATTTCTTTTAGATGCTCTGCTTTGGTGGAACAAAGATTTTTAAAAGCTTGTCATTATGACTGTCTGAATTTTCAGTGTCTGTTGCAACGTCTTCTTTTTTATCCCTAATTTTGTTACATTGGGTTAAATAAAATGTGTTGACAATGGCTATGATACCAGTATATCAAGATGATATTTAAACATTAGTATATCCATGGATTGATAAAAATTGACAAATAAGGCATCAAACCCCACCAAAGTATTAACAAGTTGTTTCTTTGTGTGCTACTGTAACAACTCACATTGAAGAAGTCTGAGTGCATAAAACTCCATGATACATGTGTTCACTTGCAATACTCACTTAAAAATTAGCTACACATCCCAAAAATAGTTTAAAATATTTAACTTTTACTACTAATCTTTGATACAAAATATTCTTTAATGTTTTACACATATTGGAAAATAATCAAAATATTTTATGAATAGTCAAATAACATATTAAAGGTAAAATGTTATATTTCAAATTATTGATATACATATATAATATATATACATATATATATTAAAATCTCCACACATTCTCCTAATGGGTCCTTTAGGAAGATTCTGACTTCACATATGAGTAAATTTTAGGGAAGAAGTTCTATGAAGTCCAGATTCAGCAGTAGCTGCAAAGAAAAAAAAAATCTCTGTGTCAAAGACTTTAGTGAATTAACAATAAGTTTTAAAAAGTTCAAACAAATTTATCAGTGTCAATGAAGATAAATCTAATATGTCTGGCTGGTGCAATAGCAGCACGACTGCTGAGGAGTAACCAGCCACTTTCGGATGGATCTGAGGCTTGTCCATACAAGGAAATTCAGTGCCTGTACTGTAATCTTGATCAAAACCCTCTGATTGGCGTCTCAGATAGGCATACTATTGCTGTGGTGAAACACCGTGACCAAAGCAACTCAGGGAGCAAAGAGTTTATTTGGCTTATGTTTCCATATCACTGTTCATCACTGAAGGAAGTCAGAGAAGGAACTCAAACAGGGCAGAAACCCAGAGGCAGGAACTGATGCAGAGGCCATGGAGGAGTGCTGCTTACTGGCTTGCTCTTCATGGCCTGCTCAGCCTGGTTTCTTATAGAACCCCAGACCAAGGGATAGCAATGCCCACAATGGGTCAGGCCCCCTCCATCAATAGCTAATTAAGAAAATTCCCTACAGGCTTGGATACAGCCCAACTCACAGAGGAATTTTCTCAATTGATGATCCCTCTTCTCTGATGACTATGCCTTGTGTCAAAGTTGATACAAAACTAGCCAGCAAAGCTAAGTAGGTCATAGGTCATAGGCTGGAGGGTAGAACCTACTATTGTTGTTCTGCTAATGTTCATGATACCTATTACCTTCTAAATAGTTATGATTATGCCCATAGACCTGCGCTGGTCTCAGCATTCCTCGGAGAAGCTTCTTTCTGCAGGGGGCAGGAGTCAATGGAAAGATGCAGAAGTGGTCAGAGTGCTGAGAATAAGAGACCGAGTGCTCAGCTCTAAACAGGACAATTCCTCCAGCTAAGACTCAGAATAGTGAAGAAAAGGAGGTGGAAAGAATATAAGATGACAGGATGGGGAGGAATGGTGTCTCCTGGGCATGAAACACCCATCATACTCATGAGCTCACAGCATACGAGGTCACCTGCACAAGATCTACAGGAGATCAACTTCTGGACAGATGGGGCTGAGGATTTCCAGGCTCCACCCCTTACTGAGGAGCTATTCACAGGTGATAGCTGCTGAAGGAAGAACCATTCTTTTGGGGGAATGTGGGCACCAGTAGGATTCTCAGGCTTCAGTGGATGGCTCCACACCCACGCACATATGGGCAGCACTAATGAAGTTGGTGAATTATAAAATGAAGAATGAAAAGGGAAGGGAGCATATTGGAGGAAATATAAGGGGAGTCGTTGGAGGAGGAAATGAGGAGTATATATTGTATTTCTTGTATACCCATATGAAATTCTCAGGAATAAAGAAAAAATAAAAATATTACAGTACAAACTACAAATACAATTTGGCAGTAGTTGCACACTGAATTAATTGCCAGTGTGACTATGAGTGCATCTGTTTTCCCAGTCTTTATGTATTCTTCAAGAGCCATTTAATAAGGTGGTGTGACAAGCGCAGGTAAGACCGATGAGGACTATATAGTTTGTTCCTCTGCAACCAAATACTACAATGCTAAGAAAAAGAACAGGTGAATAGACAATTTCCATTTAGTACCTGAATAGACAGGTACAAAATAGAAAACTACCAGAACAAACAGAAGGGACTCCTATGCCTTTTGTGTCAGTATGGCTTTTTGGTGGTGGTGATCAGAGTTGAAATCTGGAGGATAAGAAGAAGGTGAGCACAGCAGAATGAGCCAAGTGCAAACAGTTGAGGAAGAGCACGTGGGAATTATGAGCAGTCCTGATCTGGCTGTGAGGGAAACCAACGGGCAGCTCAGGACTTCTGTGCAGACATCTGAGTTACTGCTGAGAAGAAAGTTGATTTGGATATTTTTGGTTCATGTTAAGAAAATTTAAGCTTTCCCTGAGGATGAAAAGTAAACAAATAAGGAGGTAAATTCTGGGAGATTTGAAATGGCATTTGTCAATTGACAATTTATGAAGTATGGGCTTTTTGTTATTGTTTTGTTTTTTGGCTAAATTTTAGTAAATAAACCTTGGTTTCTTAGTCATAAACTGAGAAGATCATCATGCCATTGCATTTTTATTTTTAAATTATTTTTTTCTTTTTGAGATTATAGTATTATCACTTCCCCCTTCCCTTTCCTCTCTCCAAACCCTCCCAGACATTTCAATCACTCTTTTTCAAATTCATGTCCTCTTTCTTCATTAATTGTTGTTACATACATACATACATTTATGTATATATTACTAAATACATAAATGCAACTTGCTTTATCTGTATAATGTTACTTGTATGTATGTTTTCAGGGTTGACCATTTGGTACTGGATAACCAATTGGTGTGGTCTTCCCTGCAGCAGAATGTTTATCCTGCTCTCAGAATTCCTTAGCTGCCTGTAATCCAGAGGGTCTTCAGAGTATGTCATTGTCTTTAAGGATAGTTTCACAAGGATGGGAGAGGTGAAGAGAGTGGCCGCCATATAATGAGGTACAGAGGCTTTGAAGAATTTAAAGTGATAGGAAAGGAATAAACGATGGATAAATATATTTTTCATTAAGAATGCTTATGTTTTGCACACCTTTCCCTTGATTTTGTAAGAACAATTAACAGTGTAGAAGCTACCAATGAAAGAGATACTATTAGCTATTAATACTTTATTTCAGGAATCAGTTAATTAACCCTAATTTAATGAATCAAATTTGACACCTACCTTGTCTTAATTCTCTAGTTACACTTTGTTCCCACTCCTGCAGCACCTGAAATCAGTCGAATGTTATTTATAATATTTAAATTAAATAAGAGACATTATGATGGAGACTATATATCTTTATAATGTGGCCTTTAAGCACTGTGGTAACACATGCCTGCAATCCCTACTTACAGGATGCTAGTATAAGAGAAAGCCATGAATCCCAGGCCAACCTGGGATCATAGTGATATAAAGGTCAATTGGATTACATAGTGAGACTCTGTCTTTAAAAAAATTAACTACTCATGCAGCTACTCATTCATTTATTTTAAAATGTTTATAAAAACAAAAGGAAAACATTATGCTTAATTAAGACTTTTAGGGGGATACTCAGCTAGAGGATTTCTTTAAAGTCATGAGTAAACCGAAGTTCCACTGTGTCCTGAGTAGACTAATAGGGACTACATCCATACCTGTTGTGTATCTAATAAAAGTGTAATCATTAATCTTCATCTAGTTCATATCCACATTTCAGAAAACTTGGGTTTTTAATACGAAGGTTAAATAAATTAACTCATATTTTAGGCTGATTGCATTACTTTGTGACTCTTACCAAAATGCTACTCTTTATAAAAAAGAGTATCTGCTTAACCCATTTTTTTTGTTTTGTTTTTTGTTTTTTTTACTTTAGTGCTTTTTCCCTTAAAAAGAACTTTACATTTCTTACCATTAGAAAATTAAAAACTGAAGCTATTTGGGTAAGATGAGGAATTAGAAGCTACCTCCATGTGATGCAGAGAATGAAGAGTCAGAGAAGCAGGAAATAGATTATTCCAGAGACATAACAAGATTGTTAAAGCATTGGAAACCACAGAGAAGACTCTTAAAAAGTGTAGAGAAGCAAAAGGGTGTCAGGGACAAAGGAGCCATGATCCCACACCTCCCAATTTTTAGGAAGGGGAGGACATTTTTTTTTAAAGGTAGACTATGTGGCCCTGGAGAAAAGAGCCCAGCTGCCGATGCACATGACAAGTCATGTTTCCTGAAAGCTTTGAGTTTTAGAGAGACAATCATTCTTCATATATGTCTTCAACTGTCAAGAACAGTCTATTTGTTATTCCCCAAGTCTCAGAGAGCTATGGTAGGTCATCATCTTAGATGGAATCTCATTTTTTAACACTGAAATTTCCTGGGGTCCTTGTATAAGGGTACAATTGCATGTGCAGAATCCTGGAGCCAACCTCACACAGCCAAAACGGAAGACACAGAGCCAGGAGGGAATCATGGAGAAAAGTTGGGCAACAACTATAACTTCATGTTTAGCTGTTTACGATAATTCTGCCTCTCTGCTCAACACTGTGTAATAAACATGCTGAGCTTCCAGGGTGCTGCAATTTCTCCATTAGCCAAGTCCACCCCATTCCAGCTATCTCTGTCTATCTGAGTGTTCACTTGTTTCTCTTTTCCTTATTTCCTATCTTTTAGGTCAAGTCCCTGGAGCCTATACAAGGATTCAACAGTCTTGACTCAACAGCAATGTTTAATGCTGAGTGGGTTCTGAGAGCTGGAGAGTAGTGCTTTTGTACAGATCTCAGAGTTTTGCTTGATGCTCCTGCTCCCAGTGCTCTTGAGACAACCCCTGACACCATCTCCGCCAGCTAGAATACAAGCCATCCTAGCAAACATGAACCAGGGAATCTCAGAAGTATGAGAGACCCTACTCAGCCCCCAAAAATGATGTGGTCAGCAGAGGCTTTTGGAAAGTACAGAAATTCATAAAAGAAGGTAGGTCTGATGGCTGTCTGACACTTGATAACTTGGATGAGCATAAGCATAAATGTGAGAAAATATAAGAATCTTCAGTTTTCAGCTCGCTCCACACCCCAAGTTTGGAAGACTTAAGTTTTAGAGGTCTCTAATGTTCCAAGTGTACATTTAGAAATGACTAGGGACTTCTAAGAGGAAACATGCAAGCAATGGGATGAAGTAAGGAAACTGAGACGTAGAAAAGAAAATAACAAAGTAGAAAAGACAGTAACATGGTTGAAAAACTCATCAAGGAACATATTTTCAAAAATTATATAAATGAGAAATTCAATTAATCAAAAAATAAACACAGTAAATAATTGCTAGTTAAGGTCATTATAGCCAATGGAGTTGGAAATTAACATAAAAAGTTATTTCAAGACAAACACAAATTAAGGTGATTCATGACCACCACGCCAGTACTGCAGAAGATATTTAAAGAAATTTTAGACACAGAGGTGTAGCTGATGTATTCTTGTGTCCACCTGGCTCCTCCCATTTCTATTAATCTATAAGTTGCTACATGGTTTGTGGTTTACCGGTACATTTCATCTTGCTTCTCATGGCGGCAGAGGCTGGCAGCATCTCCTGACTCAGCCTTCCACTTCCCAGCATTCTCCTCTCTGCTTATCCCGCCTATACTATACTTCCTACCTGGCTACTGGCCAATCAGTGTTTTATTTATCAACCAATCAGAGCAACACATTCACACATACAGAAAGACATCCCCAGCACTTCCCTTTTTCTTTTTTTCAAAAAGGAAGGTTTTAACTTTAACATAGTAAAATTACATATAACAAAATAATTATCAAGGAAGAATTACAGTTACAATATCTAGTCTATTTATAATATTTAGTCTATTTGTATTTGGCAAAATTAAAGAAGATATCCTATCTATCTTCTATTTGTGAGTCTAAGGTTTTATATCTAACTTATCTTTTATCATAACTAAGGAAATTATAACTATCTAGTCTTCAATTACATCAAAGACTTCAGAAGGATATAATACTACCTAAGTAAACAGGAAGTGCATTGTAAGCAACTTCCAAAAAATCTAGAATGACAAAGACAGCTGGCTGCCTGGACAGTCACCCAAAGTTCCTCTGTAAAGTTGGGGCATCCATCTTCAGCCCACAGGCCTAGAGTCTCTCAGTTGCTTCTCTCTGTGTCCTGTAGAATATCTGGCAGTTTCTTTTGCAAAGCAGGAACTTGAAGGGCCATTTTGTCTTGGGAAGTTCAGTGGTCATCTTCCTATGGGTCCTGTATGTCCAGTTGATGTAACATTTTTTAAGCAGTCCAGGCAAGTACAGTTTCTTGCCCGAATGGCTATTTTTACCAAGAAGAAAATAAACTCATATAGAGTGTCTTTGATGTCCATCATCTTCCTTGACATATTTGGTGCTGCCAGGAGCAGATGAGTCTCATTGTCCAAAAAAGTCTAAGTTCTTAAGTTCTTAAGACATTTTAAATGCCATTATTCTGTAAGTCTTTGAAGTGTTTGAAGACTAATTATCTATCTGAAATATATCTATGTATACCTAGAAAACTTAACTAACATGACTACAAGTTTGACTATAATAGAAGTCTAATTATTAGTCTGTATTTCTTAATTATCCATTACAATCTAAATGAGTTACATAAACATAATACCTCAAATGAGAGTAGAAATATATATTTATACAGTATAACAAAATTATGTTTAAACTTGTATCAATAAACTAAAATCCATAGCAATGTAAAACATTTCTAAACACAAAGAGGGGAAAAAGAGTGTCTTGATTATGAAGAGTACAAGAAAGGATAAATTTCACAAGAATAGATTAATGTTCTATTGCTATGAAGAGACACCATGACCAAGGAGACTATTATAAGAGAAAGCATTAAATCAGGGACTTTTTTACAGTTTCAGAGGTTTAGTCCATTATCATCATGTTGGGAGCATGGTTGTATGCACGCATGTGCTGAAGCAATAGCTGAGAGCTATATCTTGATCCATAGGCAGAGAGAGAGAGAGAGAGAGAGAGAGAGAGAGAGAGAGAGAGAGAGAGAGAGGCAGAGAGACAGACAGAGAGACAGACAGACGGAGACAGAGACTGGGCCTGGTGTGAGCTTTTGAAACCTCAAAGCCCATCCTAGTGACACACTTCCTCCAACAATGTCACACCCCCTAATCCTTATTATCCTTTCAAACACTGCCACTCCCTGGTGACTAAGCATTCAAATATATGAATTTATGGGGCCATTCTTATTCAAACCATCACATTCCACTTCCCGGCCTCCAGAACCTTGTAGCAATATCATAATGCAAAAATGCATTTAGCCTAACTTCAAAAGTACCCATAGTCTTTCACAGTCTCAATGCTGTTTACAAGTCTAAGCCCTGTTCAGAGACTCATGGCAATCTCTTAACTGTAAACTCCTGTAAAATCAAAATCAAAATGCAGATCACATACTTCAACCTACAATGGCACAGGATATACATTAACATTCTAAATGGGAGGAAAGGGAGTATAGTGAGGAAATACTGGGTCAAAACAAGACTTAAAACAAGTTGGGCAAATGCCACACTCTGTATGTCCATGTCGGATGTCAAAATGTTCTTCAGATCTTCAACACCTCTCAGCTTTGTTGACTACAGCATACTTCTCTCTGTTGGGCTGTTTCCACACCTGGTCTGCAGATTTCCTTGACAATATCCCATGATGCTGGCATCTTCAATATCTTGGTGTCTCCAGTACAGTCCAGGCTTCACCGTCAGCTTCACACAATGGCCTCTACTGAGCTTCCATGTAGGGACACCCCTGATACACACTTGGCCTCATTGGCTTTCCTTAGTTGTGGAGGATGACTCCAAAATCTCTTGGTTGTATCCTTGACTCTAAAGCCAGAACCACATAGCCAAAGCTACCAAGTTCTGCTGCTTGCTGGGACTAGAACATGGCTCCCTTGTTCAAATAAATTTTCAACAACTTTCTGTAGTTGATGGTTTCCTTAACTGCTTAAGATTTTCTTTAGTTCCTTTTCACAAGTTTGAAGCTTATCTGGTGAGGTCTTGTCTTGAGATTACCACTCCCTTTATTACATTTTAACATCAGGCTTTTCTTTACACTTTTTAGCTCCTTGAACACAAGACTTAGCTCATTTCCTGGTGCCCCTTTCTTTTTCAAACTTTACATTTTGTATTTTTCCTTGCTTAGCTTACTCCTTTTCATTATAGATTTGCCATAGAGTGACTGCTAGTAACCATGTGACATGGTCAACACTAGGCTGTCTTGAAATCTCCTCTGCCAATGCCATTGATCCAAAACTCTCCAATTTAGCTTGCAGCAGATTTTCAGGACAAGGGCAGAAAGCAGCCACATTCTTTTACAAACATTGAGATCACAGTCTCTATGTCACTTAATAATATCCTTCCCTTCTGAAATTTCTTAACCTGGGCTCCTACTGTTCAAATCACCTTCAGCACTGTCTTCCATGTTCCCACTAGAATGGCACAGTAAGCCCCTGCTTTTCTAGTCCAAATTCCTAAAATCTTCCATATTTCTCTAATACATAGCATGGCCAGGCCTATCAGAGCAACACCCTCATTCCTGGTACCAACTTCTATCTTAGTCAGTATTCTATTGCTGTGAAGAGACACCATGGCAACTCTTAGAAAAGAAAGCATTTAATTGGGGGCTTTCTTACAGTTCAGGGGTTTAGTCCGTTATCATCACAGGGAACTTGGTGGAATGTAAGTAAGTACTAAGCGGTAGCTGAGAGATACATCCTGATCCATATGGAGAGAAAGAGACAGAGACAGAGGCAGAGGCTGGGCCTGGTATTGACTTTTGAAACCTCAAATCCCACCTCCAGTGACTCATTTCCTCTAACAAGGTCACATCTCTTAATATTTCCAAAAGTATCACTCCTTGGTAACTAAGTGTTCAAATACATGAGCTTATGGGGGCCATTCTCATTCAAACTACCATATATATTAAGCCAGAAACCTCTTGGTAGCAATATGGGACTGACCAACCACAACAAATCTTGAACCAACAAACAAACAAGTTATGAAAGCACAATATTACAGGAATCAGAAAAGCCTCTTTTAATAATAATTCTGAGTGTAAATGGTCTTTTTTTTTCCTGAGACAGGGTTTCTCTGTGTACTTTTGGTGCCTGTTTTGGATCTCACTTTGTAGACCAGGCTGGACTCGAACTCACAAAGATTCACCTGGCTCTGCCTCCCGAGTGCTGGGATTAAAGGTGTGTGCCACCACCACACGACGTGTAAATGGTCTTAACCAACCAATTAGATACAGAGTTTGATTGGTTTTAAAAAATAACTATTGTCTACAAGAAAAACACCTTTCTGGCAAAGAAAAACTGAGAGGAGAGGATAAAAGTAAATATGTAAACATGTAAATTAAAGAAATGTAAACCCCAGACCAACAGGAGCAGCTATAACTAGAGCTGATAAAGTGGACTTCAGCCAAAATTTATTCAGAAGTGACAAAAATGCCACACATATTTCTAAAGTTTTTTTTTTCTGTATTTTCCCCATCCGTCTCCTCACTCCAACTCCCTTTTTCTTTTAAATTCATGGCCACTTTTTCTTAATTATTTTGCATACCTTTACATGTAAACTTACAAATACAACCTGCTGAATCCCTTTAGTGTTGCTCACATGTGTGTGTGTTTAGAGCTGGCCATTTAGACTTAGCTGCTTTATCAGGGGGCTTGTCCCTGGAGAACAATTCTCCCTCTCTCAGCAGCCATCTATTACCTACAGCTCTTCAGCTAGAGGCAGGACCTTGTGAGATTTTCTCTATCCACGTTGGCATGCTAACTGGCATCATTTTCAGGACTTGTTTAGGCAACCACACTGTTGAGATTTCATGGGTACAGCTTCCTGTCATAGAGAAGACAGCCTCACAACACACACCCCATTCTCTGGCTCTTACAATCTTTCTGCTCTCTCTCCTATGATATTCCTGGAGTCTTTGGTGTAGAGATTTTGATGTAGATTGGTTATTCTCTACATTTTACAAGTTGTGGGTTTCTGTAATGGTCTCTGCTTCAAAAAGAAGTTTCTTTGATGAGGCAGTGAGAGTGACATTTATCTGTAGGTGCAATGTTTAGAATGCAGTTACAAATTATACTTCATCATCCGTGAGTAGTGGGCTAGGTTTCCATTACCATGCATGAATTTTCTCCTATTTTGTAGACCTTGAAGTCCAATTAGATGACCACTGATGTTGCACCTAGGATATAAGTGCTACTACTTATTACACCTTGTGATGAATTGAATAAGATATCCCCCATAATCTTGGGCATGTGATGCTTGGTCCCCAGTTGGTGACATTGTTTGGGGAGGCTTAGGAGGCGTGGTCTTGTTAGAGGAAGTACGTCACTACGAGTGATCTTTGTAGTTTCGAAGACTCTTACCATTCCCAGTTCATGCTCTCTGCTTCCTGCTTGTGATCAGGATGTGAGCTCTCGGCTTATGGCTCCAGCCATCATGCCTGTTATCATACCTGTCGTATCCCTGTGCTTTCAAAGAGGCATTAATACCTACATTCCTCAAATTATTTCACAACATAGTAAATAAAAAAACATTTCTACTTTTTAAATGAAGGAGGCATCTACTGCTATCAAAACAAAGACTAAACAAAAAGAGAAAATTATAGGCTAATTTCTTAAAAGATGAAACACAAATGGCTGAGAAACACTTTTGAAAATAGTCAACATCCTTAGCCATCAGGGAAATAGAAATTAAAATTATGTTGAATGGCTAGGACCCCAAACCCAAATGTTAATAAATGGTGACATGGATGTAGTGAAATGGGAACACTTATTCACTCTTGTCGAAAGTGCAAACTGATGCAATTCGTATAGAAATTAGGTGGAGTTTGTTCAAAAAGCTGTAAATAGATCTACCACATGGCCCAGCTATACCACTCTTGGACATATATTCACAGGACTCTATGTCCTACTGTAGAGATACTTGTGTGTCCACGTTCACCGCTATTGGTGAAATTATTATGGCCACTCCACGTAGTTAAAAGGAGATTTATTTAATGGCATAACTTACAAGTTAAGGAATAGGTAGGTCGCGGGGTCTGGGGAAGGTGTATCGCAGTCCAGCAGTGTTCTCTGGAGCTCTGCTTGGCCCACCTTCACCATCCAAGGTCCCTGAACCGAGTCAGTGCGCCGCCCATCCCGATCTCAGGTCTCCAGGCGCCTCCCTTGGCCCCGCCTTGTAGGCGTGACAGTTGCCGAAGTCTCAATGGGGGTTGGAACTTCCAGATCAAAGCTAGAATGGCTACCCACTACAACTGCTGCTCTGTTCATAATAGCCAGGACATGGCAACAGCCTAGATCGGGTCATGAATGGATAATGAAAATGTAGTATATTTACACAATTAATATTAATCAGCTATTTAGAAAAATAAATGTGTAATTTTTTTATTTGCAACTTTTTGTTTTGTTTTGTTTTGTTTTTCGAGACAGGGTTTCTCTGTGTAGCTTTGTGCCTTTCCTGGAACTCACTCTGTAGCCCAGGCTGGCCTCGAACTCACAGAGATCCACCTGGCTCTGCTTCCCAAGTGCTGGGATTAAAGGCATGCGCCACCACTACCCGGCTTATTTGCAACTTTTTTTCAAATGAAATTCATTAAGAGTGAGGTAACACAGGCCTAGAAATGCAAACACTACATTTTTTTTTCTCATTTGTGGATGTCATCTTGAATCTTTCAATATATGTGTTTATTTGGAATATTCATCAAGGTGAGGAAATTACTAAGGGCCCATGGAGATGCTTTCAACAGAGAGGATATATAATGCAGGTTTATGAAAGGTTAAGAGGGAATTATGGAACAGGAAGGGGGTTAATTTGGGTGAAGAAACAGAGAGTAGGATAAAAGAAAGAAATTGCAAAGGATAAATAACACTAAAGACTTCAAAAATGTCATACGGAAGCCTACAAATGCAGTTACTAAAGTATATCTATACATGTGCAGAAAAAAGTCAACACGAGGAGTTATTCTATAACATGGCAACAGTGCCCCTAACTCGACACCACAGTCTAACAAATAAAAACAAACCCAGGCCCAGGAATGAGTTACTTCTCTATGAGTTGTTGGTCATTAAGTTTCCAAAGAACCCAACATTACAGACTTGGACACTGATCTTGGTTATCCCCAGAACTAGACCCTATTGCTAAAGACAACACATTCTTGAGTCATAGAGCATGGAAAAATCAACCTGGTACTGATATGGAAACTTTATTCATACTGGCTAGCTTTCATAGTACTAGAACATGCTATGTCTGCTGCTAGAGGAAGAAGGTAATCATCAGTTTTACCTGGGTGTGAAACCCTTTGAGGTACATTGTAACTGGCCTGGCTAGATAATATTCATCAGTGCTATCATTGCACAAACATTCTGGGAGTAACCAACCACTTTCTGATTGGATTTAAGTACTGTTCAACAAGATAAAATCCATATATGCCACCATTATTGGCCCAAGAACCTGTGGCTAGACAGGTCTTGGGTCCTAGAAGAGAACCTATTATTCTTCTGGCAAATGGATACCATGTTAAACTGTCTTCTAATGACTTAACATATAGATTAATGCATTTCCTCAACCTTCATGGAAAAGCTTTATATTTGCTGTAGATAGCAATTAACACAGAGACTCACAACAGCCAAGGGTCATGGAATAAGGGCCTGCAGAATGCTCAGCCCTAAATGGCACATTTATCCTGCACCCTCTTCTCCCATGGCTAAGGGATCGTGGCAGAGGGGCGTAAAGACTGTAAAAGCAAGAGGAGGTGAATGAGTACAAGGAACCAGTATTTTCCAGACAAAGCAGCCAGCTACACACATAACTTGATAGTGGTTATGACAGTATACATAAGACTGGTGGACACTCCAGCCAGAAGAGATATCATGGCAATGAGGGAGGGGAATGAAGTTCCACCTCTAGCTGTAGTAAAATATTATTTTAAGGTGTGTTACTTTTGTTTATGTTGCATTTGTTTACCTCTATGAAGCTGTGTTACTGTGCCTGTGTAAAACGCCTGATGGTCTAATAAAGAACTGGCCAATCGCAAGGCAGGAGAAAGGATAGGTGGGGCTGGCAGGCAGAGAGTATATATAGAGGGAGAAATCTGGGAGGAGAGAGCTAAGATTTAGCAGCCAGAGGAGGAGGAGGATTCCAGGGGCCAGCCACCCAGCTACACAGCAGGCCACGGAGTAAGAGTAAGATTTACAGAAGTTAGAGAAAAGGAAAAGCCCAGAGGTAAAAGATAGATGGGCTAAGTTAAGGAAAGCTGGCTAGAAACTAAGCCAAGCGAAGGCTGGGCATTGATAATTAAGAATAAGCCTCCATATGTGATTTATTTGGGAGCTGGGTGGAGGGCCCCCCAAAAGACCAAAGACCAACCAACAACAACATCTATCAGAGAAACTATTGCAGTTGACAACTGCTGTGAGAGAGTCGGTTTTCTTTAAGATTATTACCACTGCAGACTTACCTCACTACACATTCATGAATACCTGGGTTAATTGGACTTGATGGCTGATAAAGGGGGAGGAGCATACAAAGTTGAGTGGACAAGGAAGGTGACAGTGGAGAGTTTACAGTGAAACACTTAAAATCGCCAAGAAACAATTAATGAAGGCAATAGGAGATGAAAAGATGTCACAGGGCTTATCGGTCACCAGAATTAATATTGTGAATTTGGCCATGTTATAGAAAGCAAACCATGAGTCAATGCAATTCCATTAAAATTCTAATGCTATTTTTCACTCAACTAGGGAAAAAAAAACCTGAAACTAATATAGAAGCAGAAAGTAAAATCATTTACAAGGAAAGCCAAAGCATTTCAAAACAAACCTTCAGTGTTTGGCTATCACATTCATTTTCTAAACCAGCGAGCTAGTAATCTTAAAAGAAGGTGAAAAATCTACCTGTTAGTTACATCTGAGAACTCAAGTTAACAAATGAGTGCTGTTTGCAAATGAGAGCTTCTGAACTTCTGAAAATGATCAAATTTCTGTTTTCTTTCTTCATGAGTATACATTGTGTTCACTCAATATGCACAAGCCAATTAAATAACTTAGTAATGTCTGAAATGAAAAAGAACTATGCCAGAAATGGTTCTAAAGAAAGGAAAGAAATAAAACCGACCTTGGTCTTGCAGTTTTCCGTGGTCTCAACTGAATGCCAGAGGTTTGAGGTAGGAACCATTACATCTTCTCCAGAGAAAGTTCTTGGAATGAACAATCTATTACTAAGGTCTCTAGGACAAGTGGACTCCAGGACAGATCTTGTGTCAATGGTGCTATATTGTGAAGCCCTGTTCTGTTTTCTCTCCAGGAGAAGTTTGGTCTTGACTTCCGCTAGCTTTTCATCTGTTCTATGAAGAGTGCAAAGACAAATTATTCACACCTCACTTTCCTAAGTGGATCCTAAATAATGCACATTTTAAAGTGGTTAATGAAATTCCTCAGTAAGCAGTATCTTAGTACCCAAACTGTGTCAGAGCATATACACTGTATCTAAATACAGGGTTTAAACTGCTCTAAAGAAGCATATGTATTTCTAGGGGAATTTCTAATTAGCAGACAATTCAAACAGTGTAGAGGAGAGAGACGTCTGTTGACGATACATGGCCCAATGGGCGAGACAGCAGATCTGGAAAAGCCCTATGCACAGGATTCCTGATGTCACTAGAAATACATGAATATTTAACAGCGAAATGATGAGTAAGTTAGTTTGCCTGGCTTTAGTCATCAATCTACTTTGTGAGATTGTTGAAGGTAAGAGAGAGAAAGTCAGAAATACATGTATTTAGTAAATCAACATAAAGATTTAAAAACCATCCATTAAAGGCATTTTTCTTTCACCACATGCACATTCTGACCATTGTAAGTGTGTGGCAGTGAAAAACAACTCAGAGGAACAACTTCTAGAAGAGAGAAGATGGCTGAGACAGAGACCACGCACTGCTCAAGCATCTCAAAGGACAAAGCAGCCATCACACGTTTACCAAGACCTTAGAGGTGGGCTCTGCCTTTTTATCTCCACTCAGCCCTACACTCAATCAGAAATTTTGTCTTCTCATTTTCCAGATTATACTTTCCTTGATGTTTTCCTGTGACAAACTACGCTTTTGGGTACAAAAAAAAAAACCATATATATCTAGGGACCCTCGAGTGGAAATAGCAAAAAACCTAATCACGGAAAGTTCATTTCCCAGAGACTAGGATGTGCCCAGTGCAACAGTAATAGTATCCCAGGATTTATGGGCTTAAGCTGTAATTTTCCAACTTTTTTAAAAAATTTATTTATTATGTATACAATGTTCTGTACTGCATGTACGCCTGCAGGCCAGAAGAGGGCACCAGATCAAACTATAGATGGTTGTGAGCCACCATGTGGTTGCTAGGAATTGAACTCAAGACCCCTGGAAGAGCAACCAGTGCTTTTAACCTTGGAGCCATCTCTCCAGCCCGTTTTCCAACCTTATTAATGTTTCTTTTTGAGAGGATGCTAACCAGAAAATTGGTAACAAGAGTGTTATGAAATACAGAGCTTTAGACTATGCCAGGTTAACTATAGGAGAGCATAAAGCAGGATAAAAAGCCATGTAGAAAGAAGAGGACATATAAGTTGACATGGACGAAGTTATTAAAAGTAAATTTTTAAAAAGGAATAGGTGTGCTCACATGACTGCAGGTGCTGGCAGAGTCTGAAGCATTGACTCCCTGGAGCTGGAATTCCAGGTGCTGTGAGCTGCTCAATGAGGATGCTGGAAACTGAACTCAGGGGCTTTGCAAGAGCGGTCTGCATTCTTAGACACTGAGCCATCTCTCCAGTCCCTTAAGGATAAGTTATTTTGCTAATTTTATTTTCTAAAATTATATTCTCTTTTCCTTTGTAACTTTTGTGGGGGAGGGGCACTGCCCATGTGAGGCCAGCACTAGCCTCCAAATTTATATCCTGGTGTTACTTTTCACATCCCACCAATTGCTGTAACTGACTTCACTAAAAACCATGTCCTAGGGACAAGTTAATAAGCTTGATTTATCTTGTGTGATGTTCTGACTTACTTGCTTAGTTTATTTGACAATGATTTTCTAATTTTGACTTCTTCTAGGTAGAGCTGCTTATAGTTTTCCATTTCTATTTGATTACAATCTACTTGACTCTTCATTTTAGAGAATTCAGACTCCAGATCCCGTATTCTGAGCTTCATCTGCGTTCGTACAGAAGCGTTCTGTTTGTGCCTCAACTTCTCCAGCTTGTCTTCATAGGCGGCTTGTGTCTACGGCAAGTGGAGAGGAAACAGTTTAAAAGTTACTATTGCTCATACAGTTCTTATGTATCTGTTTCCTTTAGTTTTGACCAATTATTTCACAGATGTACTTTAAATATATAAAATGATGCTAAATTCTAAATATTTTTCATTCACATGAATTACATTAAACTTGAACTTAAAAATGGAATCATTCATTTATGTGTTACCATTATAATTTTTTGTGGTGCTGAGGGTTGAATACTTGTGCTTAAGCATGTGCTCTAACAATGAACTATGGCCTCAGATCAATACTATTCGCTGTTCATACTCACACAATCTGACAATTTTTAAAGTTGAACAAGGTAACTTAAGTATAATTCAAAGTGCAATTTTGTGCCATATTTTTTCTTCCTAAATCATATTTTATGCCAGCTAGTCTTAAATACCAAATGATTCTCTAAGAAAAATAATTTTGTGTTGTCAGTTCAGTTATACCAATGGAACAAGGGAAAACAGGCATTATCTGCCTTCCAAAAGTTCTAATATAACATTTGTGTTCTTTGAGAGTTTCATAGAATGCATTTTTAACGTATTTTATCATATCCATCCCCTCCCTCCCTTCAAGTCCTCCTACATCTAATTTCTTATTGTCTTTCTTTTCTTAAAAATACAAATGTACCCATTTGTGCTGTTCATATACTCATGGGTGTCAGGGCTATCTACTGGATCATGATTGACTATCCCCTCTGAAAACTTACTCTCTCTTCCCTAGAAGCCATCAACTGTCCATAGTTCCTTAGTTGGGAGAGGAGCTCAAGAACCCCGCCCCACTTCATGTTAAATGATGACTGGCTCGATTTTGTCCATGTCTTTTGCAGGCTGTCACATCTGCTGTGAGTTTGTGAGTTCAGCTGTCTGGCTGTGTCCAAACGACACTGTTTCAATCTGGTCCTCCCTAACCTCTGGCCTTTTCCACATTTCTTAAAAATATATAAAACAGATTGCTACAAAAGAAGTAGAAGGAACACATACAGCATATACACCGAAAACATAACTTGCAGTAAAAAGAATTGAGACATATTGTATATAATTAACCTGCAAAAATAGGTTGACTTGTTTTAATTTTTGCACTAACTCCTGCTTTGTTTTCTCTTCAATTTCCCATTTATACTGTTCTATTTGACCACATTCTATCATATTCTTTTCCATGTGACTTTTGAGGTTAACTATTTCTTGTTCTAATTTCTTTTTATGCTTCTTTAATTTTTCACATTTCTTTTGTATGGTTTTCATAGACAGTAACTCCTGCTGAAGCAGCTGATTTTCTTTTTGTAGATGTTGACATTTGGAAGATGCAGTTTCCAGTTTTGCAGTAAGATCATCATTCTGTAGACATAAAATAATATGCTTTGGTGCTGAGGCAAGTGGGTTGAGAACAGTTTAATAGAAAACAAGTAAAATCTGATACAATTTTAGTTGGAACAAAGTATCATTCTAATTAATTCTTACAACATTGTTGTTACTCAGAAAGTCAACAAGGAAAAAGTCACCAAAGTCACAAAAATATGGTCTTCATATCCATTATCTTTGTTACAAAAATGTTATTTTTCTACAGTTTTGTCTTAACATGAAGTTACCCCTTAGAAGAAAGCCTCTTATGGCATCTATATTCACTTTTAAAGAAGACAGATCCATTTGTCAAAGGTGCATTCCCGGTGACTTATTTCCTCCAAGTAGGCCCCACATCTTTATACCATATTCAGCTATGAATCCATGGATGCATTAATCTATTGTTGATTTTAGCACCTCTATGAGCCAATCATTGATAAGTGATTGGACCCATCAGCTGGGGCACAAGCCTTTAACATATGAGGCTTTGGGAGATACCACCTATCCAAGCTGTAATATTCTCCCTCTGGCCCCTAAAGACTCATGGCCTTGTCATAATACAAAATGTATTTTGTGTACATTCAATAGTTCCAACAACTTTCTGTTGACTAGTTGGATTCTAAGTTGCAAGCAAACTCACAGCTATGAGCTGAGCATCGTGTAAGGAATTCTGGGAAACAATATCTTAGGCAGCTTTGTGTCAGAAGTGTGTCAAGTTGTTCTCAATTCTCAAGTCTTTTTAACATGAACTTACCCTTTTATAACCTTCACCCATTTACTGCTGTGGTGGTTTTGCTGATAACTGAAATGATCTCAAGATATCTTTCTGATTGTCCTAGTGAAAAATACTTGGCTTCTTTTTTTATATAGTTATTTTTGTTGTTTTTGTTTGTTTGCTTTTGCTTTTTTTTTAAAAGATGGTCTGACTATGTAGCCTTGGCTCACTAAATGGAGCAGGCTGACCTTGAACTCATAAAGATCTGCCAGCCTCTGCCTCCTGAGTGCTGGAACTAAAGATGTGTGCCACCATGCCCTGCTCACTGGCTTCTTTTTAAATGGTGTTTATCTCTGCAGATATGATGCCTTCCTTCACCCCAGCTTTACACAGGCATAACTACAAAATTTTAAAAATTGTCCCGTCATATTTTTGCTCCTAGCTTTTAGTAAACACCTGGTTAAATCCAGCTAGCAACAGTGATGCAACAGCCTGAATGTCATGCTGCCTAGAAATTTCTTCTTCCACCAGTTAAATTAATTTATCACTTTAAACTTAGTGTCATACAGTCTTAGACCATGAACAAAATGAGAACATGCTCTTTGTAAGAAAAAAACATGAAAGCCCTCAAGTCTAACCCACAATGGAGTCCTTGTTCATATTGGAAACTTCATGAACACAGCCTATACTCTTCACATTCTAGTCTTCTGAGCTCCCAGACAAAAGTTCTCTTAAAGGTTCTATAAGCTGCTTTTTCAAACATTTCCAAATTCTTCACACAAACTGGTTCCAGTGCCTACAAACCACATGGTTAGATTTTTGACACAGCAATCTCTCTGCTTCTTGGTACTAGTATTCTACTGGTCAGGTGTCCCTGCCCCTGGTACAATTAATTGGGAAAAAAAAGAAGATAGATTTATTTTGCAACATGGTTTCAAAGGTTTCAGTCCTTAATCACTTGACCCTGTCATTTTATGCCTGAAGTTAGGCCAAATGTGTGGTGTCCTGAATGTATTACAGAGGAGAAACCTCGCTTAATGGAAGCCACAGAGCAGAGAAACAATGTTGAGGCCAAGGACAGATGTGCCCCCAGTGACATACTTCCTTCAATTAGACCAGCCATGAATCATGAGTGTGTTAGTCCATTAATAAAACTAGTGCCATGATGACCCACTTCCTTCAGTGGCTGGATCCATCAGCTGGTGATCAATTCCTTAGCATGCAAGGCCTGTGTGCAGTAGATGGGAGCAGGGAGAAAGACTCCATACCCAAACCTAACGCTGTGATAACTGTAGTTTTATAGTGAAATTGTAAGAACCTAGTAATTGTGACTTTAAAAACCACCCACTGGGAGCAACTACTTCATTGTTCCAATTGAGTGTTTATATTGCAAACTTACAATCTTAAGTTCTGCAGGTGAGGGCATGAATGACAGAATTCTGTTCTTCTTGGGAAACATTCATAGAGTTTTTAATATACATGATTATATTGACACACTGAACAACATCTTTTTTTTTCTAAGACTGGACAGTTAAGTCTTAGGCTAATGATCACTGATGAATATAAAAATTATTTTCTAAAATCCAAAGATCAAATCACTGCCCTCTGGGAAAAATGTTTATATAATGACCTAGTACTCATTCCTGATGAGATATAAGTTATAAGAAATTCATTATCAAATTCTTGTGGGAAAGGCTCAGATTAGAATGGATAACTACAAAATTTAGTTAACCCAAATTCTAGATCCAATAATTATTTTATTATAATTTTAAAAGTTGTTCTAAAAGCCAAGCAGCGATTCAAACACATACTTTGAATGCATAGTTTAGGCTTGGTATGTAGCTCAGTGCTAATAATACTTGCTTCGCATCTGTCAGGTCCCAGGTTCAATCACTATGCCACAAAAATCATCATAGCCATAACAATAATAGCTACATTAATAAAAGAAATGTATTCCTCTTGTACATTGTACCTAAATTTTACACATTATTTACAAAACAACCTGGTAAGAGAAGCATTATCAATAATAATCAAAACATGGAATATCAATAATCAAAACATGGAAGACGCTGACGTGTCCTTCAGGGGGTGAGTGGCTGAAAACGTAGAGCGTACAAATTGGCTTTAGACTCTCACAACATTTTTATTTAAAATTTACTACCCAAATCATTAATTTTATGATGTCAGAAAACTTCCACAAAGAATACTATTTGTGTTACTAAAATAATTTTATGTATTGGTATGAATGCAAGTGTGTTTACCAATGAAAATGCCCTACTGCCTAAAATATTCCAAATACTAGAGAAATAAAACTTTCTTTTCATTATTATAAGGAATAAGAGAATAACTTACCAAAATTTCCCTTAGTAGGTTTTCCTTTAACTGTTCAATTTTCTCTGCTTGTTTTTTTGCTGTAGCTTTTAACTTGCAGTTTTCAAGTCCAAGTCTATTATAATGCACATTTTAAAATAGTTACTCTCACATGCCAATTTTAAAAACATCTCACAATTTCTCAACAAACATCTTGAATAATAATTATTTAAATTCTTAAACATTAAAAAGTAACTAGAGGCAGAGGCAGACAGATCTCTATGAGTTCGAGGCCAGCCTGGTCTACAGAGCACATTCCAGGGCAGCCAGAGCTGTTACACAGAGAAACACTGTCTCAAAAAAACCAAAACCAAACCAAAACAAAACAAAAAAGTAAAATAAATGTATCATTTTTCTAGCTATGATTTGTAGATGATGTGCAACATTTAGGTAAAGCGTGCAAAAATTATTATGCTGCTGAAGTGCACCCCAAGCCTCAATTGTGCATTTCAAGTAAATTAAGACTAAACCTCAGAAACTGTCATGACTGGTCTAAATCTCAAACCATACTATTAATTTGCTTTGTAAATACTCAAGTCATTTTGCATGCTGCCTTGTACTTCTGAATGCAGTCGTGCATCTTCTTAATGCATTGTGCAGGCTCTATGTGTTGGTCCAGTGCTTCTTGCAACTAAAATAAAGGAAAACATCCTTTACTAATCATCAGGGGTAAATATGCTCATTCTGGGTTTTTGTTGTAAAATTTCAGTGGACACCATAAGCCCTTCACCTGAAGACTGTGTATAGCTACTATTTTTGTTGTTGCAACTGCAAAATTATCCAAATTAGTACAGATATATGCAAAATAATTCTTCACAACAAAACACAGGGATCTTATGATTTACAGAGCCTAAACGATGCTAGTAGTCCTTTAAAACATTTGTTGATAGCCGGGCGGTGGTGGCGCACGCCTTTAATCCCAGCACTTGGGAGGCAGAGGCAGGCAGATCTCTGTGAGTTCGAGATCTGGGCTGCAGAATGAGTTCCAGAAAAGGCACAGAGCTACACAGGAAACCCTGTCTCAAAAAACCAAAATAATAATAATAATAATAATATTTGTTGATACCTGGACTGAAAAGAACCACTGTTTTTGATTTATATTTTATTGTATTAGTTACTTTTATGTCACTCTAGCATAATACCTTACAGAAATAATTAGGAGGATTCATTTGGGCTCACTCATGGTTTGAGAAATACATTCCATCATGGTGAGTAAGGTATGTGGTGGTGGAAGAGGCTTACAGCTGTGGTGGAGGAGCCTGAGGCAGCTGCCCACAACCTAGCCGACCTGCAGCAGAGGGACATGCTAACTTCATCTTTCCACACTGGGATTCTGGGGGCTTGATCTCTTGCAGGCCTTGTGGATGCCATAGTCACTGCCTCTGTGACTTCATGTGTTCAGTGGCCCTGTCATGTCTGGCAAACACTGTTTTGCAGCAGGCACTTATTACCTTGACTCTTACAATTTTTCTGTCCCCCTTTCTGCAGTGAACTCTGAACCTTTGGAGGACAGAATGTGATATAGATGTCCCATTTAGAGCTGAGCACCCCACAATCCCTTACACTATGCATATTGACTGGTTGTGGGTCTCTGTATTTGTTGTCATCATCTACTGAAAAAACTAACCCTACTTACAACCTTCTAAGGCTTCTTTAGCCCCGAGCTACAAATTCTCCCGTATTCTTCAGGTAAACCAGTTCCAAAGGCCCATGGACCTCATGACCGGGTTTATTACAGCAGTAGCCCCACTTCTTGGTACCATTTTTCGGTGTTAGTTTCTTTCCTCAGTACCATGATATAAAACCTGCCAAAGTGACTCAGGAGAAGAGGAATTTATTTTATCTCTGTTTTATGGGAGGAAGGCAGGGCAGCTGGGTACGTGCTGGCAAGACCTTGCAGCACAGTTTGCTACATTTCTACAAATCAGGAAGCGGAGACTAGAAATGAAGCAAGGCCAGCCAATATGCCTCAAGACCCACCTCCCTGTAACCCACTTCCTTCATCTAGGCCTCACTTCCTCAAGGTTCCGTAACTTCTCACAGCAGACCAAGGATTTAAACACATGAGCCTGTGGGAGACATTTTGCATTCAAGCCTAATAACACAGAAAACAACAAAATGGATAAAAAGGAGGAAAACAATACATTCCTTGTGGTGAAAATTGAAATCATTGTATTCCAAAGGCCACCTTATGTGTGATCTGAAATGCCCATACAGATATAAATGAATGTAGCTATTCCAATGATGGTAGTAATTTAAACGATACGTCCAGTATCTACGCCGAAGTCTAAATGCTGAGTCTGAACCCCAAATTCAACTATTACTAGCTTTGTGATACCAAGTAAGTTATCTTTCCATGTCTGTGTCTTCTCTGTAAAATGGAGACAATACTAGTAATTACAGGGTATACATAAAGAACTTAAACAGGTTGATAAATTATTATTGTACTTTATGTTTATTAAAACTTGATGTTCTAGGTAAGTGGCACACCAATGGAAGAAATAATCTATGTGAAGAGGATGGAATCATTCTTTCCTTCTAGGAAGTGCAAGAAATGGGGACTGTGAGGCCCAGAATACATTCTTTTTTTTTTTTTTTTTTTGTTTTTTTTTTTGTTTTTTTGAGACAGGGTTTCTCTGTATAGCTTTGCGCCTTTTCTGGAACTCACTTGGTAGCCCAGGCTGGCCTCGAACTCACAGAGATCCACCTGCCTCTGCCTCCCGAGTGCTGGGATTAAAGGCGTGCGCCACCACCGCCCGGCACAGAATACATTCTTAATACCCCATGAAGCCATTAACAACACTAACCAATGGTACCTTTGTCCACTTATCATTATTTACAGCCCATTTGTTCTCAGGCCTCCTTGGTGGACAGCGATGATGAAGAACAGTGCAAATGCTTCCTCTTGAATTAAGTAGTATGCAAGTGGCATGATCATCAGAGGCAAGCTAGAGCCAACGGCCTAAACATATTGGACTGCAGTAAGATTGCTGAATCATTTCATTCCCAGTCACTGTTTGTGCTGGGATGCTTTAGCGTGACTCTGATGAATACTGAAGACTATACGGAATGATGGCATATCAGAAAAGCTGTATCCAGAGCATTTTAGCTGGTAAATTACTATACAGCTATAAATCCCAGCTCCAATTGCATAATGAAGAATGATGGCAACTCTCATTCTTTATCCATAGTGAGAAAAATGCAAAACAATTTTTCACTGTTAAAGTGAGTGCTATTAATTTTATATTTAATTCCATAACATTTGAAATGAGAGTCTTATTATGTCAGTGTCTTAAATAAACGATTGCTATAATATTATGAAGAATGTCATTTTTTTCTTTTTCTTTTATTTATTAGCATATTTTTACTGTGCATAGAGGTGAGTTTCAAAAATCATTTTCATCTGTGTATATCATATGCTTTGACCACATTTAACCCCAGTCAATGTCCTTTTCTGTCTTTCTCCTTCCTTTTTAGGCTAGGGTAGCTCCTTCAATTCCCCTAATAGTCTGCCTACCACTTTCATGACATTCATATGCACCACATGAATATATATTTTGTTCTTTTTTATGGCATAATAAAACTCCAGTGTGTAACATGCCATTTTTTCCCTTTATCCACTGATGTATTGATGGACATTTAAGTTGGTTCCTTAAGTTGACTGCTGTGAATAATGCTACAATAAATATGGCTCTGCAAGCATCTGTGTAGTCTGCTGACTTAATGGAAGAGTTATTCTTATCCTAACAATTGTTAAGTGCATATATTTACAATTTATTTAACAATGAGACATCTAGCCTTGTGTGGTAGTTTATACCTGGAATGCAAGCATTTGGGAGGATGGGAGGAGAATCACCACAAGTTCCAGGCCTACTCAGCCTGTATATTGAGTTTCAGATCTATCTGGGCTGCAACATAAGACCTTGTGCTCCCAAGCAAGCAAGCAATCAAGCAACCAACCAACCAACCAACCAACCAACCAAACAAACAAACAAACAGAATAGGTCAGAAAGAGCAGAAGAAGAGAAATGGTAAAGCCAGCGTATATAACTCTGAGAATAAAATCCAGAAGTAGGGAGATATGCATATTATACTTCATAAATGAGAGCCCATGGCAGCATTCTCAGTAATAGCCAGTTTGGTGGTTTGAGTGATCTTGTGGGCCACAAGAATATATTATAGAGATTCAGCTGTGTATTAGAGCTATACTTTGACCGGCCAAGGGTCTGTCAAATGGAAAGCCACTTATCACGGAATATTTGGTGTTACATAGCTTTAATATTCAGCTGCATCTTGCTATGAATTCCTTGTGCTCATAATTCTCCCAGAATGTGTGTATGTGTGTGAACCTCCATCTCGGGCATATATGCTCAAAGTACTTGGATAAAGTCACATAGGCAGAACCTTCTGGCTCTGAGCTCCCCATTTGATTCCCTTTTTAGCATTTGAATTGGGTATCTGCCTTTTGCAAATATTTCCTTTTAGCCACATCCAAAGATTGGGCCAGCCCCAAACAAAGCATTAAAAGATAAGAGAGGAACAAATGCTACCAGACCACCTGCTAGGCGCCTGAAGCCCCTGAACTAGGTAAAACATCCTTTCAGAGACAACATGGCTCCCAGGCCAAGTGCCTGGCTCCTAGGTGCATAGCTTTGTTTCCTGTGCAAATCAAGTCCAAATCTTCCACTGCCCCATAGCACCTTCTTAGATCAAAAAGTTTTCCTCTCACCAGGTGCTTCAAGCTGTGATGCAGATTGACTAACTATCAGTACTCCTCCCCCGCCCTGTCAGAAAACTGGTAGCAGATAAAAACAGTGGCAGTTTTATTTTTAGTGACTTATAGATTTCTTCACCTTATCACCTGTAAGTTTATAATTTGAGCACATTTATGATAGACTCGTAATGTTTTCACCTAACCACAGTAAGGATATATTCCTAGCACATAAATTCCTTCTCTGATTTATTTCAGCTCCTGTCTAACTCTGCCTTTATTCTTTTCCCCTTTTGGGGTTGCAAATGAAGTTGCCAGGAAGCTTCTGGTAGGGACCTTACAATTCTTATGTGTATTATAAACATGAAGATGTGCTGGCTTGGGAAAGATATAGACAATTCCCAATAGAAGAGGGCGGAATGTTGGACAGAATGATCATGGAGGACGAATAAACGAGTTGGACAAAAGAGTTCCATGTATCTAGATTCATTCCCACACCGCTGGTAGTGTCACTTCTGGGCACCCTGGGGTAGCATAATATTAAGGCTGGTCCTATAATATATGAAAGAGTGAGAATGGCTCGTACATTTAAATGCCTGGTCCCCAGTTGGCAGAACAGTTTGGGAAGGATTAGGAGAAATGCTACTCATAATTAGTCCCCCTCCCTACTTCTTTTTGTGGGTAGGGGTGTGAGCTCTCAGCTACTACTTCAGCACCATGTCTGCTGCCATGCTCCCCACCAGGATGGTCATGGACTCAGCTCGGAAGCTGTAAGCCCCACTAAAGTCTTTCTTCTGTAAGGTGCCTCAGTCATGTCTCTTCCCAGTAAAGAGAAGTAACTAAGACAGCCAGCAAGTGGAGCCTTGGCATCTCCCAGCCCACGGATGGATAAGTGGTGCAGACCCACAATAAACAGAAGGAAAGAAGGGCTGACATTTGGAATAGCACAAGTCACATATTTTAAGATAAATAAGCCACACAAAAGGACTATATATGGGACTCTATGTGCTGAGAAAAAGGAAACTAAAGAGACAAGGAACAGGTTGGTGGGTTTCTAGTACAGGAGTAGAGGGAGGGACTAGTCCCTAGGGGTTTCCCAGATAAGAGTGAATGGTTTCTTTTTCAAAGTAATAAAAATGTTCTAAAATTGCCTATGGTGCTAGACATGGTTATGAAACTCTGTGTGTATATTAAGAAACAATGAATTCTATATGTTAAATGTATGAACTATTTAGTGTGTCTGTTATATCTAAATAAAGTTGCTTTTTAACACTCCACTGACAAAATCTAGATAATTTTCTCATTGATTTACCTTGAATATAAGTACTATAATTGTTCCTATTTCTGTGCTTTAAAGATATGCCTAAAAGGAAAGGGAAATGCCTCATCTTTCAAATGCTTTAAATACTTTTTGAGAAAGCTATAACAGCCTTTCTGAAGAGTCATCTTGAAATACGTGTATGAACTAAATATGTCCAGTTCTGAGGTTAGGGATATGCCTCACTGTGAGAGCAACTGTACAGCGTGTGTGAAGCCCTGGACTCCAGCCACCACGGTGGAAATCACAGCACAGAAACAAAAGCCTTTGTTCTGTGTGAAACTTAGTGGTAACATGGTTCTCTGTCTACATTACAATATATCGTTGCTGTCAAAAGCTCTTTGTACTGAAATAAAGAATCAGAGCAAACCGTTACTCTTCTGGAAAAGAAGGAAATGACATCTAAAATATGATCTCTCCTAACTGTGCTTTTTCTCTTTACCAAGTGTTGGAACAAATAAGCAAATCTCTCCATTACCAGATCAAGAGGGAGAAATCACAGTCCCAAAGCAGATGATACATTGTTACCAGCAAGGCTTTTGTGACCATATAAAAATGAATTCTTATGGGAAATTCTAAAACCCATTCTTTGGATGAGGTCATTGTGAAAGACATTACTCCAGGCTGTCTAAAATTGACTTGGATGAGGCCACTGTGAATGTCATTACTATGTTATAGACAACTGGACTTGAATTAACACTACTTTATCCAATTTGCTAAAAAAGCTATTCCCACATCAAAGTATGTATATTAAGTATATCCACATAGGATTTTGAAAAGTGCTCTGTACATTTCATGAGCCCTCTAATTGTTTTTGGAAACCATGTACACATACAATTCCATACACAAGACTTGAAAGTGACTGAAGAAAATACCTGAGAACTAATTTTCTCTTGTGCCATTTTTAGTTCCTTTTGTTTGTGAAGGTGATTTGCCAGGATCTCATCCTGTAAGATTCTGGCATTCTGTTCTTGCAAAAGCTGCCTTTCAATGCCATTTCGTTCCTCTACAGCCTAGACACATTTAGAGAAGGTTTTATTCTTATACCACTTGGTAAGATGGGGGTGGGTGGGTCTAAAACCATATTAAGAGACAAACTATGAAAAAATGTTCAAAGAGCAGATAAAATCCACAAGAACCTGCCTCCCACATTAATTACCCAACATTTAATTGCATAAATGACAGCCAGCTTTTTCAACAGTAAAATCAAAACCTTGGTGCTAGGGATACAGCTCAGTTAGCAGAGTGCTTGCCTGGGGCCCTGGGTTCCATCCGGAATGTACTGTCAAATCGAGGACTGTGGTACATGCTGGTGATGCAAGAACTCAGAGGGTAGAGGCAGGAGGATTAGGAGTTAAGGTCGTTTTAGGCTACATGGTGAGCTCAAGAATGTCAGTCTCAAGTAAGATACTCGAAGATGATACTAGAGGAAGAAAGGTGCAAGCTGAGCTCTGAATGGATCCAACAGAGGTCCCTAGGGTGCTAGTACTCCATAAAACCACCATTTAAGTCCTAGATGAGTAACATTGTTTCATTATCCTTACTGCACCACTGCACCTTCTACTTGGACTTTGTATGACCAATAGGGGAACAGGAAGGACTTAGACGACCATGGACTATCCAATCCAAAGCCTATTTAACAGACTCCCAGCCTTAGGCCTCTCCCATCTCAAGGGGATGCTTTTTGCCTTCTTGTTTTCTCTATTGCTTGGTCTTTTGTTTTTTCCTAGATGCTCACTCAATTCTTTGTTCATCCCAGGGAATGAGCTTGCCAATCCCCTAGATGACTACTAGCACTCTCATGGACGTTATATTATTTAAAACATACATAGTATTGTTAGTCACAGACCACATAAGAGGCAGGAGGTATGGTGGGTAACCAGCTAGTCATGTACCACATGTGACTTCCTTCCTTGCATGGATGAAAAGCTCTTTGGTAGAGCCGAGACAGTATGCATAGGGCATATAGACTTCTCATTAGTTAGGCCCATTATGTGCACAAAAATGACCAATCCCTGTAGAGTGCTGTGGGATAATGCTTTTGTATACTGGTTTAATAAAATGCCAATTTGCCAGTAGCCAGTCAGGAAGTGTAGGTGGGGTAAGCAGACAATGAGAATTCTGGGAAGAGGAAGAGCAGCCACCAGGAGTCGCCAGCCAGACACAGAGGAAGCAAGATGACAAGGCAGAACTGAGAAAAGGTACCAAGCCATGTGGCTAAACAAAATAAGAATTATGGGTTAATTTAAATATAAGAGCTAGTCTGTAATAAGCCTGAGCTAATGGCCATACAGTTTGTAATTAATATAAGCCTCTGTGTGTTTATTGGGGTCTGAGTGGCTGTGGACCAAGCAGGACACAGGAAAATTTTCAACTACAGTAGAGCCTACCTCAGTCTCCATTGTATTCTCTCTATAAAATCTATGAAAGACAAGCGCAACACAAATGGTCAGAGCAATACAAGGGCATTTCTCATGTGGAGCCTGTCCTATTGTGAATTCATTCTCAATTTTCCTTAATGAATCTGTATTTTCCTTATTTTTTCTATGTCTACATTTCCTCATTCTTTGTACACAGGAAACAATGAACTTCGAACCTACTGACTCAGAGTGGCTGTGGACACAACTGAGTTTGCATGACCTAAGCCTCCCTAGTAAGCATAAAAAGAGAGCCAAGAAAGTCTTCATTCCTCTCAAAGATGCCACAAGAATAAGATTTCATTGCCCGGGTGAAGAGCTAGATGTTCTACACTTGTGTGAGTGCACATTTTTGATGATTGCAGATCAATATGCCAAGGATATTTCTCAGATCATGCCCCCATATGTAAATAAACATATGATTATGTGTGTTTATATTCAATTTATTCAAATGGATAAGTAATATTATCCCTTTAAAAATAAAATAAAAGCAAAATATAATTTTAAACGTATGATTAACTTACTTCATTAAGATTGTTTCTCACAGTCTTCAATTCCACATCCAGTTCCCTAACACGGATTTCAAGTTTTTGTTTCATTTTAATTTCTTTATTACATTGCTCTTCTTTTTCTCTTAGCTGCCCCTTAATTTTTTCATAAACCCAGTCAGCACTTTTTCTCTTCTCCACTTCTTGTTTTAAAGCAAATCTGCAGTGTAAAAATGCTTATGTTAGGAAAACATTTTGTTAGAAAATATTTGTTTTGCTGGGCTCGTTGTATATTGATTTATCCTAAAAGTATCTATTTAACCCTCCTCTGAAGTACTCTTGCTTACTGTTGCCCCTTCATTTTCAAACACACACAAACTGGGCACAGGTTTTCAAGCAGTTAGTGACCCCAATACTAGTCAGGGAGAATATCAAGTGAGACACCAGCAGAGGCAGACAATGCTGTCACCTTCATCAAGGTAACACACTCATGAATACAGACAGGCACACACTGGCCACCTTACAAAGTTTAAAGAAATCAGAGAGGAACCTAAATCAAGTGTTCTGTCTCTTATAGCACACCAAAGTGGGGGGGGGATGCTTGTCGCTTATGGGCCTTTTTGCAATGCATAACCCAGTATATATGACTCATTTGAACCCACCACCTCCTCCTGTACTGCGGCCAATGTCTAGGCTTCCACCAAAACCCACTCTACCATCATCTACCCACTGGACCCTTCATGCAGCCTTCACAACTCCATTCCATATGTATGGAATGTCTATCCAGGTGAGTACTCATGCCCTCTTCATCTACACCTTTTCTACAGTCTACTAGATTTAGCCTTGCTCTTACAATGAGTGCACCAGTCTAGCCAGGCCTTCCCTGCCTTCACTGCAGAGGAGCTCTAGGCTTGGCCCAGTATCCTCCATACCTACCTGCCACACAACAGGACTCTCCCAAGTTATGGCCAACCTTCCCACTCAGACCTATCTATCCTCACACTCTCATCTTGGAACAAGAAGTACATCCTGTGTACCACGCCAGTCTCCTCTGCCCACCTGGCTGCCATTTCTAATCTCTAGATCCATCCTGCCCCAACATCTTTGCTCTCTCCAACTCTGCTCCATCCATAACAAACTTAAAACTAAGAAAGGAAGTCTATATTCCCAGATCTCACCTAAGGAATACAAACTATAAAGGATCAAGGTGATGTCTTCTCTCCAAAATCTACCAGTCCTGTAGACATGTTTGCCAATGAGAATTATCTAGAAGAACTCCAAGACATAGAACAATTATAAACCTTCTCAGAGAATTCAAGCATTTTAAAGACAACACAAAGAAACAGTTTGGTAAGAAAAGAGCTTAAGGAGAATAAATACCTGAGTGACACCCAAGAAAACACAAACATAAAAGGCTGATGGAAGTTAAGGCAGCAATCCAGGACTTGAAAACTGAATTAAATAAAGAAATAGAAACATTGGAGAAGACTCAAGCTGAAATGAAGATGGAATTGAAAACTCAATAGCTCAACCAGAGAACTTAAAGGAAAGCCTGTTGTAGGATATTATTTTAAGATGTGTTACTTTTGTTTATGTTGCATTTGTTTAACTCTGTAAAGCTGTGTTACTGTGCCTGTCTAAAACACCTGATGGTCTAATAAAGCTCTGAATGGCCAATAGCAAGGCAGGAGAAAGGATAGGTGGGGCTGGCAGGCAGAAAGAATATATAGAAGGAGAAATCTTGGAAGAGAAAAGAAGTAGCCAGAGAAGGAGGAGGACTCCAGGGGCCAGCCACCCAGGTACACAGTAAGCCACAGAGTAAGAGTAAGATTTATAGAAGTAAGAGAACAGGAAAAGTCCAGAGGCAAAAGACAGGTTAATTTAAGTTAAGGAAAGCTGGCTAGAAACAAGTCAGGCTAAGGCTGTGCATTCATAAGTAATAATAAGGCTCCATGTGTGATTTATTTGGGAGCTGGGTGGCAGACCCCCAAAGAGTAAAAAGAGCAAAAACAAACAACAACAAAAGTCTAACAAATAGAATGAATCAAGTAGAAAACAGAATGTCAGGTCTGGAAGGTACAATAGTGGATCTAAACCAAATAAACAACAAACATGAAAAAATTAAAAACACAGAAAAGAAACACATAGGAAATGTGGGGCACCATTAAAAAAAAAACCTTTGAATTATAGGCATAGTTGAGGGAGAAGAATCCCATCAATGGCACAGACTATATCTTCAACAAGATCATAGAAGAAAATGTCCCCAAACTAAGAAAAGACACACTCATATGAATATAAGATGCACACAGAACACAAAATAGGCAAGAACAGAAAGAAAATCCCCATAGCATGCCATTGTTAAAACACTAAGTAACAAAGAAAGTATATCGAAAGCTACAAGAGAAATAAACGCAAGTCAGATACAAATGAAAATCCATCAGAATGCAGTTAATTTCTCTATGAAAACATTGAAAGCCAAAAGAGTCTAAAGCAATGCATACCAAGTCCCCAAACCAATGACAGCAAACCGAGTTTAATATACTTAGCAAAACTATCTACCGTGATTGAAGGAAAAAAAAAACTTTCTACAATATTGACAGCCTAAAAAATGTATATCCAACAAACCAGACCTGAAGAGAATATAGGAAGCATTATTTCAGGCTGAAGAGCATGAACATAGGAGAGAGACTATAAAAAGGAATACAAAGCCCTAACTGCTAAAAAAAACAAAAAATGCTGCTGAGAATACAAACAAGACCAAAAATCAACAACACAATCACAACTAACACACATTTCAATAATAACCTGAAATATCAACAGCCTCAATTCTCCAATCAAAAGACACAGACTGACTGGATCCAGAGATAAAACCCACTTATCTGCTGCCTATAAGAAGCATATCTTAGTTTTAAAGACAGGCACTGCCTTTAAAAACAGGGTGAAAGACTGGACCAAAGTACTGCAATCAAATGGGACCAGGAAACAAGCATCTGTCACTATCCTAATATATGACAAAATTGACTTCAAATGAAACCAATCAGAAGATGTAAAGAGTATGGAAACTTTATCCATATCAAAGGAACAGATAAGCAAGAAGACATTACTATGCTAAACATATATGCACCAAACTCAGGGGTGCCCAACTTCATGGAAAAATCTACAACTTGAATTAAAGACATGGATTAGCATCAATCCATTAATAGTAGATGATTTCAATAGCAGATACTTCTCTACTTTACATATCTGGCTACTTAATGTCCCCACCAACTGAAGTGAGATTGTCTCTGACTCTTGCCTGCTCATGGGACCCTTTTCTTCCTAGTGAGTTGCCTCATCCAGCCTTAATATGAGAGCTTGTGCCTAGTCTTGTTATGCCATGTTCAGTTGATATCCCTGGGAGGTCTGCTCTTTCCTGATAGGAAACAGGGGAGCAGTAGATCTGGGGGGAGGGGAGGTTGCGGGGAGAACTGGGAAGAGTGGAAGGAGGGGCGGCTGTGGTCAGGATGCATTGCATGAGAAAAGAATAAAGAAAAAATACCTTAATTTGTGATTTCCTCTTTTCTTTTACTATAAAAAGTCCACAAAATTGTGACCATGTTGGTATTTTGGACGATGGCTATTTACATTTGGCTCCAGAATAAATTATTCCCTTTGAGGTGATTGCTTACTTCTTGTGTCAATGCCAAAATTTCATATTTAACAAGACTAAGAAAGCTGCTTTTTTCTTCTTCCCCCTTCTCCTCTCCCTCCTCCTCACCCTCCTGTCTTCCTTCTCTTCCCCATCTTTTTCAACAGTGTTTCCTTATGTAGTCCAGACTGCCTTTGGCCTTGAATTTGAGATTCAGTTTTCTCTGCTGTCCAAGTGCAGCACTACTACAACCAGCTCAAAATTTGATTCCCTACCCCCGCCTATTGTAGCCATGGGGATAAAACCGAGGGTCTTACCGATGCTAGGCAAAGTATTCTACCACTAAGCTATCCCCTGACCCTCAGACATTTTTAACATCAAGGTGTCATACCGTAGATTGCAGAGTTCTTGCTCCTGCTTTATTTTTTCATGTTCTGCTTCTGAGAGCTTCTT
This sequence comes from Peromyscus eremicus, assembly GCF_949786415.1. NCBI lineage: Eukaryota > Metazoa > Chordata > Mammalia > Rodentia > Cricetidae > Peromyscus > Peromyscus eremicus. The sequence goes on from NC_081421.1 coordinate 33,925,620, forward strand.
TTGTAGGCCACTCACTTCATTTTCCATAGTTCCAAGTTTTCCCATGAGTGCTTTGCAGTGACTATTTTTAAGTTGTACTAACATTTTATATGAGTGAACTGTATCTCGGATTTTTAATAGGCTACCAGAATCTGAGTCAGCAAGAAACCAATATGAAAATAAAGTATATGAGTTCATTTTGTATATGAAGGACTGTAAGTTGTCACATTTACTCACTCTTACACTGAGCAAATACAAGGCACATAAAGAGGCACGAAGCAGCTGAATGAGAAGAATCACTTTATGACCACATAGCACAATAGTATAGCTATGCTTAACATAATTAAATATTTCACAATAGCTAGGAGAAAGAGTCTTCAATGTTCTGATGGCAAAGGAATGGCAAATACTTGAGGTTATAGATATACAAAAGCTATGTTTTGGTAATTATACATTGTGCATATGTATTAAAATGCTATACTAAGTCCCATAAATATAAGTAAAGATACTTTCCTATGTGTTAGTTAAAATAAAATGCTATTTTACAAAGTGAATATTATTTTATCAAATATATGAAACACTGATAAAAATAGAAATATCCACACACATGAACATATATATGTGTGTGTGTGTGTGTGTGTTAGACAGATGATAGACCACATATATATATATAAAACGCACAAACACATGGAAATTTTAATAACATGAAAATATAAAATGTTACCCGTAAGAATAAATGCACAGTTTTCCAGGTAGAGACAAACCTGACCTATTCATAATAAACACTCAAGAGAGAAACAGTGGCCTTAAAAAAGCAGGTGTACCATTCATGCTGAGGAAAATACAGTAGGACAATGAAGTTCCTGGCTAACTGTGCATGATTCTCATTCTCCTTAAACATATATAGTGTGCCTCTGACGTGCACTAAGGTGCATCAGTGCTCTGGGGAGCCGTGCTAAGCAATATGCACAGCAGCTGCTGCTCTAGACACAGCAGACTTACCTTTGCATTCCAGGCTCAGATGTTCAATTAGCTTTAAGAGATCTTCATAATTAGGGGAAGGAAACCTGCTGGATGCTGAGGCTGTTTCAGACGATTGGGTTAAGTCATCAAACTCTTCCTCCATAGCAGGTGGGTTTTCTTTTTGATCTTTAAAATAAGTCACACCAATTTCAAATGTACTTTAGTATTTTTACCACATCGTATCAGCACAGAAAAGGCAAATGTCCATCCTTTTATGTAAGCACAGAGATTTCTAAAAATAATTGATGTTTTTGACAGAAGGAAACTACCCATGAGACAATGTTTCTTAATCTCATTTTAAAAGTTAAATGACTTTACATAACAACAGACTCTCTTTTCACCTTATCTTTTATAACGTATCATTTAATATTGCTATATTAGTATATATTAGCAGTATAAAATGAAGGGGTTCATTATGACATTTCCACACATACATATATATGCATGTATAATATTCATCCATTCTATACTCTTTTATCCTCTATCCCTTTTCTTCTTTTCCTTCCACATTCCTGGAAGCTTCCCTTTATTTGAAAAAAAGCATGACTGCATTTATAATATATTTTAATGAACTACTACCTTGTTTATTTTTACAGCAGCTTACACTATTGTCTTTAATGTTGCCCTTTTGCATCCCCAAAGTGTAAAATCCTTTCAAGACAAATAGTAAATCTGTAAAATACAGAAGTGTCTGTATCTGTATCACTTTATATAAAATCACATTTGATATTTATCTTGTTCATAAAGTTTATGAACCATTCAAAAGTAACTTCATAAGGGCGATTTCTTTATTTGCATCATTGATAATATTTACAAACTATTGAAAAACAGTGCAAGGGTGATATACCTGAATGGAAAGAGCAACATTAATGGACAAAGGCTAGTAGTACTAAAAATATAACAAATTTAGACCAAACTTTCAGTCTAAGCAAGAGGAAGACAACATCACCTTCACTGTCAAATAGACAGAAGCCAGGTATTTAGTTGTTACTGTCATTTTTAGTAAAATAGGCTTTCATGAGAATTAAAGTCAATTTGGAAAATATTATTTAAATCCTTATATGGGGGAAATATTTTTTTAATTGACAGTTAGCTTTCTCAGGACCTACTATGCAATTATTATATTTTATTATTCTAAGCACTGGGCATGTGCTGAATTCATTTCAATCCTCATAGAATTGTGAGGTAGGTTGCACACTAGTTACATTTTTAAAAAATGAATTAGAAAAATTCCTGGGATCCTGGGCTGGCAAGATGGCTTAGCAGGTAAAATGCACTCACTTGCTGCCAAGCTTGAGGTCATGAGTTCAATCCCCAGAACCCACAGGATGGAAGGGGAGATTTGACTCTACAAGTTGTCCTCTGACCTCCACACATGTGACACGTGACAAGCACCTGTCCCCGCATCAACCAGTGTAAAAAGTAAATAAATAAAAAGAGAAACACTTACCTAAGCCACTCAGCAGATCGGTGGCTAAACAAGAATTTGAACCTAGGGATTCTGCCTCCACAGCGTGTGTTTTGTAATATACTGTGAATGTAGTATCTCCAACCGTGTTTAATTTCTTGTTAAAATCGATAATTTCTGAATCTTGCAAATATTTGTGTATGTGCAAATGCACATGTTTGTGGTTTATACACATATATGAGCAATGTGAAGGCCAGAGGTCAGTCTGACGGTTTCATATATTGTTCCCTACCTTAATTACTTAAAAATATTTATTTTGTGCGCGTGTATGAGTGTTTCACCTGTATGTCGTGTGGGCATCACACGTGTGCCTGGTGCCTGCAGCGCCAGAAGAAGGTGTCAGATTCTCTGAAACTGGAGTCAAGGATGATTGTGAGCCACCATGTCAATGCCGAGAACCCAACGTGGGTCTCCTGGAAGAGCAACAAGTGCTGTTAACCATCTCTCCAGCTCCTTTAATTATTTTTTAACTTTACATGTATGTGCGAATATCCGAATGTAGGTCTGTGTACTATGTGCATGCTTGGTGGCCGGGAGATCACAAGAGAGCATTGGATCCACTGAACCTGGAGTTACAGGCGGTTGTGAGGCGACAAGCGAATGCTGGAAACCAAACCCCAGTTCTCTGCTGCGACTGCACCAAGTGCTCCTAACTGCTGGTCTCTCTGAATCTTCTATCTACTTTTAAGACTAGACTTAGCCTCTGAGCCTAAGAGCTTCCTACCCAAGCTTTCTAGCGCTGGGACAACAGGAGCATCGCCGTGCCTGGCATTTCTATAAGGGTGCTGGACCCAAACTCAGGCCTTTATGCTTGACAAGCAAACACTTTACCTACTGAGTAGTACCCTCACCCCCCGAATCTTGAAAATATTTAAAAAAAGTAAAGTAACAAAGGCCGGGCGGTGGTGGCGCACACCTTTAATCCCAGCACTCGGGAGGCAGAGCCAGGCGGATCTCTGTGAGTTCAAGGCCAGCCTGGGCTACCAAGTGAGTTCCAGGAAAGGCACAAAGCTACACAGAGAAACCCTGTAAATAAAGTAACAATAAATATAGGCAATTTGTGGAAGCTCACTTTCTCCCCCAGCCCCAAAGAAATTCCTCAATGGGCATGTTTTTATCTGTTTACGCACACGTACCTACAAACACTCATCGTAAAATCTAAGTTAGTGACACCTTTGGTACTTTGGATCTTATAGTCTATGATAGACAGAGCTTTACTTTTTTATTACACATTAAACCCCCCCTTCCCTTGGAGTCTGAACAATGGTTAAACTGATACACTTGCATTTTACAGTGACTTACACGAAATCAGAAGTTTGAATTCATTTTAGTGCACTTCATAAGTTTTTCCAAAACCATATAGCAGCTCGTATTTCTCACCTCTTCACCAAAAAACACAAGAGCTCACAGTGGCTCCTAGCCTGGTCTTCCCGCCAGGGAGAGTTCAACCGTCCTGTGATGGCTGAGGGAGGGGGGGGCTGGCGGAGGGTGGGCTATGGCTGGGCGCAGAGGCCTCTGGGAGTTCCGGCCAAGGTTTGTCACATGTTCCTTGGTAGTTGCTGCATCCGGAGTTGCAAGGAGATTAAATGCATCAAGTTTGTGAAAATTCTTCAGTGTTTTCTTTTGTTAATACAGATAGTCACTGCATGGGACTATTGTTTCTGTATTTACTTGAGCCTTGTGTATGAATTTGTTAGGTTTTGTTTTTTGTTTGTTTGTTTGTGTTTTTGCACCAAGCAGTATAGTGTTTTTTGATAATTTCTTAGTGTGGTTTTTAAAAAATAAAAATAATTGAAATAATTCCATTTATTGGCAGATTATAACGGAATAAATCTAGAAATCAGCAACAAGAATAACTATAGAAACTTAAAAACACAAACTGGAACAATATACATTCAGAATAAATAGTAGTTCTTGAAGAAAGCAGGGAAGAAGTTTTAAAAATTCTAGCGTTAAATGAAAATGAAAACAGAAGCAGATACAGAACAGTCAGTTCTAGGTGAAAAGCTCATAGCTGTGGTTGCCCATACTAGAAAAAAAAATCAAAGAAATCTCTAATGACTTAATGTTCCTCGAGATCAATGGTTCTTAACCTGTGGGTCGTGACCTCTCTGGAGGTTGAATGATGACCTTTTTACAGGGTCACCTAAGACCATCTGAAAATAGATATTTGCATTACAATTCATAAGAATAGCAAAACTACAGTTATGAAGTAGCAATGAAAATAACTTTGTTGTTGGGGTCACTACCACATGAGGAACTATATTAAAGAGTACAGCATTAGGAAGGTTGAGAACTGCTGCTTCAGGTCCTACAAACACAAGACAACACTTAAAAGGTAGAAGCAAGAGACTGGGGTGTTCAAGGCTATCCTTTTCTTGATTCCATAGTGATTTTGAAGCTAGGCTGAGCTGCATGAGAGGCTGTATCAAAAGCAACAAGAAAACAAACAATAGAAACATAAGGAAAAGCTGAAACTAGCAAAATGAAAGTAGTAAAGATTAGGGCAGAAATTAATGAAGCAGAAATGAAAAGAACAAAATCAAAGGATCAGTAAACGTAGATTTGGTTCTTTGAGAATATAAACAAGATCGAGAAACCCTTCATCAAACCAACCAAAAGAGGAAAAGCTCTATTAATACAATTAGATATAAAAAGGGTGACACCACAGTAGATACTAATGAAATCCAAAGTTGTTGTTTTCAACTTGACATAAGTTAGAATTATTGGAGAAGGGGGAACCACAATTGAGAAAATGCCATCAGAATATAGGTCTGTAATTAAGCCTGGGAGGCATTTTCTTCATTAGTCCCAGCTCACAGGGGGTGGCACCACCCAAGGGCAGGCTGTGCTGGGTGGTGTAAGAGAGCAGGCTGAGCAGGCCAGTAAGCAGTGTTCCTCCATGGCCTCCACATCAGCTCCTGCCTAGAGGTTCCTGCCTTAACTTCCTGTTCTGACTTCCCTGGGAGATGGACTACAAGGAGTAAGTTGGAATAAACCCTTGCCTCCCCAAGTTACTTTTGGGCATGGTGTTTTATCACAGCAATAGAAACCCTAACTGAGACACTTAGTCTCTTTAAAATATACAAAATATGTCTAAAAAACAAAAACCAAAAAACCCTCAAAGTCTCTTTTTTATGGTACAAAAATTTATTAGTGTATGTAGTAAATTTTTTTTATTAAATTTATTACTAAATATTTGTTTCTATTGGTTAATTTAGTTTAAATCATTTTTCATATGTTTTGATAATGTTTTCCCTTCCCCCAATTCCTTCAAGATCACCATCTTCCTATTCACCCAATTTTATGTTCTTTTTTCATTTAAAACAAATAAAAAAAATAATAAACATACAAAGCAACCCACAAATACACAAATCAAAATAAATAAGCAAACAACCAATAAGACAAAAAAAAAAAACGCCCAAACAAAGCCATATGAGACAAAAGTTGACAAAAATAACCATCTAGTTCATTGTGTGTTGGCCAACCACTTCTGAGCTTGGAACCTACCATGAAATCTGATTAAAATATCCAGTGAGACTTCATTGGAGAAAACTGATTTGTCCTTCACAGGTGTGTCTCAGTTGCTGGTAACTTCTTGGTGAGGAGTGGGAGCCTGTGTCTGCTTCCCCCTCTCAGTGCAAGGACTCCATCTGGCTCGAATCTGTGTAGGCCTTGTATGTGCTGCTACAGTCTGTTCATACATGTGTCACTCCTGTTGTGTCTACAGCACTTTTTTTTTAACGATCCATCACCTCTGGCCTACAGACAATCTGATGGAGGCATTTTCTCAACTGAGGCTCCTCTTTTCAGATAACTCTAGCTTCTGTCAAATTAAAAAAAATTACTAAAAAATAGAAACAAATGAAAAACCTATTTGTAGTAATTCTTTCTCATTGGGCCTGCCAGCCTGCAAATAATGACATGGAGACTTTTTATTAATTATAAAAGCTTGGCCTTAGCTTAGGCTTGTTCCTAATTAGTTCTTGTAACTTAAATTAACCCATATTTTTTTAAATCTATGTTCTTCCATGAGATTTGTGACCTCATTTCCATACTGCCCATCCTGCTTCCTTTGTGTCTGGCTGGCGACTCTGTCTTTCCTCTTCCCAGGGATCTCTCTCTGCCCAGAACTCCCACCTATCCTCTCCTGCCTAGCTATTAGCCAGTCAGCTTTTTATTACACCAATCACAGCAATACATCTTCACACAGTGTACAAATACCCCACAACACCTAATCATAACAGAAAGGAATACTACCAAATACATTTTGTAAATTCAGTTTTACTCTGATTCTTAAATTGGATAAGAAAGAGATCAATAAAAAAGAAAACTATACATCATTATTCCTGATGAAGAGAAAATACAAAATTTTCAATAGCTTCTGTCAAGGTCCAGTTAATATCATGGAGCATCAAGTGGACAGATTGTATGAGCTGAAGGATGGAGAACAGTGCTGTGAAATTCTGTTTTCTGGGTATGACATGGCTGCTGAAGGAACTGGGGGAAGGGAAAACATTATCAAAACCATGAATACAAAGCAGTTGTGGCTGCCTACACAAGAAAGAGATTCACAAAATAGGCCCTTTAATGTTCTGTTATGAGGCCTCATTTCCCTCTGAGGAGCTTTGGCAGTGAATGGTTCTGAGAAAGAGGCAACAGGGTTTTTTTTAGTGGTGTAGCCACTGGTAAGTTTATGTGCAAGCAGCCTTATTTATACTTAGTGAGGCATACAAACACATGAAAGACCTGAAAGTAGAAGATAGAATAGACAGGAAAAAGAAATGATCAGTGAGAGTGGAAAAAGGGATGTAATTGAGGGTAAATAGTATCACAATGTATTTCTATATACATGTATAAAAATAGAAGATAAAAAATTAAACAAAATATTTAAAAACTGAATTTATCAACACACTAAAAAAATCCATACACCATAACCAAGTTGCTTTCATTCCAGAGATACAAGGATAGTTCAAAATATACAAATCAACAAATAAAGTATATAGTTACTCTCAAGTACAAAAATCATATAATCATCTGAATAGCTATAGAAGAGAACTTTGAAAAAATCAACATTTCTTTATAAGTCTTGAAGAAAATATCAGCAAAAGAAACATACTTCAACGTAGTAAATGCTATATACAGCAAACATGTTAAATGAGAAAATACTGAAATCATTTTCTCTAAAATCAGGAACAAGTCAGTGACGTACTCTTTCAACTCTTACTCAACACAATGTTGAGGTTTTAGAAAAAGCAGTGAGGCAAAGAATGACATTAAAGGAAGACAAATAGAAAAGGAAGTAAAATTACCTCTACTTGCAGAAAATATGATCCTATACTTTAAAAATCCTCAGGACTCTAACAGAAAATTCTTTCATCTGCTAAGCACTTTCAGCAAAGTAGCAGGATACGAAACCAATATAAGAAACCAGTGAGGGTTTTTTCTTTTGAAAAGCCTTTTTATTTATTGAAAATTTCATTCAATACATTTTGATCACATTCTTTCTCTTCTTCAAACTCCTCCCAGATTCCCCTACCATGCTATGTACCCAATTTCATGTTCTTTCTTCCTTAAAACAAACACAAAACCATGGAGTCTGGTTTGTGTTGGCTGACTACTCCTGAGGAGGGGGCCTGTCCTGGAGTGTGGATGACATACCATCATCAAGCCACTGAAGAAAACCAATTTTCCCTCTAACAGCAGCTATCAATTGCAGATGGCTTCTTTATGCCCACTTCCCTATTTCTGTGCTGAGATTTTGTCTGGCTTGAGCTTGTGCAGGTCTTGTGCATGCTGACACAATTTATGTGCATCAGTCCTTGGGGTTGTTCACCACCTCTGGCTCTTACAGTCTTTCCACTTCATTTTACACATAGATCACTGAACCTTGAGGGGAGGGGTTTGATAAAGACATTCCATTTAGGGCTGAGGGCTCCAAAGTCTCTCACTCTCTGGATGTTGTCCATTCTCTTTCTTAATTTCCATCTCTGTAAGCTGCTTCTCTGGTGAAAGTCGAGTGATGGATACAGCAATATGATCTATGGATATAGCAATATGTCATTGAGTAGTTTTATTACTATGTTCATTTAGCTATATAACAGTAGTAGGTTTGTGACCCATCTAGTCTCACATTCTTGGCCTGATTCACAGTGTCAGATATGGGTTACATATAATGAAACAGTTCTTAAATCCAATCCCAAACTTGTTGAATCTGCAGATTGTTTTTGGTAAGATGACTATTTTAACAATATTTATCCTTCCAATCCATGAGCATTTCCATCTTCTGATATCTTCAGTTTCTTTCTTTTTTTCTTGTTATTTCAAGACAAGGTTTCTCTGTAGCATTGGAGCCTGTCCTGGAACGCACTCTGTAAACCAAGTCGGCCTCGAACTCACAGAGATCTGTCTGGTCCTGCCTCCCAACTGCTGGGATTAAAGGCGTGCGACACCACTGACCAGCTGACATCTTCAATTTCTTTTTCAGTGTCTTAGAGTTTCACTGTGCAAGTATTTCACTTCTTTTCTTCAAAAGAAAAAGATATCCAAATTAATAAAATTAGAAATGAAAAGAGACATTACAACAAACACTAAGGAAATTCAGAGAATTATAAGAATACATGTAAAGATAAAAATCTGTATTCCAACAAACTTGAAAATCTAAAAGAAGCGGATGCATTTCTAGATATAAATAGCCTATCAATGTTAAATCAAGATGAAGTGGGGCCTGGAGCAACGGTTCAGCAGTTGAGCATACTTTCAGAGGACCCTGTTGGGTGTTCTGTGTTGCTCGGGCTGTTCAAGAAAGGAGAGTCACCCCAGAGTGTAATTTTAGGCTCTCTGGAAGCAGAGAGGAACAGTTTCTGTGAACTGAACCTCAAACCTCCACTCAGAATCATATTTACTGACTCTACACAAAGGTTGTGTTTGGGGCACAACAAATTCCTCATACCAAAGCCCCTTTGATCTATCTATTCTATATGTTCTCTGAAGGAAATCACTACACCCCTGCAACCCTAGTCTTTATTATGTACTGTTTGCAATAATTCAAGACCCTCAAGTGTGCCTGCATAGTCTTGTAACCAAAGTCATGTAACAGATGGAAAACCCTTTCAGAAAAACAGCTCTATAAATCATAGAAAACAATCACTGTTCTTTACTATGATTTCTTCAAGGTCTCAGTACCTCCAACAAACACTAATACATTCAACTGTTACCCTAGATTAAGTGAGAAAAAACTGTTACATTCTAATGTTTACCTTAGATACAATGACTCTACTAGATTCCCCCTACAGGACCCAGGTTTATTTCCAGCACCAACATGACAGCTCTCAACCATCTGTAACTCCAGTTACTCATGCCTTCTTCTGACCTCCGGGAGTATTTCACACACATGGTGCACATTCAAACATGTAGGCAAAACACTCACACAAGTAAATATGAACAAATAAGTCTTCTTTCAAGTGAAGATTAAATGATTTAAATTGTCATAACAACAAGGAAGATAGAATCAGTAATTAAAGATCTTCCAACTAAAATAAGATCAAGACCAGATGCATTCAGCACAGAATTCTACCAGACCTTCAAAGAAGAACTAACATCAATATATTTCTATTTCATTAATTTCTGTTTGGATTTTTATGATTTCTTGCTGTCTACTTAGTTTTGATTTGGTTTGTTTTTGTCCTTCCAAATTCTTAAGTTGCATTACTAAATATTTTTGTGTTCTTTCTGGTTTTTTAATGTAGGTACTTAGATCTATACATTTTCCTCTTAGGATTGCTTTTAATATTTTCCAGTGGTTTTGTTACGTTGTGTTTTCACCTTCATTTAGTTCTAGAAATTTTAAATTTTCTTTTTTATTTCTTATTTGATCCATTTATCATTCAATAATAAGCTATTTAATCTTCATATGTTTGTTATGAGCTTTGCTCTTTGTTGTTTTTAAATTTTATTGCATTCTAGTCAGATAGGAAACATGGTTATTCAAATTTTCTGAATTTTTTATATTTGTTTTGTGTGCTAGGATGTGGTTTATTTCAGAAAAGCTTCCAAGGGATACTGTGTAGAATGTGAGTGAAATATCCTGAAGACATGTTAGGTCCACCTGATGCATGATATCATTTAATTATGATATTTCTCTCTGTTTTGTTTAGATGATACACCCATTGGAGCAAGTGAAATATTGGAATTGTGTTGTGGGGTACTAACCAGAGAAGATTGCTCAGACATTGGTTTAAGCTAATAGAAAGTCTATATTAGCGGGCCAGTGACTACACTGGGTGTTCAGCACCCAGTGTAGCCCAGAATCTTTCTCCTGGTGAGCACTTAAGCACAAAAACGATGTTCTGGATTGGCATACTTCAGTTAACAAGAACAGCCAGAAGTGGAACTACAGAAGCTAAAAATGAAGGTTAGTACATTATGAGACTTTCCCAGAACTGTGTAGACTTGGATGAATTAGGTCTTTGTTTTAGTTTTGGCAGGTAATGTTGTCTGTGTGTTGAGTTTTACACCCTGAATGTTACATTCATCATGGAGTCATGTGTGATAAGGTCTGGGGCTCACTACTGTGTTGATATTAGTCTGTGTCTTTAATTCCAGTAGTATGCTTTTTTTTTTGAGAAAGGGTTTCTCTGTGTAGTTTTGGTGCCTGTCCTGGAACTCACGCTGTAGACCAGGATGGCCTTGAACTCACAGAGATGCGGCTGGCTCTGCCTCCTGAGTGCTGGGATTAAAGGTATGGGCCACAACCGGCTGGCCCAGTAGTATGGTTTTAAGGAACTTGGAAGGATCAGAATTTGGTGATTGTATGCTTAGGATTGTAATGTCTTCTTGTTTAATTTTCTTCCTGATTAGAATAAAGTGTCCTCCTTTATCTCTCCTGCTTAGTTTTAGTTTGAAGTCTATTTTGTTAGTATTATGATAGCAATGCCTGCTTGCTTCCTGGACCCACTTGCTTAGGATACTTTTTCCATTCTTCCACTTTTAGGTGGTGCCTAACTTTAAATATAAAATAAGTTTCTTGTAGATAACAGGAAAATAGATTTTATTTATTAATCTACTCAACTAGACTATATCTTTTGATTCAAGAGTTAAGACTTGAATTAAGACATTAATATTAAACTTGCTATTGAAAGGCATTTGTTGATTACAGTCATTTTTAAAAATTTTTGTTTTTAGTCATATTTTGTGTCTCAGTGACTATAATTTCATTTTTATTCTTTCTACGGTCTGTTGGTTATACTTCTTTCTCTCTTCAGTTCTAAGTACTGCTTCCAGTGCTCTCTGCAGTGGTAGTTTGGTGAACATAAATTCTTTTATCCTTTTATATCATGGAAATTTTTTCTTTCTTTTTCAGACTATGGGAGATAGTCCACTGAGTAGAATACAATAGTGTAGGTTGTCATTTGGTATTTTAGAATTTGAAGTATGTTGCTCCAGGTTCTACAGGCTTTTAAAGTTTCCATTGGGAAAGAAATTGTTGTTCTGATGTGTTTATATGTGTTTCATGATTTTTCTTTTGCATCTTTCAATACTTGTTCTTCGTTTAGTATATTTAGTGTTTTAGCTATGATATAATGGAAAGTTTATTTGCTTCCATATGTGTGGGTATGCCTTTTCTTCATTTGGGGAAGTTTTCTATGCTCCTGTTAAAGATCTGGTCTAGGACATTGTCCTGGGACTCTTCTCTTTACGTATGCCTGTAATTATAAGATTTGGTCTTTTAATGGTACTCCACAGTTCCTACATCTTCCTTTCATGTGTTTTAATTTTTTAATATTCTTTGCATGTGGAGTGTATGCTCTTTACTTATTATTTGATTCCTGATATCCTATCTCTTACTTGATCCATTCTATTCATAAAGTGTTCCTCTGAGTGTCCTAACTGTGTTGTGTTTTTCAACTGCATCTTCATTTCAGCTTTAGTTCTCTTCAGCATTTCTTTTTCTCTATTGAATTCAGTCTTCAAATCCAATATTTTCTTCAAAATTTAAGTTGTCTGTACATTTGTGGTTTTTTCATTATTCTAGTGCTTATTACCATTCTCTTTAAGTTCTTTGAGCTGTTTCTGACTTCTTTAAACTACTTGAATTCTTTGATGTTTATGATTGTGGGTTGAAGTTTATGAGTATGATAAGTTGCCTCTCTGTGAAATAATTGTCACATGATTGGACAGGTATTTATGCCAGCAAACTCCCATATAAGAGGAATTTAAGGTATACATGGCCTGTTGGTAAATGAGTTCAATAAGTTCCTGCAAAGCATCATTCATTGGTTGTATTCCATCCTGTTCAAGGTTTCTGTAAACTATTAAATTTCTATTTAAAAACTGTCAGGTTTCTCTGTAATATGATTCAGAAAATCTTGAACACTGAACATACTCTGATAGAGTGAGATAACCATCTCCAAAAGATTCTGTACATTTTTAAAAACCTGATGAGTAAAATGAGGGGTGTGTGTGTGTGTGTGTGTGTGTGTGTGTAGGGATGTGTCCTAATGGGTAAAATGTGGTGTGTGTGTGTGTGTGTGTGTGTGTGTGTGTGTATGTAGGGGATGTGTCCTGTTGGGTAAAATGGTGTGTGTGTGTGTGTGTGTGTGTGTGTGTGTGTGTGTGTGTGTATGTCCTGATGGGTAAAATGTGGTATATATGTGTTGGGGGGGTGTTCTGATGGGTAAAATGTTGTAGTGGGGAAATGGTTGGATGTGTCCTGATGGGTAAAATGTGGTGTGTTGGGTGGGGAGATGTTTGTAGACAGCTTAGATATTAACACAGGGGTTATAACCACCAGATCCCATGGATGTATACTGGACTCAGTCAATGTTTCTTGATAAACCTTATATTATAGTTTCAACTAGCTAGGTCCCCATGAAAGCCATGATATGCACAGAAACTGACGTTTCTACTAGTAGAAACCTATGGGATGACTCATCCCTAACAGGCTTAAGGGCCAGCTGGCCCAAACCAGTAACAAAGATACTTTCTGAGAGCCAACCTGGGTCTGTCTAAGGGCCTTAGCAACAGCAGCTGAGACATGATCTGTAGATGACCTGGACCGATGAGAGGCAGCCATGTCATGCCAGCAGATGCATATTCATCAGACCTTCCCACTGGGGTAGGGTGGAGGGTATCTGATGCTTGCCTCTTCCTGAATAAACTGAGCTTGTTGTTTTGACATTCTCCCAGAGTCTGTGTCATTGACTCTGCACCTACTTGCCCCTCCCCCAAAGGGAACAACAGCACAGGACCCTGCCATAGAAACCTTAAACTAGATCTTAAACCCTAAGCCTACCCCTAAATTACTAATCCTACTAATCCTAACGCTAATCCTAAAACCTCCCTAATACATGTCTAATCTAAACCCTAACCTTAACCCTAATCCTAATCTAACCCTAACCTAACACTAACACCCTAATCATAACACCTTAAAACCCTAACCCCTAAAGGTTATTAGTTAGGACCCTGTCTTAGTTAGGGTTTTTATTGCTGTGAAGAGACACCATGACCACGGCAATTCTTATGAAGAAAACATTTAATTGGGATGGCTTGCTTACAGTTTCAGAGGTTCAGTCCACTATCATCATGGAGGGGAGCATGGTGGCTCATAGAAAGACTTGGTGCTGGAGCTGAGAGTGCTACATCTTACAGGCAACAGGAAGTCAACTGACTGTCACACTGAGGAAAGCTTGAGAAAAAAGATCTCAAAGCCTGCTCCCACAGTGACATACTTCCTCCAATAAAGACATACCTCCTTATAGTGATACTCCCTTTGGGGTCCAGTTTCTTTCAAACCATCACAGACCCCTAACCCTCTAACTCCAACCCTCTAACCCTCTAACCTTTTAACCCTAACCCTAACCTTAACTTACTCTAACCCTAGCCCTGATGTTAACTTTCTAACTCTTATTCTGGAGAAGAGCAAAGGCAATTGGAAATTCCCAGCCCCAAGGCAGCCATTGCCTTTAGGAGCCTGATCACAAAAACTTAAACCTGTCAACTGTAATTTATGCCTTTAAGAAGTGAAATTCTAGCTGGCAGGTTTTGCTTCTGTCTGGAAAGCCTACTTCCTTGCCTATTGGCCCCACCTTGTGGTTTAGAGTATAAAAGGAAAATGTAAACTAGACTCACAATGAAGCCTTCTGGGAGCTATGCTGGCTTCAGTCCACTAGTGACATTTCTCTTCCATTTGCATCAGTATCACAGTGCTGTTTACAGAGAGATTCCAGCAACACAGGAAAGCAGGTGGATTTCTGTGTCAGAGACCAGCCTAGTCTACACAGTGAATTCCATGCCAGCTGGGGCTACACAGTGAGACCCTTCTAAAATCAAACAGAAACAAAACCTCTGTTGAAGATTTGTATCAAGAGTCTTTCATTCCCTTCTCATGCTGTTTCATGTGTTGCTCAAGAAATGCAGAGCAAAGTACTTTTTTAGGAACAGGCACAGTTTCAGACATATACAGAGACACAGAATAGACACCGGCAATAGAGACAGAGCAGATCACTCACACACACACACACACACACACACACACACACACACACACAGAAAGAGAGAGAGACAGAGACAGAAACAGAGACAGAGGCAGACAGACAGATGGACAAAGACAGAGAGACAGACACACAAAGACTTCTCTGTAGTTATCTCTAACTGAAACTGATTAACTGACGTACTATGATACTAACATGAGATCTTGGAAATAAAAGAGGAGAAGTGATGGTTTGATATGATTGTGTCAAGTTGACAAGGAGTCAGTTGTGCTTGCTAGTTTGTCAACTTGACACAAACCAAGATCACCTGAGAAGAGGTAACTTCGACAGAGAAAATGCCTCCATCAGGTTGACCGGTCGGCAAATCTGTGGGGGAACTTTCTTGATTAATGATGGATGGCTGCTTAAGTTCCTGCCTTGGCTTCATTTAGTGAAGGACAGCGATTAGGACACTTAAGACAAACACTTTCTTCCCCGAGTTACCTTTTACCAGTGCTTTATCACCAACAGAAGGCCAGACTAAGGCAATGATGATCAATTAATCTTCTAATACTACTTCTCAACTCATGGTGGGCAGTCTCTTAGGAAAACCCCCAAACTCCCTACTTCATCCTTTGAAGAGGAGGCTTCACATTTCCAGTAATAATAATTAGCTGGAAGACCTGTCATAAGGAGTTTGAAACCATTAGATTTCCAAGAAGACATAAATTTTACAAGATTAAAATGCAAGGTTTAAGCAAGAGTAACATTAGAGTGTCAATCAGTGACCACAGGAAGGATGAGAGCAAGGACGGACAGCCACAGCCATGCTTATTTTAGAAGAATCATCCCTTGGCCGTGCAATCACTTGGATTGTGTTATTTTCTTTTTTTAATCACATTGGTAATTGTGGTAGTTATTGGGGCCAGTTCACCCATACCCCTGTCAATAGGTCAGCTCTGCTGAGCTGCCCAAGCAGGGAGCAGGGCTGGCTTTCGTGAGTGCAGCTGAGTGCTGCAGTTGGTAAGGGGGAGGGTCAGCACCCTCATCTGCTGCAGGTGTCTGGGGTGAGGGGTAAGGAGGGACATCTCCCCCCTGTCCACACCGACGGTTGACAGACTAGTAGTGGGGACAGTTCTCCCAAGCTCACAACTTCAGTGCTGGCTCATCCACACCTCCAGATGTGCTGTGCTGTCCAGATGAGGTGCAGGGTCCATTCTCCTAAGTGTTGCAGCTGGTAAAGGGGAGGCTCAGCTCCCTTGCCAGCTGAGGGCAGTAGGGGCAAGTGGGAAGGGCATCTTTCCCTCACTCCCACAACATCTAAGATGAGGAAGGTGGTACCGGATATGCCCCAGTAACGTACTCAGGGCTGGCTCACCTGTGCCCTTGTCAACTCTACTGTGCTGCCCAGGTGAGGCTCAGGGTCTGCTCTCATGAGTGCTGCAGCTGGTGAGGTGTCGGGTCAGGTCTCCCACCTGCTGCAGGTAGCGAGGGAAGAAGGGCATCTTTCCTTTGCCCATGCCACCACAAGGTAGGTAGGTAAGACCTGCTTTCCCATTCTTATGCCCTCAGGGCCAGCTCACCCACGTCCCTGCAAACAGGGTCAGCTCTATTGTGCTGCCCAGGTGAGGTGTAGGACCCTCTCTCCTGAGTGCTGTAACCCGTGAGGGGCAGGCCAGACCTCCCTAGTGTTGTAGTCTGTGAGGGGCCAGGCCAACTCTGTACTGCTCTGTCCTCTCGGCCTTCCTTGGTATCAGAGCCACGTACATCAACAATGACCACTGCTGAATCAGAGCCATGAACGCAGACATGGGCCCTAGCAGCAGCCCAGGACCAAGACATCACCATAGCTTTTGGTGGTAATGAAGCTACCCACCTCAGCCTGTTCCTCACTTATTTTGCCTCTTCAGATATGCCCCTGTTCACAGGATATGAACCATCTGGGAGTGTTACAGCTTTGGTGGGAAAGGTATCCTGACTTATCAGGAAGCCAGGTTATACCTAGAGCTGCCATAAGACTGCTCTGGAGGCTGGAGTCGCAATAGGACAGCTCAGCCTTGAGGGAAAGGTACCTGACTTGTAGGGAAGTCAAGTGATATCTGAAGCTGGGGTGCGGTGGGGGATGGTCTCCCCACAGGATATAGGAATCCTGCTCATCTCCTGGATAGAGCCCTTACAGCTGAGCTTTGCTCCCCACTACCCACCTAAGGGGGCTTCCCAGCAGAGCTCCACTTCTTCTCTCTGGTCCAAGATGTTGCTCCTTCTGCTTCACTCTGCTAAAGGGGAAACCGGTGCAGAAATGTAGCAATCTCCTCTGGCTCTGGCAAAAACTTGTTACTTTTTTTCTGCTCCACCTTGCTCAGCTTCCCCTAATGAAAAGTCTGTCTCAGCAAGGTTCTTTTGTTCTTGTGCACCTTGCCCAGCCCCCATAAGGGCATGTCTCAGCAAGGTTTTTCCTGCTCAGTCCCCTAAGGGAATATCTCAGCAAGGTTATTCTATTCTGTGCAGGCGAATGAAGATCTTCACCCAAGACTTTTTTAAGAAAGAGATTTAGTTGGGAAGGAGGCATCCAGGAGAGTGGCTGCCTCTGCCAGTATGGGAAAGGACAGCCCACAACTGAACAGGCAGAGGGACTTATACAGGGCTTCTTAGGGTTGAAATTTCTCCATGGAGAAGATTTTCTGCTCAAGGGTTGGTTAGTTTTCCTGTCCAGGGATTGGTTAGTTTTGTTGGTCAGGAGCTGAGATTGCTTTGATTTCAGGGCCAAACTGTGTTTCTTTCACTTGTCCTTTTTAGCCTTTTGGCTCTAATTTTAGGGCCAGGGTGTATTTCTTTCACTGGCTCTGATTCTAGGGACAAAGTGTTTCTTTGGCACTGGTTTCAGGGTCAGGGCATTTTTTAGGTTCTAGGTTCAAGGTTAAAGTGCTTCTTTCACTGGCTCAGGTCTCAGATCCAGGGTGCTTTTCTTTTACTAGCTCTGGTAGGTTTCTTTGGCTGGCCCCTTTTCCCTACAATCTCTCCCCTCCCCGTGTGTGTGTGTGTGTGTGTGTGTGTGTGTGTGTGTGTGTGTGTGTGTGTTTCCCTTCTTTCCGTTTTGCTGGTCTGAGATTATTTACTTCTTGTGTTCTCATTCTCATGCCCTCAGGGCCAGCTCACGTACGCCACTGCGAACAGGGTCAGCTCTATTGTGCTGCCCGGGTGAAGTATAAGACCCTCTCTCCTGAGTGCTGTAGCTGGTGAGGGGCAGGCCAGATGTAGTTAACCTCTTTAGTTTGGAGTTTTCCTTCTAGCACCTCCTATAGGGCTAGATTTGTAAATTGATATTGCTTACATTTGGATTTATAATGGAATGTTTCTTCTCTCCATCTATGGTGAATGAAAGTTTTGCTGGGTATAGTAGTCTGGCCTGGCATCTGTGGTCTCTTAGAGTCTGCAGCACATCTGCCCAGGCCCTTCTGGCTTTTAGAGTCTCCATTGAGAAGTCAGGTGCAATTCTAATAGGTCTGCTTTTATGTATTGCTTAACCCTTTCCCCTTGGAGCTTTTAATATTCTTTCTTAGTTCTGTATGTTTACTGTTTGGATTATTGTGTGCTGAGGGGACTTTCTTTTCTGATCCAATCACTTTGGTTTCCTGTATGTTTCTTGTACCTTGATAGGTTTCTTATCTACATTAGGAAAATATTCTTCTATGATTTTGTTGAAAATATTTTTGGGGGCTAGAGAGATGGCTCATTGATTAAGAGCACTGGCTGCTCTTCCAGAGGAATGGGGTTCAATTCCCAGCACCCACATGGCAGCTCACAACTGTCTGTAACTCCAGTTCCAGAGGATCCAACACCTTCACACAGTCATACATGCAGTCAAAACACCAATGCACATAAAATAAATAAATAAATCATTTTGTAATGTTAAAAAAAAAAAGTCTGGGCTTTTGAGCTGGGTTTCTTCTCTTTCTTCTATTCCTATGCCACACAGTTATCACTCCATTAACATATTTAAAAGATTTGGTAGAGGTGGGCTAGTAAAATGGGGCTCTTGTTTTATTACATTCATTATTCTAAGTCCTATGTTAAGTGAGATGAGAACACAGAATGGTTGTGCCTCTAAGACTATTTGCCTAAATCAATTCCTCTACTTAAGGGACGTGGTGAGAATAAGCACACAGGCTTCAGGACCATGTTTTCGGAGCCCGGATGGTAGTTCAGCATCTGACTATTGACTTCCGAGTATTTTCATTTTCTTACCGGGACAATCATAAGAAGAAAAAAACACAAAAATTCCTAGCCTGTTCGGATGATTGAAAGAAATTACAATTTTAAAATTGCATACTTAGAAATTACATATAGCAGTGCTTGACGTAGAAGACATTAAACATACTCCGGAACCAGCCGTCCAGCAGCCTTGGTTAAGGTTTCCTCCAGAGGGCCTCAGGCGCACCATCAGGCGGCGCAGCCCGTGCATCATCAGGCGGCGCGGGGCTAGCTTCCGGTTGCGAGCTAGTTTAGGGAGGGACCTTGGCTATCGGCCCGCGGAGGGCTTATCGGACGCGGGTGATTTGCGTCATCAGGCGTGCGCGGCGGCACTTCCGGTGACTTGAAGCCTAGGGTCAAGAACAGCATGTCTGCCTGCGGACTGCTCTCGCGTGGAGCGGCGGCTGTGGCGGCAGCATCGGCGGCGGCGGCGGCGGCGCGAGCTTCTCGGGTGCTAGGGGTCTTCACGAAGACGCGCCGCCCGCTGCACACCAGTCCGCAGAGCTGCTCTTTCGCCAAGGAGCTCTTCCTGGGCAACATCGAGCGGGTAAGGCAAGTCCTGCCTGCCCCTGTCCCCTGTGTCCACCTTTCCTTGGTACCTGACCGGAGTCCTCAAAAGAGAAACACCCGAGAGGCTGGGCCTTCAGGGAAAGGTGGCGTAAATGGGGTCGCAGAGGTTTTTGCTTTGTTTTGTTTTGAGACAGAATCTCATTAGTCCAAGCTGGCTCTGGACTCACTCCGTAGATCAGGCAGGCCTTGAATTCGTGATTCTTCTGCCTCGGTCTACAGAGTCTTGGTTTACAGTCATGTGCCATCACACCTACCTTTCCAGCCATTCCTTGTCCGGGGAGTTTGGGGGAATCCTGTAAGGGTTAATTACGAAGGCATTTCCTTGTTCTGGCTAGGAAATATGATTTCTAAACAGGTCATCCTGTGTCGCTTCTCTGGCTTCCCTTCAGCTCCGAGACTTCCACCAAGGTTCTTTTCCCTTTTCAGAACTCCACAACCCAGCTTGTAGCACCCTTTAGGCCATCACGTTAAGAGTGAGAAGGCTTGTCAATGAATTTGAGTTCGCTTCTTGTTAACTGTGTTTTCTTTAGAACAGTCTTCTCACGTTGTCTGACTGACTGCATTATAGCAGAAGCCAAGACCCCGGCTAAGAGTGGCTGCCCCGCTGGAAAGTACAAAGCTGGAACGTCGAAGTGTAGGAACCATGAGAAAGAAAAAGTCATTACTTACCTTCTTTCAATCTTTCAATCTTCCCCCTCATCACATCCTTTTTGCTTTCAATTTTACGTTTATGTAATTGGGTAGAATCTCAACAGTTAGCTGTCCTTCCTGGTGTCATCCACATCCTACTACCATAATGAACTGTCCACCCCTAGCAAAGGCTGACCTGGTCATTAGAGCTCAACTTTCTCACTTATTCAAGGATAATTCTGCGTCTTGAATCTGTTCCCTCAAGCTTTGTCCCAGCAGCCAGTAGTGATCTCAACATTGTCAGATCTAAGTGATTGCTTCTCATTCCTATTCCTACCTGATCTATCATTGCTATCTGATATAGATAAGTACTCAATGTTTGATGTGAATGCACCTCAGTCCTCAGGCTTCCGAAAAACCATTTCCTTCATATTCTTTTGTTAGTTCTTTGGCTTCTCAACTGGTAGACGTTGGCAAGTAGCCCAGATGAAGTCAGAGGGAGTTTTGTTGTTGTTTGTGTTACTTCATCCTTTTTTTTATGTGGAGGTGGTGGTTGTGTTGATGGCTTGTTTTGAGACAAGGTGTTGCTGGAACTCAAGATCTTCTACCTCTGCTTTCCTTCCTGAGTGCTAGATTACAGCTGTATGCCACATGCAGCAAAGCTGAAGTTTCCTAATGTTCAAGTCTATGCCTCCCCCCCTTTTCATCTACAGCCAGCCCCTTGATGAACTAATTCAGTGTCCTAGCTTTAAATGCTACCTCTGTTCTTATGACTCAGATTTCTTTTTCAACTTAGAGTTCTTCCCTTAACTCCAGACTTATGTCTTCCTTTCTGCTCAAAATCTCCCCTCAGATGTCTAATAAGCATCTTTGATAAGCATATATGAAAATTCTCTCCTGGATCCCACCCAGTCTTGCTTTTCCTAGCAGCCTGTTTACCATAGATAATGGAAACTGTGATTGGATACATTCTTCAGTGACATCTTGATTCTTTTTATTCTCATAGTCCACATTGAGTCCTGTTAGGTAAATCTTCCTTTGTCTAGCTCAGGTTGAATTCTTGTCCTCTGGCCCTGCTTCCTCACATGTTCAACGCAGGACGCCAATAATAGCCATGACATAAGAAACAGCTGATAAGGGGGGACTTGCATGGTGTTACTATTGGGAGCATTTGAGCTCATGCAAAGATTGATGTCCATTTTAATGAAGAATCCTCATATCCATTGTCTCCACAAGTCTCAAAGGAACCTTGAGGAAATGTGACCTGCCCATTGTTGGTGTCCTAGGCTCCTGTTTATGGAACACTCTCCACCCTTGTTATTGATAAGGAAACTTGAAAATTAGGATTCCACCCGCCGTATGGATTGAATGGGGAGGAAAATAAACACAAATAAGAGTCTTAGGCTGAAGCATCTTGTGAAGTCATCCTTCTTCCTCTTTCCTGGGACCAGATGTGGAATGTAACACATTTCCCCCTTCCCTTTTGATGAGTAATACAGTGAGAAGTTCCTGAAAATTAAATTTGTCATACTTGTTTTTTCATTTTTAGAAAGGAGTTTTCCCATTTCCAGAGGTTAGTCAGGATGAACTTAGTGAAATCAATCAGTTTGTGGGACCACTGGAAAAATTCTTTACTGAAGAAGGTATGTATGGTTTTCTTTTTCATTGCCCATTTCCATTACTCGGTTAATTGGATTGCTTACATTAGATGCACTATAGGGAGAGGAAGCTCTTAGTGTTGTTATTAAGTTACAAATAGTTTCTACTCATAATAGAACCTTCAGGGATCACCCAGTTTCTGCTCAGTTAAAAGACACTAATTCAGTGTTCCTCTTGTCTCTGTGATAAGGAACCTCTTAAATGTTTCTGCACTGCAGCAGGCTAAAACTTGTGTATGACATGATAGAAGTGAGTTACTAGAAAAGATGGAAATAGCTGAGGCCAGGTAGCTCAAACTTGTTAATCACATACTGTGGCAAAGGCTGTATAAGATGGCATATATAAGGTTTCTAAGGTTAAGTCTAGATCTTTGTATGGTGTTTTATGAACCAGTCATGATCTGTGGTCCAGCATGTTCTGGGGAACTGTTTACTCTTCTGGTTTCTTCCAGTGGTAACATCCTGGATAACTCATCTAACATCACAACAGGATATTGATACCAGTATAAGCCAGCTGACCTTACTCAGATTTCACAAACCTTAACATGTACTGGTGAATGCATGTGTATTCTCATACAGTGCTATTGTGTGTGTACAGTCATGAAGATACAGATACAATTAGATTGTGAGGATTCTCATGCTATCCTTTTATGACCATATTTTACCTAGCTTCCATGGCCCCTTGAAACATTTCATTATTTTGCTGTTTCAAGGATGGGGAATGGTGTTTGGTGGGGAGGGTGTTTGTTTGGTTTTGGAGACAGGATCTTGACTTTATTTTATTTATTTATTTATTTACTTATTTCAGTCAGTCAGTTTGTTTGTTTGTTTGTTGAGATAGTCTCTCTACATAGCCCTGGCTGTCCTGGACCTCATTATGTAGACCAAACTGGCCTTCAGCTCACAGAGATCCACCTTCCTTTGCCTCCCAAGTGCTGGGGTTAAAGGCATGCCTAACCAGATCTCACTTTATAACCTTGGTTGATCTTGAACCTTCTGCCTTAGCTTTTCAAGTGCTAGGATTACAGATAAATGCCACCATACCCAGCTAAGAATATTTATTATTAGAATTATATCATGTATTAGTAGTTGTTGTGTTTCTTTATTTACACACACACACACACACACACACACACACACACATATACATTCACACACACAGTCTTATCATGTAGCCCTAGCTGGCCTGGAATTTGCTATATAGACCAGGTTGGCCCAACTCACAGAAATCCTTTTGCCTCTGCCTCCTGAGTGCTGGAAGTAAAGGTATGTGCCACCATGCCTAACCCTATATAAACTATAAATTGGTTCACTTTATATTATACAGCATAATTCACTATGCATATTTCTTAGGCATTAATAGTCTTTCTAGTTCATTGCCTGGCAGAATTCCATGACAAAAATGTACCAGTTTGTTAAGCACATATTAAAGTGTATTGAATTATTTACAGTTTAAAGGCATTTAGAAAACTGCTGTGTTCATTTTTATACAGATTTTTTGTGACTTTATATTTTCATTTCTCTTGCATAAATGCCCAGGAGTGTCACTGATGGGGTTCTGTGATAGTTGTGTGCTTAGGTTTCTACAAAACTACTAACCTGTGTTTAAAATGCTGTGCCATTTTGCATTCTCATCAGCAATAAATGATATTTTGTTTCTCTGCCTTCTTGTTCACCTGGATTTGGATTTTATTTTTGCCTGACAAGTGTCATTTAGTATCTCACTTATGTTAATCACTCTCAAGGGCTGATAATGTTAAACATTTTGTGTTTTTATTTGTTTCTTTTTATATCCTGTTAATATACTTGATTTTTGCTATAGATTGTGTATCTAGCCCTAAAGGGGAAGGGGATAAAACATGCTCTTCCGGGTCAGACCCACAGTGATCTGCTTCCTTCAACTAGCCCACCTTTGACTTTTCACCACTTCCTATTGGCTGTATTGAACTCACTTCATGGTTTTAGAAGCTGTTTTTGGTGGATTTTGCGGAATAGTCTGCAGACAGCTGTGTTGCTGATGGTCAGTGTTCTTCCTTTCTAGCCTGGAGTCCTTGTCTGCTCTGCTGCATGGCTGGATTCTCACAGGATGCTGAGCAGGTGTCGAGGCCAAGCTGCTTCCTCCTTAGTTTAGGAACATGGTAGCACCCACCCGTGACCTCTAGCTCTTGAGAGGCAAAGCAGGACTGAGAGTTTTGAGAGTGGATTACATTTGGGAACCTTTAGTTCTCTTTATTGACTTGCGTATGAATAAGTATAGGTTATGATGTTTTTAACACTTTATAATAGTGAGGATGTTTAATTTCATCGCCAAAGTGTACTTTAATTACCTTGATGCACACAGACAGTAAAATTAGAGACAGAATTGGTGGTTGCTCACTTCTGCTCTTGTTTGGGGTTTCTGCATTTCTTTTATTTAGTGAGTTTGTGTATGTATTCATATGCACATGTGTGCCACGGCATGTTTGTGGAGGTCAGAACATACCTTGTGAAAGTTGGTTCTCTTCTACCATGTAGGTCCCAGGTACTGAACTCAGGTTGTAAGACTTGACAGACAGCACCTTTACTCACTGAGACATTTTGCAAGGCCTGGGATGAATTTTGAGCCAGTGACTGAGTTAGTGTTACATGGAGTAAGTTGTTTTCAGAACCTGTGGAGTGGAGTGTAGACGTGGAGGCTCTGAACACTGGGTAGAACTTGACCCGGACACTGTCTGCACAGTGCTCTGTGTCCTGACCTTCCATTGCAGTTCTGAGAGCTGTGACTTACTCTCTAGTGTTTGAGAAGGTACCATAGTTAACCTGGAGATAGCTGAGTGTGTCTATCACTTGCTTCTCTCGTCACTGTAACAAACTTGCCTGTAAGAGGCAACTAGGGAGGAAGGGGGATTTGGCTTGTGTTGTAAGACTGTAGTTCATGGGGGTGAAGGTCTGGTGACAGAAGCAGGTCTTAGCTGTGACTGCTCATGTCTCACACCCAGACAGAGCCAGGAGAACAGATGGTTTTGAGCTGGTGCTCAGCTTGCCTTTTCTTATAACCCAGATCTGCAGCCTACGGGATGGTGCTGCCCACGGGGGAGGGTCTTGCCTCCTCAGTTAAACATCTCTGGAAACTCCCTCAGAGGCACACCCGGAGGGTTGATTCCTAAGTCATTCCAAACTCAGTTAAGTTGACAAATAGTATGAACCATCATAGTATGCCTCCAGGAATCTGTGTCATGGAAGTCCATGATACACTGCTGTTTTACATGACCCTGGTGACTAACGCCAGGTCAGGAGGAAGACTCACTTGGCACCAGTGACTTAAAAATACAGTTCTTAGATGCCTAATGGTATAAAAGTCAGCCATGTGCTGAGAGGCCCTGACTAAACTTCAGATCTTAGACATTTTCTGTCACTGGTATTGGTGTACTATACAAAATCCATTCTGTATACTTATATCTATACGAACATTGCTTATTTATTTTTTTGTTGCCTAATCAAGGTATTTGTTTTTGTCAGTGGACTCTCGGAAAATTGACCAGGAGGGAAAAATTCCAGTTGAAACCTTAGAGAAATTGAAGAGCCTGGGACTTTTTGGGATACAGGTCCCAGAAGAATATGGTAAGTTAGACAGTGGCCGCTCACCAGGTGATCTAGCTCTTCTTCAGTAAGTGCTTTTCCTGTGTGCATGAAGGGCTTCTTGTTGAGGAGCACTGGCCTTTAAATGCCATCTTCCATAGTCTTAAGTGCCCAACAATAGATAAAGCTGTGTTTCTTCAACTTTCACCAGCCTGTGCTGGTATGGCCCCTGAAAGGTCCTGGAGATGTGGGGGAGAGTGCATTTGGTAACACTTCTC
This sequence comes from Peromyscus eremicus, assembly GCF_949786415.1. Lineage (NCBI taxonomy): Eukaryota > Metazoa > Chordata > Mammalia > Rodentia > Cricetidae > Peromyscus > Peromyscus eremicus. The sequence continues at coordinate 33,951,505 of NC_081421.1, forward strand.
AGGGTTGGACAGCTTTCCTGGCTGTGAGCTGCTGATTTGGAGATGTGCTATTTGGAACATTTCCACAACCAATGATGCCATTACTGAGGTTTTACACTGCAAACCATAGCAAATGGGAGCTACTCTTGGTCTTCTAGTCCCTTGCCTGGTGTGTCTGCAGGTACTAAAGTGTAAAATCCCTTGTACAGCGGAAAGTGGGCCCTCAAGTATACAGAATAAATCCATAGTAGTGCCAAATCTGGAGCTGGTCCAAGCTGCGGCACAGGAAAAAATCTAAGGAAAGTAAAGGTGATGCCTAATTGCCTTCCATGGCGTATTAACCTGGTTGAGTGAAGGGTTTAAAACTGTTAACTGATGTGTCTTCCTTGAACCCCTGTCACTTCTCAACCACATTACCAAGTCTATGAAAACTTGGCTGTCTGCAGACTGCCTCAAGTGATACCCGAGGCTGCCAGCCCCTGCGTTTGGCATCAGCACTCTATTTCTTCACAGAAATAGCTCACCTGGCCTCTACATGAAGCTGTGGAAGAGGCGTACTGGGTATCAGGGTTGTAGTTCCAAAGGGACAGGTGTCACTATCTTGTGCAACCCAGTAATAGAGTAGAAATAAAGTGAGAGCACAGCAGCCCCTCGCTGCATTAAAGAAGAAAAAGCAGAAGTGTTTTGATCAGAACAAAGGTCGAGAAGGGTGGGGTGGTGTGGGGTGGAGGGTCCGGGAATGGGAAGGCATGGAGGCCTGACATTGAGATACTATACACCTGCAGGGATAACTTCCCCTGAGTGTGTAGGCATGCCACCCCTCAAGTGGACTGTGCGCTCTTATCCTCATTGGGCAGCTTTGCTGTTTACTGTCCTGAGAACTTTAGGTCTCATTTCTGTAAAGTGGACATAGACGCCTCTGGAATTTGAAGAGAAAATGTAAAGTATGTAAGTTCATTGTTGTTTTCAGTCCTTTTGTCTTTTATTGCTAGAGTAGTAATTCCCAGTGAGGACCAGTTTTGCACTTCAGGAAACATTGGCAATGCCAAGACACATTTTTGGTTGTGGGAACTGTGGGCATAGGGCTGTTTGCTATGACACCTTGTGGGTGGCGGGCAGAAAGTTGCTCAACCTAGTGCAGTGCACAGGGCGGCCTGCACAACAGCAAGTGAACACCAGCCCAGGTGTTGCAGCGTCAGGCAGAAGAGCCTGACCTGGGGCCACCTGGACTGTGGATGTCTCTCTGCTAGAAGGGATTTGCAACCTACTTAGCAGCTTACTGTTGGTGTGGATGTCTGTATTAACAGTTCAGCTTCATATGTGTCTCCTTGCCTCAGAGAAACCTGAAGATGTATACAGAAATACTCTGGATAAGATAATAGATGATAGTTTCCTTGTGCCGTTCTGTGTTTTTAATTTTTTTTAATGGTTTCTGCTGTTACTTTAAAATTAGAAAAATAAAATGCATCCCTTTCTCCACTTGGAGAGTCAGCTAGTCTGGTCTGTCTTTCTTAGGTGGCCTAGGCCTCTCCAACACCATGTATGCTAGGCTTGGGGAGATCATCAGCATGGATGGGTCTATCACAGTGACCCTGGCAGCACACCAGGCTATTGGCCTCAAGGTCAGTTGTTTGAGGTCCTATTCGGGATTTCCTGGAGGAAGTAGGGGAAGGGGACTGCTTCTGTGACATGCATGGGTTTTTTAGCTCAGGGTCTAGAGGAGAAGCCTAGCCGCACTTGCACATGAGACACAGGTTAATGCTGTCTTTGGAAATGAATCCTTTCCTGAGCTCCCCTGTCTATACACATACCTTACTTGCCCCCTGAACTTAAAGCATGATGGGCGGCTTCAAAGGCACACGCTCCTCAAGGGTTTCACATTAGCCAGCTCATTTCTGCTGTATACAGGTGAAAGGCAGTTAAATGGACTCAGTGTCCAGCTTTGCAAGCCAAGTTTAGGTAGGTGACCAGTCTGCAGTTACTTTCAGCAGGGTTGGAGTTGGGGAGCACAGCTCTGAAACTATACATTCCCATACTGGATGTAGTTCTAGCACCCCCATGTATTCACACTCTATCATCCAAGCCATCCTGTCCATAAAGGAGAGGTCCTCAGCTTGTAAATCATGACGTGGAGACTTAGAGAAGAGTCATAGCTGACCCAAGAACATACTGGTGTAGGTAGGGATGAAAATCCTACATGTTGAATCCAAAGCTACCACTGTGGCTGCCCCTTGTGCATGAGTAGTGGGCCTTCCTTCAACAGATCGGCAGCCTTCCTTGCGGGGTCTGAGGCTGCTGGCTCTGAACTCACTATTTTCTCTTGAGTGAAGTAAATATTGTCAGCAGAGGGGCTGTCATAAAAACACCTCGCTCATCTTCAATTGGTCAATTGGTCTGTATGTTTTATTTAGGGAATTATGTTGTTCGGCAATGAGGAACAGAAGACCAAGTATTTGCCCAAACTGGCATCTGGGGAACACATCGCAGCCTTCTGCCTAACAGAGCCAGCCAGGTCTGTCTCCTCAAAGTCATCTGTATACTTGACAGTGTCCAAGCTCCCTGGGACATGGGGCTTGTGTGGATGGAGTTGCTTGTTTGTATTTCCTCCTCTGATGCCTTCAGAAAATCAACAACTATTGATAAGATAATTATCTTATCTCTGGCCCATGGTCACTTACAGGTGACATTCCTACAGCATTGACTATGTCAGTGTTTGTGGCTCACAAGCCTCTTGACATTCAGGGATGCATTCAGACTTCAGTGAGTCTTTCAGGGCACATGGGTGGGTGGTGAGTCTGCAATTCCAGATTAGCAGCTGAAGTTCAGGGAAGTTGTAACCAGTCCAAGGTTCCACAGCAAGGACGAAGCAGGCCTGGGCAAGACTCAGATTCTGATTCGAGTCCAGCTGGGACCTGTTTAATCTTGCTCCCCTTCATCTGAAATCTTGAAACAGGCTTCCTCCTGTTGTGGGCTGAACACACAGGGAAACTCTGATAAGCTCTTGTGGAACCCACATTCCCATGTGGGAACTTCAGCACAGACCATTTCCACTACTGCTTCTTTACTTGTTATCCACACACATCTCATTAGTATGAGTCTTACTGGAATGTTCCGTCTGCTTCCAGACTCTGGCCACTTTCCTTGGTCAAGCATCAGAGTGAAGTGGAACAGACTTGTATGTTTTTGTCTGACTCGGTATTTTAAAGGCCTATCTTACTTCTACACCCTCAAAACCATTCCAGTCTTATTCCCAGTGTTCTCCTTTAGTCACACATCTCCGTCTTTGCAGTGGGAGTGATGCTGCCTCCATCCAGACCAGAGCTACGTTAAGTGAAGATAAGAAGTACTTTGTCCTCAATGGCTCCAAGGTACAGCGTGACCTCATTTCCCTATCGGGTTTAGTCAGTCTTCACCGCCTCTATGTGTCTACCTTCTGCACACCACACTGGGTGTGTGCCACTCCTTTATCAGAACAACCCGAGGCATAGCTGAGTGGCAGAGCCAGGACTGGAGCAAGGCAGTCTAACTCCACAGTCTCCTGATTCTGTGCCTACAGCTGCTCTTGTGTGTTTATTTTCAGTTCTGACTCCACACCTTTTCAAAGATGCAGAGTATAGTGTGGTGCACTTCCGTGGCCCTGGCACCCACTAGAGGAGTTACACACTCGTGGCTGGTAGTCCTTCCCCTGTTGACATCACCACCTCTGATGGCATCTTTGAGATTTCATCAAGGACTGCTTCAAGATAGAACACTGAAATGCCATTAGCAAAAGGGGGAACGAGTAGTAATGGCTTCTTACCTAGTTAGCATCCAGATTTCCCTGCTCATCTCTTACTCTTTCCCCCGATCAGTTTGTTTGCTTGACTCAAAAGTAAATAATTCCCATCCATTGCGGTCAGTTGAGTACTCGCTCTTTTTCTCATCCTCTATTTTCACTTTTTTCAATTGATAAGAAAATACAGTATATAAATTTGTACGTTTGTATTTGTGCAGCCATGATAAAAAGGCTCCTTCTTACTGTCAGCGGTGTGGCAATGAATGGAGCTCAGAGGCCACCTTAGTGTCATTAGTTATGCTCCATCCCTGCCCTGCCACTTCTCTCCTGAGAACATCCCTGCTCTGGAGAGACTTAAGTGTGTCCCCGTGCTCTTTCACACAGGTTTGGCTTATGTGGAGCTTTCTCCATGTCTTGTCTGCTGTGGAGCATCTGCATGTCTGGCCTGAAATCCAGTGGGTGGATAGAGCTGAGTGCTATCTCTAAGGATCTTTTGGTTTTCCTCAGGTTTGGATCACCAACGGAGGACTGGCCAGTATTTTTACTGTGTTTGCAAAAACTGAGGTGGTTGATTCTGATGGTTCAGTAAAAGACAAAATCACTGCATTCATAGTAGAAAGAGACTTTGGCGGAATCACTAATGGGAAACCTGAAGATAAACTGGGCATTCGAGGCTCCAACAGTAAGTAGTGTGACAGATGTTCATATGCACTAGTGTGACAGAGAGACTTGAGAGACAGGTTCACTGTCCACTATGACAAGTATAATGGAAAATGCCATTTAATTACTTGTGGTTTCAGTGAGACATTTTAGCAAAGTCAAAATAAGAATGCAGTCACAACCTATGCACCTTGGTGCATTTGGCGCTGCTGATTCTAGGTAAGTGAGGTCAGTTGGAATCTCAGCCTGGGTAGGGCAGTAGTGGGCATCACACAAGCACAGGGGTCTTGGGTAAACATCCTGTGGTGGGTCACCCCATCTTCTTTCCTGGAATCTCCTTTCTCTTCCTACCGTCCAGACCCACCTTTCATGTCCTGGTTAGGCAGCTGCTGCTTCAGTGGAGGCTGGTGTCCTGTTTGTTGGCCTCAGTTCATCCAGTCTGACCATGTCCTGGTTAGGCAGCTGCTGCTTCAGTGGAGGCTGGTGTCCTGTTTGTTGGCCTCAGTTCATCCAGTCTGACCATGGCATTCTTACAGTATTCTCTTGGTGTAGTTTTAGAGTGGCCATCCTACAGGGACTGTGTTCCACTCCTGGCACATCAAGGTCCACATCTGCGTACCCTGTTTTTGGAGCTGGGCATGTCAACAGTGTCAGTTACCTGTTGACGACTGGGAGGCTGGTGCCCCAACAGCATGCAGGACCCCAGAAGAGGGTCCAGGAACATAAGACCAAACAGGAAGATATATCCTCCCCACACCTAGTCGAGCAGCCTTTGAAAGAATGACCAACTGCATAGGTCCTGTAGCCCATGTAGTCAACCCTGAAATATGATCAGCAGACAGAGAGGTCATGTTTTGTGGCATTTCACTCCACACATTGCCAGAGCAACAGTTGAGGGAAAAATCATCAGGTCCAGCTTATGACACTTGGCCTGACTGTCCCTTGAACTCTAACCTTTCTTATCCTAAGTGTCTTTCTCTGGTTCAGCATGCCAGGAGTTACGTTGTTTATGTAGAAAAACATGCAGGGCTGCAGGGAAGGTTGTTCAAGGGCACTGTTCCAACCCCTGCCTCGTCCTGTGTACCTTGCTTTCTCACTGTTTCACTCACACTGACCAATGGGGCTTGTATTTCTTTCATGATTGCTGGTGGTCCCTGGCTACGGAAGCCCTGTCTATCAGACACCTTAGGATTTAGCTTACAGCAGTAGGATTTTATTTCTTATGGTTTGGGGATGCTTCAACCTGGAGAGTGTTGATGAATTGACACCCCATCCAAGCTGGGAAGATGTTACCCCATAGTGTGGGGTATGGCTGTGTTAAACATAGGGAACAAGAATCCCATTGACTCTAAGGTCTGAGGAAATGCTGGTGCTCTCCATTTGCTTTTCTGTCTTTGGCTATTTCGGTCCTTTCGGCTTTTGTCAACTGTTGCCTTACAAAAGCCTGGCATGGCCTTTCAGAAGAATGGCACCTTCCCTTGCAGCCCCACCTCTCTCTTTCTGTGCTGTTCATTTCATAACAGTGCTGACCAGGCTGCCATGTCCTTGCACTTATGGTTTGTCTTCCTGGCCAAAGAATGAGCTTTGTGAAGGCAGCAGTGTGTTCTTCCCTGATCTTCAAGATGCTAAATGAGTGAGTTAGTCAGTCACAGGCCTGTGGGTCAAGAGCAGAGTGGGTTTTTTGTTAGTCACAATTTTTAAATTCCATGTGTTTTAGCATGTGAAGTCCATTTTGAAAATACCAGAGTGCCTGTGGAAAATGTTCTCGGAGAAGTTGGAGGTGGCTTTAAGGTAAGTTGAAGGCCAGTCTTGTTAAGTGCTGGGCCATTTCACATGTGAGTCTCATGTTCTGCCCTAGCCTTTCTGCTAGCAGGCTAGCCTGTGCTCTATCTGTGACTTCATATGGCTCTCGGGCATAGGAAATGAGCACCATAGAGGCTGGAGAAATGGCTTGCCCCTAGAAGAGGGAGTCTCAATAGGGTGAGGAGTCTTTCTTCCCCTTGGAGACCTCCTCTTTTCTGAGTGAGGAATGGAGTTCCCCTCCCCAGTGAGTGTGGAAAACAGGCTAGTGGGCTGGCTCCAGAGAGGCCCAAGTTCCAAGAACCCAGCACCCTAGGTTGTAACTCCCTGCCCTAGGCTTCCCCCCATGCCATCAGGTTTATAGTTTAAAGATTTATTTTTCTGAGATAGAGTAGAGCCTCACCATGTAGTTCTGACTGGCCTGGAAGTCACTATGTAGACCACACTGGCCAGAGATCCACCTGCCTCTGCCTCCCTAGTCCTGAGATTAAAGACATATACCACTTACTCAGCTGGATTGATTTATTTCTATTTTATGTATGTATGTGAGTGCCTACATTTGTGTATGTGAATTGCACGTGTGCCTGGTACCTGCAGAGGCCAGAAGGCTTCTGATCCTCTGGAACTGGAGTCACAGGCTATTGTAAGCCACAGTGTGGGTGCTGGAAACTGAACCTGAGTTCTCTGCGAGAGCAGCAAATGGTCTTAGCTGCTGAGCTATCTCTCCAGCCCCAGATTTATATTTTATTGAGAAATGTTTTATGTGATATTTAGTTTACCACTTTAAAATATCCATGTTTATTGTTTTTAATATAGTGTCTGTTATGCCATCATTCCTTTTTTCAAATTTATTTATTTATTTTAATTTAATTTTTTTTTTTTTTTTTGCCATCATCATTTCTAATTCCAGAAATGTCATTCCTCCAGTTCTACCCCTGTCTCTTGGCAACTGCTGTTGTCTTTTGTTCTTCTCTGGGTTTGTAGATGTTGAGCATTTCATCCGACTAGAATCGTATACAGTGTAAGGTATTTTGTGGCTGGCTGCTTTCACGCCGTATTCTCAGCCATCATCCATGTCACAGCATGAGTCAGTATTTCATTCTTTTGTATGGGGAGATAATGTCCTACTGTGTGGATAAACCACATGTTACTCATCAGTTCATTGGGTCGAATTGTCACTGTGGGGCTTGTGTGTGTCAGTAGCACTGTTGTGAGCTTTCATCGTCAAGTTTTTGTTTGGAAAATATGTTCTCAATCCCTTTGGGTGCAGTAATAGAATCACCAGCTATATGGAGACTATAGTACTCTTTTGAAGAACTCTTTCCATGGTGGCTTCAGTGTAGGAGGGTTCCGCATCTTCACCAGAACTTGTGGTGTTGTCCATTTTTAAATTAACCCTGTGGCTTCACGCAGTTTCTCACTTGATCCCTCTGGTTGGTGAGGAGAACCCCTGACTCTGGATAAGCTAGCAGAGCATGTGAACCCGAGCTGGGTACCTGTCTGGCTCCCCGCTGTTCACTGTACTGGAGCAGAATAAAGGGCAAGGAAAGAGGCAGGGTGCTGGCCCAGCCATCAGATACTGTCATAGGCACCTGGCTGCAGTCAGTAGGGTCATCTCTGTCTACAGTCTTGCCTGTCAGTCCCGAGGAAGTCACAACACTGCTGCTTCATCTGTAAAATCTGGGTGCTGATCCCAAAGCACAGCTGGAAAGTTCTTGCTGCTTGTAGCATTCTTAGATCAGTCTTGCTGTCTGTCCCTACCACAGACGAGGAGTACTGACAGCTACTCCTCCATTTAGAGTAGGAGCAGTGACTTGTGTGTGCTCAGAGTGAGGCCAGTGATGTTGACGGAAAGGTACAACAGTGACTAAGCCACCTAGTTTGAGGGTTAGAAGTGCTTGCTTCTGGCCTGAAAACAGGAAGGGTGATTAACTTGGCCTGGACGCTGGCATGGTAGACACTTGCCTTTGCTTTCATGAAAACAAGTTGGTTTGGCTGGCTCCCTCAGCCTCCTTCAGTGCCTCTAGACCTATTCCACTCTTTCTGCAGGTAGCCATGAACATCCTCAACAGTGGGCGATTCAGCATGGGCAGTGTTGTGGCTGGGATGCTCAAGAAACTGATTGGTAGGTATATGGTTACTTACTCGTTGCTATGACAAAATACCTTACAAAACAACCTTAGGAAGGGAGGGTTAATTTTAGCTCACAATTTGAATGCCTGGTCCATCTTAACAAGGAAGGTGTGGCTAGGAAACATCTCCAACTGTGGCTGCTAGAATGGGAAGCAGTTGGTCACATTGTGTGTGAAGTTGGGACACAGAAAGAATGAATGTGGGTGCTCCCACAGCTTTCTCCTTGTTTATTCAGTCTGGAACCTAGCTTATGGGCTGATACTGCCCATATTCAGGGAGACTCTCCCCAGTTAAACATCTCTGGAATTCTTTCACAAACAATGCGCAGAGGTATCTCCTAGTGTCATGATTCGTGGTTCTAAAGCCAATGATGTTAACAGCGAAGATTAATCTCCATAGTAGGTAAGTCAAGAGCAGGAGCCCTTTGTAGCACTGACTACATACTAAGAATGTTTGGGTTATTTCTGCTGGGCGGGCAAGGCTGAGCTAGGCCACTTGGACAGACAGCTTAAATGCAGCATCCGGCCTTTGATTAGAACCAAATGTACTCCTTCCCCAGAGCCTAGGATATTTCAGCATTCTTCTGCTTTATTTGTACACCAATCAGGCATTCTGTCAGAGGCATGAAGTGTTTCTGCTCTATCCATGACAAACCTGGCTGTCTAATGATCTTCAGTCCATGAACCAGGCATTAAGAAAACATTAGCTCTGATCTCACTCAAGCCCCGTGGCTCTTTGGGCATGGATGTGGGCTGTGAAGTGCTGGAAGCAGATACAGCCCTGTGTATTTCGTGACTGCTGGAGTTTACAACATTGTGGGCACACATTTGGATTCTTCCTCTATTTGCTTAGTAGAGAAACTGAGGCCCAGCGAGGGTGGTGGTTTACACAAGCCATGCATCATGACCTAAGGCAGACCTGCCAGCTAGGCTCAGGCGCCTTTCAACATGCCCCGTGGCTCTCGTCAGTGAGCATTCTCACAGTCAAAAACATGTGAGTGTAGGAACCGTTGGAAACCAGCTGCAACTGGATCACAGCAGAGGACATATTTGGGAAACAAGGTGCAGGCAGAGCTGGAAGTGCTAGTGCCACAGTAGAAGGCTGAGTGTCCCTTTGAGGCTCTTAGACTCCAGCACTATCAACAGCCATGCCCATGAAGGCCCCAACCAGAGCTCTGCCATGAAGGTACCCTTGTTTTGTGGTTGAGTATTTGTAGGCCCGCTTCTGCATCTTTCTTGGATGCCCTGTGCGCCTGACTGCCTCCAGCCTTCCTCCTCTTCCTAGCATCACAGCACTTCTGTGAGGCAGGCAGTGTGTTAAAGGAGGTAGAGTGTTTCCTCCACACCCATACAGCTGACTCAGCATTCTGTGTTCTTAACTTCCTCCCGGCTGCCTATAGACCCCACGAGGACCAAGAATTTCAGAAAGTAGGAACTCGAGCTCCAGGGCTTCTCATCTCAAGGACAAGGCTCTCATAGTTCCTTCTGGGTGTTGAAGGGTTATCATGCTGGTCTTAGGAAGTACTTTTCCAGTATTCAAAAACCTTTTGTTTGTTTGTTAGTTGATTTTGTGTTTTTGTTTGTTTTGACAACTCTGTTCTTCTTTAGAACTCACTGCTGAGTATGCCTGCACGAGGAAGCAGTTCAGCAGGAATCTCAGTGAATTTGGTTTGATTCAGGTACTAAAGACTTTGATTCACTGGATGGGAAGAGGTTTTCGGTTGCTGGCTCTCTGTACTGTGCCTATGGGCAAGGACATAGGAAGAAAACTGTACAAGACATTGTTGCCACTGGGATAGAAGGCTTCTCATGTAATTTGCTTCTCGGGAAGAGGGTTAGGAGATTTAAGCCTATGCGTGTGCAGATCGCTTCTTGATTTTATTTTTCTGAACATTTCAGGAAAAGTTTGCACTAATGGCTCAGAAGGCTTATGTAATGGAGAGCATGGCCTACCTCACTGCGGGGATGCTAGACCAACCAGGATTTCCCGACTGCTCTATTGAGGCGGCTATGGTGAAGGTAATCCCAGCTCAACTAGAGCTAGCACTTGGGGGAGATACAGCCTTTCTGATCCATGGCATTGTCAGCCATCCTCTTATTAGTTGATAGAACAACTTGACCTATGATTTGTACCTGTGCAGCTTTCTGGGTTAGCAGGGCCCTAGGGCGAAGCTGGGAGAAGTAATGCAGAATTATGCTTACCTGAGTGTGAGTCTACAGGGCAGCTCACTGCTTCCCAGTATGGATTGTGCCCATTTTCACTGATTGATTCTAGTCTATAGCAACAGGACAAGACCTAGATGTCAAAACTTTATATCCATGTAAGTTAGCTGGGCTCTTCGAGGAAGGAATGTCATTATTTTCAGAGTTAATAGCCTTTCCTCTTGATTAGAACCTTCTTTTATAACATGTTCAGTGAGGTAAAAAGAGGTCACTGGTTACAAGAATTTGATTTCTTTGGTGTGTAAAAGGGCCAGGTTGACTCTTAGGCCATGGCCTGAGTTGCCCAGTGTTGCTATCTATCTTAAAGGGTCCAGAAACACTGCAAGTAGGAAATGCTCTAAAACAGCCTTTGGAGTCTAGAACAGGCCCAAGTTTATACCCCTGTTCCTGGGGCTTCTTCACACCATCTGTTCTCAAGGTGGCTACTAACTTTGCTGAAATAAGGATTCCCCTAGCTTTACCTCTGGGCCATACCTTTGTCAGATAACAGAGGTACTGCTTCAGTTGGATACCTAAAGGTTAAACAAGCAAATCTAGGATCGTGAGTAGACAGAACCTGGCCCACAGCATACAGCAATCACCGTCTTTACCTCTGTGGCATTGGGTGTTTCCCACTCTTCTGCTCTCCATCACAGCCACCTTCCTGCCAGATCCATTGTCTTTGGGGCATCACTATCAGTTGGAACTGTTTCCCTTGGCTCCACGGAATTTTCTAATATACTTCATTTAGTAGCAAGAGCCTCTAAGTAAAAAATATATATGTATGTAGATATCTGTTTCCTGCTGCTTCTGTCTGGGGTCCTTTTTTTGAGATGTTCCACTGTTTGTGTTTTCACAGACTTCATTATGGGGTTTGTTCATAACCTCTTTAACGTCCTTATCTTACGCTTCAGCTGTGTAGAACTTCACAGGGTCCCCTGTAGTAAGGTTACTGGGTTCTGGTGGATACATATTGTCTTGACTGTTAATGTTTGCATTTTTGTTCCGGTGTCTGGGCATTTGTAGTTATGATAGTTGAGATAATTGTAGGTGTTGACGTCTGGTCTTGTCTTTGTGGGTAGGTGTTCTGTTTCTTAGTTTCCCTTGCCCTCTTCGGATCTTAGGAAAGGACCTTTAGGCTGAGGGTTGCCTGATACTGAGTGCTTCTGAATCCAGGTCCTGTGTGGCCACTGGGGGTCCAGAGTAGAAAGTGTTTCTAGGAATTGGCAGGTGACTTAAAGGACTTGGAGTGGGCTAGAAGGTGGGGTTGAGGAAGGTTTTTTTTAAAGCTATAATACAGATGACAACCCAACTTTAAACTGGCCTCTGGACTTGAATTCTTAAGAGAAATGCTGAAAGATGTGACAGCCTAGAGAAATGGGCGTTGGAGAGTCTGAGGTAGTCCTTCCTGCTTAAGCTTGGGAACAGGGGCAGCTGTGTGCTGGGTGGGATTCATTTCATTCTCATGTTCTCCTGGTGCCTTCCAGCTCCTGACTGGTACCCAAGAGCTGACCCTTTTCCACATGCTAACCCTAGAGCTGAGTGTCTCTGTCTATAGGATGTTCAGTAGAGAGTGGTCATCAGAGCAAAATGGAAGCCCATGTGGATGGCAAGAGTGGTCACACTTCCTAAAAAGGAGAAATCTGGGTGATTTACAAAGCACAGGAGTTGGCACAAGAGGCATGACAAGTCATGTTGGGGATGGAACACGCAGGCTGGTCACTGGTCCAAGAAGGCAAAAGGACTTGCCTGTGCTTACCTAGAAAGTTCCTCCTGGAACCACTCATCTCCAAGCTCAGATTTTCCACACATTCTCCAGCTGCATCCTGGGCAGCAGCTCTCTGTAGTAGGTCTTGATCTTAGAAGACCCAAGGGGATGACTTGGTTGTGGAGCACTCCCTCCAGGCTCTAACCTTGTCTGGTTCTGTGGCAGGTGTTCAGCTCTGAGGCTGCCTGGCAGTGTGTGAGCGAGGCTCTGCAGATCCTTGGGGGCTCAGGCTACATGAAGGACTACCCCTATGAGCGTATACTGCGTGATAGCCGCATCCTCCTCATCTTTGAGGTGAGTGTCTCTGCTGACTGTACTTCCCTGTACATCCCCTTAGTGATGCCCTGTGTTTCTCCCAGCCTTCCTAGCCCTGAGAGAGGCTGCTGAGTCCCCAGAGATGACGTACAATGATACAGGGCAGGCTGTATCCTCTGGTTGGATCCTCTTAACCATACACCAGTGCTTCCACCGTCCCTTGCTATGTAGAGCGAGTTGAGGCTGAGGGAGCCCAAACAGCCCCTTCAGGTCACACTCCTGAAGTCCGTTTCTACAGGATCAGCTTCCCAGTGACTGCTGTGGTTTTGCCAAGTTCCTTCTGACTGGGCAGGGTTGGACAAATGTGGGAGAGTCGGGTTCTGGTCCCAGCTCCTACTCTGCTTCCATCCTCTACTCACTAGGTTATGATTTCACTCTCAGTAAATTGAAGTTGAGCTGACTCTTGTTGGCTCTAATCGAAGCTCTCCTTGGTCCTTTGGTCCCACTCAACATCTCTGCCTTATCAGGCACAGCCTAATAGCAGAAGGGTTGGCTCTTCGAAGAGTCAGGCATGTCTAAGTCATTTTGTCTGGGGGTTGCCTCTCTATTGGCCCTTCCTGCAGGGAGAGGCCTGGATTTCTCAAAGAGCCTGGCTAAGGTGATGTGGTTCAGCAGAGTTTGCTCTTGAGGCCGTAATTCATAGATAAGTGGGGAAGTTTTGATGTGAGGCACACTTTGTTTAGAGCTGGGGGCAATAGCAGAAGAGCCTCCATGCCCAGCTTTTCCGCCCAGGGGAACTTCTCTCCCCTTGGTGCCAGTCCAACTACAGGGTGGTGCTGGCTGGGAAGCCTGGGTCAGTGGCCTACAGCTTCCTGTTCTATAGTAGAATCATGAAGAAGCTCGTGTGTGTGTGTGTGTGTGTGTGTGTGTGTGTGTGTGTGTGTGTGTGTGTGTTTTCCCCTGAGGAGCTTCCAACTACTGCTACTCAGCTGTCTGTAGCTTCCCTGAGGATTCTGGTCTAAATGAAAGCCATGGGTTATCTGTTCCACACTTTCTGTGTCCTGGTCATCACACTCCTTTATCACCCAGGGAAATCTGGCTTCAGTTTTAATAAGGCTTCTGGGACCTAGAGAAAGGTATGGACTATGCAGGACAGGCTATGAGAGGTAAAAGTCCCAGTGGGAGGCCATACATCTGGTCAGCCTTACTACCCTTCCTGTGTGTTCCCTAACACCAGGCCACAGCCTGCTTTTGTGCCTTGTTCTCACGCTACTTCAGTGACAGCCTCTACCATGTGGACAGTGGGGAGTGGCTGGGTTTGTCAGTCACAGCCTGCACTGCTGGGCTGCTTTGACCTTCACACTTCTGGCCATAGGGAACCAATGAGATTCTTCGGTTGTTCATTGCCCTGACAGGCCTGCAGCATGCCGGACGCATCCTGACCTCAAGGATCAAGTAGGTGCTATTTTCCCATCTGTTATTGGTCCCAATCTTGGAACAGTGGGTGGGGAGTGCAGCCTGCACACAGGCTCACTGCAAAGCTGCACAAGCAATTGCACTATCTTTGCACAGTGGTGACAGGGACTGGAAGCCCACACCTCTAGCTTGCCCTCACCAAAAGCAGCAGGGAGGGCAACCTGCCCAAGTTGTCCTCATTGCCTGCAGAGTCACACTGTCCTCTAGACACATTAAATTCTATCATTCCCCCTCAACCCCCGCTGATGCTCATCTCCCACCCTGGAGGGTACCTGGTGTTTGAAAATGCTCATTACGTTGGCTGGATTGCTGAGACAGCCAGAAGCCATGGAATGAGAGGTGTCCCGCTAACAGATGGCAAGTTTGAGACTAGTTTCTCTTCTTTGCCCCTCTTTATCTCCTCTACCCTCATTCCAGGGCAGAGCAATCAGATCCCTGCTGGAGCCCACAACAGGCTGCTAATAGGATTTTGCAGGCTCCTTAACTGTTTGGAAGCTGACCGTACAACAGGCTTCCTTCTGCCGGGAGGAGAAAGCCTCCCTGCATGAAACCCACATGCTCAGCTCTAGAAAAGCACAGAGTTCCATGGTGCCATACTCTTGATCAGTGGGAGCCAGCTGTAGGGTCTTAAGTCACAAGACTGTGAACTTCCTGCAGAGAGCTTAAAAGAGGCAATGTGACCACAGTTTTGGAGACAATTGGTCGGAAGCTTCGGGACTCTCTGGGCCGAACTGTGGACATGGGACTGTCAGGCAAACTTGGCCTTGTACACCCCAGTCTTGGAGTAAGTATGTCCAGCACCTGTACTTCCCACATTTGGGTCCCCTCCTGCAAGGTAGTCCCAATCCAGAAGGATGTGACTAGCATCTAGGATCCTCCAGGAAAGTTGGGAATACTCAGATTCCCCACTCTATCCCTGCCCTATCTCCCTGGAGCTCCATTAGGTGGGTCAAATGGAACATCCTGGAAGAGATACAAAGTCTGTCTTCTTCACTAATAGGACAGTGCCAACAAGCTTGAGGAAAATGTGTATTACTTTGGTCGGACTGTTGAGACCCTGTTACTCCGTTTTGGAAAGGTAAATGGGTCCTGTCGGGTGTGGGATACTGCCTCCCCTACTGGTACTCCCGCCATGGGACTACTTTGAGCCCATTGCCCACCTGTGAGTCCAGGCCTAGAATAGAAATCTTGATCTCCATGGGGCTGGAACTGCTAGCCAGCACTGCCCGTGGAGGGCCCTGCTAGCTGAGTTATTTCCAGTGTTCTAAGCACCTTCCAACCAGAGTGGCTCTCTGGAATACCTGGAGGGGTTACTTACTGGGGGCTGAGCACAGGAGCTAATCCCTGTGGGGAGTCTTGCTGAAGGTGACATTGAGCATACTAAGCATCAGACAAGTTTCTGAGACCTGTTTAAGCCTTGACATGTGTCCAGATATAGAGAAAGGAAAAGCATCATTGTTCACCACTCTGAACCTGTCCTTAGACCATTGTAGAGGAACAGCTGGTGTTGAAGCGGGTAGCCAACATCCTCATCAACCTGTATGGCATGACAGCCGTGTTGTCACGGGCCAGCCGCTCCATCCGAACTGGGCTCCGGAATCATGATCATGAGGTAAGTGTTGCCCAGCCCTACATGGGAAATACTTAACAGAAGCCATAATGAGTTTGTCAAGGTCATGGCTACTGGGACAGACCCTTTATCCACTGCGTTTTAATGAAGCCTGGAGCTGAGGAAGGGAGAAATTGAGTAGTGTGGCCTGTTGGAGAGTCCTGCACAGGAGAGACTGAGTCTCCAGCACCAAGTGGTAGTTGCAGAGATGGGTGGATGGGTTTGCTGTGGCATGGCCATGTCAGTGCTGTTCCTGATCCTGGCCTTTAGTCTCTTACAGGAGACAGGTGAGTGACAAGCCCACCCTCATTCATCACCTGCACTACACTTTCCTCACCCTGCAGGGACAAGCAGGTTTAGTCACTAGCAACTCATGTTTACCAGCCTCTTGACACACGTCATTCCAGAATAGCCCATGGGTGCACACTTCACAAAGACAGACGCCATCTCGGAGATCCTGAGGGACTTGCTCCTGGTCAGCCTGCATTTGGTCAGGGTGCTGTGTAACTTCTGAGCCAGGCTTTTTTGCCCAAGATGTCATGCCCAGTGTGGCAATATGCTGGGATTCTTTGAGTTCAAAGACCAACTTCAGAGCTCTCAGTTGCTGTCCTTTCTGACCTTGGTTGTCTAGGTTCTGTTGGCCAACATGTTCTGTGTGGAAGCTTATTTCCAGAATCTCTTCAGCCTGTCTCAGCTGGACAAGTGTGAGTGAGATGCCTACGGGAAAGCAAGCACCCAGGGCCAGCCATCATCCATAGCTGTTGGTGCCTTACTTCCTCCCAAAGCTTGCTGCCAGGAAAGTGGTTTGGGCTCACAGTAGAGGGCTTGCCAGATCAGGTACATCCCTATGTACTAAGGCCTCCTATGTAGGATAGCTGGTGTCCGTTTAGGAGAGGTCCCCAAAGAAGGACACAGCATTATGCCTGTCTCTTCAGCCGCAGACTCTAGCCAAAATGGCTTCTCCAAAAGCCTTGGCCCTGGAAAACATATTACTTTAGGCCAGCTTTTCTGTCTGAAATGCGTTTTCTCTTTTGTAACTGCTTGTCCATGTTTTGAAATATAACCAGGTTCTCCTTGACATGGCAGTCTGAAGAGGCTGGCCCTGTTGCCAGTTATGGTAGAGAGGGCCATTACAGTCCTTACTGAAGATGTATAGCTTGCAGCTGTAGAACCCAGCCTAGGGGCCGTACATGGCTTGCAGGACTGTGGTATACTGTGGAGGGTAGTGAAACAGCCTTTCTGGGAGCCAGTTACCAAGTAGGGCCTTCCCACGTAAGACCTGGCGGTCTAAAGGAGGGTATCCCTGGGTATAGCTTCCCAATGGGGAACTAACTTAGGTAAAAACACTCCTTAGACCTGTTTGCATTACCATATTGCAAAAGGATTACCTATGCCTCGTTTTCCTCTCACAGATGCTCCAGAAAATATGGATGAGCAGATTAAGAAAGTGTCTCAGCAGATCCTTGAGAAGCGAGCCTACATCTGTGCCCACCCTCTGGACAGGACATCGTGAGGCTTGGACAGTGCCCCTGTACCTACCACCTAGCCCAGGTTAACATAATTCAGCATCTTGAGAAGACTGAAACCTTGGAGTCGTCTGTGTAGACTGTATGCCATTTGTATACACTAAAGCAGTAGTATAAACAACTATTGCTCTGCGAAAGATCAGTAGTTAGATTTTGACCTGTAGGCCCTGCATCTAAAGAGATCCCATCAAGGCAAGGAAGAAAGGATGGACGGACAGACAGAAGGAAGGAGACCAAATTGTTGGGGGGGGGGGGAGAGAGAGAGAGAGAGAGAGAGAGAGAGAGAGAGAGAGGGAGGGAGGGAGGGAGGGAGATTGAGATTGCTGATGGCTCCCATGTGTGGCTACAATGATTCAATGATCCATGATCTCCATGGAAATGACTCACTTCTGTGACCCAAGACTCCCAGGGAACTTAGGTGTGGGTAGCCATCCCTACTAAACCATACACTGACGGAGCATCTGGGAAGCTGAGGCCATGTCACCTACTAAAACTGCGTATAGTCTAGGTGAGGATCCATTTGGCAAAAAAGAGTGAAAAATCTCTCAGTTCATGTCCCATCTAGACTTCATGTTTTTCCAATCCATGACCATGAGGGATCTTAACAATAAAAATTCTTTTTGGATAATCTAAAGTTTGTATTGTAGAGGTCTTTTACTTCCTTTTTAGGATTATTCCAAGAGGTTGGGTAGTTTTGTTTTATTTTAATAGAATGTTGTTTATTCTTTAATAGTTTCCTCTGTGTAAGTAATGTATCGTGGTCATATCTACTCCCAGCTCCCTCTGTTCCTGGGCATCCCCAACATGCTCACCTCCCTACTTTTTTTTTTTTTTCCCAACCCACTGAGTAATTAGTGATGCGTGGGAATGTTGACTTCTTGGCTTGCTCTTGTGCATAGATTGTTTCCACCCTCTCTTTAGCAGTGCTCTCTGGGCCTTGGGAGGCGGGTGACATGGCTGTCCTATCGAGAGCTGAGGACCCAGCAGTCCTTTCTAGCTGCCTGAGTGCCACAGGTTCTCCACATTCAACACTCAGATCTAAAAGTCAGTGTTACTTGCCATTGTGTTGATTTTGTAGTTTAGTTTTTTCTTCCTCTCTTGCTTAGTATTACTGTAGCATGGTTTACTCTTTCCTGAGGCCTTGTGGATTTGTTTTCCTCTTCTGTCTGAAGTATTCCTTCAAGTATCTTCTGTAGAGCTGAACTGTGGTCATAAATTCCTTTAGTCTATTTTTATCAAGGAGTTTTTAAGTTTTTCTTTTAATTGTAACATAGTTTCACTAAGTATAGAATACTGGGTTGGCAGTTATTATCTTTTAAGTATTTAAAATACATCATTCCAAGATCATCTGGCCTTTAAATTTTCTGTTGAATAATCTGGTGGACCCATCTTTATATATGGCTTAGTGTTTCTTTCTTGCCACTTTCGACATACTTCTTTGTTCCGTACATTTAGTGTTTCATTATAAGGTGACGGCAGATTTTTTTTCTGGTCGTTTGTTTGGTGTCTGAAATGCCTCCTGTGCCTAGATTGGTATCTCTTTCTAATTCTGGGGAATTTTGTGTTCTGACTCCTTTGAAAATGTTTTCTGTGCCTTTACAATCAAATTCTTTTCCTTCTACACCTATAACTCTGTTGCTGAGACTTCCCATAGAAATTTTTATTTGACTTACTTTTATTTCCAGCACTTCATATTAATTCTTTAGTATTTCTACCTCTTTGTTACTCACTCTCTGTCATATCACCCATCACCTTCCTTGTCTCAGTCAGCTCTTTGTGTCTTGAACGTACTTAAAGGTTTTTGTCAGGCTTCCATTTGACTCCTTCTCACTAGATGCCACTGTTGCCAGGCTAGTGATTTTTGGAGGAATTATGCTGTCTTGGTTTTCATGTTTCTTATGTTACTGTTTGGGATTTCTATATGCTTCTTTGTTGATTTACATTTTTATTAGATACATCCCTTCAGTTGAAGTATTTGCAGTGTGCAAATGAGACTTCAATGTGGTAGCATTGTATAGTTTAGAAAATAATACCTCAGACTTTGAGCTGACAGTGCCTGGTATAAGCCCCGTATTATTCTCTGAATAGAATATTAACTGTAAAATCAACCACAGCAATTTGATGTCACCACTGTGCAGCTGTCATGCTATCTAGTAACAGTGGCCTCTGTGACTTCAGTAGTGTTGGAGAATAAACGACCAAGGGTACTATGGTGGTGTGTACTCAGACTTCGGTTTAGGAGTGGGAGGGAAGTAGAGTGGATTTGAGCAAGGTTTAGGGGCTGGGAAGATAGCTCAGTGGTTAAGGGTGTGGATTGCTCTTGGAGAAGACCGGAATTCAATTTCCAGCACCCATGTCAGGTGGACCACAAGTATCTATAACTCCAGATCCAGAAAACATTCTCTAGCCTCCTTGGACGCCTGCGTTCTCGTGCACATATTCACATACTTAAAAATAAAAGGTAAAGAATAAGGATTAAATATTAAATCCACTTTGAAAAAAAATTGAAGTGGGTAAAGTAACTAGGAGGAGAGCTCAGTGGTTAAAAGCACACACTGTACTTGTAGAGAACCCGAGTTCAGTTCCAGCACTCAGCCAGGCAGCTAACTACTGCCTGGAGTTCCAAGGAGTCCAGTCCCCTCTGATCTTCACAGGCATCTACACCCATGTGCACAGCCACACATGCAGACACATAATTTATGGTCCCCGAGTATGGTGGCACACACCTTTAATCCTTTGGGAGGTAAAGGCAGGTGGGTCTCTGAGGCCAGCCTGGTCTACAGTGAGAAACCCTGTCTCAAAAAATAAAAGAAAAAAAACAAAGAAAAAAACAGGAAAGAAGAAATAAAAAGAATCCTTACGAAATGACTTGCTGGCACAGCTGCACTGAACTGAAAGGTGCAGGTCCCTCTAGCTCCAGGAGTGTCTGTGTGGTCCTGTGACATGGAGGTGAGAGTGGGAACCAGCGAGTGGCACTTTTAGGAGGTGTGGCCTTGTTGGAGGAAGTGTGTCACTGGGGGTGGGCTCTGAGGTGTCAAATGTCAAGCTAGGCCTAGTGTCTCTTCTTGCCTACTGATCTGGATGTAGACCTCTTGGCTCCTTCTCCAACACCATGTCTGCCTGTGTGCCCCTATGCTTCCTGCCATGATGATAATGGACTGAACATCTGAACTGTAAGCCAGCCTCAAGGAAATGTTTTTTCTTACATGAGTTGTGGTCATGGTGTCTCTTCACACAATACACCAAGTTTTCTGCTGCTCTTAGGAACAGCTTTATTTGGCTAACTAGTAGAATAGTATGGTGCTGGTTGGAGAGGGATTCTGTCCCTCCCTTCCTTCCTTCCTTCCTTCCTTCCTTCCTTCCTTCCTTCCTTCCTTCCTTCCTTTCTTCCTGTCTTTCTTCCTGTCTGTCTGTCATGAGTAGGATTCTTTCCCTGGTTGCTTCCTCAGTGTGTTTGTCATTGTTGTGTAGAAAGGCTACTGAATTTTGTATGTTAATTTCCTATCCTGTCACTTTGGTGGAAGTGTGCATCAGTTCTTCCAGGGTGTGTGGAGGAGTCTTTATAGTCTCATCTAGAATCATACTGCACATAAGGATACCCTAACTTCTTCCTTTCCTGCCTGCAGTCTGTTGATTTCCTTTACTCCATCTGGTCTCCAGTTGGCGCTTTTGGCCCTGCCCCGTGAAGCTCGCTTTACCCTCTGAGCCATCACCGTCTTTGTTACTTCCCTGACTTTTGGCTTTCCCTGGATTATTCCTTGGAGATGATAGCTGATCATACCATAATGTTACCATTTGGGTCCTTCAAAAATTAGTATTTTGTTTTTAACGGTCAAGACGTAGAAAAGGAGGAAGAACTGTCCTCAATCCATTTTATGATATAATGTCAAAGCTTAGTATTCCTGAGAAAGGATGTAATTGTATGTGCAGTACATGGTGTTGTGTGTCTTTACAAACACTGCTGACTGCACTGACTTTCTCAACAAAAGAAAAGAAACTGGGCTAGAGAAATGGCTCATTGGGTAAGAGCACTTGCTATATAAGCATGAAGACAAGTTCAAAAGTATGAATAAAAAATACCTATGTCTCTGATCACTTACACACACACACACACACACACACACACACGACATCCATTCACACAGGTGGCAGATTGGACGCTTTTCCTCAGCTGCATCCCAGTAGCTCAGAAGTTTCAAGGGCATCTCCCAAAACCTGGTCTTGAGAAGAAAGTCCCCATCCTTCCAGTAGGCCCAGCAGGGTGTGGTAGACCAAGGGCTTGTAGGCACAGGAAATCATCTATCTCGACAGTGTTGGTGGCACTTTACTGGCATTGTGGAGAACCTCTGAAATGCAATACTAATGGTCGATATCATAATTTTGGGCATTCACAAACCATTGGATTAATGGATTATCTAAGAACATTATAAAAGGAGCTGTCAATCATACTGGGTCTCACTGTGTGAAGCCTAGAACTACCTCAGTCCACACTAGTAAAAAGACCCACAGAAGATGCAGCCATTTCAAGCATCCAGAACAATAAAGTTTATTTTCTTGATACTTGGTCTCAGGAGTGATATTACAGCAGTAGAAAACAAACCAAGATGGAGGAAACATGAAGCAAAGTAGATGGTCAATAAGCGAAAGTCAGCTGGGGTCCTACAAAATTGAAGTAATAAAGTTTATGTCTTAACATACACAAATACACATTCACAGCTCCTTGAGGCATGGCAGAAAGAAACAAAAAATATAAATAAATATATTTCTTGTTCTGTGGTACAATCATTATTAAGGTAATAAGTCTTCATCTTCATCTATAGACTCTACAAAACACCTGGTACTTGGTCACATGGGCATTAGACAGCCAGTGAAGTCTGGTGTTCCTCAGAAGAGAGCCTCAACTACGTGGGATGCTGTGAATATAAGATCCTAACCCAGGCCAGGCAGTGGTGGCGCATGCCTTTAATCCCAGCACTTAGAAGGCAGAAGTGGGCAGATCAAAAAGATCCTGACCCAGAGTTAGTTTATCTGAATAGTGGCAGATACCACAGCTCTTAGACAGGTGGGCCATCCCATAGCCACAGGGTCCAATTGTTTGAACATCACAGGGCATTCCCATGGCCCACCTCCGGAGATGACACACTAGGCAACTCTCACTGAGGGAAATTTAGGAAGGGGTGTTGGAGAGGCCTGGACTGCTGCAAGTGCTGACACCTTCTCTCCTGGAGCCAGCTCTGGGACATCTCAAGTTGTGCACCCCTGGGAGGAAGTCCACCCCCCCAAAGGCTATGGCCCATGTGGAGACCTTGGGGTTGGTCAACGGGAGAGGATCTTGAAAGGATATCAGTGGGACCTCCAAATGTTGTGGGGTAGAGACCCAATGACCACTCAGTACAACCAAAATCTGAAATGAGAATCTATTAATCCATGGTGATTTCCTGAAGAGAAACACTTCTCACAGAGCAGCCTGGAATGTATCTTACAGGGAGCTTTTAAAGGCAAAAATCACAGAAAAACTACGTCCTGATTGCCAGTTGCAGGGGGAAATAGAGCAAGGAGGCAGTTTAACAGGAGCCAAAAACAATATGCAGTTAGCTGGGGCATTTTGACCCTGACTGACTAGATAGAACAGGGTTGCGTACTTTCCCATGGGACTTTTCATGGCAGGGTTGAAAATGGGGGTTGGGGGCCACTTTCATGTTAAACCAAAGATGGCTCCAGCTGAGACAAGATGGAGGAAACTTTGCCCTGCCACATAACTCGGGTGTAGAAAAAGACAGACCAGAAATAAGACTGAATAATAATAGTGATAAATCTCCCACCAAAGAAAAGCCTAAAATATAAGGTTTTCACTTGTAATTTCTCTACCAAATACTTAAAGACTTAACTCCAATCATTAAACTCTTAAAAATAGAGAGGAAGATTGTCCATGAGAAGAGAGAGGGAGGAGAGCAAGAGAGGAGCCACCAACCAAGAGAGGCAGCCAGGGCCATGAGACAGGAGTGGCCAAAGTGGCTGACTTATACAGGGATCAGGCAAGGGGAAAGGAAGTGGGAGCCCTATCCCTGGGAGGGAGAGGACTAGGGGAAGGGGAGGGGTGAGAAGTGCTGGGAGGAGCCACAGGTACTCAGTGATGCTGGGAGAGCTGACCAGTGTCCCCTTTGATATGTTAGTAGGCACCTCAGTTAGCCATTTGTCCCAGGTTTCTGGGACCTAACAATGCCCTCTTCTGACTTCTGAGGACACCAGGCATGCATGTGGAGTTCAAACATACACAAAGACAAAACACCCAAACACTATGTATGTATAAATAAATACATTTATAAAAAGAAATACTAATTTTATAAAAACCAGCAATACCTCATTTCAAGACAAAATAAGGACAATACAAGAAAAAGTTAGAGACCAATATTTATTTCTTTTTTTTTAATTAAGAGCTTTTCTATTCATTTTACATATCAACTACAGATTCCCCTGTCCTCCCTCCTCCCACCCCCAGCCTTCCCCTGGAACCCACTGCCCAATTCCCACCTCCTCCAAGGCAAGGTCTCCCATGGGGAGTCAGCAGAGGCCAATATTTCTAATGAACCTACATAAAAAAATCCTAAAAAAAAAAAACATGATAAAGTTTGTTCAACAGAACATGAAATGGATCATCAACTGTGGGCTATTGTGATGGCTCAGCAGGTAAAGGTACCTGCTACGAACCCTGACAACTCGAGTTCAATCCCTGGGTCCCACACTGAGAGTAGAGAACTGACACCCACAAGTTGTCCACTGACCTCCACGTGTGTGCCATGTCTCACATGCACACAAATAAATAAAAATAAATAAAATGTAGTGAGGTTTTTTTTTTTTTTTTTTTTTTTAAGATCATACACGATGATCAAGTAGTATTTGTTTCTGGGATGTAGCAATGGGTCAACATATGCAAATCAATAAATATCCCATACAACATTAAGAGAATAAAGGCCAAGTTCCTGTAATCATTTCATTCTATGCAAAAAAGCATTTGACAAAATATCTGCCCTGCTAAACTCAATACAAAGATTGAATGATTAAGGAATAAAATGAAGAAACAGAATGAACAGAAGTTGATCAAAAGGTTTGAGAATGAAACCGTGTAGATAAAAAGATGTAATGCGCTGAAGAGATGGTTCAGCAGGGGAGAGTGCTTACTGCTCTTGCAAAACTGGGGGATAATTTTGTTGATCAAGAACGTTCCTATTGATATATTCTACAGTTATCAAAAATTCTCAGTAATTTGCAGGTGGAAAAAGGCTAGGGCAAAGCTGGCTAGGGCTGCTGCCAGTCACTGCAAAAGATGCCAAAACTGTCAATTTTATCTCACTTTTGATTTTGGATAAGGATACAGTCAAAATCATAGTGAAAAGAATACTGGCTGACCTGAAATTTTGTATAGACTTATTTATTTTAAAGTTTAAGTCCTTTAAGGATGTGATTTCAGGAATGAATGAAGCTTGTCATTATTAATATAAAACATTTTTTCAAAGGAAAGCAAAAGGTCAAAAAGCATGATGGACATGGTATTAGTGGGACTGTAGAAACAATCTAAGATTTTAGAGTATGAATTTATGTGTCTGCATGAATATGTATGCATGCTTAAGGTACAGAATATAAAAGAGTATCTAAAATATGTAAAAAGCATATAATGAAAGCAGAAAATTTAACATATCTATCAAATTAAAAAATAAACTTGGTCTGACAGTAATTATTCAAATTTAAAAGTTCACATATAGTACCAAGTTCTGGTTAAGGCAGACAGCAAACCATACATATTGGAGGCAGACAAAGATATCTTCTCAGCCTTTGGGAGGAATCTTGATAGAATCTATTTCAATGTGAAATACGTGAAATTTAGGTCCTGATATCAAACCACAACTTACGGGAAGTGGAGGAAACTTGGACACCTACAGAGAAGCCAGTATGCTGAGAGATACCCAGTGGAGCATGTATGCCATGAAAGCAGGAACACCATCTCCAGATATGGCTGTGTTGTGACTAGGCTACCCATTTAAGTTGACCTCCAGGGAAATTCAGGAAATCCTTAGGATACATGTTAAAAACATGTATTCCACTGAACTGTAAAATGTAAAAGAAAAAGATAAATTTCTAGATGCATATGACTGACTAAAATTAAACCAAGATGAGATAAATAAAAACTTATCTATTTCAGCAGACACTCCATATGTCTTTAAGTCACTTGTTTTCATAGTAATATGTTGTTTCAGGAATAGTAATTTCATCCTGCCTGAATCAGAAACAAAAATATCCTACAAATACCAAATAAAGGTGAAAATAATTTTCATGCCTCTGGGATACATTATACATGTCTTCAAATTTCTCTTGTGATGGGACATAAAAATGTACGGTTGGTGCTTGATTTCCCCAGTTTTCCCCCACACTCTTTTTTTTTTTTTGAGGAAAACATTTCCCCTCAAACATCTCCCCAAATTATTTTAGGTCCTTGGCAGAAGCTATAGAAGTATTCTGTCAAAAAAAGATCATTCCCAATAATGAAGAATAGTTCATGGACACAAAGCCTGCTCTTTTGACTAAGGTCACTATTCAGATCCTACAAGGACCATATAGGTGGGGTGAACCACAAGTTCTAGAGTCAGTGGTTGGACTTTGAAAGTCAGAGAGACTTGTGGAATTCCAGTCTTGTTTGGGTAAATTCCTTGACTTGGAACAGTTGAACCTTATTAATAAGACAAGACATAATGATACTGAATGCAAAAATGTCAGCATGTCTTTGTTCTTCCCTGCATCCAATGACCTAGGCAACACGTTTTTTCTGTTGCTCCCATCAAAAGGTGGTATCTTTTTCTATACTTTGCAACTGAGTTGACCTCATTTGGCCACGACTCACATAACCTTGTGTCTCTTAAAGTGCATTAGTCTGATACCTGGGCTGAAAAGGTCTTGAATGTTTTTCCTTTCTCTTTCAAGACACCTCCATTTCTATGAGAACAAGTTCACAGTAGCCTGCTGCAAAGACGAAATATCCTGAGGGGTTTGGTAAAGATGCCTCGGCTGATGCCAGCTCACCCTTCTGAGGCCATGCCATCTTGACAACCATCCACTTACCAGATGTACCAGAAGTAGCCCAGCTGAACCTCTATTGCGAAGCAACCCAATCACCAACTAATAAGCTTAGAAGTGGTTTGTTATCCAGGGATAGAAAAGTAATGTACCCTTATAGGCATGATGCCATAACTTAATGATATTCTAATTGTAAGTTACCTGGCAAATGGCAGCTGCTATGTAAGCATTAATTTCCCTTCCCACTAATTAAAGTTATATCTCTTGCTCAATGGTGTTGAATTATACAGGACATTTTGCAGACATTTGTGCATATGGTTGGGTTCTTAAATTTACACAGTATTCCACATAACAGGAGAAAACAGACATCCACAGTCTGACAAATAGATCCAAGACCAAACTGGAAAAAAAAAAAAGGAATTTTGCTTTTAACCTATTTAAACTACAGAGGGCAAGTCTGTGGAAAGATCAGGAGACAAGGGTTTCCCTCCTGTGCCCACCTTTGGACCCCTCCTGCTTGGAGCTCCCTGCTCTCTTTCAGGACACTGTTACTCCCATTCATTGGGACCTAAGAGAAATATTGACAGGGAATTGTATTTCTTCACCTATGACATAATGGGAGAGATTCTCAGGCCCCTCACCTTATTGAGGTCAGGAAAGTCATAGCCCTTAGACGAGGAATGTGACAGACCTGAACTCAAATCTGCTGAAGACTCCATGAGTTTTGATGATTTAGTACAGTAACCGAAATGTGTATGTGTGTGTGTATACACACAGTATATATAATATATTATATATATAAATTATATATTATATATAATCAGTAACAATGTATGTGTATATGTAAATATACATATATATCAGTAACAATAACTATTCCACACAATGATAATATTTTGGATATACTGGGTTTTATTACAATCACTATCGCCTGTTTTAATTTTAATATTAATACTAGAAAGTTTAATATTACACTTGGTGTGTTACTCTCCCTTTTTATATTGGATATTGCTGATTCAGGGGACTGCGTCCCATTTTAAAATACAGAATTCGGGAAGAGAGCTTAGGAACAAAAATTGTCATAAAGTTCTTTTCTATTGAGAATAATATACATACATGTGATTCATAAATCGGTATGACTTTTAATATGATATTAAATGCAATGTCCCCTTTAGGGTCAGCTTTAGTACAACTGTACCAAGAACTTGTCATTCCAGCTTCCCAGGGCAGTGCTGGGGCCTGATGGGGCGGGACCGGAAAGTCATCCAATCAGCAGCCCGATAGTGAGACCTTCCAATCAGACGTTTAGAAAGGGTGGAGGGGGCGGGCTTTCACGTTTTGTTTCTGAAGTCCAGGATCTTGGAATCCTCCGCAGGCTGGGTCTCTTCCGGTGTGGACGCTGCCTCGGCCCCGCTGCATCCGTTTGCCCCGCGTCTGTCGGGTACCGGGCCATCCACGGGAGGACGCGGACACCGCGGACGCCGGGCCACCATGGTGAGTGTGCATGGCGCCACGAGACTGGAGGGAGGCCGCGTGGAGCCCGTGGGAACCGGCTGCGGCCGGCGATCGCTGAGGGAGGACGGAGGGCACGGCCGAAGCCAGCTGCTGAGTGTGTGCGTGGCGCGGCGAGGCTGGAGGCTGCGTGGAGCCGAGGGGAGCCGGCGACTGGAGGGAGGCTCTGGCGGCCCCGCCTTCCCGCGGCTGGCTCCGGAGGCGGCCGGGTTGATCCCCGGTGGGTGGGCCGTGTGTTGGAGACCCCCGTGTCCTGCCACGCCCCCCGAGCCGCCGGGCAGTAGGCGAAGGCCAAGGGTCCGACCCTGCGGTCCTGTCAGATCACTCGCTAGAAAGCAGCTTGCTCCGGGACTCAGCTCCCGGTTCAGCAGCTCGGATTGTGTGGCGATGACCGGGATCACCAGCGGGTCAGGGTGTTCCAGCTCCCGTGTGCGTTTCCCGCAGTGGAAGGAGCTGTGTTCCGTGAGGAGCCCGGCCCCTCCTGAGCGTTCCAGATAAACGCGAAGCAGAACCTCATAGCCAGACGTCTGCTCTTCCTCTAGCCTCGCTTCTCTCATGGGTGGCGGAAGATTCCTATCTCCCGACTGCATTCCCAAACACTAACTTAAAACAAAGCAAAACAATATTAACATCTATATCCCACGCTGCATTTCAAGTAGACATAAGTTTTGTTTGGTTGATTTTGATTTTTTTTTCCCTCCACATACTGGGTGACACTTTTTAAAGGATTTCCTCTGGATATTTCACATAAAATCAATGGACGCTTTATTTTTAAAATCTTAATGCCTCTCCTTTTGTCTGTCTTAGACATAGGAACCCAATCAGAATGCTTTGGGGTTGAGTTTCCCCTTGGAGGTTTTACATAGTGATGGGTCTATCCTCATCTTTCCTTGCCCCAGTTTCAGAGATGCTTAACACCAGCTGCCATGTCTCTGGTGTCTATGAGCATCCAGTGCGTATCAGTGTCTGGGCTCAATCACCTTAGCAGCCTGAGGTGTGAGGATAGAACCTACTGGGAGCTGATACCGGGAGCCGCTAGATGCCTTGGTATACACCCATCAGAAAGGCACTTCAGCTATTTCAGCTTTTTGATAATATTCTGTGCTTAGGATACGGAAGGTCTTCTGTTTGCGTAATTAAATCCTTGGTGCAAGTTTGTTAGAATGAATCTAGGCTGCCAAGTAATCATGGGAAGTGTGTGCTATAAACCAGTTCTGGAAATAAAGGGGTCTTTACTTTCTGGTCCTTCTGCGTTACTTGTGGGTATGGAAGGTGGTAGGGCTCATGGGCATGTTTGTATCCTTGTTTAAAATCACTAGGTTTTTTTGCTGCATCGTCCTTTTATTATTACTTCTTTTTCATTTATTTATCTTCGGAGTGGGGCAGGTGCATGCCAGCTGAGGTGTTCCTGTGAGGTCAGAGGACAACTTGCAGGACTTGATTCTGTCCTTCCGTAATGTGAGTTCAAGGGACCAAATTTAGGTTGTGACAAGTGCCTTTACCCACTGAGGTGTTGATTACTGAGAGAATGCATTAAAAAGCAAGTTCTTTAAATAAAGGAATAATAAAAGGCATTTTTTTTTAGACATGGAAATCTGTTTTGTGAGTTTGTCAGCCTGTCAGCAAGGCAAACCTGTCTGTAAGTCTGCTTTTTTCAGCGGGAGACCAGGTAGCAAGGCTTGAGTTTTACATATGGAAGCAGTTCAGGCTGGTAGTTAATTGGGTCTCCGCTTCAAAGCCTTTTTTATTTAAGAGACTCAGATAATTTAAAACCTTTTAAAGTTTTAAAAATTTGTACCATCAGCAAGTAACACATATGACTTTTGTACCCCAAGTTATTGTAAAGCCAAAATATTCGTAAGGTGAAACAGACTTTCTAGCTATGAATGGACTGATCTGGCCCTGTAGCCTAGTGGGAGGGTCTGGTTGAGGTCAGCTAAACCTTGTGATAAAGCTAGGGTCCACTGCCAATGCCATCACGGAGATCTGAGAAGAATGTATTTGAGTAGGAAGTATAGATCAAATGGCCTCTGTATCGATTAAGACTTGGCTGGGTGGTGGTGCCACACGCCTTTAATCCCAGCACTCGGGAGGCAGAGCTGGGCAGATTTCTGTGAGTTCTAGGACAGCCTGGTCTACAGAGTGAGTTCCAGGACAGGCACCAAAACTACACAGAGAAACCCTGTCTCGAAAAAACCAAAAACCAAAACTAAACCAAACCAACAACAACAACAACAACAAAAGTGATGAAGACTTACCCGCTGTCTGGATGGGCTGCCTGGGCTCCTCCATGGTAATCTCGATGCCTTTGTTGGGGGTAGAGGTCCCGGGGCAGCATCAGTCTTTGGCCACCAGGCCTAGAAAGATCCAAGAAACTTTCCTGAAGAGGAGGTGCTTGGGGAACTCACTTACCTTGGTAAGGCCAGCAAAGGCAGTAGATTTTCCAGATTCCCACAGTTTGGGCAGGGTCCTGGCAGCTGGCGAGCTGCAGGGCAGTTCTTCACCCAGTGACAGTTGCAGCTGTATTTGAACCACATTCCCAAGTGAAGTCCACCTCCCTCCCCGCCCCCCTTCCCCGGTCTTCTTTGGAGGAGATGTTAGGGCTATAGCCAGGAGCTGGCATTTCTGTCTCTCACAGGAAGCTTTTTCGTTAAATACCTCAAATGGCATTTTTCAGCAGATCTCTCTGAGGGATTTGAGGGCTGTCATGGAATTTGTTAAGTATACCTGATTTTATACAAATTTTACTTATAAAATAGGCTTAACCTTGACAACATGTTCAGAAGGCTAAAGGTTGTTCCTATAAATGAATTACATTTGTACTTAGCATAACTAAAGTTATAAGGTAACTGACTATAACTTTCATGTCTTAATTATCTTTAACAGTTTACAAGTTCTTGGCTTTTAAAGATGAGGATTTTATAGTTTCCTTCCTGTTAAGTTTGAGCCTTAAAAATGGAATTGGAGATTTAATTGAAGATCCTTTAGCATCAAAATAAAACTTTAAACCAAAAATACAGTCCACAGAGAGACTGGGAACCTTGCTTTACTGATCCTTTCTTAGTGCATCTTTATAGAATATCACACTTTTCTTGTATGAGTCACTTTATCCAAATAGCTAAAGCTTTAAAAAGTTAGCAAAGACAGAAAGGCTAGACATACATCTTCAAGTTAGGTTTTGCTAGCCTGAATGGACCTTTGGAATTCATAACCCCTTTTCATCAAACATGTTCCTTATCTGAAGAAAGTTTTTAGAAGTTTGGTGTTGAACACAGTTAGCAAAGACATAAGTAGTTAGACATACATCTTTAAGTTACTTTCTGTTAACTTGTGTTCTTGGTTATTTTTTCTACTTTTGCTCTTTGGTCTTTTGGGGGGCCCACCACCCAGCTCTCAAATAAATCACACACAGAGGCTTATTCTTAATTATAAATGCCCAGCCTTTAGCTTGGCTTGTTTCTTGCCAGCTTTTCTTAACTTTAAATTATCCCATCTACTTTTTGCCTCTGGGCTTTTATCTGTATATGTTACTTTCACTCTTACTCCATGTTCTCTTGTTCTTTCTCATTCTCCTAGCTTTCTCCGTCTATTTATTCTCTCTGACTGCCAGCCCTGCCTATCCTTTTTCCTGCCTTGCTATTGGCTGTTCAGTTCCTTATTAGACAAATCAGGTGTTTTAGACAGGTAAAGAATCACAGCTTCACAGAGTTAAACAAATGCAACATAAAAGAATACAAAAGAGCTTTGCATCATTAAACAAATGTTCCATAGCATAAACAAATGTAACATACCTTAAAATAATATTCTACAACAACCCGAGTAGACCTTGTAACCTTAGGAATTCATAAACCTTAATCATCAAACATGTTTTTAAGTCCTATTCCAGAAACTTTGTTCGTGGTTTTGTTCTTATCTGTTATTTTTTTACTCTCAGGACAAAAATCATCATAGAAAAATCCATCCTAATCCAAAATATCTTGGAGGCCTGGTGTTGCCTCCTTAATCTAAAGTAGGAGATACAATGAGAAGCAGAGGGCTCAGTGGGACTGAGAAGTTTTGTGGGTGCTGCCTTAGTTGGTTTATACCACATGGTCCCTTAACCAAAATGGTGATGAAGTCCCATTGGCTGCCAGCCACATGGTGGCTATTTATTCCAAAGTGAGCCATCAGGCACATACTTTTTCCTCCCCCTTTTTATAAACATCTATTTTGCTAAACAAGAGATGAATCCAAGTTGATATAAGAATGTTGTAGCAAATTAAGATTTTTTTCTATCAACCCTTTCTGTTACAAGTTTTAAGCTAACTTTATTACAAATCTTTTAGAAACCACACCCAGCAACCTTAAAAATCCTGAGATACAGAAAATTTACACATGGTCTTATAAATCTTGAAATAACATTTGTGCTTCAGTAAGAGTAAGAGAAGGGAGTATTCAGACAGTTAAATAAAATCAAGAAAAAGAGTATGAGGTAAGCAGCAGTAATCCTTATTGGGAATAGCTCACTCTTTAGCTGTTTTAAAGCACACAGCATCTTGCCCTGGGCTGTTCTGTTTTGCCTTTCTTCTCCCTGTCACAATCAGTGGCCAGCCTGACCCAGGACACAGAGACTTTGGAGGAGGCTTTTAAATAAGCATGCTTGGCTCTGGAGAGAGGCCACAGCTCAACCCCAGAGACAGCTTTTTAGTAGAATAGTATAAAACCCATATTTAATACTATCTATACCCCAATGATGTTTGAATCTTTAAGACTGAATCCAAGATCAGAGGGCAGGTCTAGAGCAGCTTAGAGCAGACAAGGCTTAGAGTGTGGGATCTTCAAAGAGCAGACAAGGCTTAGAGTGTGGGATCTTCAAAGAGCAGACAAGGCTTAGAGTGGGATCTTCAAAGAGCAGACAAGGCTTAGAGTGGGATCTTCAAAGAGCAGACAAGGCTTAGAGTGTGGGATCTTCAAAGAGCAGACAAGGCTTAGAGTGTGGGATCTTCAAAGAGCAGACAAGGCTTAAAGTGTGGGATCCTCTGAAAAGGGCAGAGAAGGCATAGAGTGTGGGATCTGTGTGGGATCTTCTGAGAAGAACAGACAAGGCTTAGAGTGCGGGATCTTCTGAGAAGAGTAGAGAAGGCTTAGAGAAAAGGGGATTCTTGGATCATTTGCTTGTGTGGTTGCAGAAGTTGTCACAATCTGAGAATTTGGCCATTTTCTGGCCATTGAGACTGATTATCTCATTTGTACGGAGGCCAAACTGTTTCAGTAAGACAGCAAGACTTTAATGGAATCCCTGAGTCTAAGGAGGAAAGAGAATAGAGGAGGCTGGTGAGCAGTCTAATGCTGAATGGCAAGAGTCATGGTCAGAGATGGAAGCTGAGAGATAGAGCAAGTAGGAAAGAAGAGATCTTTCAGAAGCAGAGTGACAATGAGGTGGGAGGGGCTTAGGGAAAAGTGTTGTAAATAGGAACTCCAGGAGAGGGAGAGGCCCAGGAGGGCCTAGAGAAGCTGCCAGGTGTACCTGCAAGACTTCTGTAGAGTAGGCTTCAGGAACTGAGAGAAACAGAAACAGAAGGATCCAGTGAGTGGGACAGAGACGAACAGGAGCTCCTGGGGGAGAGGGAAGAGAGGAGAGATCAGTGGTTAGCCAAGGTTAGAGAGCAAGCTCCGAGAGGCATCAGAGACAGCAGGCGGGGAGGCAGCCAGGAGCAGAGTAAGCGGATAGGAGAGATTTAGAGTAAATGTCCAGGGGACAAGAATTTCCATTTGGGGCATTCCCAGGTGGACCTCGAGACTTGTCAGAGAGATGCCCAGGACCAGTGCAGGGGTTTCCTTCATCCACATGACAGTACACACCCAAAAGGGTATAGGGAGGCTTCCTGACAAACTGGGACACTTTTGTGGTAGACTCCTGGTTAAAAAAAAGACAACAAAACAAAACAAAACCTTAAGAGCTCTGCTTGTCTAGTGGACAGAAACCTTTAGGCTTGTTTACCCAGTAACAATTCTTCTTTTTCCCGGGCCGAGGTCCTGTTTAGGACAATGTCACCAGCACTGCCATTTGGGGGGAAGGGAAGCTTTGGACCAGACAGTCTTTACACATTTACTCTATCTTTACAACTTTGTAAATTGTGCATTTATTTTAAGTTTTGGAATAAGGATATTCCAACACTGAAGTTTGCTGCAGAACATTAATAATTACTGACTTTAAAAAAGGCTGTGGACTTGATCACATATTGGACTAAATTTACACCATTGAGAATCTTTCCTCAATTGTAATGGTCACCTTTTCATGCGTAAATATTACACAAAAGGTGGAGCAAAACCACCAAATAAATACTGAGAAGAGATATCTTCAACAACCATATTAATATAATAATATTAACAGAAAAAAAAAGCAGCATGAGAATGTAACAGGACTCTTGGCTTCCGGAATGCTGCTTTTAAACATTAAAAACAAGTTTGGTAAAGAGTAGAAACAATTCCTAGGCCAGCAGGATTTAACTCTGCCATAGGACTCCAGGGATCTGTGTGGAAATTTAAGCATGAGCTATTTAAATGGGAAAGTGTCTCAGAGGAAGTTGTCACGTTGCCCATTCCAAATGCTTGAGAGCAGAATGGCTGGTGCAGTGAGTAGTCTTAAGTACTGTAGCAAGCAGAAGTGGAAGAGGCAGTGCCTACCCATGACATTGCTTTTCTAAATCTGTATTACATGTAATTACTTGTGTGCATGTATGTGGAGCATATATGTACCACAACACGTATGTGATGGTCAGAGGAGATCTTGTAGGAGTCATTCCTCTCTTTCTACTATACGTGTCTTTGGTATTGAACTCAGATTGGCAGCATTGGAAGCAGGCACCTCTATCTACCATTTGTGTCTTTGATACTGAACTCAGATTGGCAGGATTGGAAGCAGGCACTTCTTTCTACCATTTGTGTCTTTGGTATTGAACTCAGATTGGCAGGATTGGAAGCAGGCACCTCTACCTGCTTGGGCCAGCTTGCTGGTCTTCATTAGTTTTTAAATTGCAGGCAAAATCAATTCTGATTAATTTACTTACAGAATATGATTAAAATATCACAACAAGCGTCATACTTTGTAAAGGAAATTTTGTTTTGTTTAATTTTTATTTCAGTTTTTCAAGGGTGTATAGGTGTATACTTGGCATGTTGTATTAAAACACTTGTTTTCTTTTCTTTCTTGGTTTTGCAAGGCAGGGTTTCTCTGTGTAGCCTTGACTATCCTGGAACTTGCTCTGTAGACCAGGTTGGCCTCGAACTCACTGAGATCTACCTGCCTCTGACTCTTGAGTGCTGGGATTAAAGGCATGTGCCATCACTGCCCAACCTAAAATACAGTTCTTATCATGGGCTAAATTTAAAAAGCAACTAGAAACCACACATTATTGTTACTCATCTTACCTTTGAAACATCTTCAAGTTACTCCTTGTTTATATTTTAATTATACTATACATCTGCCTATTACAAGGGCTTAAGCTGATCTTGGTGACCTTCATTTCTGCCTGTGTGACTGATAGTCTCTCGTGTGTCCATTGCCACAGTTGTGTTCTGCTCCATGATCCCAGGCCCAGAATAAAGATTTTAGACAAATGCACCTGTATATATTACTGAACTGGGATTGGTGAGGGTGGAGTTACATTTATGTATGTAAAACATTTATGGATGTTTGACAAAATGTCATAAACGAGGAAACACATTCCTGGTCTCAATAGATTAGTTGGGGGTTTATGCATTAGTGTATGAAAAATTCAGTGATACTTAGTGTATTTTAAATGATAAGAAAGGATAGTTGCCATGCTGCTGTTACAGTAAAAAGTAAATTCCTTAAAACTCTTTCAATTCAAATCCATTAGGGAATTCTCGTGGTATCTACCTTATTGCTGTTGGATAGTTTGGTTTTGTGGTTTTTTTTTTGGACCACTGATACTGGCGTTACTGGTGAGCTTCTGCATTGTCAGACCCACTCCAGTTTAGAACTACTGAATTAGGATCTCTGATTTTAGGCCTGGGGATGAGCTTAGCTACAGAGCCATTTCCGAGCTCGTGTAAAGCCCCAGGTCTGAGCCCTACCCCACCCCTGACCCACCCCCAGAAAGGTAGGAATGTTTCAAAGAGTCATAAGTACCTTCCTCAGTATGTCCTTTTCACCTGAAAAATAGACATACATTAACTTACATTAAGTAGGACTTTAAAATGTAAATACTTACGTTGATGCCTTTACATTTAGTTTTTCATAAAAATACAGTATCTACTCTGCTTCTATGGATTTTATGTTGTCTTCACTCGAGAGTTAGGTAATTGTAGCTAGAGTTTTCCTGCCTGGCCCACGGTCAGGGCAAATCTCTGTCACCTGCCAGTCCCACAGCCACTCAGACCCAACCAAGTAAACACAGAGACTTATATTAGTTACAAACTGTATGGCCGTGGCAGGCTTCTTGCTAACTGTTCTTATATCTTAAATTAATCCATTTCCATTAATCTATACCTTGCCACATGGCTCGTGGCTTACCGGGATCTTCCCATGCGGCTTGTCATGGTGGCGGCTGGCAGTGTCTCTCTCTCAGCCTTCCACTTCCCAGAATTCTTCTCCTTGTCCCGCCTATACTTCCTGCCTAGCCAATGGCCAATCAGTGATTTATTTACTGACCAATCAGCAACACACTTGACATACAGACCATCCCACAGCAGGTAATACATTAGAAATACCACTAAGTTAAAATGTCTTAGTGAATAGTTCAGATTGCTCACCTGTATGAAAAGTAGTTCTCTCTAACTCATTTCATCCTGGGTCAAATTAAGAACTGAGTCAATGGCCACATGATCATTGTGTTATTCATTTTTATTTCAGGAACCGTTGACCTTCAAGGATGTGGCCATTGATTTTTCTGGA
The DNA here is from genome assembly GCF_949786415.1 of Peromyscus eremicus. Taxonomy (NCBI): domain Eukaryota; kingdom Metazoa; phylum Chordata; class Mammalia; order Rodentia; family Cricetidae; genus Peromyscus; species Peromyscus eremicus. The sequence continues at coordinate 33,988,164 of NC_081421.1, forward strand.
GAGGAATGGGAATGCCTGAACTCTGAACAGCAGACTTTGTATAAGGATGTGATGTTAGAGAACTATAGGAACCTGGTCTTCTTGGGTAAGGATAACTTCTCTACAGAATTACTAATTCAGCATTAACATTCAGTTTCCTTACATTGCTGAATATGTCATAGGAACCTTTGTTTTCAAGGGAGAAATGGGGGGAAGTAGTATTGAAATAGGTAATAAATACTCCAATTTTTTTTTTGTCTTTATCCTCTACCTCTTTCTTCAGGTAATATACATCCCAAGTTAAAATTAGTGTTAATTATAGCAGCCAAGTAACATAAAATATTATAATTATTCCCCCTTTATCTGTGATTTGGTAGTAGACAAAAGTAGAATCTGTAAATTGTAAATATATTACTATATATCTGTAGGGAAATAACATTTGGAAAAGTAGTATTCTAGACTATTGTTACATATCTATTCTGTATCTTCTTTCATACTGAATATAATTCTAGGCCAGATATGTTAGTAGTTACGAGGAAAGTAAGTGTCTTGTTCTGTTTTCCAATAACTAGGTCTTGCTGTGTCTAAGCCATACCTGGTTACCTGTCTGGAGCAAAGGAAAGAGCCCTGGAATGTAAAGAGGCACAAGACAGTGCTCTTGTTCCCAGGTCAGTAGGAACGACAAAACTGAGCACAAAGATGAGCGCTCCAGGGTTGGAGGGAGCCAGGCCTAAAAGATGCGTTAGGAAGCTCTGTTCCATGGGCGTTGTGTTTTCAAAGTACAGTTCTGGTTGTCCTCTCATTGTCACTGAAGGGCACTCCACTTTGTGTACCATCCTTCTAAATCCTCTAAGCCTGGTCCTCGTCCTCCTGCAGTGATCTCCTGCACATTCACAGTGGTAGCTGAACTCTTCCCCTTCACCTGTGGGGCGCTGTATAGTGTGACAGTTCTTTCCTGACATTTGGGGACCTCAGATAATCTGTGAACACTTCTCAGGACCTATTGGTCAATATACTATAGTGTTTTAATGAAGTTAAAACTTTGAAAGAAGTTTTCTATTAACATCATTTATATATTTGTTTTTTAATTGTCTCAGAGCTTTTTATAAACATTTTAATAGGTTTTCTGTGAATTTTTTTTTTTTTTTTTTTTTTTTTTTTACCAAACACTGACTGCTAGTGATTGACAGGTATATAGAGACAAAACTGAGAACTAGTTTTCTGTAAAGACATTTTTAATTACCACCTGTTTTGTTTGTTCAGGATTTTATGGGACAGTGGTTCTTTTTTCCTTCTTTATTTTTCTTTTTCTTTTCCCCTGTATTTTCAGTTTTTATAGTAGGTTCCTTATATCCATTAATATTACTAGTTTTATCTGCATTTTATTATTGAATGTCTATTACAAATGCTATATATTACAGTGCAGTGTATGGTGAAATTAAAATAAGATTGAGTTACGTATGTGTCTATTACCAGTAAAATTGCGTATATTTTTATTTTTGTGGATAAATAGTACCCCTGTTTTATTTATGACTGGGATGTTTTCTAACTGGATTGTGCTCATTGGTCATTTCATCCTGTCTCAGTGAATATTCTTACAGTTATCATCTGTGTCTTGATAAATCTGTTTCCATCTCTAAGAGAAACAGTTTGATTTTAAGGTAGCTTTTGAGAAATTTCAGTTTCATTTCTTTCTTACCTAGCTTTTAACCATGATCAAACCCACATAAAATTAATTGTCTGAAAGATTTTATTACTCTGCTTTATACTGTTAAATATATCCAAATTGTTGTGCAACACATCTCTATAAACTTTTCATTTTACCAAAGTAAAGTTCAGTATTTATAAACAAAAACAGAGTGCTTATTTTCTTCCAGAGTTACTGTGTTCAGTATTAGTGAAGCAGTGAAGGCCATAGATTTTCTGTTCTGCTGCTTGCTGTTGTGCTAAATTCAGCATGATTTTAGATGCTAGATTTGTAAGTTGTATTCATCAGAGTCTAGTGAGTGAAATCATTTTTTTTTTTGTCTTGATTTCTTTCAGCTCTGTTTCCTCATTATAACCAAGACTTTTCACCAGAGCAGAACCTAAAATACTCATTCCAGGAACTGATCAATGGAAGTCATAGGAATTGTGGCCTTGACAATTTGTACTTCAGAGAAGAAAGGGAAAGTATAGAGGGGCGTGAAGTTCAGAAGACCTTTTATAATGGACATAACCAGTTTGTTACACCTGATACTAGGAGAAGCTTTACTCCCAGTAGAGAGCGGGAACATGAAATGGCTCAAGAAAACCCTCAGGCTATGCCCGTTATTTGTGAAGAGCCATGTGCTTCTGTCAGTAAACATCAGAGTCAGTTTTTGAAATGTGCCTCTTCATTCAAAGATAATTTGGGAAATACACAAAGGGGTCTAGTCCATTCTTCAGTTAATGACTTGAACAGTTTCAAATGTAGCTTTGGGTTAAACTTTCATTCAAACATTTTTGTAGATGAGGAACTTAAAAATGAAGAAAAAATTTCTAAATGTGATCAGTTTGAGAACTCCATTATGAAAAATTCATTAGTATATAATGAACAAATAGGTCTTTCATGTGCCAAAACACAGAATTTCCATAAATATGGCAGGTTCTTTACACATCCAGTATCACCTAGTCAAAATTCAAATACAGATATTTTAGAAATCCAGTATATATGTAAAGAAAATAGGAAGGCCTTTACTGAGGAGTCTGCCTTAAACAATCACCAGGGCACCTACATTGGAGAGACAGTTTATCAATGTAATGAAAATGATAGCAATTTAACCCAGGAGTCAAATCCTGCTGATCATCAGCCTGCTCCTTTCCCAAAGAACTTTTACAAATGTTTCAAATGTGACACAGTGTTTCATCAATACTCAGAACTTATTATCCACCAATATATCCATATTCAAGATCACATTTCTGAGGGGATGGATTGTAACACAGCTTTCAGTAAAAGTTCCAGCCTTACTAGAAGTAATGCTGGAGAAAAACCCTACAAATGTAAGGAATGTGGCAAAGCCTTTACCTATTGTTCAAGCCTTAGACAACATCATAGAATTCATTCTGGAGTCAAACATTACAAATGTAAAGAATGTGGCAAAGCCTTCTACCATAAATCTCTCCTTACTCAGCACCAGAGCATTCATGCTGGAAAGAAGCCCTACTGCTGTAAATTTTGTGGCAAAGCTTTTAATCAAAGATCCACTGTTACTCAGCACCAGAGGATTCATACTGGAGAGAGGCCCTACCACTGTAAAGAGTGTGGCAAAGCTTTCCATCAGAGGTCAAGCCTTAGCCTGCACCAGAGAGTTCACACTGGAGAGAAGCCCTACAAATGCAAAGAATGTGGCAAAGCCTTCAACCGTAATTCACTCCTGACTCAGCACCAGAGGATCCACACTGGTGAAAAGCCCTTCCATTGTAAAGACTGTGGGAAAGCTTTTAATAAAAAATCAAGCCTTACCCAACACCAGAGAATTCATACCGGAGAGAAACCCTATTCTTGTAAAGATTGTGGCAAAGCTTTTAATCAAAGATCAAGCCTCAGCTTACACCAGAGAGGTCACTCTGGAGAGAAACCCAATAAATGTAACGAATGTGGCAAAGCCTTTAATCGTGTTTTTTTCCTTACTCAACACCAGAAAATTCATACTGGAGAGAAGGCTTACCACTGTAAAGATTGTGGCAAAGCTTTTAAACAGAGATCAAGCCTGACTCAACACCAGAGAGTTCACACTGGAGATAAGCCCTATCATTGTAAGCACTGTGGCAAGGCTTTTACTCAGAGGTCAAGCTTTACTCGACACCAGAGAATCCACACTGGAGAAAAGCCCTACAAGTGTCAAGACTGTGACAAAGCCTTCAGCCGTAATTTACTTCTAATTCAGCACCAGAGAATCCACACAGGAGAGAAACCTTATCATTGTCAAGACTGCGGCAGAGCGTTTAATCAGAGATCCAGCCTGACTCAGCACCAGAGAGTTCACACTGGGGACAAGCCCTTTTGTTGTAAAGACTGTGGCAAGGCTTTTACTCAGAGGTCAAGCTTTAACCGCCACCAGCGAATCCACACTGGCGAGAAGCTGTACAAATGTAAAGGCTGTGACAGTACGTTCAGCTGCTCTTCCCGCCTTGCCGACCACCAGTGCCCTTCCTTAGGCAGCTGCTTCCAAGACCCCAAATTCCTCCAGTATATGTGAGTTCATTGTTCTGCTAAGGCCAGTTAGCCAACACAGATGGATCTGTTCTTAAAACATGTAATACGTTTGATTATATTATAAAAGATACTTCTTTCTGTTGCAATACCTTACTGGATTCCCAGAATCACATTCTGGTTTAATTGAGTAGTAGTTTTCTTTCTTGTCATGTTGTCAACTGGTTCTTTGTTAATAATTGCATTCTCAAATGTATTTCCCAAACACTTTCCAGAATGTATACATAAAACATAAACATTGTCCAATGTATACATAAAACTGTACACCAGGCTTCACACAAGAGTAGTTTCTTGGCAGGTACCATTCGGAGTCTCCCTGTGACTTACAGTCCCATCTCTAAATTGTGTAGCACAGAGCTTGGCTGTCCCCTCCAGTTGTGTTTACCATCTTTTCTACAGCACAATTAAGATGATGTTTTCCATGAGGATAACTACAAGAAGCAGCTTTAACCCCGCATGTCTATTTTTTTCCTTCAGTCACGAAACTGAGAAACCATAGAGCCCAGATAGCAGAAAGAAAGAAAAAAAACTTTTCCAGTATAGAATTGGTCTGAGGATCTTGACTTCAGAGTACTGCTGAAAGACTGAAAATATGTAGCTGATGCATGCTGAATCCACACTTTTTTAAAATTAAATTACATTGGGGGGCTGTTGTGTACCTCAGCATGCATGTGAGAGTCAGTGGGTAATTGACAGTTCTCTATCATTTTGTTTTTGGAAATGGAACTTAGCTGATCAGGCTTGGCTGCAAGCTCCTTTATCTGAGTCATCTCTTCTGTGATTGGATTTTAGGGTCTAGGATTTTTCTGGCTTGACTAGAAAAGTCTCTATGGCAGAGAACCCCACTGTTTTCCACCTTGCTATAATTAGAAAGTCAGGCAGACCACCTACAGTTTCTGCACAGTGCAGATAATCTCCCTGAGATTTGAAAACAGGACCATATTTAAAAATGAGAATGTACAGAAAATGTAGGGAAACATTTTTATGTTGAGATTTCAAAACAAGACTCCATTAAGCTGAAGGCCTTTTGAGTAAGTCTTTAGAGTTCTCCAGATCATGTCTGGTTGCATATTGCCACTGATAGAAGGCTGTATGTTAGTGTCCTGGTGATGAGTGCAGAATCTGTAAGAGCAAAGAAATAGTGACAGCATACTTGATTAGATAACGTTATCAGAAGGGAGAAGAGCTGATAATAGGGAAAGATAGGTCAGCATCTAACCCAGAGCTGTGAGATAACTAATTGAAAACTATATATTGGAAGTGTTGTTTTCCTCAGCTGATGGAGGACCAGGTCTATTACACCGTTGAAGGTTTTTACTGGGGCTGTTTCATTCTCTGTGTTGGTCTAGAGTCAACCTGGGTCTTACCTGCCTGAATCATCATTTGTGCATTGGTCCAGGATCACTGAGAACCATCTCACTGCACCTAGGACCTGCCAAATATTTAGGGGTCAAGATTTCACATTTGGTTCAGGCTAACAATATGTCAGAAAGAGGAATGAATGATTCAGAATTCTTTCACAGAAGAATTTTTGGTTCTATAGAGGAATCATTCCAGTACTCAAACAAGGAAACCTGTGGCCACCTACAGGCAAAATATACTCAACAAATAAATTTCTTCACATAGCTCTTCTTTCTAAGACAACAATAAAAACAAACATACACAAAGCTGTCATGGTTGGAAACTTCTAGAAAACTTCAGTATAAAACAAGTGGACAAAAAAATAGAATTTTGTATGAGGTGATAAATACAAAGAAGGGAAGGCATGATTGACACATTTGAATTTGGAAAAGATTTCTTTACTGTATTCTATGTTCTGATGCACTTCCACAAGGGCATTTTTTAGAAAAGTTGTTACTTCTATTTGTTGCTTTTACCTTGTTAGAAGATTTGGACTCTAATAGAATTATCTTAGAGAAATTTAAAGAGTTATGTTAATTGGCTGTTTTATGTTAGTAAGTGGGAAAGTAAGTGTTGTGGTTTGCTTTCTGTTGCTGTGATAGAAACCACAACCAAGAGCAGCTTGGGGAGGAAATGGTTTGTTTTAGCTTTCTTTTCCAGGTAGCAGTCCATCATAGGGAAGTCAGGGTAGGAGCTAAGGCGGGAGCAGGGAATGGAACGTGGAAGAGAGGTGCTCACTGGCTTGCTCCCCCTGGCTCCTGCTCAGCCAGCTTCCCTAACCATCCCAGGACTACCTGCCTGCCCTTGGGTGGCATTGTCCACAGTAAACTAGGTTCCCCCACATCAGTCAACAATCAAAACCATTACAGACAAGGTTAGGCCATTCTGATCTGGGCAAGTCCTCAGTCCCTCAGTTGAGGCTCCCACTTTCCACATGACTCTTGGTGTGTCAGGTTGACAGTAGAAACAAACAAGGACAGTTAAGTGTAAGGTAGTGGTTAGGGAGGATAAAAGAGAAGATGCTGTAGTGATACAGCAGCCAGAAGCCTGCATCCTGTTTCTGGTTCCACAGATGCTCAGGAGATACTCTGAGGCCCTGCTTAAGTCCAGGCCAACCAGCAGTCTCCCCTCAGAAGAGACAATAGGTCAGCACATTTGGTGGATATACCAGCCTCAAACTTTTCCCAGACCTAAAAGAAGATAAGTCTGTTTGATGGGATGGCATCTTGATTTCTCATTCTGTATCCAGAAATGTTCTCCCAGAACATTTTTTTTTTTTTTGATTCCTGAAGGTCTAGTAGCTCCTCCAAATATAAAATAACAAGTACAAACTCAGTAAGATTTCCTCTAAACTACTCTAGGAATTAAGGTGTTTTGTTCTTAATTCTCTGCATTAAAATAAATGAGTGATGGAAACAAACCAGTTGGTTCTGACATCTGTATGTTTCATCATTAGTGATGAAACAGTACCCAAATTCAAGGTCTTATGTCAACTAATGCAAGTAATATTAAGTCTCCAGCTCATAATTTCACAATATTCTGTGAGCACATAACACCCGCTTAAATAGACATTTTGTAACTGTCTACATCTTGTGTTCCAAATGGTAACTTACAGACATGTGCCTACAGCAAATTTTAAGGAAGCCAAGAATAATTTAAGATTTGTAATATTCACAAAGAACTAAGAACATGTGTTTTGAGAACAGATAAATTACAGGAGTCTTGTGCTGTGCTTTCTTGCTAGTATAGTGGATGTAAACAACAAAGAACTTGCTTAGGATGCCAGTTCATGAGTGCCCCCCTCTAGTTTCCTCAAACTCACAGAATCACAATTCCTTAGACTGGAGTCCTATGATATCACATGACTGTCTTCCTTCAAATGCAGTCTTCCTTCAAATGCAAGGTCACTTAGCATAAGCCTACAAGATAGTCTGTAGTTTGTTTTTGTGCCACTGCCATGCTGCTCTTTTTAATTGTTTTTGCAAATTTCATAAATATGTTTTGATCACATTCTTACTCCCACATCTTCCCAACCCCACTTTATTGCCTTAAGGAGTGTATAGTACAGTTGGAAGTTGGATATGCTATTTCCAGCATCACCTTTCCTGCTAAAGATTGTGTGAGCTATTTGGGGGCATTTTTTGTTTTCATAAAAGTTTTAGCATTAAAAATATTTCTATAAAGAATGTCATAAGAATTTGACTAAAATTGCATTGAATCTGCATATCACTTTTGGTCTAGGTATTTAGCCCAACAGTGAGCATGGGAGGTCTTCCTGTCTCTAGTGTCTTGTGTACTTTTGTTGTAGAGGTGTTTAACATGTTTGGTTAAGTTTCTAACACGTAGGTGTTTTGTGTTTGTGTACATACCCATGTGAGCATGTGGAGGCCAGATGTAAACCTTAGGTGTTAGTTCTCAGGGGCTGCCCACCTTGTCTACTGGTGTGGAATTCTGCAGGTAGGACTGGGCTGGTTGTTGGGATACGTTTCTGAAGATATCATGGATGGAGTTTTCCTGATTTCTAGTTCATTAAGTTTGCTGGTGTGTAGAGAAACTGATTTTTGTGTTTTGGATTTACATCTTGCTTCTTTGCCGAAATTACCAGAAGTAAGAAGCTTCTGGGTCTTTTGGATGTCTTAAGTATAGTATATTGTCTACACATCAGTTATTTAATTTCCTTTTTCATACCTCTTTCATTTCCCTTATTGCTGTGGCTAGGATTTCAGAAGTTACTTTGATCAAGAGTGGTTAGAGTGGGCATGGAGCTCCTTCCTGATTGTAAAGGAGGTGCTTTCAGTTTCCCCATTCAGTGTAATGTTGGCAATACAATTGTCTTGTGTTGAAGAAATATGATCCGTCTTTTACTAGTCTCTTCAGGACTTCTATCATTCAGGAGCGTTGAATTGTGTCAAAGGTCATTTTCAATATCGATTGAAATGATTATGTTTTTGTCCACATTTCTGTGTGCGATCGAGGTCTATTGATTTGTGTATACTGAACCATGTTTCATTCCTACTGGGAAACCAAGTTGATGGCATATGATCTTTTTGCTGTGTTCTTGTACTGAGTGTGCAAGCATTTTATTGGGGATTTTTGCATCTAGAGTTGTCATGAAGGAAACTAGTTTGTAATCCCTTTTCCCCTCCCTCCCTATCCAGTTTTTTCTTAACAGGGGAAAGAGTTTGGAAGTACTCTCATTTTTACTTTTACAGAATATCATGAGGAGCATTGGTGTTCAAGTTCTTCAAATGTCTGGTGGAATGCAGCGGTGAAGCCATTTTAGTTCTTGGTTTTCTTTGTTGGGCAGCTATTACTACTTCCATCACATTGTCCATGATAGATTTCTTTAGTTTCTTATACCTTTGTAATTAATGTGTGTCTCAAAGAACATTCTATATTTTTCAATCTATTGAAATATATTTGTTAATTGTATATTTCATAATATCATGAAGTATCATAGAAAGTTGGATTTCAATAGTAACAATTTTATTTGATTTCTTTTTTTTTTCTTTTTTGTTTTTTCGAGACAGGGTTTCTCTGTGTAGCTTTGCGCCTTTCCTGGATCTCACTCTGTAGACCAGGCTGGCCTCGAACTCACAGAGATCCGCCTGCCTCTGCCTCCCGAGTGCTGGGATTAAAGGCGTGCGCCACTACCGCCCGGCTTGATTTTTTAATTGTATTCATTTCCAGTTTTCTCTCTTTTACTTTAGTTACTTAGGCTGTTTTTCCACTGTATCTTTTCAAGCAAGTAGCCTTCCTTTCCTTTATCCTTCATAATTTTCTCTTCACATTTTGTTAATTTGCAATCGGAACTTAGCAGTTCTTTCTGTGGATGTTGGGTTTGGCTTATTCTTGTTTTCTGCAACCTTGAGATAGTATCATTAGGTTATTTTCTTGATGTCTCTTTTTAAAGTCGATACTCAGGACTACATAAGTTTCTTTCTTAGAACTGATTTTGCTGTAGCCTACAGACTCATATAAGTGTTTTTTTTTTTATTTTCATTTGATTCTATGAAGTTTTTAATCTTTCCATTTCTTTAGTGAACCACTGATCATTCAATAGCATATTGTTTAAATTTCATATAGTAGTTTATTTTCTCTTGCTGTCGATTTCTGGTTTTATCCCATTTGATCTGATGGAGTACAAGAACTTACTCAATATTTTTTTATTTGTTAAGATTTGCTTTAGGGTCTCATATAAACTTTTTTGGAGAAAATTTCATGGGCTGCTGAGTTAAATGTGTATTCTAAAAAAATGTGTATTCTACAACTACTGGAATATTCTTTGTCTTTGTGAGTGTGTCTGTGTCTAGGCTGTTTGGTCTTTGATACAGTTTAAAGCTTATTGATCCTTTGTCTAGGTGCTCTATGTATTGATGAGAGTGGGGTGTTGAAATTAACTTACTATTGTATCTGAACTTCTCTGTTCTTTATGTCCAGTAGTGTTTGTTTTATGAAATTGTCGTGTCAGTATTTACTGTGTGTATGTGTTTGTACACAATTGTTTTATCTTCTCGATAAAACTGTTCCCTTTAGTCGTGTTTAGTCATTTTTAGTTTCAACTAATTTTGCCCTGAAATCTATTCAGGTATTAGGATAGTTACTCTACGTAGCTTCTTTTTTGGGTCCATTTTCATGGAATATCATTTTCCATCCTTTCAGCCTGTGTGGCTGTGCCAGTGATGTTTATTTCATACAGGTAACAAAAATGGAATCCTTTTCAATTCAGGAGCCAGTCTCTGTTTTAATCAGAGAGCCAACACTATTTATATTTAGGTTTGTTATTGAAAGATACATACTGATTTCTATTTTTTTCTGGTTGTTTGGAATACTCTATTATTTTCTTGCAAATTGATCATAGAGTATTGCTGCTTTATTGTTATACTGTTTCTATCTTATTTATCATTTGATTATTTGTTTAGTAAGATTTATCCCTTCATGAGCTCTTAGCATTGGGTATATTGTTTTCTTAGTGTAGGGTTCTTTTATATATTTGCAATACTGGCTTAATGGTGTAGAATTATTTTGGTTTATAGTTATCTTAGAAGGTATTATTTCTCCACTGATTTTCAAGTATACTTTTACTGTAAGCATTACTATTGGTTGGTAGCTATTTTCTTTCAGGGTTTAAAATACATCATTCTCTGTTATCTTGGCCTTAAAGAGTTTTTGCTGAGAATTCTACTGTTATCCTGACCAGTTTTCCTGTGTAAGATGCTTCGTTCTTGAGCTTTCAGTATTCTGCTTGGTACTCCTGGAATCTCACTAGAATGTTACATAGAGAAGTGGATATCCATATATTTCCTTAGATTTGAGGTATTTTCAGCTATTTCATGAAATAGGTTTTCTGTGTCTTAGGCTGTATTTCGGCTCCCTCTTCTATACAAAAGATTCATAAATTTCATCTCTTAATCATGTCCCACAAGTATGGAATATTATGATGATGATATCTCATTTTTATTGCTCTCTGAATGTGAGAATTCATCAGCCTGTGTTCAGTTCCTCATAGTCTTTCTTTGCTCTAGTCTGTTGCTGAAGCTTCTGGTGGAGTCTTTATTAAGCTTTACAAGATTATTTCCCAGAAAATTAATTTTTTTCTTCTCTTTGCTTAATTTCTCATCCAAGTCCTGACTAATTTTTAAAAATTGTTTGCTTTTTTATTTGTACTCTTTTAAAGTTATTATCTTTCTTACAAAAGACTTCAGAATATTTTGGCAAGCATTTCATCTGCATCATTATCTTTACATATGAATATTTAAAGGTTATTGGCTTTTGGTGGAGTTATTTTTTCTTGATTTTTCATATTGTTTTTGTGTTTACCTTCTGAGACAGATACTTTTCCACTGTTACCTGAGAGTCTTAGCAATCAGCCTTCTCTTAGAGGGCTCAGTCCCCGGGGGGATTCCTTGGGGAGGAAACAACCTGAGATAATATTGAGAACAGCACAAAGCCAAGCCAAATATATAAAGGTAGCATGAAGCAATAACACACACTACATTCCCCATAACAGCAGAAAAAAAGAGTGCAAAAAATAAGATAGGTTAAAGAAATGGAAAACTAAATAGTTGGAAGGTGAATGGTGAGAGAGAAAAGGAAAATAGAAAACTACCAGATTAGATTTGAGAAAAAGTGTGTGTGTGGGGGGGTGAGCTACACACAATCAAAATGAAGGGGAAAGTAACAACTTCCTCATGGAAGACATGGACACAGCGCTTTCCCAGGCCTGTGGTTCACAAGGTAGCCACATGTGGCAAGTGGGAGCAGTAGGTTGTCTTCTTATCCTCAGGTAACGTCTGACTGGCAGTATAGAGGCTGATCCTCATCCTGCCAGCCAGAAGGAGCTAAGAGAAAGTGTCCACTTTAGGGTTCTGTGTATACCAGAGTGTGCTGACGTGGAATACTGCAACTCCGCAGATTTATGCAAGACCTGATCCTGTGGGTGGGTGTCAGCAGGCACCAAAGTCACTATCAGTGTGGCTCTGAGCATGGGAAGTATTAAGACAGTGGGAGCATATCCTCTAAATGTCTCTGAGCATGGAAAAGGTGACCAAGCCGAATTAATCTGCTAGAAGCTGGAAGTCTCAGACACCAAATGATCACCTAGCCCTGGCCATGCTTCTCCATCTTAACTCCCACATAGACATGCACACAGCCAGTTTCACCCCCTTTGGAATTGGACCACTGCTTTAAACAGGAAGAACTTAAAAGCAGTACTCTTGCCATGTAGAATTGTGGTAAGAATTTTAAATAACAGTTATTTTCCTGGGGTGACTGCCTAGCTCCCTGCTTTAACACTAGTGGCTAAGCTACAAAAGGCAGGAGACAATTCAACATCGGCATGCTTCAGGGATCTCCAAACTGTTTCAGACTGCAAGCTGCCAAGTTTTATGTTTTCAGAACTGTTAGACTTACGTCTTGGTGTAGCCCTGCTGAGTGGCAGCTTCCCCTTTACTCGCCATCCTCTGAGGTACACGTTGTTAATGCTGTGTTTCCATTACAGTGAAAAGGTCTGATATTTCTAGATTTCATCTAATTGCTGTCCACCTATATGGTGGTAGCTCGAATTGAGGGGCTTCCAGGTGGTGCCTGATCTTGAACCTGGAGAGTTCTTGGACTTCAGACCATCTTGCTCATGAAAATGATCTACTTCAGTGGATTGATACCTTAAGTTTCCAGAGAAGTCTTGAACTGGTTGGTTCCTGACCAGGACAAACTCAAGGCAAGATGATATCATGGAAAACACCAAGCCTGCTAAATTTGGTGTCAGGAGCAGCTAGAGACCTGCCAGATGAGAGAGAGACCCATCCTGATGCTTCTCCAAGTGGATCGTGGTGAGGGCCAAACACATCGTAGGATTCCCAAGTACTGCTTATGGACCAGACCTCAAGAGCAGGCTTATCTAATAGCAGTAATTACTGCTGAACACTACACATATTCCTTCATTCTGCCTACTGACCCCATCTTATAGGCAGCCAAGTTACCATGGCAATGGCAGCAGCAGGCCCTGGGCTGGGTACACAGGATGAGAAGAGAGTACCCAAAAGATGTACTCGGGTCAGGGAGCTGCTCCAGTTTGTAGAGTTGAACTTGGCCAACACAAAGCTCCTTACTGAGTCTAAGGAGGCTTGGTTCCCAGCTGTCTTGGCCTCCTGCTTCCATCGCTTCCCAGTGTAGAAAAATAGCTCAAGACGCATTGGCTAAGGGAAAGCTGCTGCTCACTTTTTAATTTTGCTAAATCCTTCCCCAGAGAAGTGGAATTAAAAAAAAAAGCAAAACAAAACAATAACCACATTGTATGCTGAGAGTGAAACCAGTTAAACTTTTAGTGAATTTGGCCTTATCTAAAAACAAACAACAGCAGCAAAAGCAAAACCCATTGTGAATAAGTGAAAAATTTCCATTGTTCTCAATAACCTTGGTAAAAGAGCACTAAGCCACGAGGTAGATGGAGGGAGCCACCTGCTCGTTCTTCCTCACAGAACTGACGAGTCCGTGCAGCTGCTGTTGGATATAGCTGTCTAATTATCTATCATACCCGGCAGCTGGTGACAACAAGACGCAGTCATGCTCGTCAGCTTCGTATAACGTTAGGGTTGGGGAGTTAGGGAGGGGAAGTCCCACGTTTGCCTACCTGAGGTAAATTCTATCTCAAAGACGTTCTAAGGACTCAAAAGAGATTGCTTCTGCATGCAGCCCAGGCTTTACACATTCCAAGTGCAGATTTTCTGACAAAAGTTCGTCTTTGTTAAGTCTACAGCTCAGGCTAGACCCTTAGAGCAGTGGTTCTCAACCTTCCTAAGCGTTGACCCTTTAATACAGTTCCTCATGTTGTGGTAACCCCCAACTAAACCAATTTTCATTGCTTCTTTATAACTGTAATTTTGCTACTCTTATGAATCATAATGTAAATATTTTTGGAGGTAGAGCCTTGCCAAAGGGGTCATGACCCACAGGTTGAGAACTGCTGTCCTAGAGAGACTAGTTGCTCAACAACATCTTGAACAAATTGGGACTAGTTATTACTTCAGGTCTCCATGAACAATGAGATTTGTATCAAAGTATCTTATGCCAATTTCTTTGCCTCCGCTTTCTTAAATAAGCCCATAGTTGGCAATGACGGGTGTCCCCATTGCTTAGGAAATTACAAAATAAAATAATTCTGTAGAGAATTTATTTAGATTCACACATTAAACTACAAATCTGCCAAATGTTTCAGTGCCTCAAAATGAGATTTCTTAAATAAGGTTGCCATATTACGATCTAGGGAATCAATCAAGAATATACAGTGATTGTAAGTCTATATGCACTTACAACCCAACATAGCGGCATATTTCCAGCATTTAGGAAACTGAAGCAGAACAGAGAATTTGTGGCCAGCTTGAGCTACATAGCAACATCCTGTATCAAAACAGTATCTTCATGCACGTAATAGTGAAGTGCCCAACTTCATAAAATTACATAATCAGATTCAAAAGATAGGCTCAAATTTAGTAATAGCAGTTTCAAAACCCAGCAACAGACACTTAGACAGTACATCAGGTCACACATTGTTAACAAGAACTTACAAATGAATAGATCTGGAATCTTGTATCTTCTGATCACAATAGAATGAAACTATAAGTTAACAGAAGAAACTATGCTGGCTAGTTTGTTTTTTCATTTGACACAAGCTAGACCATTTGGAAGAGAGAACTTCAACTGAGAAAATGCCTCTTCCATATTGACCTGTGTCCAAACCTCTAGGGCATTTTCTTGATTGACGATTATGTGGAATGGCCCAGCTCACTGTGCTATCCTGGGTTGGTCTTGGGTGCTCTAAGAAAGCAGGCTGAGCAAGCCAGCAGGGACAAGCCAGTAAACATCTGGTCTCTATTTCAGTTCCTGCTCCAGCTGGCTGACAAATTCCTGTCCTGACTTGTTTCCTTGATGGATTTCAATGTATTAGTGTAAGCCAAATACCACCCCTGAAACAAGTTGATTTTGTTCATGGTATTTATCACAGCAACCGAGATCCTAATTAATACAGAAATCGGTACCAGGTTGTGGGGTCTTGCTGTGACAGACCTAACCAGGGGTCTTTGGGAGGATTGTAATGGTATTTGAACTTTGGGCTGGAAAAGCCATTGAGTGCTCAGAGCTCAGTGGGTTGTTCTGTGGGAGCCTGGAAGGTAAGAATGTTGAGAAGAGTGAAGATGATGGAGGCCTGGCTTGTGAAGTTCTAGAGGGAAGCAAAGACTATCTGGGCCACTCGTGACATTTTGAATTAAGAACCACTAAAGTTGCTGGTCAGTGGTGGCACATGCTTTAAATTCCAACACTCAGGAGGCAGAGGCAGGTGGATCTCCATGAGTTGGAAGCCAGCCTGGTCTACAGAGTGAGTTCCAGGACAGCCAGGACTATACAGTGAACTCCTGTATCAAAGAAACAAACAGAAGAACCACTAAAGTGAAACCTTTGCTTTGCTGGGAAATTGATGTTGGTCAGCTGAGGCTGAAGAGTCAGCTGTGAGATTCCTAATGATATTCTGTTATACTCATAGACTGGAGTCTAGCATAATCGTCAGCAGAGAGGCTTCATTCAGCAACTGGTGGGAGCAGATGCAGAGACCCACCCACAGCCAAACATTATGTGGCACTCAGGGAATCCTGCAGAAGAGGGGGAGGAAGGATTATAGGAGCCAGAGGGGTCAAAGACCGCTACAAGAACATGGCCCATAGAATCAACTGAGCAGGGTTCATAAGGGCTCACAGAGACTGAATCGACAATCAGGGAGCCTGTATGGGTCTCAGCTAGGTCTTCTGTATATATGTTATGGTTGTGTAGCTTGGTGTTTTTGTGGGACTCCTAACAGTGGGAGTAGGGGCCGTCTCTGAGTCTTTTGTCTGATTTTGGGACCCGTCCCTCCTAAGGGTTGCCTTGTCCAGCCTTGATATGAGGGACATGTGCATAGGTTATGCCATGTTTGGTTGACATCCCTGGGAGGCCTGCCCTTTTCTGAAGGGAAACGGAGGAGGAGTGGATCTGGGGGAGAGGGGAAATGTGGAGGGAGGGGGAACTAGGAAGAGAGGAGGGAGGGAAAACTGCAGTTGGTATGTAACATGTGAGAGAAGAATTAAAAAAAGAGACCAGCATCATTGAGGATCATAAATGTGGGAGTGTTTCCTCAGGGTCAGCACACACAAGCTGTGGGCCATAAGGGGCCAAGGCTGCATCTCATGTTGTCAGCTGAACTTGCTAATGTATAAGAGTTACCCAGATGGCATTGGTTTTGAAAGCATGAAGTGGGTATGGAGAGCAGCTGAGGCTTGGCACCAGATAATAGGGTTAGAGTTCCTGGAGAGAGCCCAGGAAAAGCAATTGGTGAAGGTTCAGCTTAGTTGCAATAGAAAACTCCAACATTTTGGAGATGCCCGTTCCATGGGATGACTGCCAAGGACAGTCTGAACCTAAGAGACAAGCTGTGTGTACTGCCAGTGGTGGAGCCAGAGAAGTGGCCCAGAGGATTATGCCCAGGGGATCACGAGTGGGTCCCAGACATCAAGGACTGAACTGTTGGGCTTTGGTTTTTCTTTGATCTGATTATTACTGTGTCCTGGTTCTTCCCTCTTGGAGTAAGAAAGTATTTAATTCATTTTTAAAAATTTTACAGGAACTGACAGCTATGAGACCTTAGGTATTTTATAGAAACTTTGGAAATTTAGAGCAATTTTGATTTTTTTTGTTTTTTTTTTTTCGAGACAGGGTTTCTCTGTGTAGCTTTGTGCCTTTCCTGGAACTCACTTTGTAGACCAGACTGGCCTCGAACTCACAGAGATCTGCCTGGCTCTGCCTCCCAAGTGCTGGGATTAAAGGCGTGCGCCACCATTGCCCGGCGCAATTTTGATATTTTTAGAGAGACATGGACTTTTAGGGAGAGTGGCTATTTAGAGAGGCTTGGAAGTTTGAGAGAGACTTTGGGTATCTTAAAGAGAATGAACTTTGAAAGTGTGTGAAGTATTTTTAAAGACAGAGGGACTTAGAATTTGAATGTTTTCAATTGTGGTATTAATTAATATGAGGTCTTGGGGATGAGCAATAAGGAAAGGTGATGATTAAATAGTAATGTATCTGTGTGTCAAGTTGACAAGGGATCAATTGTTCTGGTTAGTTTTTTTGTCAGTTTGACACAAGCTGGAGTCATTTGAGAAGAGGGAACCTTAACTGAGAAAATGTCCCCCAAAATTGGCCCATGGGCAAGCCTGTAGGGCATTTTCTTGGTTAATAATTAATATGGGAGGGCTCAGCTCATTGTGGGTGGTGCCACCCCTGGGCATGTGGTCCTGGGTGATATAAGGAAGCAGCCTGAGCAAGCCACAGGGCCAAACCAGTCAACCCCCTGCCGTGAGTTCCTGTCCTGACTTCCTTCAGTGATGGAGTATGACCTGAGAGTTGTAAGATGAAATAAAACCATTTCTCCCCAAGTTGCTTTTGGTTGTGGTATTCTCTCACAGCAACAGAAACTTTAAGGCAGAAACTTTAGAGATTGTGCAAATATATTGAGATTAGGTAACTCATTTTTTTAAAACAAACTGGGTTATTCAGGAATTAAAAATTTGTTGAAATTTTTCTTTAAACGAAAAACTATAAACACAACATACCCAAATCTGTGGTATACAGCAAAAGCTGTATATTTATATATAACAATAAATGCCTACATTAAGAAATAGAAATGTTTTAAATAACTTAAAGTTAATAAATAATTTATTTAATTAAAGAGTTTATTAAATAAATAAAGTCAGAAATGCAGTATCCTGTGATGTGGAAATCAAATCTGAGCCACAGGCTGGAACAAGACTCATGTGTTGCTCGGGAGGAGGATGAACGGTGTAAAGTGTTTAAAGGGGTCCATGTGTAAGAAGCACCAGTGGGAAGCTTGCTGACAGCTGGACCGAGTACTTAGGGACAGGAGGAGCTGGACCAAGGGAAGGAACAACCTCAGCCGGCTCCCTATGACTCCCTGTGACTGAAGGGCTAGCCTCACAGAGATCATCACAGTAAGTGAAATACCAACAGTTCTTCTGTCATTGGAAGGCACCAACCCACGTACCCAGAGAATTTGTAAAAAGGACAAATTCGATTTTATGGAGGGAAAAGTTTGTTCCTCAAATGGCTACAGAATAAGTATAGAAAAAGCGAACCATGTAGAATCCAAATGGGAAAATGAACATAGACATAAACTTTATGAATTACACAAAAATTCACAAAAATATTTTTCATTATATGAATGGAAAATTTGTAAAGGTTATAGAGGAAGATCTACATAGTCTGTGTCCTTGAAAAAGGTGCTGACTAGATGGCCCAGCAAGTAAAAAGGTACCTGCTGCCAAACCTAACAATTTGCGTTCGATTCCTGAGACCTAAGAGGTGAAAGGTAAGACCTGAACTCTACAAGTTGTATTCTGACTTATAAAACTAAATAAATATGTAATTTTAAAAAGACATTATCTTTATTTTATGTGTGAGTGCTTTTTCTGCATGTATGTATGTGTACCATGTGCATGCCACAGAGGCCAGAAGAAGGGGTCAGATCCTCTGGAACTGGAGTTATGGATGGCTGTGAGGTTTCATGTGAGTGCTGGGAATGGAACCTTGGTCCTCTGGAAGAGCATCCAGTGCTCTTAACCACTGAGCCATCTCTCCAGCCCCAAATATGTCACTTTTGAAAGGAGGCTTCAGATACAGAAACACACAGGAAACCCTCTGTGTGGAGATGAGAGATCTGTTGCTACAAGCCACTAAGTTGTGGATGCTGAAGCAAGGCCTGGAGCAGATTTCTTCCCTGGTATCTCCACAGGAAGCAAAGCCCCAGGGACTCCCCAGTTCCAGAAAGCTGGACTTCATATCAGAGCAGTGAGCCAACAAACTCCCGGGGTACTAAGCCACTCAGTTTGCAGTGCTTTGGTGGGGTACTCCTAAGGAAATAACACCACAGCTGACTCCTCAAGGCCACCTACAGAGGCAGGAGTGGACACAAGACCTTCATAGGTCGAAGTCACTGCAGAGTGGTTACTCATGGCTTGGACTGGCAGCTCTAGCTTCAGCTGCCAGCCTCCTGGGACCAGTGGGGTAAGGAGAAGGACGAGCAAGAAGCAGCTCTTGTGTAGGTGTCCCTGACCCTTTCCTTCCTGGAACCCAGAAAGCCCAAAGCTACACACTCCTTCCTTCTCATCTTTTCTAGTCCCCACTCTGAGCTATGCCCAATTTAGAACAGCCAAGATGATGCCTCTTTTAAGAGCAGAGGAGAAAATGCTTGAGGAAGCACAGGTATGGGGTGGAGGTGGGGGCAGGTTGCCGTCTGGTCATAGTGTGTGATGGTTAATTTCTAACTTGATTGGATTATGAAATGTGTAGGCATTAGTGAAGCACACCTTTTTTTTTATTTTTGTTTTTTGTCTTCCGAGACAGGGTTTCCCTGTGTAGCCCTGGCTGTCCTGGAACTCGCTCTGTAGCCCACAGTGGCCTCGAACTCACAGAGATCCGCCTGCCTCTGCCTCCCGAGTGCCGAGATTAAAGGTGTGCGCCACCACCGCCCGGCTGAAGCTCACCTTCGAGTGTTTCCAGAGAGAGCTAACGGGATGAGACCCACCCTCAGTGTTGTCAGCACAAGTTGAACGTTTTCAGTCCTAGACTAAAAAAGAGGAAAAAATCGGCCGAAGTGCTGCTGGTCCCCCTTCCCTGCTTCCTGCGCAGAACTGTGGGCCACGCTGCTCCCATCACTACGCCAACCCCGACTGTGGTACACTGAGTTCTTCGGCAGTGTGAGCTAAAACAGACCCCTCTTAGGTGTTCAGTCACTGCGATGGGAAAGGTGATTAGTAATACATGGTGATTCGTCTCTGTTCACAGAGTTCACACTCTTCTCCCCAGAAAGGGACATAACAAGGGACAAAGAGGAGTCTCCTGTTCAATCCAGACAGAGTCCCTGATCACTGCATAGCTGCCCTTCTCAAGAGCTCTACTCCCAGCCAATGGTCAGCCCAGTATTCCAGATTCCATTAAGGGGACATGTTGCGGCCGTCTAAGACAGTGTTTCAGGACTGAGCTGATAGCGGACTAAGATAAGGAACAAAATGTTTTGGAGTTCCTCACTCAGCCCCTGCCTCTGACAATGACCCGCTCTTCCACAGTCATCTTTTTACTGGCTATCAAATCCTTGCTGGACACTTGGAAGGCTCTAAGCCAAGGCTGGGCTGTTCCCTGGGAAGGAAATTACAGAGCAGTTTCCTCTGTAACAGCATAAAGCAGTGGTTCTCAACCTTCCTAATGCTGAGACCCTTTAATACAGTTCCTTATGTTGTGGTGACCCCCAACCATAAAATTATCTTCATTGCTACTTTATAACTGTAATTTTGTCACTGTTATGAATTGTAATGTAAATATTTTTGGAGATAGAGAATTGGAAAAGGGGTCATGACCCACAGGTTGAGAACCACTGGCGTGAAGTATAGTTGTCTCTGTTGCTACTCTCTGTACTTGGAAGTGTTGGGTTGCGGTCCCTGTGGGAGGCACTTGTTCCCCTCCCCCCTACACACACTCATGCTGCTGACAGCACATTCTCTGACTTGAGGCTCCTAGGAGGCCAGGGCCGCCTTCTCTTCCTCTTCTCAGCTGGAGGATTTCCAGGGCTCAAATGAGCCCAGGATTTGGTACAAAGGCCTTCAGTTACTAGATTACAAGGTACCGGCTCCCCTTGGTGCTCCCCCAGACATTTGTTCCCTATCTCCATAAAGACTTCCCCCTTAATCCCTCTACTTATAGTTCCCAAGTGTGACTCATGACCTACAAGATAGAAAGTCTTTTGGTAAGAAGATCATCACAGACGAGGGTGGGAGCTGCCGAAAGCAGGGCCAGGGCTTGATGTCTGATTCTGCTTAGGTCATACACAGTTCCTTTCTGCAACAGACACCCAAACAGGTGAGCAGAGGTCTGTCACAGGTTCTCAGAATTCCCTTAGGGTACCCAGACTGACCAAAAATTCAGCTCCAAGGAATTTTGTAAAGAAATAGGTCAAGAGAAAAGGGCAGAGGTCAGGAATGTCCAAGGCAATATTACTTTTTAAACAGACAATGAAGACAGTAAGGAACCAAGCTGTTGATTATACAATCTCATAATAAATTATTGGTCTGGGAATAAAAAGCTGGTACAAATGTCTGTTCAGTGACATGGATAGATGTCAGGATATTCAGTGAAGTGAATAAGAAGAACAAAACAAACATGTCAGCTCAATAAAATATTTGTTTCATAGACACAGTGAACTTCCATCAGACAGGTTAATTCTCCAGTCTGTCGTGTGTAGGCCATTCCTAGCCAGGCTTGCTGCTTGCCAACCAGGGAAGATGGCCGATAATCACAAAAATGTCAGAGAACTCCCCATACTTGAGTAACAAACTTTACTGATAGAGGAGGGAGGCCTTGTATAAGGATGGGTGGGGTCAGCTGTGGAGCATTCTCCTCTCTAAAGAGACCTACTGTGCAGAATTCTCCAGGTGCTTAACTCACATCCAAATAGAGCAAACCCACTTTGTGCTCCCTAGGATACAAGTGGTTGTCACCCAAAGTATTCAGACAGAGCTAAGAAGCCACTGAGTCTTCTCTGCAGAGTTCTCCAGGGAACCCTGGGGACGTCTGTTGAGTTGAAGATAAAGTTTGGTGTGGAGTGTTGAGCAACAGTGTAGTCCACATCTGTCCTCTTTACCTGGTTCCCCAGGCATGGCTGGACTGAATGCTGCTGACAACTCAGGAGCATCCTGCTTCTCAGGTCCGGCCACCATGCCACTGTATCTGAAAACAGGTAAAATATGACACACTGAGGCGCCATTTGCCAATCTGTCTCACTTTCTTGCCTGGGAACTGGTTGACTTTATCAGACACACTCCGTGGACTAGGCAACCCTCACCCCAGCACCCAGTCCACTGATATCCAAACATGAGTCATCTCAGCTCATTCACTTCAGTTTGGTCTATTTATTCCATAAACTTCATAAGGAATCAAGCTAGCACAAAAATCATTACATTCCAATGAAAGCATATCTGGCTCCCTTACCAGATGTCATCAGTGTGTAAGCATGACACTACTCTCATGATCTGATGACAAGAACTTAAGGATAGAGACAGCAACATTACTTATATTTCCACCAGAAGTCAACAAAGGGATTTGTTCTCTAGTATTTATTAAGTTCTCTAGTATTTATTTATTATTAATGTGTGTATGTGTGTGTGTGTGTGTGTGTGTGTGTGTGTGTGTGTGTAAGCACCTGTGTGAGTTTGTTTGTCCCCCCCACACTGGAGTTATAGGCACTTGTCAGCTCACCAGTGTGGGTGCTGGGAGCTAAACCTGGGTTGTCTCCTAGAGTGGTAAAATGCTCTCAACTGCTGAGCCATCTCTCCAGCCCCAGATTCTATAGTTTTGAAATGCAAATCTCCACTTCTATCTGTGTCCATGTTTTTACCCGCTTCCAATTTTGTTAAGATAGTGCTTTTAAAATTCAATTCTAAGTCCTGAAAATGTGTTATCTCCCAGGTTCTTTTTGCTCACTAGCATCAATTTTCTTCTGCCTTCTCTACAAACTGTCTTCTTAAAGTGTACCAAATTCTTGAAATGGTGTATCGAGCACGTAGATAGATTCCCAAGTTTTGCCTCACACTCAACTGGACCTTTGTCTTTGCCAGTTTTGTTTAAAGATTTTTGGTTGCCGTCCTTCCTTCCTTCCTTCCTTCCTTCCTTCCTTCCTTCCTTCCTTCCTTCCTTCCTTCCCCCTTTGTCCTTCCCTCCCTCTTCCCCTCCCTCTCTCCCTCCCTTCCTTCGTTTTCCCCTTTCTTTCTGTCTTCATAGGAGGAGTGCTGGAAAGATAGCTCAGCACCTAGAGTACATGCTGCTCTTCCAGAGAATCCATGTTCAGTTTCCAGTATCCACATCAAGCATTTCGAAACTGCCTGTAACCCTAGCTCCAGAGCATCCTTTGCATGCTTCTAACTCCTGTGGGAAACTCTACTTATGTGCATGAAGGTGTTTTTTTTGAAAAAGAGTTTTTATCTAGTATTTGAAAGATTTTTTTATTTTATGTGTATTAGTGTTTGTCTGCATGCATGTATGTGCACCATGTGTGTGCTAGTGTCTGTGGAGACCAGATAGAGTGCTAGTTATTGGGTCCTCTGGAGCTGGAGTTACAAGCAGTTGTGAGCTTCCAACTGGGTGTTGGGAACTGAACTCAGGTCCTCTGCAAGAGCAGCAAGTGCTCTCAACTATTGAGGTACCTCTCCAGCTACCTTATTATTATTATTATTATTTTTTAAAAATTTTTATTTTGCAATACAATTAAGTTCTACATACAGGCACAGATTCCCTTGTTCTCCCCCCTCCCGCCCCCCTCACCTTCCCCCCAGCCCGCCCCCCATTCCAATCTCCTCCAGGGCAAAGCCTTCCCCACAGACTGAGATCAACCTGGTGGACTCAGTCCAGGTAGGTCCAGTCCCCTCCTCCCAGGCCGAGCCAAGCGACCCTGCATAGGCCCCAGGTTTCAAACAGCCGACTCATGCAATGAGCACAGGACCCAGTGCCACTGCCTGGATGCCTCCCAAACAGATCAGGCCAATCAACTGTCTCACCCACTCAGAGGGCCTGATCCAGTTGGTGACCCCTCAGCCATTGGTTCATATTTCAAGTGTTTCCGTTTGTTTGGCTATTTGTCTCTGTGCTTTATCCGACCTTGGTCTCAACAATTCTCTCTCATATAAACCCTCCTCATTCTCGCTAATTGGACTCCCAGAGATCCACCTGGGGCCTAGTCATGGATCTCTGCATCCAGATCCCTCAGTAGTTGGATGAGGTTTCTAGCACGACAATTAGGGTGTTTGGCCATCCCATCACCAGAGTAGGTCAATTCGGACTGTCTCTCGACCATTGCCAGCAGTCTGTTGTGGGGGTATCTTTGTGGATTTCTGTGGGCCTCTCTAGCACTTTGTTTCTTCCTATTCTCATGTGGTCTTCATTTACCATGGTCTCCTATTCCTTGTTCTCCCTCTCTGTTGTTGATCCAGCTGGGATCTCCCACTCACCCAAGCTCTCTTTCCCTCGACCCTCGCCCTTCACTACCCCCACTCATGTCCAGGCCGTTCATGTAGATCTCATTCCATTTCTCTGTCATTGGGCGATCCCTGTGTCTTTCTTGGGGTCCTGTTTTCCAGGTAGCCTGCCTGGTGATGTGAGTAGCAGTCCAGTCATCCTTGTTCCACATCTAGTATCCTGTTATGAGTGAGTACATACCATGTTTGTCTTTCTGAGTCTGGGATACCTCACTCAGGATGATTTTTTCTAGGTCCATCCATTTGTCTGCAAACCTCATGATGTCATTGTTTTTCTCTGCTGAGTAGTATTCCATTGTGTATATGTACCACATTTTGTTTATCCATTCATCAGTTGAAGGGCATCTAGGTTGTTTTCATGTTCTGGCTATTACAAACAATGCTGATATGAACATAGCTGAACAAGTGCTCTTGTGGTGTGGTTGAGCATTCCTTGGGTATATGCCCAAGAGTGGTACAGCTGGATCTTGGGGGAGATGGATTCCCAATTTTCTAAGAAAGCGCCATATTGATTTCCAAAGTGGTTGTACAAGCTTGCATTCCCACCAGCAGTGGAGGAGAGTTCCCCTAGCTCCACATCCTCTCCAGCATAAGGTGTCTTCAGTGTTTTTGATCTTAGCCATTCTGACAGGTGTAAGGTGGTATCTCAGAGCTGTTTTGATTTGCATTTCCCTGATGATTAGGGATGTTGAGCAATTCCTTAAATGTCTTTCAGCCATTTGAGTTTCCTCTGTTGAGAATTCTCTGTTTAGTTCTATAGCCCATTTCTTAATTGGACTGTTGGGCATTTTGATATCTAATTTCTTGAGTTCCTTATATATTCTGGATATCAGTCCTCTGTCAGATGTGGGATTGGTGAATATCTTTTCCCATTCTGTAGGCTGTCGCTTTGTTTTGTTGACCGTATCCTTTGCCCTACAAAAGCTTCTCAGTTTTAAGAGGTCCCATTGATTGATTGTTTCTCTCAGTGTCTGTGCTACTGGTGTTCTATTTAGAAAGTGGTCTCCTATGCCAATGCGTTCAAGACTACTTCCTACTTTCTCTTCTAGCAGGTTCAGAGTAGCTGGGTTTATGTTGAGGTCCTTGATCCACTTGGACTTAAGTTTTGTGCACGGTGATAGATATGGATCTATTTGCAGCCTTCTACATGTTGATATCCAGTTTTGCCAGCACCATTTGTTGAAGATGCTTTCTTTTTTCCATTGTGCACTTTTGGCTTCTTTGTCAAAAATTATTTGTTCATAGGTGTGCGGATTAATGTCAGGGTCTTCAATTCGATTCCATTGGTCCACATGTCGGTTTTTATGCCAGTACCAACCTGTTTTTATTACTGTAGCTCTATAGTACAGCTTGAAGTCAGGGATCGTGATGCCTCCAGAGGTTGTGTTATTGTACAGAATTCTTTTGGCTATCCTGGGTTTTTTGTTTTTCCATATGAAGTTGAGTATTATTCTTTCCAGGTCTGTGAAGAATTGTGTTGGTATTTTGATGGGGATTGCATTGAATCTGTAGATTGCTTTTGGTAAGATTGCCATTTTTACTATGTTAGTTCTGCCTATCCATGAGCATGGGAGATCTTTCCATTTTCTGACATCTTCTTCAATTTCTTTTTTCAGGGACTTAAAGTTCTTGTCATATAGGTCCTTCACTTGCTTGGTTAGTGTTACCCCAAGGTATTTTATGTCATTTGTGGCTATAGTAAAGGGTGATGTATCTCTGATTTCCTTCTCCGCTTTTTTGTCCATTGTATATAGGAGGGCTACTGATTTTTTTGAGTTGATCTTGTATCCTGCTATGTTGCTGAAGGTGTTTATAAGTTGTATCAGTTCCTTGGTGGAATCTTTGGGGTTGCTCAAGTATACTATCATGTCATCTGCAAATAGGGAAAGCTTGACTTCTTCCTTTCCAATTTGTATCCCCTTAATCTCCTTATGTTGTCTTATTGCTCTGGCTAGAACTTCAAGTACTATATTGAATAAGTATGGGGAGAGCGGACAGCCTTGCCTCGTTCCTGATTTTAGTGGAATTGCTTTGAGTTTCTCTCCATTTAATTTGATGTTGGCTGTTGGCTTGCTGTAAATTGCCTTTATTATGTTTAGGTATGTTCCCTGTATTCCTGATCGCTCCAAGACCTTTATCATGAAGAGGTGTTGGATTTTGTCAAATGCCTTTTCAGCATCTAGTGAGATGATCATGTGGTTTTTTTCTTTGAGTTTGTTTATATGGTGTATCACATTGACAGACTTTCGTATGTTGAACCATCCTTGCATCCCTGGAATGAATCCTACTTGATCATGGTGGATAATTGTTTTGATGTGTTCTTGGAGTCTGTTTGCCAGTATTTTATTGAGTATTTTTGCATCAATGTTCATGAGGGAGATCGGTCTGTAGTTCTCTTTCTTTGTTGTATCCTTGTTTGGTTTGGGAATCAGGTTAATTGTAGCCTCATAGAAGGAGTTTGGTAATGTTCCTTCTGTTTCTATTGTATGGAACAATTTAGAGAGTATTGGTATTAACTCTTCTTTGAAGATCTGGTAGAATTCTGCACTGAAACCATCTGGTCCTGGGCATTTTTTGGTTGGGAGACTTTTAATGACTGTTTCTATTTCGTTAGGGGTTATTGGGCTATTTAAATAGTTTATCTGGTCTTGATTTAATTTAGGTATGTGGTAACTATCCAGAAAATTATCTATTTCTTTTAGGTTTTCCAGTTTTGTGGAATAGAGGTTTTTGAAGTATGACCTCATGATTCTCTGGATTTCCTCAATGTCTGTTGTTATGTCCCCCTTTTCATTTCTGATTTTGTTGATTTGGATGCTCTCTCTCTGTCTTTTGGTTAGTTTGGATAAGGGCTTGTCTATCTTGTTGATTTTCTCAAAGAACCAACTCTTTGTTTCATTAATTTTTTGTATTGTTCTCTTTGTTTCTATTTTATTGATTTCAGCTCTCACTTTGATAATTTCCTGGCATCTATTTTTCCTGGGAGACTTTGCTTCTTCCTGTTCTAGAACTTTCAGGTGTGCTGTTAAGTCACTAGTGTGAGATTTCTCCAGCTTATTTATGTGGGCGTTTAGTGCTATGAATTTCCCTCTTAGTACTGCTTTCATAGTGTCCCATAGGTTTGGATATGTGGTGTCTTCATTTTCGTTGATCTCTAGGAAGTCTTTAATTTCTTTCTTTATTTCTTCCTTAACCCATTGGTGATTCAGGTGGGTATTGTTCAGTTTCCATGAGATTGTAGGTTTTCTGTAGTTTTTGTTGTTGTTGAAATCCAACTTTAGACCATGGTGGTCTGATAGAACACAGGAGGTTATTCCAATTGTTTTGTATCTGTTTAGATTTGTTTTGTGACCAAGTATGTGGTCGATTTTAGAGAAGGTTCCATGGGGTGCTGAGAAGAAGGTATATTCTTTTTTGTTAGGATGGAATGTTCTGTAGATGTCGATTAAGTCCATTTGAGTCATGACATCAGTTAAGTCCTTTATTTCTCTGTTAAGTTTCGATTTGGGGGATCTGTCCAGTGGTGAAAGTGGGGTGTTGAGGTCTCCCACTATTAATGTGTGGGGTTTTATATGTGATTTAAGCTTTAATAATGTTTCTTTTACATATGTGGGTGCCCTTGTGTTTGGGGCATAAATGTTCAGAATTGAGACTTCATCTTGGTGGATCTTTCCTGTGATGAGTATGTAATGCCCTTCTTGATCTCTTTTGATTGATTTTAGTTTGAAGTCTATTTTGCTGGATATCAGGATGGCTACACCCGCTTGTTTCTTAAGACCGTTTAATTGGAAAGTCTTTTCCCAGCCTTTTATTTTTAGGTAGTGTCTATCTTTGAATTTGAGATGTGTTTCTTGTATGCAGCAGAAAGATGGGTCCTGCTTTCGTATCCATTCTGTAAGCCTATGTCTTTTTATAGGTGAATTAAGTCCATTGATATTGAGGGATATTAATGTCCAGTGACTGTTCATTCCTGTTATTTTTTGGTGGTGATGTGTGTGTACTTCTCTTCGTTGGGGTTTACTGCTGTGGCTTTATCTATTGCCTGCGTTTTCGAGGGTGTATCTGACTTCCTTAGGTTGGAATTTTCCTTCTAGTGCTTTCTGTAGGGCTGGGTTTGTGGATAAATATTGTTTAAATCTGGCTTTGTCATGGAATGTCTTGTTCACTCCATCTATGATGATTGAAAGTTTTGCTGGGTATATTAGTCTAGGCTGACATCCATGGTCTCTTAGTGTCTGCATTACATCTGTCCAGGACCTTCTGGCTTTCAAAGTCTCCATTGAGAAATCGGGTGTTATTCTGATAGGTTTGCCTTTATATGTCACTTGGCCTTTTTCCTTTGCTGCTCTTAATATTCTTTCTTTATTCTGTACGTTTAATTGTTTAATTATTATGTGGCGAGGGGACTTTTTTTGGGGGTCTAGTCTGTTTGGTGTTCTATAGGCTTCCTGTATCTTCATAGGCATTTCCTTCTTTAAGTTGGGAAAGTTTTCTTCTATGATCTTGTTGAATATATTTTCTGTGCCCTTGAGTTGGTATTCTTCTCCTTCTTCTACCCCTATTATTCGTAGGTTTGGTCTTTTCATGGTGTCCCAAATTTCTTGGACATTTTGGTTCATGACTTTGTTGACTTTAGTGTTTTCTTTGACTGATGAATCTATTTCTTCTATTGTATCTTCAACGCTAGAGATTCTCTCTTCCATCTCTTGCATTCTGTTGATTATACTTGCATCTGAAGTTCCCAATCGTTTTCTCAGATTTTCTATTTCCAGCATTCCCTCTGTTTGTGTCTTCTTCATTTTTTTTATTTCCCTTTTCAGGTCTTGGACTGTTTCCTTAATTTGTTTCATTTATTTTTCTTGATTTTCTTTCAGTATTTTATTGTTCTCTTCCAGGACTTTTTTGATTTCTTCTAATTTGTTTGCCCTTTCCTCTAGTTGTTTACAGCGTTCTTCACATTTTTTTGTCTTTTCCTCTACACGAGCCTCTAGCTTCTTCATGATGACATTCATAAGGCTATTTTCTTCTGCTTCTTCCAATTTCTGATGTTCAGGTCTAGGTGTTGGAGGAGGGCTAGGGCCTGGTGATGGTGTATTGCTATTCATTTTGTTGTATGTGTTTCTGCCTTGACGTCTGCCCATCTCCTTGTGGTTCCTTCTTGGCCTTATCCGCACACTTGGTTCAGACAGAGCTGACAGATTCAGGAAGTCTCTCTCTCTTGTCCAGATGGGAGCTCTCTGTGCTGTGCTTCAGAAGGTACCTTATTATTTTTAATTATATAATTATAATGTGTGTGTGTGTGTGTGTGTGTGCACATGCGCACGCACGCACGCACGCACGCACGCACGCACATGAGGTCATGTGCCTGTAAAGACCAGAAGAGGATGTCAGATATCCTAGAGCTGGTTTACACATGGTTGTAAGCTGCCCGATGTCGGTGCTATAAACGGAACTCTGGTCGGCTTCAAGAGCAGTAAGTGTTCTTAACTGCTGAGCCATCTCTCTACCCCACCCCCTCCAATTTCTTCAGAGAGGAAAGTGTTCGTATGTACCAGGTGGGATGGTAAAGAGTGAGCATTAACACTTTCATTGTCTCTAATTGGTTACACCAGAATGGCTAGTTGTTCTATAGATAGTGACTGTTTGTATCCATATCTCCAGTAGGTACCACCTATGAGATCCTCCAGTTTCTCCCAGATGTTGCTGAAGGAAACTGTTCTTTACTATGGTTTTCTCTATGCATACCCCATGGCTTCCTGTGTTGTCTTTATGATTACACATTCACCATTAAAATTCAGTTTTGGTTTCAAGAAACTTATTGTGATTCCTCATTTACTCTGGATGCCCTCCCTTCTTCATTATTGCTGTGGCTTTGTCCGTTTGTCATTGTTTGATTACCGATCTAGTGGGAGAAATACACACACACACACACACACACACACACACACACATCTCCAGCCATTTTGATTAAGGAATCCTTGCACAATCACTTTTCTCCTGAGCCGATCCCTTTTGCTGGAGTTTCAAAACAACCGTGTGCTTGCTCTGCTTGCTTCCTGCAGAGAAGAAACGTACTGCTGGCCTTTCAGATGAATGGTCCTTTGCCTTGGAGTCTTTTTTTAAACAATTGTTTGTGTTAACTAAAGTTTCCATTTTTAAAGTCCTATTTTGTGTAAAATTTCCCACTTTAACATCACGTTGCAAACGTAGAGGAGGCCAAGGACTGTGGCGCAGTGACCAGAAACGCTGGAGTCCAAACAACGACCCGTTTTCTCCTGTCCTTTCAGAAGTACAATATTCAAATGGGTTTATTTTTAAAAACTCTTCCTTACATCATTGTTTCTAACCTTTTCTTCTATAAAGTCATCATAGCCCGCGTTTGAAATAGAAGAATTATGCCAAGTAAGAGGAAAACATGCCTCATGCCTGATATCTGAGTTGATAGAGATATGTTGAAGTATAAAACTTATGGATTCACCTGATTATTATTACTATTTTTTTTTTTTTGGTTTTTTGAGACAGGGTTTCTCTCTGTAGTTTTGGTGCCTTTCCTGGATCTTGCTCTGTAGACCAGGCTGGCCTCGAACTCACAGAGATCTGCCTGGCTCTGCCTTCCGAGTGCTGGGATTAAAGGCGTGCGCCACCACCGCGCGGCTCCTGATTATTTTATAACTGAGTTTTCTATGTTATTTCACTGGCCAGTTGGCCTAAAGGCAGTCAGCCAGTATTATCTGGTTTAGAGAGGAAAGTGTCCTCGATTTGGGAAGGGAGAGAAGCTGTCTGTCTGACACACTGAAGGAGCTTCACACCTTAGACTCAGGGAACATTGCGGAAGAGAGAGCATAACGAGAGCGAGAGTCAGAGGATCCGGGAGTTTGCTGTGAGATTGTGTCTCCTAGTAATTTAAGGAGCTTTCCTACGAAGTCTCACCAACATGGTTTCCCAATCATGGTTCCCAATCATGAGCTGAACAAAGACAGCACCAATGGACATGGCAGAGTGGGTGGGGAGAGCCCATGAAGTCTCAACCCTACACAAAGAACTATGGGTAACTGAAGAAAGATGGAAGTGGAGAGGTGGTCCTCCCCAAGGAAGAGAACGCAAACTGGTTACCTAGTGCCAAACATTCAGCCCCGAAAACATGCATACAAGTAGCATCATGCAGACTGAGCAGGTTATACTTAGCAATATATATGTATGTACCTAAACATACAGTGACAACTAGTGACAAAAGAGGCCATGGATTTGATGGAGAGTGGGAGGGGGTATATGGGAGGTCTTGGAGGGAGGGAAGGGAAGGGAGAAATGTTGTAACTATATTATAATCTAAAAAATAAAATTAAAAATAATAAGTTGAACAAATGATAGTATCCCATTGTCCTTTTAAAACATACTTTGTAAAACCCCCAAATGCTACACCTGAAAAGCAGTGGCCCTTTTCCTCTGTTTTCACTCCCAGCAGTAACTTCTCACCATTTTATTTAGAGTCTGCCTTTCTTACAGGCAATGAAGTTAAGTGGTTACATGCTAAACTTCGGGCAATAAAACAAAATTGTTGGAAGATTAGTTTTGTGAGTTTAGAACGCAAAATAGCTCCTAATGGAATGTTAAATAAAGGAATTTTATAGGCTTGGCAGCAGTAACGATCAAGTTAAATGTTAGAAAGATTGACTCAGTGGTCAAGAGTACTGGCTGCTCTTCCAGAGGACCCAGGTACTATTCCCAGCACCCATGCGACAGTTCTTTCTCCAGCAGCCACATGGCAGCTCCTAACTGTCTGTACTCCAGCTTCAGGGGATCTGATGCCTCTTCTGGCTTCCATGGACACCAGACATGCGGGCAACAACTCCCCTGCCCCCCCCCCCCCCCACTTACCCATCACACAAACCATCAATGCTCCTTGAAAACACAGACCACGTTGATGTAGCGTTGTCCCTTTGGTCCCTCTTCTGTTGGGAGCCATGAGGGCTGGCTTTCTACTTTGACTTTATCATTTATTTATGGATAAGTACATAAGGATGCAACTTTTCACTGTCATATCTGAAGTCACATGAATATTGAGCTGTTAGGTGAAGCTAATGAAAATCAGCACATAGGTCCATTTTTAAGGATCTGTCAGGTAGTGATCACTGTCTTACTACAGTATAACTAGACAAGAAAGGTGACAGTTTGCAAAGTGACCCATACAAAACAATGTTTCCCTTTCTTCACCTGGCTGATTTTCCCATGTCATGCGGTTTGTCTTTATTATGCTACACCCTGTTTCACCTCTCTCCTTTTCAATAGTGTCTCATCGACACACGTGAAATAAAATGCCTGTAGCTAAGAGAACCCAAGATGTTTGTGCTCTTTGGCTTCCAAATCTTAAAGCTTAGATCATAAAATATCCTGAGTTCTTCAGATGGATAATGAGTGCTTGAAAACCGGAGGCAGAGGAAACATCTAGGCAGCGAAGCTGTGGTGGGGCTTTGAGTATCTTCTCTGTTGGCAAGGCAACAGTGTTTACAGTGGCAGCCGGATTCTTGACAAATGGGGCACAGGAGTGAGGGGCTGAGCTGGTGGGGAGCTCTGTTCTTCCTGACCAACCACTTGGAGGTCGGCCTTGGACGTAGCAATATTTCACAGGCTTGGAGTTGCCTCAGTCCTTCTTCATTAATGAACTGATGAGAAAGTCCCTCTTAATACATAACAAAAAGTCCTTCATCTCACTAGTGAGAGAGAATGAAGTACCCAAAAGAGAGAAACATCTGATCTGAGCTGTCTGTCTATCCAATCAAATAGAGGCTACCCAGTCTTTTTTATAAAACCATTTACAAACCGGGCGGTGGTAGCGCACGCCTTTAATCCCAGCACTCGGGAGGCAGAGGCAGGCAGATCTCTGTGAGTTCGAGGCCAGCCTGGGCTACCAAGTGAGTCCCAGGAAAGGCACAAAGCTATACAGAGAAACCCTGTCTCGATAAACAAAAAAAAAACAAAACAAAACAAAAAACAAACCATTTACAAAACAATCACGAGAGGAGACTGAGGCAGAGCTGGAATTAAGTCTCAGAAAAGAAAGCAGAGAAGCAAAATGGAGCTAGAGAGAGAAGGGGTGGGGCCAGGACTAGGAGGTCGTCACCTTAGGATGCCAAGTGCCTTCCTTTCTGGTCAGTTTGCCTCATGACTGTTCCACAAGTGAGCGAGGGGTGACCCTCCATTCATGCAGGAACAAATAGAGACTTCAGAAGATGAGGTGACTTGTCATCACAGAGACAGAAGCTTAAAGGATGTGGCATTTGTATTTTAAGTTTTATTAGTTGTCATTTGCCTGATTCTTCGTTGTCTCTGCCTTTATTATTATGGCACAAATGTCAATTGCAAAGGTTGTTACCTTAACTTCAACAGTATGCTATAAATTACATTATGGTGTTCAGCTCTTTAATATGCAAAGATGATGGTACAATTTAATAATTTCCATCCAGTTTTGCAATACACAGAAAGTCACATTGCATTGACTACATGGACAAAAACTGCTGCCGAAACCACTGCTTTATGTATGATGTCTTGAATAAATCTACTTTAATAATGTACAAAGCTGTTTTAATAATTTTTCAAAGTTATAGTTTCATGTATTATGTCAGTTTAAATGGAAAATATGCCTTGTTTCCCTTCTTGTCATCATTTAAAAATAGTCTTTGACCTTTGCTCAAAATAACTTTCCATACAAATGGTATTAATTATGAAGATACCATTACAATCCATGTCCACTGCCTAAAGTTGAATTTTCAGAAAGTTCAGAACTAAAGAAAGCAAGCTGTCGCTTGAGATGCCTTTTCTCTTCTGGCTGCTCACACACTTTGACTTCGATGGTGGCATCGCTGAATGCATCTCCCTTGGTTTCCTCTACTGGACGCTGTTGTCGCGATAACTTGGCTCTCTTCTGCGTCATTGAAATTCCTGAATTTCTGTGCTTCCACGCTGGAGAGAAGGTTTCCTTTATTAGACAATAACAAACTGCAGACAAAAAATTCTTTTTGAAGTTTTCATTCATAAATGCATACACAATGGGATTACAGATGGAGTTGAAAAACCCAATTGTTTGTGCTACAGCAAAAACCATCTTGATTGTGACATCATCATATTCTTTTTCAAAATTACCTGAAATAGAATAATACTTTAGAACATGGATTGACTTTATTAAGAAAATTAAAAGCTATCATCTGACTTTGTCAGAGACAAAAGGCATGCAAATTTCTGAAGCCCACTGTGGGAGAGGAATCTGATTATCTGGGAACAAATGACTTTTGTAATGAACATTCTTACATACACAGGCTGGCGTCCAGCATGTGTGACTGGGCTCACAGTACTTTCACTAAAGAATTCAAGTGTCATGCAAACTAGAAGATGGAGTTACCCTTCAGATATTCACTTGTGAGTTGAGGTT
This sequence comes from Peromyscus eremicus, assembly GCF_949786415.1. Taxonomy (NCBI): domain Eukaryota; kingdom Metazoa; phylum Chordata; class Mammalia; order Rodentia; family Cricetidae; genus Peromyscus; species Peromyscus eremicus. The sequence continues at coordinate 34,022,821 of NC_081421.1, forward strand.
GTAAAAAGAGATGATTCATAAGATGCAACATCGCTCCCTTTAGGAGTAACATAAGACTGGAAACTTTTCTTTACTGTGTACAACTACTGAAGTACACTTCCTGAAGTGTCCTTGTCACATAATCACCCGCCACACAGGGAGCTAGTGCTCTTTCACCAGGCTTGGCATTTAATGAAGCCAGTGAAAAGCACCAGTTTCACAGTCATTTCTGTGCATTCTAGCAGGAAAGGGACCAGAAGTCATTGGGTGAGGATGCTAAGTACTCACTGTATTCAACCATCATGTGAACAACATGGAAAGGCGCCCAGCACGCAGCAAAGAGAGCCACCACTGTCACCATCATAATGACAGCCCTCTTCTTCTTCCTAGACTCGTGAGAAGGGATTGTGTTGGTTCACTTTGCTGTGGAAAATGTGTTCAAACAGCAAGACTGAAATGGAAGTTGAGCTTAGGCTACTGACACATAACTGCAGGTAGATTATCGCCTTTTCCTGTCCGCTTCGCCCTTGTCTTCACGGCCTTTATGTAATAGACATGCTCATGATGTGTGTTCATTGTGGGTCTGGCATTCTACTGACATGGATTATACCATTAACATTCAAAGAAATCGATAGGCCAATGCAGAAGCTGAGGCCCACCGAAGGTTCCTGATTTGTAGTCAGATGGCTGGTAACTGATGTACTTTGGGTTTGGATTTAGGAGTCTAAGTCAGCAAGTGAACTTTAATTCATCGTGTATTGAAAATCATTCTCATCTTTGATAGCAAAACATCAATATTTACAAAATACAGTAAGGATCAAATTAAAATTCTGGTTTACCTGGCATTCAAACTCATTTCTTATAAGTAGATTTATATCTGCACTAGAACTATGCATTTGCTTTATATTTTAAAAGTTCATGCTTGGCACCTCTCCTTTCAACTCCAGAATCCCTTTCTTCTGAGGAAAGGGTATAATAAAAAAAATTCCTGAACCTTCCTATATTTGGAGAGGCCTGTCTATACAACTGGCACTAGAGGGCGCTGCACACCGTGATTTAACTACATCCCTCAAATCCCGGGAAGTCTGTCCAGGAGACATCACTCATTTTCCTTTGAGTGGTCATTCTGTACAGATATAAAGTCAGTCTTATGTGTTATGTAGGAAGCATCATAGTGTTTTAAAATGGACACTAATGAATAAGGTAAGAAAATAGCTTTTATGTTGAAATCAAATTTCAGCAATAACCATTTAACGTAAGTAATATGCTGTGGTTTAAAACATTTTTATACATGCCATCTCATGTATGTTAGCACCATCTTTGAGGAAGTAATGACAGAGGTCATTATACAACCTTGTACATATGAGAAAACGGAGGAGGAGGGCAAAAATGCAGATCTATGTCACATGGCCAGCAAGGTGACAGAGAGCTGCCCCCCCCCCCCACACCAGAGATCCCTGACACCAAGTTCATAGCTCTTTCTGCAAATCATATTTATATACGGATAAAAATGTAACCATGCTCCAAATTCTCTTCTTACTCCCAACTTTGCTTTTGATTTAAGAACTAATGATTTTGATCTATCTTTCTGCCACACATTAAATTGCACAGTTTCAAGAGTCTAAATATGCTCAACTTAGATTACTTTGCCTAAATTACCCAGGAGTTCTGGCATCCTTGGCAACTGTCCTTTCTAGAACAACTAATGAAAACTTTTAAACAGAGATGAGCATTTAATCAGACAGACCTGGCTATTTTGGACATTTCTTTCCCATGAATAGCTTGCAGCACTGAGCTGTCTCCAACTCTCTTCTTGATCCAGAGTTCGTAGCCGATCTTACCGTAGAGGACCAGCATCAGCACCAGGGGCAGGAGGAAGAGGATGACAAGAATGAAGGTGGTGTAGATTTTCTGGTGCGCGGGGCTGGCCCATTCTTCCAAGCAGCAGACGTGTTCTTTCTCATATAGGAAGTCGTACTTAATCTTTACAGTGAGAACAATTCAGTTGAAAGAACCAACAGTCAGCATTAGAAGCAGTCAAATATTATCACAGAACATCATTGTAAAGACTTTTATTTATTTATTATTTATTATACACCGATATTATTGTAACTGTGAATTACTGTTTCATTGCTATTTTGTAGTAAAATATAGTTTTCCCACTAACCTGCTTAGGTTTTAGAGAATTTCGTGCTTTTAGATTTGAAATGGAATTGAGGTCTGTGCATGTTTCTGTCATTTCTTGCCTTTCTCAACTTTTATCTCTGCTTCTCATGCTTTTCGGTGAGCTAAAAGAGCACACTTACCACACAGTCTATGGAGAATACCATATGCTGTCTGTTGTCTGCTTTGATATTAATTAAACTAATACATTTTTGCTTTCTCACTTGTTGAAGAAACAGACTTGGAGAGTCACCAGATTTCCTTAAAGTAAGAGATGCTAAAATAGGCATTAAGAAGGCAAATGGTAACTTTTAAATTAAGGCAAATAGAAAATGGGACTCAAACTACTGCCAACCTAAAATAATTGAACTGAATTACTCAAACTATTTCCTGCCGACTCATCTATAAGTTCAAACACTATTAACAACAGGAAGTGGTGTGGCTCATTTCCAGACTGAACTGAACCCTTCAAGTGTATTCAGAAGCCACATCTCTGGGTAGCAGAAATGGAAATGTGAGAATTTATCAGGAATGCTGTCCTCTAGGCCTGCTGGATCTGTTCAGCTCCATGCTTAGGTTTTGGACATAGTTTTGCTTATGTTTATTTGCTTGTGTGTAAGTTTCATCACAATCTTCAGGAGCAATTGAGAAAGCAAGAAAAGTCAAGTTCTGGTCTGGTCTATTATTGACAAACATCACTAGGAATGATATAAACCATTGGAAAATGATTTCAAGATCTGAACTTCCCATGAATAGAGGTAAAAACACAACCTACTCTGACACCATAGAAGCAGCCTCTACAATGACCGTAGTCATGGAGCAGCAAAGCCTAAATCTCCCCGCTTTTCGCTGATGAGTTCACACAGCTCTAGGGACAAGCAGGTCTCTAGGTGTACTCTAATTCAGATATTCTGTCTTCTACCTCTGTGTGTGTGTGTGCTACTTTCCCAGCCTCGTAGTCTCCATTTCTAAACATACATTTCTCTAAAATTTTACTGTTTAAGATAGCACCCGGGGTTGAGAAGAGACTTTGGGTCTGTTTTCACCATCATCCCCATCCTAATTTACGAATCACTTCTATCTCCAACACAAGTCTTACTATGAGCACCAAGGAAAGAGACAATTTATTACTGACACTAGTGAAGCCCCTCCTCCCCCCGCCCCCGATTTAGGTGTCACCATGGAGAGCCCTTTTGCTTTTCCCAGTGTTAAGTATATTTGTATCTAGTGTAAGGTCTAACAGTAGGGGAAAATTGTATTTTGACAAATACTGGGAGGGGACATCCTCTGTTATCGTTTCATATGTGGTAACATAGAATGAAGTTGCTCCCTGCTCTCACACAGTTCAGTTTACTCAATACTCAAGTCATAGAACAAATACCAGACTAGTTTTAAAATCTACTTTTACTGTGTGTCTCACTTGATATCCTTGCTGAGGGATGTGGCATGCTTAGTAAAATTCCTTATTTGCCTTTCTGTTTTAAAAAGTAGATTAGAATATATCAGTCTATATGCTTTGTTAGGGGCTTTGTGAGCAATGCCCTGTTGTCTTTGAGGACTGGTGTCTGTGTTAGACTACAAAAGATGTTCAAGTTGACACCAACAGACTGGCTGGGCCAAATGAACACTCTGCTTCCTTACTGTGAATCCCCACACATGGCTGAACCCACCAAACAAAAGCAGGAGAAGGAGAGAGCTCAGATAAGGTGCTCTCTGAGAGTGTTTCCCACTCAAATTTCAATTTCCTACTTCAAATTCCAATGAAGATGAGGCAGACAATAAAGGCCTTATGAAGGAGAATCAACTAATCTATTACTTTTTTTGCATGAGTTAACAATAAAAGAAAACACAGACAAGGGAGGGGAAATAATAGATCAGCACTTCTCAGTCTGTGGGTTGCAACCCTAATAGGGCCACATGTCAGATATTTATATTATGATTCATAACAGGAGCAAAATTACAGTTATGAAATAGCAATGTAAATAATTTTATGGATAGAGTCATCACAGCATGAGGAACTATATTAAAGGGTTGTAGCATTAGGAAGATTGAGAACCTCTGGAATAGATAGTTATGGATGGACAGGATGATCAGATGGGTAGTGGGAGGGGAGAGGGGGATGAGGGAAGGAATATGGGAGGGATGGGAAAATTAAAGGCTACTTGAGGAATTGTATGGAAACAATATAGTAGAAGCTTCTTAAATTATGTATGTATATGAAGGTGATCTAAATGAAATCACCAGATAACAGGGGAGAAAGCCCCACCTGGACACCTCTCATCACCAAATGAACCCTCCAGTACCAGGAAAGGGGTTGCATCTAATTGAACTGCTGGCCAAAGGAGTGCCAGGGGAGCTCTCAAATAACTCAGGCTGTTGCAAAGGCTGTAGGGTTCTCCCCACAAATTGACAGCAAGGCTGTATTGCTGCAAACAAGACACACACAATTCATTGAACATGGAGAAGTTGAGCTGGTGCCTGCCTAGAGCCTTCAGCCCTACTGGCTAGTGCTCTTGGTACCAGAGGGTACTCTTCACACTGCCAGAGGAGAAACAGAAACTCCAACCTATCCACAAACTCTTTGATCTACAATGGTGTCCTGCCTGCAGGGTAAACCAGTGCAATGGTGGCACAAAGCGGTGGGAGTAACCAACCAACGTCTGCTTTGACTTAAGGTCCACTCCACGAGATGGAATCCAAAATGATGCCACTTGAGTGACCAAGAACCTGAGACCAGATAGCCCAGGGACCTAAGGGAAAGCCAAATGCTACTGTTCTACAAAAGAACACAGCAATAAAATGATTCTTAATGACATCCTTTTATTCTCATAGATCAGTCCCTTGTTCAGCCACCATTAGAGAAGTTTCCTTCTGCAACAGATGGGAACAAATGCAGAAATCCCAGCCAGACATTACACAGAGAGTGGGAGGCCTAGGAAAACTTGGCCCCAAATGGAATGTCTCCATCAAATCCCTCCTCTCAGGGCTCAGGGAACCCTGTGGAAGAGAAAGTGTAAGAGCCAGAGGGGATGGGGGACACCAAGGAAACAAGGCCTTGTAGGCACAGAATGACCAACACACATTTGAACTCACAGAGAGTGTGGCAGCATGCACAGGGCTTGCATGGGGTCTGCATCAGTTGGTGTCCAAGGGCTGAAAGGAGAAGTGGACACATGCCTCATCCCTAACCCAGGAGAAATCTCAAATTAATAACTACTTATAAAAGAAAAATTAGTTTTTTCTAGGAGTCTCCCTGAGGAGACAAACTACTCTTCAGGGTAGATCAACAGCAGCATATTTGGAGGTTCCTTGTCTCATAATGTCCTGTCAGAGTTATTTATTTATTTATTTATTTATTTATTTATTTATTTATTTATTTATCTATCTATCTATCTATCTATTTATTTTTACACTACAGGTTTTGTGTATATATTATGGCTCCTGGTTTTGTGTTTTTATGGGATTCCTGAGTGTTCGAACAAGTGGAGCTCTATGTTTCTGTTTCTCCAGCCTTATCTTAGGCTCTTTTTAAAATTTGTTTGTTTTGTCCTATTTCAATTTGCTTTTGTTCTATCTCATTATATTTTGTTATTATTCCTTAGATACCTATTTGTTTTTCTAATGAGAGACAGAAAGGAGGAGGATCCAGATGGTAGGGGATAAACTGGGAGGAGTAGAGGGAGGGGAAACTGTAATCAGAAATATACTGTCCATAAAAAAAACTATTTTCAATAAAAGAAAATATAGACCACTCATTGGATTCTCAATTATATTAAGACATCGAAACATTCTAGATAAAACATTTTCAATTTGTAGAAAAACGGCAAAAGTGATTTTGGAACATTTAAAAAAATGTTAAGCATCTAGATATTAGCAATACAATACCTAGAAGAATTAAATAAAACAGAGAAAACTACTTCATTTCATTTGAAAGATTTCCAGTGAAGGAACTGCAGTAGTACAGACTTGCTAAAATGCTCTTGAGATGGGTAACAGTTGTAGATGAGAGATGCGGAGAAGTATTTCAGTAGTATAAATGGCAATTCAGCCCCAAATCTACCTCAAGTTGTTGAACGTGCCACATGGGTGATCCCACGATGATGGCCATCAACCAGACCACACCTGTAATAATGTGATAATCATCATAGTGCGGTAAAATGGAGTCATGCTTAACCGTCAGGCTCTCTGTCTTCAGTGACCTCATAATACAATACCAGCTAAAATTTTAATCACAGAAATACTGTTTTCTTATTTATTTCACATGATATATTAGTTAAATTTGCTACCTTTGATGATCTTATAGCTGTACACTATGCATCTGACTATTATAAATTCAGACCATTATAAAACATCTTAAGATTTTAAGCACTCAATGATAATTACTAAAAAGGAAAACTAATCTATTACCATGATAGACTTGAGGCCATTGTTTCAAATTCAGCATTTTTATGAGATTTGTTGTATGCATCATGTCTTACTGAATCAGGGACAGTACTAGCAAGCTAAGAACCTAGAGTTGCTTAAAGTGAAATGAAGAGAGTGGAATGTATCTTTGTCGGGCATCTGAAGGACCCTCTTCTCAGGCACTTGCAACCTCTATGTGAACTGACTGGGAGCCACCTCTGGACAACACCCCTGTTTCCTGCTTCCCTCGAAGCACATTTCCTGTTCTGTATCAAAGTCTTCTTGCTCTTGTACACTCAGAGCCTTCTCATCCAAGGTCAGATGAAAGTTAATGTGGAAATGCCACTGATGGCTGTCATTCATTAGCTAAATGGAATGCTTAAAAGTTGAAGACTTAATATGAAGAAATATATCCAAATAATATATTTCAATAATAGGAGAGTCCTAAAGGAGAGATGGTGTGGGGTAAATGCAGAGAGGACCGAACCCCTCAAATTATACAGGAATGCTTATACATGAAGGGAAAAAACTTCAACTGTACAAATACAATATTATTTTATAATGTAGAATGACATTAATACTGTAGGTAGCACACTGGTAGCCTCACAAAATATTACAATTTAAGTATTAAATGTCCTTGAAAGTCTCAGAGGACTTGACTGCTAGCTTGGGGACTTTGGAGGTAGGTTATTGTATCATGAAGGCACTAACTTTATGAATGGATTAATCTACTGATGAATTCATAGATGAATGGAAGTAGGGCCTGATTGGAAGAAGTGGGTTAACGGCATACAACGTGTCCCAGATTGTTTCTCTCTGTGTACTTGAGGTGAGCCACTGCTCTATCACATGTTCATGTCATGTTCTGCTTTACTGCCCAAAGGCCCAGAAGTGAGAGCCAAATGGCTGTGGACTGGAATCTCTGAAGTATCTCTGCCGTGGGGACCAGCTTCCAGCAGCTCAGGGATTGAGGAGGAAGCCAGGGGGTTGGCAGACTAATCACTCAGCTTGATTTTTCTTTCTTTCTTTTTTTTTTTTCCATTTTTCTTCGTTAAGAAATTTTCTACTCACTCCATATGCTATCCACAGACCCCCCTCCTCCTTCCTCCCACCCCCAGCCCTCTTTCCCAAGCCACCCCACATCCCCACATCCCCACAATTGAGGTCTCCCATGGGGAGTCAGCAGAGCCCAGCACACTGAGCCTAGGCAGGTCCAGGCCCCTTCTCACTGCACCAAGGCTGTGCAAGGTGTCACACCACAGGCACCGGATTCCAGGTCACCTTGACTTTTCTAAGGAAGTAAAACTTAACTCTCTGGGGCCGGCGAGGGAGACTAAACTTGACTCTCTGAGTCTGGCAAAAAAAGGGAACACACACACACACACCCACACACACCCACCTTTAGGTTCTCTCTATCATATTTCTGTTCTTTCTTTCTTTTTTACTTCTATCCAGATGTAACCCTTCTGTCTCTCTTGATGTCTTCCTTCTTACTTAGTTTTTCCCTCACAGCTTATATATCCCAGCAAAATCTCTCAAGCAGTATAAAAATTATAATTTTTTAAAGTGAATGATTACAATGAACACAAATAAAAACAAAGTGTTTTTCATCTCCCATACATGATTAAACATTCTACATATTACAGGTGAAAAACAAGTTGTCCCAAGAACCCACATTCATTCATGCTTAAGCAGCTTGTTATAGATTAACAGAGTGTAAGCAAGCAAGGTATTTTTCTCAGTCAGTTCTTTTTCTGGAAGGCTGCATTTTGCAGTTACAAAGAAAGGATCATTCATTTTATTACTTATCTCAAAAGGAAATTTTATAAGAATCATAAATCTAAACTTTTATATCTGAAAAGAATGAGTCATCTCTACTTTAAATCCTTGGGGTGCACACCCATTTGTCAACAGGTTTTTTTTTTTTTTTTTGGTTTTTTGAGACAGGGTTTCTCTGTGTAGTTTTGCGCCTTTCCTGGAACTCATTTGGTAGTCCAGGCTGGCCTCGAACTCACAGAGATCCACCTGGCTCTGCCTCCCGAGTGCTGGGATTAAAGGCGTGCGCCACCACCGCCCGGCTAACAGTTTTTTTATGTCAGGAAGCTGAGAGCAGAAATGGGCACAGGAATTAATCATCATCTTTGATCCCCAACCCATCCTAACAAGGAAGGCACACCAGCTAGTAATAACCTGGCTGCTTTGTTCTTGTTCCTTGACCTCAACAAGTCCCTCATTCAACTATGTGCCTTTCTAAACATCATGTTTCCTCTATTTTTTTTTTTTTACCTCAAAGCTATTAACAGTGACATCTTAACCTAACCTTAAGTCATTATTTAAGGCTTTGTTTTAGCTATGACTTTAGTTTTAGCACACTGAAACCCAGGAACACATCTCTCAACATTAAGATGGAAAGCTCTTGAACTAGCTTAGCTTCTGGGACTCAGTTGTCTTTCTTAATTATTAACGTAAGCCACAGTCTATAAGGCCCCTCAACAGAAACTAGCTGGGTGACACTTCCTTGTTCTTATTTTCTGTCCTCTGCTAGCTTAGCTTCTGGGACTCAATTGTCTTTCTTAATTATTAACGTAAGCCACAGTCTATAAGGCCTCTCAACAGAAACCAGCTGCGTGACATTTCCTTGTTCTTATTTTCTGTCCTCTGCAGCCCCTGCTCTACCAGGGGTGGAGGCGACCATGTCTTGCTTTTACCTATATTAGTTTTTCCACTAAGCTAACCTCTATCTTAATCCCTTGTTATATTTACTAATGACCCTCAGTCATCAAAATCCTATTTAAACTAACACTATTATTGTATAAAATCATTGCTTCAGTTTAACAGTACAGCTTACGAGAAAAATCTTCATAATAATAATGCCCAGTAGAATGGGATATTTCCATGAGATATACATTAAGGTCAATGGGTATTTCCCCATGCCCATTCACACCATGCCAGATACCATAGAAAAATGGCAGTGGTAAACATGTAAAGGCACAGCAGTAGCAAGAGACATTCTGAGGTCAGAACCCTTGGGGCCTTGCCTATCCAAGATTCACCCATCAGTGCCTTGCATGCTGGTGGGCCAATCCCCTGAAGTCAGTTGCCACTTGCTGCTCCTCTGACATGGCCACTGGCACTGAAACCATAAGCAAAAACAAATTCTTTCACTTCTAAGTTGTTGATATCAGCTATTTTGACAAGTGACAAAAAGTGACTCGCATACCCAAGATTGTGAAAGCCCTTCGGTTGGTGTACTGCCACTTCATTTTAAAAGGATGGACAAGTCCTTGGTGCCTCTCAACAGCAATGCAGGTCATCGTTAGGATTTCTGTCACCACAGCAGTGGACTGGACAAACGGCACCATCTTGCAGATGAAGGCGCCTGCAGCAAGGAAATAGATGTGTCCTACAAAAACAGTTTTGTGAAAGTCTTTTCTGTCTCTTAGTAAATGTTGCAAATCATTAACTATGAGCCTCTGCTCAGAAGTTTCATGATTAAGCTATGCCATAGACACAAACTAATGAACGATACTTGCATTGGCACATGCTTCATCTCTGACTAGAGTTTTAAGTCCTAAGACAATGGGAGACACAAATCAGTATTTAGCTGTTGGTAACAGTCAGGGAAAGACGACAGTTTATGTGAGTGGCAGAGTAAGGTAGTACACACCCTTAATCCCAGCACATAGGAGATTGAGGCAGGAGAGTCAAAGGAAATTCAAGATCCGTGAGGGCTATATTGCAAAACCCTGACTCAAAAACCACAAACAGAAAAATTCGTGAGACTATTATTTTCAGATCAAAGTTAGAATGAAATGATTGACTGGGAAATAAGTTTGAGTTTTCTTCCCATTTGAAATCATAACAAAGGAGTAATTTCCACCAAAGTTCAGTGTATTTGTGTGTGTGTGTGTGTGTGTGTGTGTGCGTTTTCATGTGTGTGAATATTGATGTGTATGTGTCATGGACCCCACGTGGATGTCAGAGGACAGCCTTGGGTGCTGGTCCTTGACTTCCAGTGTTCACTGTTGTTTTTGCTATTCTACCTGGCATGCAAGCTCCTGGGATTCTCTTCTTCCTGCCTCCCATATTCCCATAGGAGCAACAGGATTGCAAATGATGTCATCGAATCCTTGTTTCTAGGGGTTTTGGGGATTCAAACTGAGGTCCTCACATGTGTGCAGCAATTATTTACCCACTGAGCAAAGACTCAGATTTCTTCTTAGAGTGTCTATCCAACTTGATATGTAGGTTAAACCATTAGCCATTATAATTTTTTTTAGTTCTATGCAAGGTTGTCTTTTTTTAATTGAAAATTGATTTTTTTATACTCTATATTCTGATGACAGTTCCCCTCCCCCACCCTCTAGTCCTCCCAGTTCCTCCTGTTCCACCTGGATCCACCCCATTTCTGTCTCTTATTAGAAAACAAATAGGCACCTAAGGAATAATAATGCAATAAAATAAGGTAAATAATAAACAAATCAGAATAAAACAAAATAAATACAGAGAAGAAAAAGAGCTAGAGAAAAAAACATAAGAAACTCATGTAGACACAGAGACACATGTGTTTGCACACATAGGAATCCCTTAAAAACACAAAATCAGAAACTATAATATATACAGAGGACTTTTAAGGTTTAAAAAAAAATCCCTGACTCAACATTATGAGACAAAGAACTTCAAAAGGTGCCGTTGACTTTGTTTTGTGTTGGTCATCTGCTGCTGGGCATTCATTTCAATTTTTACTTTCTTAATTTTTCTAATGTAAAGATCTCAAAGTGATGGATAGCAAAAAAAGGCCTCATTTTATTTATACACTAAGAAATATTGAGAGCTGCATATCAGCTGTTCCAGCCACTGCTCGGCTCCGAGACAGTGTAGAGGTTGGTCTGGAACCCCAGTTAGAGACCCCTAGTCTTTCTACCCATCTGCCTACCGGGCACCCACCCCACCACTTGCCACAGACCACTTACAGTATAACTAAGAACCCAGAGAACCAGTGGTGTGCCTTGCCTATCAGCTGCTCAAACCACCGTACCAACCTGGAACTGTGTGTATTTCCAACAGGGATCTCAGTTGGTACCTCCAGAGCCAATCCTCCTGCCCCACATCAGCCACCACACCCATTACTCAGCGCTGGGACCGAGTGAATCCCAACCCAGAATCCCAGTTCGGAACTCCAAGAGCCAGTCCTGCCCAACTACCTATCAGCTACCTCATGCACCGCTTGGCTCTGGGACCAAGTAAAGGCTGACCTGGAACTCCAGAGTGGCTCTAAGACTGAGCACCAGTCATTATTCAGTTAGTCCACGAGCTAACAGTCATTTCAACCCTCATGTGTTTGTCATCCCAAGGCTTTTCTCGACCGATTGCCAAGGCTGTTCGTTTGACAGGCTTTTCTGACCTTCAGTTCCCTGGACCACACTGACGTTGAAGGCTGCTCAGGAATCTATTGCTTCCCTAAGTCTGACCACACTCTTCAGCAGCTGTACCACAATTAACATCAGCCTTTATCCATTTCACTGTTTGAAAACTTATCACGCTGCAGTGCATCAGCTACCTCACATCCTATATGGCTGTGGCATTTTAATAAATTAATATTTGAGTAATATTACTAGTATTCCTTAGAGTTTTAGTAAAAATTTAATTAGAATTGTTTTCTATCCCTTCAGTGATATTGTTTATACATTATACAGTCCAACATCAAAGGAATACCAGAAGAAACTTTTACTGAAATGGACTTAAGTGCATCATCAATATATTTTTAGAATTCTTTCTTTCATTACTATTAGTTATTATCTTATTATTATCTCTGTGTGTGCATACATGACATGGTGCACATATAGTCAGAGGATAACTTTTGGGTGTTGCTTCTCTCCTTCCACCTTGCTGAGGGACTTTTGGTGTTTCCGACATGTTTCATACTTCACAGTAGCTTGGGCTTCCGTCTTGTCTCTGTCTTCCATCTCATGGTAGGAGTGCTGGGATCACAGATGTGTGTCAGTCTGTTTGGCCTTCTCTCTCTCTCTCTCTCTCTCTCTCTCTCTCTCTCTCTCTCTCTCTCCCCCCCTCCCTCTCTCCCTCCCTCTCTCTCTCTCTCCCCCTCCCTCCCTGCTCCCTCCCCTCACTCTCCCTTTCTTTCTTTCTTTCTTTCTTTCTTTCTTTCTTTCTTTCTTTCTTTCTTTCTTTCTTTCTTGTTTTTTCTTTGTTTTGTTTTGTTTGTTTTGTTTTTGTTTTCTCAAGGCAGAGTTTTTCTGTGTAACTGCCCTGACTGTCCTGGAACTTGCTTTGTAGACCAGGCTGGCCTCCATCTCACTGAGATCCACCTGCCTCTGCCTCCTAAGTGCTGGGATTAAAGATTTGCACCCCAACTGCCCAGCTGTTTTTGTTTTGTTTTGAGACAGAGTTTCTCTGTGTAGCCCTGGCTGTCCTGGAACTCACTCTGTAGACCATGCTAGACTTGGAGATCTACCTGCTTCTGCCTTCAGAGTGCTGGGATTAAAGGTGAGTATTACCACCACCTGGCAACATCTGACTTTTATACATGTGTTCCAGAGACCGCATTCAGGTCATCAGGCTTGTGCAGCAAGTGCTTTACCAGCTGAGTCGTCTTGCAAGCCCATCAATATGTTTCAACCATTCAAAAGTCAGCCAGTGTTTGTTGTAGTATTCATTGTAATGTTATCTCACTATAAATATGTTCATTTTGTCCATCATGATCAGATGGGGCACGCATCACCTGAATTCCTGACTTCAGAATGCATCCTGAACCTTATTTATCCAATCAACTAGAGATTCTGAGTCTCAGTAGCACTGTTTATAAAAAGGGATTGTCAATACTCCTCATCGTAAGTCCAGTATTGCCACGATTTGCTTCTTAATGAATGACAGCTCTTGCACTTGGGGGCAGCAAGATTAAAAGAACTTATTTTTTCTCTCCCTATCATTAGCCATTGTTATGAACCTTCCCTGTATTATTCACTTCCTCGATCTGATAATCCCTGAAGTTTGAGGCTCTTCTGCTACCCTCCCCTCCCCAACACATATATCTCTAGAATGTGTCTTATAACATTTTTTATATTGTGAATAACTATCCCTTTTCTTTTTTAAAAAATAGAAAATTATTATTTAATATGCTCTTTTTTATTATGTTATTTTTATTTCATATTCTCCCCCTCTCCCAAGTCCTTACAGATCCTCTTCTCCCCGCTACCCACCCAACCTTAAGTTCTTTCTCACAAAACAAATAAAAAACCAATATAACAATAAAACTCCCCAAACCAAGAAGAAAAACAAGACCTGCAAACAACAACAACAAAATGCACCAAACTGAAACAAACAAAGTACCCACAAAAAACCTGTGGCGTCCATTTTTTGTTGGTCAACTACTCCTGAACATGCTGGAGTGGTTGATATATCTAGTGTCACTCTATTGGAGAAAACTGATTTTTCCTCTCCCAGCAAGTATAAGCGACAGTTTAATTGTTAACCTTTATCCTAATGGCTAGGCTTTCATTCATTCATTCATTCATTCATTCATTCATTCAAAAATATATAACAAAATAAAGTACAATACAATAAAAAAATTATCACTTAAGAGTTGGACAAGACAATCCAACAGAAGGACAAGAGCCCAAGAGAAGGCACAAGAATCAAAGACCCACTTGTTCACTCAGGAGTCCCATAAAAACACTAAACTGGAAGCCATAATATACACAGAGGACCTGGTGCAGACTCATGCAGGCCCTGTGCATGCTGCTTCAATCTGTGAGTTCATATGAACTTTGCTCAGTTGCTTTAGAGGGTGTTATTTTCTTGGTGTCCTCCTACTCTGATGGCTCTTATGCTTCCTCTTCCAGGGGGTTCCCTGACCTCTGGGGGCAGGAATTTGATGGAGACCTCTGATTTAGGGCTGTGTGTTCCAAGGTCTCTCATTCACTGTGTAATGTCTGGCTGTGGGTCTCTATATTTGTTCTCATCTGCTACAGGAGGACACTTCTCTGATGATGGCTGAACAAGGCACTAATCTATGGGTATAGTAGAATACCATTAGGAGTCATTTTATCAGTACTTGTCCCCCTCTTCTTTTTTTAGATCAGTAGTATTTGGTTTTACCCTAGGTCACCCAAGCAGTGTTGGGTATGAGTTATATCTTGTGGAGTGGGGCCTTAAGTCAAATCAGTTATTGGTTGGGTACTACCACAAGCTTTGTGCTGTGATTGCTCTAGAATATCTTTCAGGCAGGACAGATTGCAGGTCAAAGGTTTTGTGTCTGGGTCGGTGTTTATATTACTTTTTTTGATAGTATGCAGAGTATCTTCCTATACCAAAGATGCTGGAACATAGGGATGAAGGCTCTATATAGGTACCAGCTTGACATTGCCATTCAGTATAGGTGTTGTCTCTAGCCATGGGGCTTTGCTATCAGTTTGTGGAGAGCAATCTATTGTTTTAGCCACAGCCTGGGTTGTTTGGGGCCTCTTTAGCCAACAACTCAATTAGATGTAACCCAATCCTGGTACTGGATGTTGTTGCCTTGGGTGACAAGAGATGGCCAGCTGGGATTCTGTCTCCACCATTATTTGGCAGTTTCATTTAGATTGCTTTCAGATATGTATATATTTTAGAAATTTTCTACTGTATTAGGTTTCCATAATACTCCTCAAATGCTCCTTCACTTTAACTGTCTCTTCCTGTATTCTCTCCCACAACCCCTACCCTTTCTCCCTCCCCACTTGACCATCCCATTCCAACCATATCTAGCTTTTGTATTTCCCTTTTTCCTAAGGAAATCTGTCTGTTTCCTCTAGTCCCTTACTCTATACCTACCCTCTGTGGTTCTATGAATTGTAACCTGGTTATAATCGACTTAATAGCTAATATCTACATATAAGTGAATACATGCCATATTTATCTTTCTGGATCTGGGATACCTCACTCAGGATGATTTTTTTTTCTGGTCCCATCCATTTACCTGCAAATTTCATGATGTTATTTTTTTTTTTAAAGGCTGAGTAATACTCTGTAGTGTAAATGTACCACATTTTTTTAAAATCCATTCTTCTGTTGAGGGACACAGATTGTTTCCATTTTCTGGCTATTATGGATAGAGCAGCAATGAGCATAGTTGAGTAAATGTCTTTGTGGTAGGATGGAGCGTCCTTTAGGTATATGCCCAAGAATGGTATAGCTGGATCTTGATGTAGATTGATTCCCTTCTTCCCGAGGAACCACCACACTGATTTCCACAGTGGCTATAAGCGTTTGCATTCCTACCAGCAATGAATGAGTGCTCCTCTAATTCCACAGTGTGTATGGCTTTATGTTGAGGTCTTCAATCTGTCTGGAGTTGAGGTTTGTGCAGGGTGATAGATATGGATCTATTTGCATTCGTCTACATGTGACATACAGTTTGACCAGCACCATTTGTTGATGATATTGTCTTTTCTCCAGTGTGTATTTCTGGCCTCTATCAAAAATCAGAAGTCCATAGGTGTGTGGACTTATGTATGGATTTTCAGTTCAATTCCATTGATCAATGTGTCTGTTTTTGTACCAATACCATGTGGTTTTTATTATTATAACTCTGTAGTACA
Source organism: Peromyscus eremicus (assembly GCF_949786415.1). NCBI lineage: Eukaryota > Metazoa > Chordata > Mammalia > Rodentia > Cricetidae > Peromyscus > Peromyscus eremicus. Next base: position 34,038,963 of record NC_081421.1, read on the forward strand.
ACTTGAAATTGGTAATAGTGATACCTCTAGCAGTTCTTTTATTATTCAGGGTTGTTTTTGCTATCCTGTTTTTTTTCTTTTGTGTGTGTATGTGTTGTGTGCTTGTGTGTGTGTGTGTGTGTATTTCTATATGAAGTTAAACATTGTCCTTTCAAGATCTGTGAAGAATTGTGTTGGAATTTTAATGGGGATTGCACTGAATCTGTAGATTGCTTTTAGTAAGATGGCCATTTTTATTGTAAATCGTGGGAGATAGTTCAATTTCCATCTTCTGATATTTTCTTCAATTTCTTTCTTCAAAGTCTTGACATTTTTATTATACAAATCTTTCACTTGCTTAGTTAGAGATAATCCAAGATATTTTATATTATTTGAGGCTTTTGTGAAAAGTGTTGTTTCCCTGATTTCTTTCTCAGACAGTTCATCGTTTGTATATGGGAGGGCTGCTGATTTTTTGTGAGTTAATTTTGTATCCAGCAACTTTTCTGAAAGTGTTTTCATCAGTTGTAGGAGTTCCCCAGTGGAATTTTTAGGGTTCCTATGATGTGTATACTGTTATATCATCTATTAATAGAGGTATTTTGACTTCTTCCTCTCCAAGTTAAAATGATTACACCAGCTTGTTTCTTAGGTTCATTTGCTTGGAATATCTTTTTCCAACCCTTTATTCTGAGGTGATGTCTATTCTTGAGGTTAAGGTGTGTTTCTTGGATGCAGCAGAAAGATGGATCCTGATTTTGCATTCATTCTGTTAGTCTGTGTCCTTTGTTTGGGGAATTGAGACTGTTGAGGTTGAGAAATATCAATGACCAATGGTTGTTTTTTCCTGTTAGTTTGTTGTGGCTGTGGTGGCGGTGGTGGTGGTAATGATGGTGGGGTGTGTGTGTGCGTGCACGCCTGTATATTATGTATGATGTATATGTGCTTCCTTTCTCTTGACTTCACAGATCTGTAATTTTTTCCATGTATTTTCTTGGATGTAGTTAACTTCTTTAGGTTAGAGTTTACCTTCTAAGATGTGTAAATAAATATTGCCTAAATTTGGTTTTATCATGAAATGTCTTATTTTATCCATCTATAGTAATTGAAAGTTTTGCTAGGTATAGTAGTCTGGGTTGGCATCTGTGGTCTCTTAGTGTCTGCAGCACATGTGTCCAGGCCCTTCTGGCTTTTAGAGTCTCCATTGAGAAGTCAGATATAATTCTAATACATCTACCTTTATGTGTTGCTTTGTCTTTTCTACTCGCAGCTGTTAATATTCTTTCTTAGTTCTGTATGCTTAGTGTTTTGATTATTATGTGGCAAGGGGGACTTTCTTTTCTGGGTCCAATCTACTTTGTGTTCTGTAAGCTTCTTTTACTTTTATAGGCATCTCTTTCTTTAGGTTAGGGACATTTTCTTCTATGATTTTGTTGAAAATATTTTCTAGCCCTTTGACCTGTTTTTCTTCTCTTTTCTCTCTTCCTATTATTCTTAGATTTGATCTTTTTATGGTGTCACAGATTTCCTGTGTTGCTCTGATTGGTCAATAAATAAAACACTGATTGGCTAGTGGCTAGGAAGTATAGGCAGGACAAGGAGGAGGATAAAGCTGCGAAGTGGAAGGCTGAGTCAGAGAGACACTGCTAGCCGCCACCAGGACAAGCAGCATGTGAAGATGCCGGTAAGCCATGAGCCACATGGCAAGGTATAGATTTATAGAAATGGATTAATTTAAGATATAAGAACAGTTAGCAAGAAGCCTGCCATGGCCATATAGTTTGTAACCAATATAAGTCTCTGTGTTTACTTGGTTGGGTCTGAGCAGCTGTGGGACTGGCAGATGAGACAGATCTGTCCTGACTGTGGGCCAGACAGGAAAACTCTAGCTACAAGTGTGTGAGCTAACTGTAACTGTGTCTGCTGGACTCCAGTGTGTGAGCTAACTGTAACTGCATCTGCTGGACTCCAGTGTGTGAGCTAACTGTAACTGCATCTGCTGAACTCCAGTGTGTGAGCTAACTGTAACTGCATCTGCTGGACTCCAGTGTGTGAGCTGACTGTAACTGCATCTGCTGGACTCCAGCAGATATGTTAACTGTAACTGTAAGGAAGATGTTACAAAATCCCAAAGCAGTATACACAGAGTCCTATTTTTAGAAGAAGACTAAATACCTCAAAACTAATAAAGTAAGAGGATTGTCATAACTCTGGTTGTTGGAATAATGCATGTTCTTTTTAGGTTTATTTTTCTATACTCTAATTGTAAATAGACATATATATATATATATATATATATATATATATATATGAGAGTTAAAAATAGAAATTAAGTATAGAGAATATACACTATAAGAAATAGACAATTCAACCCCACTGGGCCAAATAATATAGAATATGTATTATTCCAACATTAACAAATTTCAGAGGTAGAATATTAGAGAGTGGTAACATCTATAGCTGAAGTATTTTACTGTAGATCTGGGTCTCTGTTTTGAGCTACTCTGTCCCTTCAGTGTGGTCTTGCTTTTGTTCTTGGATGTCACTTTGTGTAAATATGATGCCTGTATTATCTCCAAACTTCATGTCTCAAACCTAGTCAGAGACCACAAAGAGTAGTGGAAGCAAATATTTTTCCCAAGCCCTTTTTGTTATGTTTTTTGTTGCTGTAAAAATGCCTGAGAAGAAGCAATGTCAGACAGGAATGGGTTTACTGGGGCTTACAGTTTGAGGGCAGACATTCCATCACGGTGGCAAGGCATTGCGGCAGGAGTGGGAGGCTGACTACCCCTTTTGCATCTGCAGTCAGGCATCAGAGAGCAAGCAGAAAGCGGGGCCAACCACCTCAGCTGACTCACTTCATCCAGTGAGGCTTTTCCTAATAAAGGTGCCCACATAGTGCCACTAACAGGGGACTAAATGTTCAAGCACATGAGCCTGTGGGGACAGTTCACATTCAGACCACAACACCCTTCATGGAAGTATGAAGTTCAGACCCCATACTAAGAACTGATTGCACACTTGTTTTTAAAATCAATGACAAGAGAAATTAAATTTTAAAAATTAACTTATACCCTAGGCCAAATAAGAGCCCTAGCCTTTCCAGACAAATATGCCTACCCAATTTCTAAACATTTATTCCCCTGTTAGCGAAGAATAACATGAATAAGCATGAGGTATGTAGATGATTATTCTATACTTCTGCAGAGGGATTCATCCCCTCGTTGTCCCTTAGTGGCTTCAAACAACACTAATTTATAACTAGGCTATGGAAGGCAGAAGTTTAAACTGGGTCGATAGAGCTGCCTTCCTCCTCGAGGCTCTAGGAGAGAAGTTATTTCCATGCCTGCTTCAGTTTCTAGAAGCTGTCTGTATTCTTGGTCTGTGGCCCAGCATTACCCCATCTTCTGAGACAATTTTCACATCTCCTTGTCGGCTTCTGGTCTCCCTCTCAAAGTGGCATTTGTTAGTTACTCTTTAGAAGATCCAAGGCAACCTCCTCTGGAACTGCTAGGTCCTTAACTTAATCATATTGACAAGGTCTCTTTTACAACAGAAGACAGTATAGTCACAGGGCGTAGCAACTGAGAAGTAGAAGTCTCTAAAGCATCATTATCTTTGGGAGACAGGGGGATCTCTGTGAGTTCAAGGCCAGCCTGGTCTACAGAGAGAGTTCCAGGACAGCCAGGGCTACACAGAGAAACTCTGTCTTGAAAAAAAAAACCCTATCAGCACAACTATTTGACATTTTACTGTGACTCTGCAAAGTTGCCAATTTTCTCCAAAGCAATATATAAATTTAGGGCAGCATCAGTCGAAATACCAGGCAGGTTTGTTAAAAAGTTAAAAATGTTAGTTTTAATGAGTACAGAAAAATAAACTTCCCTTTATATAACTAAATCAACTCTGGAAAGATGCCCAAATGAGTGGGAGACTTCTATGCAATATTTAGAATAGCTGAAGACTTCTGCAATAAACACTGTGATGAGATTAGCCATTGCGACAGCATTTCAGATCAGAGACCTAGAAAGACTGGAGCAGAATAAAGGAGCATCGTAAATCTATGAGGAAATTAATTCACTTGCTTTACACACACGCACGCACGCACGCACGCACGCACGCACGCACGCACGCACGTATGTGTGTGCGCTATCAGTTCTGTTTTCTAGAGAACCCTGACTAATAAATAGTCCAAGAGAGAAAAGTGTTGCAGGCAGCAAAGCTAGATGGGTGGAGCCATCTCAGCCCTTTGACATTGGACATAGAGCTACAGGATTTGGAGTTTAGGGGTTTGGAGTTTGGGAGTTTGGGTCTTGCTTTGGTCCAGTATTTCCTCACTGTCCTCTATTCCTCCCTATTGGAATGGTAATGTATATTTGTGCCATTGTATATGGGGAATATGTAATTTGATTTTTTATTTTACAGGGGGATTACTTTGAGATTGTTGAGGCTGAAGGGGACTTTTGGAGTGGGACTAGAGGCATTTTGCTTTCTGGTATGTTGGCCACAAGCCAGCAGGAGCAAGTGTGGAATGTGGTTGCTTGAATGAGAATGGTCCTCATAGGCACATATATTTGAGTGCTTGGCCCCCAGTTTGTAGAAGTATATGGGAAGGACTGGGAGGTGTGGCATTGTTGAAAGAGGTGTGTGACTGTTAGCTCCCTTTCTGCCTCATGGTTGTTTCAAGATGTGAGCTCCCAGCTGCTGCTCCCGAAACATGCCTGCTTTCCTGTTGCCATGCTCCCTGCCGTGATGATCATGGATTCACACTCCAAAACGATAAGTCCCTTTTAGAGCTTTCTTTATAAGTTGCCTTGGTCACAGTGTCTCTTCACAGCAATAGAAAAGTAACAAAGATGGAAGAATCTCATTCTTATGAACATCATAAAACCAAATATAGCTAATTTCTAAAAAGTGCCAAATACTATAATTATGGTAGCAAGATGGCACTCATTGAATCATTCGAAACATTTTTATAGAATTTCCCGTCTGCTACTGACAACTTTGTATGTGTGGAAAAACGAGTATTGGATTTAAAAAAAAAAAATCATGTCTTTGTTACAAAATTCAGACAACTTATTTCTTCAATACTGAAAATCTAATTTGAATATGATTTGAATTTTGAATGATGTGTTCACTGCATTAACCATCAGATAATTTAAACTGCCAACAAAATCTACATCTTGCTCGATTTTGTTTTATTTCTTTAAGTCCTGACTTAATTTGTTGTAAGAAGTTGATGAGCACTAACTTTCAAGGCTTGATCCCCCTCTTTTCAAAGACAGCCTCAAGCTATTCTCCCACTGTATATTGCCAGTGTTTCTCAGAACCTCCTGAGAAAATCACTACTTGAATCAGGCTCACTGTGACACTTAGATTAGCTTTAATGAAATGAAATCCCTCCTCACAAAAGCACATCCTTGATTGTTTCTAGATACCGCAATAAAGAAATGTTTTAAAATTAACATAGTGTCCTTGAGTGGGATGTTAGCTCCTGAGTCAGTGTAGAGTTTGGTGAATGTGAGTGTAAATGTGTGGCTCCCCAGGCAGGCCTGAGGAGAGTCAGTCGACAGGAATAAATTTTCATGAAGGTTTCTAAGGAAAAGATCATGTTAAATTTTCATTACAGAAACTTTCCTTTAAGTTCTGAACTAGCACCTGAGCCTAAGGGTAAAACTGTGGGGGGTGGGAGGACAAAGCAGGAGCAGAAGCAGGCAGAAAGCATGAGGAAGTGAAGAAAAAGAGACCTTCCTTTCCCACTGTAGCCAGTGCAGTAAAAACCACAGATTGAAAGAGACTCTTTGGGTTCAAATCTGTGCGCCAACACTTCCTAACTAAGCATAGACAGTTTGCTTGCTGTAAGAAATTGTAAGACAAGAAAACAAAGGCTACAAATCCATCCCAGACTTCAAGCCCCTTTGACCCGTTCCTCCTCCCATGAAGAATGTTTCTTTGTTCTTTTTTTTTTCTTTTTTTTTTTTTTTTTTTTTTTTTTTTGGTTTTTCGAGACAGGGTTTCTCTGTGTAGCTTTGTGCCTTTCCTGGGACTCACTTGGTAGTCCAGGCTGGCCTCGAACTCACAGAGATCCGCCTGGCTCTGCCTCCCGAGTGCTGGGATTAAAGGCATGCGCCACCACCGCCCGGCTGTTTCTTTGTTCTTAACAGCTGGACCAGGGATGGGACTTACTTTATCATAGGAATGGTGTACAACGTCCTTACATCATCACAGGAGTGGTGTGCAGGTCCTGTACTGGATCTGCAGACGCTTTGATGTTTCTGCTCTTTCTTGGACCACAGTGACTCTGTGTGAAGAATCTTGGGCTACTCTGATACAGGAAATGCTAGGATAGGATGGCTTGCCTCTTTCTGAGAACTAACACAAAGAGTCCCTGCCAATTCATCAGTTAAACCTAGTCCCATGAGCAACTCCTGTGAGTGTAGCTTGAGAACCCCTCAGTGGAGCCGAACTGAAAGTGATGCCTCATGAGATTGTGAACAATAATTCTTTAATTACTCCGCTTTGAGTGGGTTGTTATCCAGAATAGATAATCAATACACTAACACCCCAGCCTCCCTTTTCTCACCTGTAAAATGAGAAAGAGAACTCTTAGCACATGATCAGCTCGGGTACTGACTTCAGTGAGGTTCTTGTAACTTCCCTGCAGAGCACAGAAAGGTCCTGGGGCTCAGATCTGCTGCATGCAAACAGAGCATGGTCTGCACCGTGGGGAAGTGATGCACAGTGCCTGAGCCTGGTGGCCAAAGTGAGGTGCAGCCAGCACCGTGAATTAGACAGCATGGCCATCTGAAGGGAGGTTCATGATGAGGGAGGAAGTTTACCACATGGGCTTGTCTTCAATTCCAGGTGGGGATGGGGCCTGGTGGCATCTCTGTGTGAGGTTTGTGCTACAGTGTGGTGTGGTCTGGAGACACTCTGGAGCCTTGCAAGGAGCTGCAGCCCTGCACCAACTGCAGCCCTGTCCTCATCACCACGCTCCCCTCCTCTAGGATGTGCCACTGCCTCGTCAACAAATGAAAGCTGTACCGATTGTTTTCTGCCTGCTAAATACAGGTGATTAGTTTGAACCATTATAATTTAAGTACTGAAATAGCTCTTCATGTAAATTGTTCAATATTGAACACAAATAGGCTACAAATTCATATGACTACCAACATTTTATATAAATTCATGCTGTATACATTTGAGATATTACTAACAGTGCACTGATTTTTTTTTAAGCATTTAATCAGACTTGCTGGACACAAACCTATTCTACACACAAACTTACAAAACATTTAAATATCACTCAATCTATGAACAACAACTGCATCTTCTTCAGAGGGCACGTAAGTCCCCAGTCCTTTCACTTATAGGGTCATTCATATTTACAGCAACCCTGTGAAGTGGGTATCTGCATTCTTCCAGGCTTACAAATGAAGGAATTGAACCAAATATTTTAATAATCGTCTTGACATCAAATGCTATCTTTTGCTAACTTATATCATCCAGAGGTTTTATATACATTGCAATTCCACCAGGAAAAATGTCTTTAAAATAATGTTACTGTCCCTCCATGCACTGTTGGAAGAGATTTTCAGTAATATTTTACAGGTGAAAATATGTATATGGTATTTATTTCATTCTGAAATCAAGTTGGAATCCATAAGAACTGGGTCTGCATTGGTTCTTTTATATCTAACTTTTATTAATTTTTCTTCTTTGAGAGTTTGATACATGTATATAATATATCATGGCTACTCTCACCCCCACCCCCTATCTCCCTTCTAACTCAGTCGCCTCCCCATCTCCAATCACCTCTTTACTCTTTACAAGTCCCTTTCTCATATTTATGTCTTCGTGTTTTGTTTTGTGACCCACTGAATTTAACAAGGGCTATTTGTGCATATGGGTTTTGAACTAGTCATTGGAGCCTGGTAGGCTCTGCTGTGAATATCCAAGTGAAGACAATGCCTGCTTCCCCCTCAGAATCTACCACCGGCCAGTATTTCATCAGGATGGGATACGGTCCCATGAATCTTTGTCCAGTCTTGACTGATGCCCTGGCTTGTGCTGGCCCAGTCAGTGGAGGCAACCGTAACCGCTGTGATGATGGCTGCAGTAGCTGTGCCGTGCCTAGAACACAGCGTTCCATAGCCCCTTCTCTATCTTCTGTCTCTTACATTCTTTGTCTCCTCTTTGGTCATGTTTCCTGAACCTTAGGAGGGGTGATACAGTACTCTCTTTAGGGTTGAACACTCAATTTTCACTTTCTCTCGGCACCTTGGGCAGCCATGAGTCTCTGCATTCACTACTATTTATTGCAAAGGGAAGCATCTCTGGGTAAGGCTGGGAATAGCATCTGTCTACAGGTATAAACATAAAATGTTGATTGTTTTCTTTTTGTTTTAAAAAACCAAGATGTAACATTTATACAGTTGTACTAGTTCCTGCAACTGTGATATACCACCAGATAGCAGCATCAGACATTTTTAAGCGGCTCTGCTTGGTCTAATAATGCCAGGCAATATCACGTACAACCTAGCTAATAACAAAGCAATTAATAAATGGTGGAACACTGCACAAGCTCACCCTTACCACATGGCTGTCTACTTCCTCCCAGGAAATGAGAACAAGCTGTCTTTTAGGGTTTCTGTGATCTCTACTGACTCATTATAAACCCAGACACAGAAAGAAATGAATGCATTTAGTTTTAGTTTCACAAAGTCAGATAAAGACAGAAAGCATTTCCCTAGCTGTTACAGGATTAGTCATTAGAAACCCACTGTTTTCAGATAGAAAGGGAAACAAATACAACTTCTGCTTAATCTTCCTCAGTGCCTCAGGCTAGTGGGGAGCTGACAAGGAAGCTCCCCGACTTTCTCACTGAATTGTCTGTGATTCCTCAGAGAGGAAGAAAGTGATTGGGGAACTGGAAGTTCGTTTGCCCCAAAATTCATGAACTTGAAGGGACAGGCAGAAAATGGTTGTTTTTATGAACTACAGAAACAGTTGACACACTCCCTGTGAAGGACACAGTGGTGGGGCTGACATATGTTTTGTAGTTTCTTATGCAGCTCATGTCTTTTCAGGTCCCCCCACCCAGACCAGGAGAGGTGGGCATGGAACAGCTTCATAATGCTGATTAAGCTCCACAGGGAAGGAGGTAAACGAATCCAAAGGCATAAGGCGTATGTCATGGAGCTTACTGGCTATTAGATGGACTTGGTCCCACAGATGTACATGGACAATCCTGTGACTCACGCCCTCCTTCAGAGCTCCTTGTCCAGGGGCCAAACATTCTGGAGGACCTCGGTAGCTAACAGGATCACAACTGTCATTGCTGCAGCCGTGAGCTTGGCTGGTTATAGTGTAATATATTTAGCCAGCAAAGAATCAGTGAGCCCATACTCAGTGAGCCCTTGGGAATCCACACAAATTCAGGAAGTTTATTACTTAGACAATATGGAACAGATAAACAAAGTGTCAGCTTCTTATGCCTCCAGTCTCACAGAAAGAAAATGACTAACAACATGAACACATGGCTCATTCCACTAGGGTGGGGACAAGCTACAAAGGAATTCTCAAATGCTGCAGCCTGTGGTGAGGTGGGAAGTTCTGAGCTCAACTGGAACCAAATATAGCAGATGGATGCAAAATAATCTCCCACATGACAAGGATAAGAAACTATCTTGCAGGGGTGTGTTGCTCTAGAGGTATCTATAGACATCCTGCCAAGAATCAGCTCAGATGGTGGTAAAGTCTTGCCTGTATGGCCTCATTGGAAACATGCAAGGCTCCCAAAGGACCACTTGAAGCTGATCCCAAATTTCCAGAGCAAATCTACTCTATCCAAGTCATTCAAGTAGGAGCGACCCTAACCTCCCAACCTGTCAATCCGGCCCACCACCATTGGAGGACATGACTAAGTCCTGAGCAGAGGATTCCATTAGCTTCATTCACAGTATCTGATTCTATGAGAAAGAGTGAGGCCCAGCTGGCTGGAACCCTTCTAGAACATTCCAGATATAGCCAGAAGTATCCCCTTTTATCTTCTGAGGTAGAGATCAATTTTGAATATAGATATCCTTTTCTATCATTATTCTGATTGTTTTCCTACATAGAGAAGATCTTCTATATAAAATCCTGTGGCTGCTACTCCTTCTCCTACTTTCTATGAAAATTTAGTGATTTTCTTGAATTATAGTAACAGGAAAGACACTAGTTTTTTTTCCTTCAAAATGTGCACAGAGCTAATTCGAGAAAGCACACTCAGATTAGTCTCATGACACAATTTCTGAGTTTATTTCCAAACTTAATGTTGCTGTCTACCTCTTGATCATTTGTCTTTTAAAAAAAGTATTTCTCCTCCCTCCCTGAAAAAGACAATTTAATAGTTGTCATCATTACCGTTAACAGACTTTTAAATTCATCAAATGGTACTCTTGATTTCCCATCAATTTGGCCATATGGAAACTTCGGAAGTGTAAAAGAAGAAGGAAAACTATTATGACAAATATAATTGATATCATCTCATCACTAATAAATTAATAAACTAAAGTTCCATGATAAGTCCTCTGATCTGAAGTGTTCCACAAATTAATATCTTTTCAAAAAAATAAAGTTCAACAACTTCCTTTTACCTATTTCTCATATTGCTGGTTTGTAGTCTCTAAGAACTCCCCAGCTGTTGCAAGCAGCACAGGAATCTATTCTTTGTTTCCTCCCTCCTGGCCCTCCCCCATCCCTCTAGTGAAATGTTTTGTAAAACCATAGGCAAAGTTGTATTTGTTAAAAAGATTGACGGGTGATGTTCTGATAAAACCTGAGAGTCACATCTCCTGGTCCATCTGCGCAAACCAGTCCTTGTAGCTCTGACAAACAGATGAGAAGCCTCTGTGAAGCGGAGTTTTCAAAAGAGAAGGATCCCTGTAGTTTGTTATTTGTGTGTTTCATATTTCAACTCTTTTTAAAAATCATTTTTCACTTCTTCACACATTTATCTGCAATGACTACAGAAAGGCCAAGGGCCTCAGTAAAGCCACAGCAGACTGTCCACGATGGGAAGCTGCCAGAGTCCTCATCAGACTGCATTTTGCACAACCTTCCATTGCATTTCATAAGCACTTCTGATTCTTTTTCATATTTTAAAAAACATAATCGCTCCCTTGAGATTGTATACGTGGAAGGCACTGTGCTTTTTAAAACTCTGCCTCAATCGTTTTTTAAATTTTAGCCTTCGCAACAAGCTAAGCCCCGACAGGTAAGCGTTTGTGCCGCACAGTGGTTTTCAGCTTTGCCTGGTAATTATAATCCTTTCTAACGTGTGGAACTTTTGAAAACGTGGAACAAGTTATGACGGCCAGACTTATAAAATCAGAATCTCTTAGTGTGGGACCAAGTGTTCCTTAAAATTCCCCAAGTGTTGATTCCCTGAATTCAAAGACAGAGGTAAATTCCTTCCTCCCTTCTCCCCTCCCCTCCCTTGTCCCTCCCTCTCTCCTTCCTCCCTCCCTCCCTTCTCCCTCCCTCCCTCCCTCCCTCCCTCCCTCCCTCCCTCCCTCCCTTTCTTCCTGTGTCCAAGGCTGCAAAAATGATGAGTGATGGGTTCATAATAAATGGCATCACTGAACTTCTTCTTCCTTCCATCACTTCCCCACCCTTGGCCCCCACGCTCTGTGCTTGCAATCCTTCCTCAGCAATTGAAGAACTCAGTCCCCAAGCCGTGGGGCAACAAGCTTTGGGTTCTTTCTCCATCCTTAGTCAGGTGGGGCACCTTAGTCTGAATGCATTGGAGAACCCAGAAGAATGACAGGAACCGAGGGAAAGGTTTCACCCCCAGGAAAGGGGTCTGTGTTCAGTGTGGTGAAGTAGGGGCTCTTGTAGCCTGGGGCACCAAAATGGGGCCCTGGGGGCAGAGGAAAGGATACAGGCCGCCTTGGAAAAAGAGACGCTGCAACCTCTCATATTCCTCTTGTTGGGAATAGCCAATACTTAACCATTTGCCCTTCTGGTGCGGGTTGTGAAACCATACTTGGACCACATCCTTTTCCAGCCCAAGCAGCTCCGCAATGATGCTGATCTGCAGCAGGGTGGGCTTCAGGCACTGCAGAAACATGCTCTCCAGGCTCCCTCTCAAGCGGTTCTCTACACTCCTCCCCTTCCCCCCTCCCACTCTGCTTTCCCCAGCAGGCCTGCATCAAGGCCTCTGCTTTGCATGTCTTCTGAAGGTTGTTGCCAGCCTCCTCCACCCACTTCTGCAGCAGCTTACATACATTCTTGCAACTGAGCTGCAGATCCTCAAAGAGGCAAATGGTCAGCTGGCTGAACCTTTTTGAAGGGAAGCCCAAGGTAAGCCCCATGTCTGCCTGGTATACCCTAGGGGATCGATCCTCTTCTGCTTCAGCAGCTTGGCAAACTGCTCGAGTTCTTTCCACAGGGCTCACATTCTAGGACTCCTCAGGACGTGGTTCCACCTTCAGGGCATGGACCCAGGGGAGCCCCCCTCTGAGCTGCTTTCCATGCCTGGCCCTTAGGCTGTGAACTCTCCAGGCTGATTGTGGACATTGGGTCCACTCCAACCTGAGGTCCACAGTGTGCCATCCCTCTACAGAACTCATTGGGTGGAGGACATAGGGAAATCCCCAGCACCTCTGAGCCTGGCCCAAGCCCTGACCCGATTCCAGGCCCACTCAGAGGGTCTTGAAAGCTTAGTCAAATTGCAGGGTCCATCTAGCCTACCTCTAGCCCTTCTGACGCATCATTGTGGTGGGGGTAAGAAGGCGACATCTGAAGCTAGGTGTACATCTATGGGGAAGACAGGCACTCCAAGCTGGGGGCCTGAAGGGAGGAGGGTTCACCTAAGGGCCCAGAGGTAAATTCTTGTATCACCTACTGAAAATTTAATTTTCTACATTTCCTTACTTGGGCGAGTGTTTTTCAAGAGTAGTGAGCATACGTAATGTGCTCTTCTCGTGCAGACACTGCCATTACTTAGGATATTTGGGGAGCTTTTTCTTGGAATTGCTTTTAGTCAATTTGCCAGCCTCCATTATGCATTCTTTTCGATGCCCAGCACAGAACTGTGGAAGAGCCACAGACCTGTGACCTGATAGCACCAGGGGACTATCTCTTCCAGGCTGAAGCTGTACTCATAGTAGGATGAATGAGCACAGAGCCTGGAGGTCTCCTCGTAAGGCTGCTGCTTCCACCTTCTTTAAACCAGTGGTTCTCAACCTATACACCATGACCCCCCAATAGGGGCTGCCTAAGACCATCTGAAAACACAGGTACTTACATAACAATTCATTACATTACAGTTCATTACAGTCTATGTTGGAGAGGGTGTGGAGCAAAGGGAACGCTCCTCCACTGTTGGTGGGAATGCAAACTTGTACAACCACTGTGGAAATCAGTATGGCGGTTTCTCAGAAAATTGGGAATCAATCTACCTCAAGACCCAGCCATACCACTCTTGGGCATATACCTAAGGAATGCTAAATCATACCACAAAGATATATGCTCAACTATGTTCATAGCAGCACTATTCGTAATAGCCAGAACATGGAAACAACCTAGATGCCCATTAACTAAAGAATGGATTAAGAAAATGTGGTGCATATACGCAATGGAGTACTACTCAGCAGAGAAAAACAATGACAACATGAAATTTGCAGGCAAATGGATGGAACTAAAAAATATCATTCTGAGTGAGGTAACCCAAACCCAGAAGGACAAACATGTTTTGTACTCACTCATAAGTGGATACTAGATATAAAGCAAAGAACAATCAGACTGCAACCCACAGAACCAGGGAGGCTATATAGCAGGGGGGACCCTAGGATAACTGTGGCTTATAATAAGTTTTGGTTTTACTCAATTACTGGGCAAGCCCCAATGAAACATTTCACTATTAGGATAAAAATTTATACTGTATCAAGCTGATAATAGAAAAATAAATAAATAAATAAATAAATGAAAAAAATTATAACGGTAGCAAAATTACAGTTATGAAGTACCAATGAAGATAATTTTGTGGTTGAGAGTCACCACACACATGAGGAGCAGTATTAAAGGGTCACAGCATTAGGAAGGTTGAGAACCATTGCTTTAAACACTCCATCTCACTTTATAGTTATAGAGTCATAAAGGAGGATAGAATTAGAACTGGTTTTCTACCTCCTTCTGGATCTTCAGAGTTTATCCTCCTATGCCCTAACTTTTCACTTATTTTAGTCATCCAAGACAGCCCCATTGTGTTTTAGACCCCACCACACCTCGACTCAAACTCATCGGGCTCTGAACGTCCACACTCAGGCTCTCCACCCTTTCATGGTATGCTCTGGAACCCTCTACACTTACAAATGCCCCCTGTGCTCTCCATCTTTTTGCTAAATACTTCCTTCCCCTTCTTGATCTAACCAAAACTAGCTATTTCAAAAGATACAACTTTCTCAACACCTATGGTGTCTCAATACTCCAGAAACTTATCCAGGAAATGCTTAATACAATCATGATTGTACCATGATAGTCCCATTGGTCATTGTTTAGACCTTGGGCAGAAGGCAAGATATGATGAGAGGACAGTGGATGTTGATAAGATTTCACATCAATTTTTTCAGTATGGAAATTCATGAGGTGTACTAGGAAAATAAAAAGTATTACAATATTATGATGCCCAGTCTTCAGACTAGGTGAAAGACTGTGTCTTCATATTGTGATTAAAATTCAGAATCGCCCATCAAGCATGAATGTCCCGGTAATCGCCTCTCTATGCAGAAATGAACAATGAAGAAAAAACTTTGCAAAGTGAGAGGGAGTTGAGAATCATTGAAGGACAGAAGATTTAAAAAGGAACATGAAGACAAAGAGAGACTGGAGAAGAGAACAGTGATCTTAATTGTTGGTCCAAGAAAAATCAGTTGCTCTGAATTATCTAGAAACAGCACAAGCAGGGAATTCAGAGGAGTCTTCCAGACGCCATGAAAAGTTAAAAAGAGGAAGAAATGGCAAAGTGAAGGAGCTATCGCTAAGGACAGGTAAATTTGATGGCTGAAAGAGAAGAAATGGCAATTCAATTCAGAGGGAGGACAGACACAGAGCTTCCAGGTCCCTTTCTGAAAGCTGCGGGTGACACAGCCCCACCTTTGTGTCAGGAGATAGAAAAGCCATAAGTATATGTTGCTCACAGTGAGAGCCTCCACTCCTGCTGCCTCCTGTTGGAAGAATTCCTAGAGAGTGTTGAGTCAATGAAAAGCCGAAATACCAATGGCCAATAAACACCTGGAAAAAAAGAAGCTCCATACTCTTAACCATCAGGGAACGTAATTTCAAAGTGCTTTGAGACTCCATCCCAAGCCAGGTAAGGGACGTGGGGAAAGAGAAATCATTATACATTTCTGATAAGATGCAAACCAGTATATAGCCACCATGGAAATCAGTATGGAGGGACTTCAAAAAACTAAAAATTCAGCTACTATGTGATTCAGCTAAACTACGCTTGGATCTATGACTGAAGGATTTTAAGTTAGCAAACCACAGAGGTATTTACATATCTTTGCTTAATGCTACACTAATCACGATAGCTAACATATGGACTCAGCCTTGCTGTTCATCAGTAGATAAGTTCATAAAGAAAATGTGAAACATACATACAACGGAGTTTAATTCAGCCATACAGAAGAATAAAATCGTTATTTGCAGGAAAGTAGGTGGGGCCAGAGACTGTCATGTTAGACAAAATAATCCACACACATTTCATATTTTCTCTAGAATGGATGCTGAAGGGGCGAGGTGGAATCTTGAGAGAAGGGAAAGGGAACAAGAAGAAAAGGCTAATGGGAGGAAAGAGATAAAAGGCTACATGTTTTCCCTATGTGGAATAAACATAAAATGAGACATGAGAACAGACCATGGAATATTTGGGAGAAGAACGGGGTCCAGCCCAAGGAGGAGAGAGGGAACAGAAAGGATATCAGGGCGAGTATGAGCAAATTACAATGTTATATATGAGTAAAAATGTCAACATGAAACCTGTTATTTTGTGTGCTAACTAAAAATGAATAAAAATTAAAATGTTAAAGAAAAGGAAAGCCGACAAATGGGGCAAGTGCTGTAGCTTTAGTGAGAACAGCCCCCAGAGGCTCAGATATTTGAATGCTTGGTCCCTCATTGGTGGAACTGTTTTGGGAAGGATTAGTAAGTGTGGCCTTATTGGAGCAGGTGTGACACTGGAGGTGGGGCTTGAGACTTCAAAAACCCATGTCAGTGACCCTCCTGCCTTGGACTTGTGGATCAGATGTAATCTCTCAGCTACTGCTCCAGCACCATGTCTGTCTGCCTGCTGCCATGGTTCCCACCATGATGGTTATGGATTCCCTCTGAAACTTCAATCAAGCCCCCAAATAAATGTTATTTTTTACAAGTTGCCTTGACCATGGTGTCTCTTCACAGCAAGAGAAAAGTAACTGAGGCATCAAGGAAGATAAAGAGTTTGCACAGCAGCTTGCCTTCTGCTGGGCTACTGGTAGATGCTACAGAGTAGTGATCTTCCGACTGGAGTGTAGTTGGGTAAATAAACTCAGTGTCTGTAGATATATCTTCTTACCTGTCTTTTATGAAATATGGTGGCTTAAATGACAATGGTCCCATAGGCTCATGTGTTGGAGTATTTAGTCCTCAGTTGATGGAACTGTTTGGGAAGGATTGGGAGGTGTGGCCTTGTTGGAGGAGGTGTGTCATTGAGGGAGGGCTCTGAAGTTTCACGAGACTTGTGGGATCCCCAGTGTATTTTCTGCCTCATGGCTGTGTCTCAACATGTGAGCTCTCAGCTCTTCCTTCACTCTACCATCATGGACTCGAACTCTCTGGAGCCAAAACCCAAGTTAAATGCTTTCTT